>NC_091289.1:149616200-150216200 GCF_032444005.1 Ranitomeya imitator
ACTGCTGACACACTCCAGCCACATGAGGTCTGGCATTGTCCTTCATTAGGAGGATCCCAGGGTCAACCGCACCAGCATATGGTCTCACAACGGGTCTGAGGATCTCATCTTGGTACCTAGTAGCAGTCAGGCTACCTCTGGCGAGCATATGGAAGGCTGTGCGGCCCTCCAAAGAAATGCCACTCCACACCATTACTGACCCACTGCCAAACCGGTCATGCTGAAGGATGTTGCAGGCAGCAGATCGCTCTCCTCGGCGTCTCCAGACTCTGTCACGTCTGTCACATGTGCTCAGTGTGAACCTGCTTTCATCTGTGAAGAGCACAGGGTGCCAGTGGCGAATTTGCCGATCCTGGTGTTCTGTGGCAATTGCCAAGCATCCTGCACAGTGTTGGGCTGTGAGCACAATCCCCATGTGTGGACGTCGGGCACACAGACCATCCTCATGAAGTCAGTTTCTAACCGTTTGTGCACATTTGTGGCCTGCTAGAGGTCATTTTGCAGGGCTCTGGCAGTGCTCCTCCTGCTGCTGGGTTGTTGCCATCCCATGGCCTCCTCCACCTCTCCTGGTGTACTGGCCTTAGGCGAAATAGTGAACAAGCCCACTGTCTTGGATGAAAATCAACCCCACACTATGACGCTAGTCACTATTCAATGTTACGCTAGTCACTACTCACGGACTTACCATGAGGCAGGATAGTCAAGAGGTGGTCAGTACCAAGAGGGCTCGTAATAGACAAAAGGGGAAGTCAAACAGTGGGTCAAAAAGGTAAATCGAAGGTCGGCAATGGAGATGAGAATACAACTCAGAGTATAGAGTAAACACAAACACCACTTGAGCAAGGCTACAAATGGCAAAGATCTTACAAATGTCAGAGTACTAAATAGCCCTGTATTCACCCAGAGTAGATGACACCTGGAGGAGATCCCACAGACCCAGCCACATGGAATGGTTGAGCTGTCAATCACAATACTCACACCTTTGCCTCTGATTGGGCTGAAGAGCTGTCACTCACAATCCTGATAGCTCAGCCCGCCCTCGATTCCATAAGGTGGCAGACCTGTAATTCACAACATCCTTAGGATGCCGTCAATGGTGTTACCGTGACATACTTGAATAGTCTTAGGATGCTTTACCACTGACATGACACAGTACTCACCATTCACACAGTACTCAAACAGTCTGAAAGGTGCTTCATCAGAGAAAATAACTTTACCTCTGTCCTCTGCAGTCCAATCCCTGTACTTCCTCCAAAATGTCAGTCTATCTGATTTTTTTTTTTTGGGGGGGGGGAGAAGTGGCTTCTTTGCTGCCTTTCTTGACACCAGGCTAGCTTCCAATAGCCATTGTTTCATTCTGCATGCAGATACACTGACAACTTCCTGCTACCATTTCTGAGCAAGCTCTCCACTGATGCTGAACTGATCTCATATCTAAATCCTCTTTAGGTGACTGCCCTTGCACTCTCTGCACTTCCTTGGGGCACCTTTAAAGCCTTTTTGACAGAAATTGAACCTCTCTTTTAAGTTTTTGATGAGCCGATAAGTGGTTAATTTAAGGGAAATCTTACAAGCAGCAATGTCCTTGCCTATAAAGCCCTTTTGATGAAAAGCAATGGTGATGGCATGTGCTTCCTTTGGAGGTAACCATGGAAAACAGAAGAACATAATGCTTTCAAGCAACAGCCTACTTTTAAATGAACCAGTCTACTATTATACTTCAATCACCATGACAAAGTGATATTAGCTACCTAGCCCTCAATGTACAGTTATTGCAAATGTTTCCTTGGAGGTAACCATGGATAATAGAAGAAGATAATGCTTTCAAGCACCAGCCCACTTTTAAATGAACCATTCTACTCTTATACTTCAATTAGCATGACAAAATGGTATCAACTACCTAGTCCTCAATCTACAGTTAATGCAAATTGCCACTATAAAAGCTGAAACAGCAAACTTTGAGTAAAAAACTTTTTTTTTATCAGTCTCAAATCTTTTGGCCATGACTGTAGTTATCTTACCTAAACTTTATCTGGCATCTGTTTATTTTGTACAACTGATGAAATGATTAGAATAACTCTAAAGTTCCTTGAAGATGCTGATGCAAAGTTTGAAGACTGCTATGGAATATAAATGATCTGTATTTGGTATATAAGGATCTCATTTAATACTGGTGTAGAATCTCCAAAAGGGTAGAAGGAGAAGCAGAATGCTGCCTCTGAATCAATGTGGGAACTGCTTGTGTCCACAGGTTAATTAATTCCATCATCAGGGATTTGAATTGTCAGTTGCAGGGTTACTGTCACTGCTAAATGACAGATGTCTTGATGAAAATCCCTTACATCTTTTCTTGTGATATAGAGTTCAGTGCCTACAATAACAGGGTACATTTCTTTAATAACTGTTACATCTACTCTTTGGAGATTTCTCCAACATGTCCTATTGCTTTTACAGAGTTCCCTTGACATTATTGTCTGCATTTTCCGCCTGCATAATGCGCGCAGATTTAAAGTCAACAGTGTCCCAGTAGTACAGATACCAGCTACGCGCTTCTCTGTTTCTGCAATTGTCGTAAATTTCCCTTTCTCTTCCAGCTTCATGGAACATCTGGGATATGACAATGAGGTCCCTGATCTACAATAGCAAACATCCCCTAACATTGAACATATGGTCTAACTATGCGCCCAGAAGCCGTGATAAATTTGAGTATTTTGAGGAAGCAAAGTGTCTGTTTTCTATTGTTTCAAAGTCATTTCCAAAGTAGTTTGATGTAATGCATTCTATTTAGAAATGCAGAACGGAAAGTTTGCATTCAGAATGTTGTTTGCATTTAGGAGCCATAAAATTGAAAAAAAAAAGAAATAAATAGAGAGATTTTACAGTTAAACAGAATAAATGTTCTTATTTAAAAAAATTTGTTTGTTAAAAAGAAATCATATCCTGAATTTATCAATCCAATATTTTTTTAAAAATAAGTTATTCCTGATTTACTCAAAAACCCTTTGAAAATTGTAAGCTGTCCATATGTGCCACACTGTATGGTTTACTGTAAGGCTATGTTCACACGCAGCATTACTGTTATTGTGAACAGTAACTCCGTGCCATTAGCTGCAACACAACACCAAACCATGAATGATCCACCCCCATACTTAATGGTTGGCAAGATGTTCTTTTCTTGAAATTATGTGCCCTTTTTTTCTCCACACATACCTTTTATCAATGTTGTCAAAGAGTTCTATTTTAAACTCGTAGGTCCACAGGATTTGCTTCCAGAATGGATCAGGCTTGTTTAGATGTTCTTTTGCATACTTCTGATGCTTAATTTTATGGTGAAGACGCAGGAGAGGTTTTCTTCTGATAACTCTTCCATGAAGGCCATATTTGTGCAGGTGTCACTGCTTAGTAAAACAATGTACTACATTACGGAGTCTGCTAAATCTTTCTGAACGTCATTTGCAATCAAGCGGGGGTTCCGATTGGTCTTTCTAGCAATCCTATGAGCAATTTTCACTGAAATTTTGCTTGGTCTTCTAGACCTTATCTTGGCCTCTACTGTTCCTGTTAACTACCATTTCTTAATTACTTTTCAAACTGAGGCAAGGGCAACTTGAAAATGCTTTGCTATCTTCTTATAGCCTTCGACTGCTTTGTGGGCCTCCACCATTTTCATTTTCAGAGTGATAGGCAACTGCTTAGAAGACCCCATGGCTGCTGTTTTTAGCACAAGGTTAGAGGAGGCTGGGTTTTTATAAAGCTTCATCACCTGGCTTTTCCTACTAATGATAGTGAACAAGTCATAACCCTAGCAGGCTAAAGGTCTGAAACCTTGGTCAAAGTTATCTGAGCACACACATCTCCAACGGTGCCCACTCTTTTGCATCAGCCCCATTTTCTTTTTGTAATTTTTAAAATGTGAAAAATAACATGAAATATATATTTTTGCCTAAAATACAAAGGAAATTTGTCATCTTTAACTTTAAGCCTTTTAGAGATCATTTAATCTTCTAATTGCTGAACTGTTCACAATACCAGTCATTTTAACCAGGGGTGCAAAAACTTTTACATACCACTGTATCTCCACTCCAGTGCTCCACTTTGATGAACGTGGTGCATGTTCAGACTTCCTGGATGAAGTTTACATTTTTTTTGTGAGTTGTCCATTAATAAAGAAGGTGAGTGCTTGCTCGATTTATAGTTAATAGAAATCTTCATCCACTGATGCTGTTTAGTATAAAAACAACCCGTACTATACTCATCACCACTATTGTGTCTCCTCCCCTGCTCCCGGTGTCTGGCATTGGCACGGTGGCCTGACGTCATGTCGCCAGCACGGCAGCCAATCAATGAGCTCTGCAGCTGTTAGCGGGGCAGAGCCACTGAGCTCACTGATTGGCTGCTGTGTTGTCAATGTGACGTCAGGCCACCGCCCCAATGCCAATGCTGAGGTTTTGCTGCAGTTTTTACTGTGTTTTTGCTGTCTCTTATGCATGCTGATAAAGCTTAGTGCCCCCCAAAAAAGCCTGATTTAACTTCCTTATGACTTTGCACCAAAAACGCAGCAAAAACTGATACCTGTGTTTTTTGCCGTGTTTTTGCTACGTTTTTGCACTTATCCATTGTTTCCAATGGGTGAAAAAACGCTGAAAGAAGTGTCAACCTGCAGTTTTAAAAAACGCAGCAGTTTTCCAAATCAGTCAGGAAAATAAAACCAGTATGTGCGCTGTAAAATGCAACATAAAATTTACATTAAAAAACGCAGCAAAAACGCAACGTGTGAACATGGCCTTAAGGGAGCAGTTGGGATAGTAGAGATCTGATAGGAAATTGTAGTTGTTTTTTTTTTGTTTTATTGAGGGCAAAACAGCAAGTACTGTTAAAGCACATAAAGCTCACGGCGTGAACAGAGCAAATCCAGCAGAGGGCAGCAGCAACCTACAATCATTGGAATTTTTTTACGTATTATTCCAATGGCAAATTCACCTGTATTTAATATTAAAGTAACTGTTTTGCCAATGTGTTATTCAATTCATTCACGTGGTTAATTATACCTCTAATTTAATGTCTAATTTAATTTGTAACAGACAGAATGGAAAAAAAAAAGAAGTAATCATTCTGTTAAAAAATATCTTTTTTATTTGAACACTAATGCTGGAAAGAATGCTGATTAAGACTATATTCACATCACATCTTAGTGGCTCCATCAGGGCTCACGTTCTGACCCCCGCAAAACAGTGTTGACTGGGCCATTGACTCTAATGATGCAAACGGATACACAGTGTACTATGTCGGATATACATCTATAGTGGTCGCCAGCCTATCAGAGACCGGCATCTGACGTTGGCATGGCCGTCAATGGCGGTTCATGACACTATACTTTGCGGAAAGCACCAGGAAGGGGAACATCATTACAGGAAGGAGCCCAATATGGGAGGCAAGGATGGCAGACAGAATGGGGACATCAAAACAGAACAGGGGCCATTGATCAAGGATGAGGGCTATTATTAAATAAAGGGCCCAGAACGGGGGGGCCATTATTACAAGATGGGGCCAAAATGAGGCACATTATTACAGGATGAGGGACATTACTACAGGAAGGGGCCCAAATGGGTGACATTATTAAAGGATGGGGGACATTATTTCAAGAGAGGTGCCAAGACGGGGGACATTATTACAGGGTGTGGGCCCATTATTAGGGGATGGGGGAAATTATTATAGGATAGGTGCCAGGATAGAGGACATGATTATATGATGGGGGTCACGACAGGGGACATTATTATTAATCAGAGGACATTATTACAGGATGGGGGATATTATTACAGAATAGGGGTCAGGAGTAAGGACATTATTACAGGGGCCCTTAGATCTGATCAACATGCTGGTGGGCTCCGCGGTCCTAATTTTGCTCCAGGGCCCATAGTTACACCACTTGTCGTTGCTGGGTGTTTATTTGGATGGGAAGGGGTGAGTCGGTGCCATTTCAAATTCTTCAGGCGGCAGAAAAGCTAGAATTGTTGCCCTGAGGACAATGCATGTCAATACTTGTGCATTGCAGTGTATCGTCTTACTAGCAGTTCAGTACTCTAAGTATTCTTGACTGTGTGATCAAGGCGTTAGCTCCGATTGTGACAGTAGAAGATGGGTGTCAGCTGTATGACACAGATGGCACCTGCACGTATGGAACAAGCTGAATTTACCCACCTCAAACCCCCACAAATAGGACCGCATTTAAGAAAAAACAAAACCCGAATACTACAGTATCCATCGCAGCAGCTGAATGATTTACAGCTACTAGCCTGCTTGATTACATGTGGGGATTCCCTAGCAACCAGGCAACCCCCACATGTACTCAACCTGGCTAGTAGCTGTAAATCATTCAGCTGCCGCGATGAAAACCTAATCTCCGAGCAGTCATAAATACTCGGAGATCACCCGAGCGTGCATGGGAAGACCCGAGCAACGAGTACACTCGCTCATCACTAGTCACTACTCTATCATCAGAATTTGTAAACTGAGCCTAGTGGTGGCTCCAAAGCACGAAGTGGTGTGAATCTTTCCATAATAGTTTTTCTATTCTGGCTCTGTTCCGGATTTGGCTTGTAAATACTGACTGTATATTGACATGTGAATAAGGCCTTAAAGAGAGGCAATTATTGATGTATCTAAGTCACATACTTTATCATAGATACAGTATATCATATACTACACCAATATCTGAGAGTCGCATGTCAGGGATCTGGTCAGAACTGAATATATTTTATCGGACCAGTCCACAAATTGTGGATGTGACTGGCTCCGTGTACAACTCTGAGAGCCCATCCATAGTGTTATATTCATGTACTAATCTGGTCCAGGTTCATAATCCGTGTACTCAATCACATACACTAACATTGGTCCATGTAGTGTCCAGGTGAGGTCCGTTTTCTACACAGACAGCACTTGGATCAAACGTTCATGTGAATGTTCCCTTAGAATATGTGCACACGATGTCTTTCAGACTCTGGCTTACCCATCGAGTTCAACAAGCAGAAGATGCTTCGGGACAAGTGAATGTTTTTAGGGTCGTCTTTTTTACTGATGTTTTTCCGGTCAATCTTTTTTTCCATCGATTCAACAATAAAGAAACCTCTAGATATTTTTGAAGCGAAAATGCTAGAAATCCGCTCTAAAACATGCTTTGGTCGGCATGCTCTTCTATTTTGTTTGTGATATTTTTGGTCCAATGTCCAAGGTTTAGGTCAGATTGTCCAAAACATGTTTGAATCTAGCCTGATAGATCCTTGCTATGTGTTAATAAGGTCCAAAACATGGAAAGGGAAACCTTAACTATGGACATGTAAATGGTGCTTTCTTAAGGTTGTATTTTGTGAAGTTTAAGCGGCCATCCAAGTGGATGCAATATGTGACACAAGCACAATTCGATTGTGGAAGGATGCAGCATATCTCAACCACCAGCAGATGGCAGATAACACCAGTGCATTGCACAGACAACAAGTACCTACAAAAAACCCAGCAACTACTACATTTATGGTAAATGTGGCCTTCATATCCATGAATCTTAGAACTCGAATAAGTTAAACCTACATTTCAAAAGTAGAGTTAATTCCATATGAAACACATGGTTCCTTTCTAACTATCTATTCGCACGTTGGATACACTGCAAAAAGTTTTGCAAATGAAAATCTGTTCCATACTTCCGAATCAAGTTTTATTCAGCTTCAAGCACATGGATTCCTGCAAACCCCGTTCAGATAAATTGGATAGTTACAGACATGTTTTTGATAGAACGTTTGGCAATATGCCAAGAAAAAAACATTGGAAAAAAGTTAAATCTTTTAACTTTTTTTTACTGCTTTTTTTTTTAATCTTGGCATATTGCCAAACATTCCATCAACGTCTATATTATTGGGGGCTTCCCAGATCTGTGGGAATAAGTTCCCGATCAATTTCCACCGTTTTTGGGTTTATGATATTATGGTTTCAGACATTTTTGCAGCATATCTACCATTATATACTCTTCTTTTTGTCTCCACTCTTTCCTGTCCATTATTAGGGGGTACGCTCTAGAACAGTGGCCGGCACGTTAGATGGCCAGTGATACAACACATCAGTGGTCTATGTGCACCATATCCCAAATCACGCTACTTTTGTTAAGGGATTTTTGAGAATTATAATCCCGGACCAAAGATCAATAAATGTCAATAATCGGAGGATACAATCAGATTTATTTCTTTTGCCTGACAATTGTCTCCTGCCTTTGGTCAACAAAACATATTTTTACCATCAATCTGGGCGAAGCTGCTCCATTTTACTTTTTTTTTGTCTTGCAACAACATGAGAATATAACAATGGCAAAAATTGTACAAATTTTACAAACTGTTTTTTAGCAAAAGTCACGTCGCTTTTTGATGATAGTGCCCCTTTGAATTTGGCTTTGGCACTCATGAACAGGAAGGTGGAAAATGCCACTGTTCCCCTCCACCATTTGTATCCTTTCTATGCTGTTGATATAAGCTATGCTCGGGCCCGTTCTTTTAGTTATGTTGCCCATATTATGCTGTTTTCTGTATAAAAAAATACACTGTATGATCAAAAGTATTGGGACACTTACACATAACACCTACAGGGGCTTCTATGACATCCCATTCTACATCATCCATGTGGACATCGATGTGGAAATGGTCCCAAAAAACAGTTTCTGTGTGTCTGGGAATTTTATCCATTCATGCAGAAGAGTATTTGTGAAGTCAGACACTGATGTTGGATGGGAGGTTCTGGCTCACAAACTCCATTCTAGGTCAGGCCAAAGGATGGGTTTGAGGTTGGGGCTCAGTGTGGCCGTTCATGTTCTTCATCGCCAAACTCGTTATTTTTGTCCTTTCTTTGTGCACCGGGGCACAGTCATGCTGGAACAGTAAAGGACCTTCCCGAAACTGTTCCCAAAAAGTTGTCCAAAGTGTCTTGGTATAGTGAAGCATTAAGGTTTCCCTTCACTGGAGCTGGGGACCTAAGCTAACCTCTGAAAAACAATCCCATAGCATTATCCCTCATGCATTAAACTTTACAGTTGACACAATGCAGTCATAATGTGATTTGTCACTCAGCAGAGCACATTTCTACTGCTCCAAAATGCAGTGTTGGTAGTTTTACACTCTGTCTGACACTTAGCATTGTGCTTGGTGATGTAAGGCTTGCATATAACTTATTGTCCAGGGAAATCCATGCCGTGAAGCTCCCGGTTAACAGTATTAGTGCTGATCTTAAGTCAGCAGTGCGTTGGCAACGTATTTGCACTATGGGCTGCGTCAGCACTTGGCGACCCCGCTCTGTAACTTTATGTGGTCTTCACTTTGTGGCTGAGTTGCTGCGGTTCCTTCTTTTTTTTTTTTAATAACATCCCTCACAGGTGATGGTGGAATATTTAAGAGACTATTAATGCATTGAACTGACTTGTTACACTTGTGGATCCATTCACAGGACCGCACTAGTATCAGTGAGTTCTTTAGAACAACCCAATCTTTCATAAATGTTAATAAAGGCAAACAGCATGGCGAGGGGATGGATTTTATCCATATACTGAAAGATTGATAGTGGCACTCACCAGTACTTAAAAATTCAGCAAACTTTATTCCAAAGGCATTCAAATACATCTTTCAAATACACACTCTAGAGACATTGGGCTAAGAAAAATGTCAATCAAGATTTATAGAACTGGTAAAGAAAATTTTAATGTTAATTGGAGTGCCACTAAAGAGATGTAACTAATAACGTGATATAGGATTTCACTCATTTTTAGGCAGCTGGTTGCATTCACAAACGCACATACAGTGCCTTGTGAAAGTATTCTGCTCCCTTGAACTTTTCAACCTTTTCCCACATATCATGCTTCAAACATAAAGATACCAAATGTGAATTTTTGGTTAAGAATCAACAACAAGTGGAACACAATTGTGAAGTTGAACAAAATTTTATTGGTTATTTTACATTTTTGTGGAAAATCAAAAACTGAAAAGTGGGGCGTGCAATATTATTCGGCCCATTTACTTTTAGTGCAGCAAACTCACTCCAGAAGTTCATTGTGGATCTCTGAATGATCCAATGTTGTCCTAAATGCTTAATGATGATAAATATAATCCACCTGTGTGTAATCAAGTCTCCGTATAAATGCACCTGCTCTGTGATAGTCTCAGGGTTCTTGTTTGAAGCACAGAGAGTATCATGAAGAACAAGCAACACGACAGGCAGGTCCATGATACTGTTGTGGAGAAGTTTAAAGCCGGATTTGGATACAAAATGATTTCCAAAACATTAAACATCCCAAGGAGCACTGTGCAAGCGACCATTGAAATAGGAGTATCATACCACTGCAAATCTACCAAGACCTGGCCGTCCCTCTAAACTTTCATCTCAAACAAGGAGAAGACTGATCAGAGATGCAGCCAAGAGGCCCATGATCACTCTGGATGAACTGCAGAGATCTACAGCTGAGGTGGGACAGTCTGTCCATAGGACAACAATCAGTCACACACTGTACAAATCTGGCCTTTATGGAAGAGTGGCAAGAAGAAAGCCATTTCTCAAAGATATCCATAAAAAGTATACTTTAAAGTTTGCAACAAGCAACCTGGGAGACACACCAACCATGTGGAAGAAGGTGCTCTGGTCAAATGAAACCAAAATCGAACTTTTTGGCAACAATGCCAAACGATATGTTTGGCGTAAAGGCAACACAGCTCATCACCCTGAACACACCATCCCCACTGTCAAACATGGTGGTGGCAGCATCATGGTTTGGGCCTGCTTTTCTTCAGCAGGGACAGGGAAGATGGTTAAAATTGTTGGGAAGTTGGATGGAGCCAAATACAGGACCATTCTTGAAGAAAACCTGTTGGAGTCTGCAAAAGATCTGAGACTGGAACGGAGATTTGTCTTCCAACAAGACAATGATCCCAAAACTGCTGTTCACAAACGATCTCCATCAAACCTCACTGAGCTTGAGCTGTTTGCCAAGGAAGAATGGGCAAGAATTTCAGTCTCTCAATGTACAAAACTGATAGAGACATACCCCAAGCGACTTGCAGCTGTAATCGCAGCAAAAGGTGGCACAACAAAGTATTAAGTTAAAGGGGACGAATAATATTGCACGCCCCACTTTTCAGTTTTTGATTTTACACAAAAATTTAAAATAACCAATACATTTCGTTCAACTTCACATTTGTGTTCCACTTGTTGTTGATTCTTAACCAAAAATTTACATTTGGTATCTTTATGTTTGAAGCATGATATGTGGGAAAAGGTTGAAAAGTTCCAGGGAGCCGAATACTTTCGCAAGGCACTGTAGTTTTTTTGTCAAACAGGGAGTTTTATTGAAGTGCATAATCCTCCAGAAAAATGGCATGAAGGTAGAAAATAAACAGTCCATATAGCGGCAGATGCAGGCTCACCTATTCAGATAAATGTCCAGCTGCCTCTCAAGTCTTGTTAGAGAGACTAGCACCAAGCGGTCTCTTTGTAATGGGCTGGGTGGTGGAACCACTGTGCTGGGGCCCAAGGAAAGACTGGAGGGGTGTAACTAGGAGCCTCACTCAGTCCGACCTCAGATACACAGCAGCATACGATACGTGATCCGATGAGAGACAAAGGTGATGGACCTGGTGGTACACAAGGATAGACCTTTGGTAAATGGCAGCTGACCTCCTAGGGATGGGTAATTGGGACTGCCAGAAGGAAGGTCCAGTAGATGCAGGCAAGTGCTATAAGAACACAGAAACCAAGGATGCAGATGGGACCGAATGAGCGCTAGCAGGTGTAGCTGGACCCGCTGATGTAGAGATGAGCTCTGGCAGGTGTAGGTTGGACCCGCTGATAGACAGGCAGGCACAGCTGATAGACAGGCTGACGGCCATGGCTGATAGACAGTCATGCAGACAAGGTTGATAGGCAGGCTGGCAGGTATGGCTGCTAGACAGGCTGGCAGGAGTGGTTGATGGACAGGCAAGTATACAGGAATATGAGCAAAGGGACCTGAGACCTAACAAGAGTGTTAGGAACAAACTTACAATGTTGCACAGGCACCTCCCTAAAGGTGGAGGTGCCTTAAATAATGAGTGCCTCCCAGCTAGCATCCACTTTAGGATGGTGCACGCTCTCCCTTTAAGATTACAGGATCAGACCTTGGGTGTCAGCAGCTGAAGCATGAAGTGAGGGATGGGAGCCACATCAGTAAGTCGGCATCTCTGCCAGGGAAGAGGGGCAGCAGGCAGAGATGCCGGCTCTACACTTTTCACCTCTCATCCCAGACACAGACCATTGTCTCTCACCCGTGGGGCAATTATGCTATTTTCCCTAGCTCAGTTTGGTCAGCAATAAACAGTACTCCACAGCTCCCAGAAGAATCCAAAGACCATTCTATTCCACAGCACAATGTATATCAAGTGAACCTACTTCCTGGTTCTTAGGAAAACACTGCAGGTGCACTCCTAATCAAGACCTGCAGTGCTAAGGCTTAATCTTCACCTTTTTGGCCTTGCTACATACGCCCCCTTCTGCCCAAAGAGAAGGTTGAGCACCTTCTGCCAAACAACAGAGAACCCTATCCTGCCAAAGTTTGATTAAGTTAATTTAACACCCCTGATATGGCTTCCTTTTCCCTGTTGGTGAACTTTATAGTTGCCCTCACCAATCTTTACCACCACTTCATAGTGTCTTTGCCACTTGGCAAAGAACCTGCTCTCCACTGTTGGTACCAACACCCACATCCAAACCCCAGGTTTAAGCTGTTTCACACGAGTCAACCAAGTGAAGTTCCCGAGTTGTCCGGTTCAAAAGACTTCCCTGTGTTCCATGGTATTTCAGTCCAAAAAGATAAATAAGCTTAACTTTCACTGTTTCTTCAACTTTCTGATATATTTTAAGTTTGATGTATTTTTCTGAAAATTCCCTTGCGCCACAAGGAGAACCTTGTGCAAGCTTGGGTCAATCTTCTACTGAGTCGAAGAAACAAACAATATCTAAAAGTTCAACTCATCGATTGTTAGAGGTTAAAACATTATATTTTCTGCCTATTATAAGATAAAAAAGCAAAAATAATTGCAATACAATGTAGCAATATTTTGACCATATGGCCTTTATCAAGCAAGACAAGAATACATTGATTATGGTCATATGGCTAAAGCATCGCTACGTTATTTTCCTACTGTTTTTGTCTTATAACCTGATGGAATAAGGAAAAGATGAAGTTTTAACCTACTCCAGTGTCTTGGATTCCTGAACATATTTTGTTTGAACTTTGCTTTTAGTTAGTGACTAGAATTTTTTGCTGGTCACATTTCCATTCAATGAAAGTAAGCAAATGTCTTACAACCATTATGGAACTTAAAGTCAATGAATATTAGATAAGTACATAACTTTTATCATATGATAATTTTATTAATCTGAGTTAATTAACATAGCTCGTCATTTTAATATGCTTACTATTATAACAGTACACTGCATTAATATCATGGAACACCATGGGACACACTACATTAATAGTGTGCCAGCAATACAGATAATAATTGTTATATTTGTATTTAGTAATTCCCAAAAAAGAGACTAATTCCATAATTGTTTTAAATTTTTTCCAGCACGTAAAATTATAAAACTTTAAAATTCACTTTAAAAGGGGATTTGTCTAAATTCCTTTGAAAATAATTATGGCTTATAAAATCCTGCTTCTCTAAAGTCTATTTCAAATGCACTGAAATCAGAATGTCCTCATTTGGAGTACAGATGCTGGCAGTGATGGGTCAGCTCAGCACCTGTCTTGCAAACTCTGAGGATAAACCTGCTGAAAGTGATTGTTCTGATAAGCACAACACAGGGAGGAGCAGCCAGGCGCTGACCCATCACTGCCATCATCTGTACTCTAAATAAGCATTCACTGATATCAATAAACTGAAGACAGTAAATAGGCTGGAGACAAAAAAAACCCTAACAAGTGATTTGTACAAATTCAGTTTTCCAGCTGGACAAAATTATATTTAAAAAAGTGTATAAAAGTTGAAGTAAGCTTTAATCAAGCAAATCTCAAAGTTTATTCTTTGGGAAATGCTTTCCAAATTGCTTAACAGGAAATGTATGAGGTCTAAGCATCTTAGGAAAAGGAAATCAACAAATAAGATATATTTTACTAGATTAAAGTGGTGCAACTACTTTAAGTGCCCTGTCCCTAGTCTTATAACTACCAGCCGCCGTCTCCAGCTGATCCCATCATCACTCCGGTCGGTCTCCAGCAGTTTTTGACCTGCCAGATCGCTCCTGTGTTTGCTGGGTAAGCCGGAAGTCACAACTCAATGTACTTCTATGAGAGCAAGGACGAGACCAGAACGAGGATCCCATAGACTTACACTGAGAGCTTGTGACCGCTACCTATGACTTCCAGTCATCAGAAGTTTTGGTTCCAAGATGGTGGCACGGGACCAGAGTGGTACTGGGCCGAATTAAAGACGACAGCTAATAATAATAATAATAATAATAATTTTATTTATATAGCGCCAACATATTCCGCAGCGCTTTACAAATTATAGAGGGGACTTGTACAGACAATAGACATTACAGCATAACAGAAATACAGTTCAAAACAGATACCAGGAGGAGTGAGGGCCCTGCTCGCAAGCTTACAAACTATGGGGAAAAGGGGAGACACGAGAGGTGGATGGTAACAATTGCTTTAGTTATTCGGACCAGCTATAGTGTAAGGCTCAGGTGTTCATGTAAAGCTGCATGAACCAGTTACCTGCCTAAGTATGTAGCAGTACAGACACAGAGGGCTAATACTGCATAAAGTGTATGAGAACATGATGCGAGGAACCTTTTTTTTTTTTTTTTTTTTTTTATTATAAATAGGCCACACAGGGATCGTTAGGTTAATGCATTGAGGCGGTAGGCCAGTCTGAACAAATGAGTTTTTAGGGCACGCTAAAAACTGTGGGGATTGGGGATTAATCGTATTAACCTAGGTAGTGCATTCCAAAGAATCGGCGCAGCACGTGTAAAGTCTTGGAGACGGGAGTGGGAGGTTCTAATTATTGAGGATGCTAACCTGAGGTCATTAGCGGAGCGGAGGGCACGGGTAGGGTGGTAGACTGATACCAGGGAGGAGATGTAGGGTGGTGCTGAGCCATGGAGTGCTTTGTGGATGAGGGTAGTAGTTTTGTACTGGATTCTGGAGTGGATGGGTAGCCAGTGTAATGACTGGCACAGGGTAGAGGCATCGGTGTAACGGTTGGTGAGGAATATGATCCTGGCTGCAGCATTCAGGACAGATTGGAGCGGGGAGAGTTTTGCAAGAGGGAGACCGATTAGTAGAGAGTTACAATAGTCCAGACGAGAATGAATAAGTGAAACAGTCAGAGTTTTTGCAGAGTCGAAATTAAGAAAAGGGCGAATTCTAGAAATGTTTTTGAGATGCAGGTAAGAAGAGCGAGCCAGTGATCGGATGTAGGGGGTGAATGAAAGGTCAGAATCAAGGATGACCCCAAGGCAGCGGGCATGTTGCTTTGGAGCAATGGTGGAACCGCACACGGAGATGGCAATGTCAGGCAAAGGTAGGTTAGTAGAGGGAGAGAACACGAGGAGTTCAGTTTTTGACAGGTTTAGTTTCAGATAGAGGGAGGACATGATGTTAGAGACAGCGGTAAGACAATCACTGGTGTTTTCTAAAAAGGTCGGTGTGATATCGGGAGCAGAAGTGTATAATTGGGTGTCGTCAGCATAGAGATGGTACTGGAAACCAAATCTACTGATTGTTTGTCCAATAGGGGCAGTATACAACGAGAAGAGTAGGGGGCCTAGGACTGATCCTTGAGGAACCCCAACAGTAAGGGGAAGGTGAGAGGAGGAGGAACCAGCAAAACATACAGTGAAGGATCGGTCAGAGAGATAGGAGGAGAACCAGGAGAGAACGGTGTCCTTGAGGCTGATGGAGCGGAGCATAGTGAGGAGGAGCTGATGATCCACAGTGTCGAATGCTGCAGAGAGATCCAAGAGAATTAGCATGGAGTAGTGACCATTAGATTTAGCTGTTAGTAGGTCATTAGAGACTTTAATGAGGGCAGTTTCAGTAGAGTGTAAAGAGCGGAAGCCAGATTGAAGAGGGTCGAGAAGAGAGTTATCTGAGAGATAGCGGGTAAGACGGGAGTGGACCAGGCGTTCGAGGAGTTTAGAGATGAAGGGAAGATTAGAGACAGGTCTATAATTAGCGGCACAGTTTTGATCGAGGGATGGTTTTTTAAGTAATGGATGTATGATGGCATGCTTAAATGAGGAGGGAAAAATACCGGAAGTGAGGGAAAGGTTGAATATTTTTGTTAGGTGAGAGGTGATAGCCGGGGAAAGGGACTGGAGGAGATGTGACGGAATGGGGTCACTGGTGCAAGTGGTCGGGCGAGAAGATGCAAGGAGCCTGCTTACTTCTTCTTCTGTAACTGCTTCAAAGTCAGAGAGTGAACTAGATGCAGTGGGGGAGGGAGGACAGTGCATGGTATGAAGAGATTGGGAGATGATTTCCTGTCGAATGTGGTCAATTTTTTCTTTGAAGTAATTGGCCAGATCGTCAGCACGGAGATCCGTGGTTGGGGCCTGCTCTCTTGGGTTGAGTAGGGACTGGAACGTGTCAAAGAGACGTTTAGGGTTATTGGACAGGGAGGTGATGAGGGTGTTGAAGTAGGTTTGTTTGGAGAGGTGAAGGGCAGAATTGTATGTCTTTAGCATGAACTTATAATGGATGAAATCTTCGGGTAGATTAGATTTTCTCCACAGACGTTCTGCGCACCTGGAGCACCGCTGCAGGAAACGTGTTTGCAGCGTGTGCCACGGTTGTTGCCGTCTGTGCCGAGTTGTTTTATGTATAGGAGGAGCAGCTTCATCCAGAGCACTTTGCAGGGTTTCATTGTAATGCTTCAATGCAGAATCAGGACATGAGATGGAGGAAATAGGGGCCAATGAGGACTGCAAGTTCATCATAAGTTTCTGGGTGTTAATGGCCTGTATGTTTCTATAGGTGTGGAAAGTGGGGGTGACCTGAGCGGGATGGCAGTTCTTGATAGAGAATGAAAGAAGGTTGTGGTCAGAGAGCGGGAGAGGGGAGTTTGTGAAGTCATCCACTGAGCAAAGTCGGGAGAAGACCAAGTCAAGGGAGTTTCCATCTTCATGGGTTGGAGAGTTAGTATGCTGCGAGAGGCCAAAAGAGGAGGATAGAGATAAAAGGTGAGAAGCAGATGGGGAGAGGGGAGAGGCAATGGGGATGTTGAAATCACCCATGATAAGGGTGGGGGTGTCACAGGAGAGAAAGTGTGGAAGCCAGGTGGCAAAGTGATCCAGGAACTGATGAGAGGGGCCGGGAGGACGATACACCACCGCCACTCGCATGGAGAAGGGGACGTAGAGTCTGACCACATGGACCTCAAAGGAAGGGAAGACAAGTGAGGGTACTTGGGGGATAACTTGGAAAGTACATTTGGGTGAAAGGAGCAGACCAACGCCTCCACCTGCTCTGTTGTCTGATCTTGGGGTATGAGAAAAGTGTAGTCCACCATATGAAAGAGCAGCAGCAGCGGTGGTGTCTGACTGCTGGATCCAGGTTTCAGTAAGAGCCAGGAGATTAAGAGAATTAGAAAGGAAGAAGTCATGAATGAAGGAGAGTTTATTACACACAGAGCGAGAATTCCAAAGGGCACAATTGAAAGAGACAGCAGGTATGCAGGGAATATTAATAAGGTTAGAGGGGTTTCTGGGTGTAGCAATTGGGAGGTTTGACTGGCTATAACATGGGGGGCCGGGGTTTGGAGATATGTCTCCAGCGACTAGGAGAAGGAGGATCGAAAGAGTGAGCAGATGGTTAAGTGATTTGTGAGAGCGTCTCTTGTGTTGGATGTTGGGACTGAATGGATCTGTGCTGTTAAGCAATGTGAATAGAGCATGAGTGCTATACATAGGAGAGGCAAGGACAGAGGGGCCGATATGGATGGAGTGTAGAGAGTTAATGCGAGGGCGGTGAATGTGAGTGAATGCAGCAGCCAGAATATAGATTATACAAATAAATATGGTGAGTATTTGTGCTGTTTCAAGTGAATATGGATTAGATTTAGTTTTTCTTACCTGTCTCCTGCCCTGTCTAACTGCCATGTTATAACTGCCGAGTACTTAGAAAAAATAGTACTTTGAATAAAAAATACACGAATAACAGTGCACGAATGCACCCCTGCACGAATGCATCCCCAAGCTACATCTACATTTATAGAAGGCTAGCCCTTAGATCTTTTTTTTTTTTTTTGTGTTAAAGCTCGTTAGCAATCAATCTAACTCAGTTGAGACAACAGGACACAATAAATGTAGTGATCAGATAAACAAATGTCCAGGTCTACATGGATCATAAAGCACTTTGAAACAGTTATGTGATCTCTCTGAGTAAGGACATGCAAAAGTGAGTTAAATATCTATAAACACAAACAAACGCATAATAGGATGACTAACATATATAGATACATGCAGGATTCAATGCCGAAGATAGAATGACTCAGATACCATCCAAGCTGCTTGCTGTCAGGGACTGGAGCAATAGACATGCAGGATATTTCAGCTCAGAGAATGAATGATATGTTTACCATCCAAGCTGCTTGCTGTCAGGGACTGGAGCAATAGACATGCAGGATATTTCAGCTCAGAGAATGAATGATATGTTTACCATCCAAGCTGCTTGCTGTCAGGGACTGGAGCAATAGACATGCAGGATATTTCAGCTCAGAGAATGAATGATATGTTTACCATCCTAATACCAGCTAATAAGTGTAATACTGAGGACAGGGAACTTAGATTAGTAGCACCACTCCAGCGATGTAATGAAAAAAAAAATGCTGGGGTTAAGTATTAGATTCTTTATTTCACCTGGAGTTTTAGAAGTTTAAAGCATACTTACTATTACAACGTCTTTCAGAAATCAATACCCCATGTGAATATACGAAACTATTAATTTTTAAATATTTTACTCACCTATATAGCATCATTAATTCCACAGCGCTTTACAGACCTTATCATCACTGTCCCTGATGGGTCTCACAATCCAGAATCCCTATCAGTATGTCTTTGGAGTGTTGGAGGAAACTGGAAAACCCAGAAGAAACCCACTCAAACATGGGGAGAACATACAAACTCCTTGCAGATGTTGTGCTTCATGGGATTTGAACCCAGGACCCCAGCGCTGCAAGGCTGCAGTGCTAACCACTGCGAGTTTAATCAATTCTACTTGCCTATTTAAATTGTAGGCTTATAGCCGAAGAGAGATAAATTTGTCCATGTAAATGTAGGCGTTGTTCAGTAGGATATGAAAGTGGCATGTCCAGTAGGATAGGACCCATCAGAGAAGTGTCACCTTGCCGTGGTTGATCGGCACACATGAATTGGTCAATTTATGTGCTAAGAATCTTCATTTTTTTGTATGAACATCTTACTCAGTAACAATACAGCTTAGATTTAATGCTTCCAGTGTTTTCGCGTATCTTGGCCCTTACAGAGTTCTGCTGTAATTTCTTTTTATATATCATGCAGTTAATGCAGCTTCCACCTGTCCACACTAATGAGGTGCTGGTCAGGTTTTTTACTCTCTCTCTCTATATATATATACAGTATATAAATATATATGTAAAATATATCTTAACAAAGAACATCTATGACACCAATCCAGGAAGATCCAGTCCACTCAGCCAGCAGAGAACATTTACAATAAGCAGCAGAAGAAAGAAAAGAAAGAAAGAAACATCAAAATATGCAGGTTACCCATAACTTTTTGGCTGTTTCACATCCAATATCTAACTAGAAATGCCCAAAGAGGAATTAGGATTTTTTAAAAATTATTATGCTAATTTTTATCCCAATCACAATACTTCCCCTGACGAAGCCGTACGAGTTACGGCGATACGCGTGGGGTCGGTCTAGCGGCACCCTTCCCAGTATTCCATCTACCTCTTGTTTCCCCCCCCCCGGGTGGCTTCTTATTGCACGGCGGCCAGTCAGTCCTGGCACTTTTCTATTGTTTTTTCCTGCCTATTTTTAGTGGATGGCTCAGCGCATTAATTTTACCCCATATGCCCTGACCTGTGTTTCTTCATTTCACACAGGTTGTCTTGGTTGGGATGTTACTATATGTGTGCTGAGCTATAAGGTGACCTCTTGGTGATATTTTGGACTGCAGGTCTGTACCATTAGTACTACCACTCAGGGGTTCATAGGGAATCTTACCCCTTTTATGTGTATATCTTAGACATATCTTAGACATATTTCTCAGGGTCTTTGGTGCATTGGGAGGCTATTATATATATACATATGTATACTATTATGATTTTTGATATTATGCATTTACTTCCACTAGCACTCTGTTCAAATTAGAGTTTATATGTTGGGGGCTTTGCGATAAGGGTGCCTATGTATTTTAATTATGTTTTATTCTTGTTTATGTACCAAATAAAGTTTGTATTTTTTCTTACAATTGTGTGGTGTAGTGTACGGGCGTTACGGTAGTGCTTTCTTCTTCCTTTTTTTCTTCCATTGTTTTTTACTACCGGCCTTTTTTGCACCTCCCTGCTATTATGTGCTCTATGGTTGTGCACCTGATTTCTATGGTATAATACTATATATCTTCTTCATTCTGTGTTTTTTTGGATATCTTAGTGGTGAAGTCAGTTTTGCGTCTTAGGCGGTATAATGTTGCTTCTTTTATTGGCATGGGCAATATGGAAGCACAGAAATTTCAGAGCCTTAGCGGTAAAAAAGTGCTTATTTTTAAGACGTAAAGCTGAAGTTGTATCATGTTTTACCATTCTGACACACTCGGTAGAACTATACCACAAGGACAAAAATAGCCAATTTTGACAAGTATGTCATTAAACACTAAAGAAGATGCAAGTAGATCTGCTGAGAGCATACACTTTCTAGACTTTAATTGTATTTCTCTCATAAATAGATCAAGGTATAGCTGAAGGGGCTGGTAATATATTGTAAGCTATTTTACTAAAAAATGGTTTCATTTAGAGAAAAGTTGTTCACTATTAATTTTTCATTTGTATTCATATTTAGGTAACAGATGTAGTCCTAGTCCCCAGATAGCACATATTGAATTGTAGCACAGGATATCACAAAATGTATAGCTTTGAAGGATGGTGTTAATTTTAAATATCACCACATAATTTAACAGAGAGAACAACATTCTGCCATGGAGCATTTATGATTCCACCCGGGAGACAGAAGTGTAAAGGGCTCTTTTTTTAATTTTTCAAATGATTTCTCTGTATTTAAAGTACCTGTTGATTTCTCTATTGGATGTGGAAATATCCTGGCTATAAAAGAATCGGTTACTATTATGTTTTACCTGAGAGAATCTCAACCTTTTTCCATATTTAAAAATGAAATTACGTTATGTAGCAGTTTTCATTGCATTTTCCTTTTTCTCTGTAGTTAAAAGGAAAGCCTAATTTTTGGAGCTACTATTAATGAGATAGAAAGACATTGGATATTGTCTCCCTCCGACAATGGGGGTGTTCTAGTTTCTAATTTTCATCTTGCCCTGAAGTCTTGACATAATGTTTCCATTACTTGTGGATGGGTTTATATATCCCCATTTTAACATGCATTGTACTGAAATGAGAAGCAAATTTTCTACGTTGAATTTACTCCACAAATTTGCAACAATTTCAACATAGATATGAATGTAGTTTAACACTTTAAAAAAGATCTTTCACTGACTTTTTTATTTGAACTGAATACCTCCTCTAATTGGTGCTGCTCCACTGATTCAGGAACAGATTTTCTTTTTCTTCTACGCCCCTCCGTTCCAAAGTTATGCCTTTTGACGTAATGGTGAAAATTTTCCCTTTAACTAACTGGGCGTGTACTAACGCACCTCTATGTGGCATAGTCTTTTAATTGGCTAGTGTTAAAGGATGAAAAGCAAATAGCCACTGAGCAGGGTTTCCATCTGTCCAGAAATTCAAAGACAGTCCATAAAAATAGAGCTCTTTTTTGTCCTGTCTGTAAACAAAATTGAAGGTGTTTTTTTTGGAAACTAAAGAAACATACACAGATTATTTAGACTATAATGATCATTTTACAGTTTACAGTAAATGTAGCTCATGTCTACATATCAGAAGAATGGGTTGTAGTAATGGATCACTTATAATCATAATGATTTATTATTGTTTTCCAATGAGTCAGTAAAAAATGTCTGGCTGTAATTTTTTTATAAGTTGTCCAGAAAAAAATAAAAAGTCAAGTTGGCAACCCTTCTAAAGAGAAGTTCTATAGTATAAGATGGTTGAAGGGAATATTTCAGAATTATTACCGAGGGTTATATCTTTGGAACAGAGGGGCACAAAAGAAAGATAATTGGTGGAACAGCACTAATTAGGGAGGAGGTAACCAGGGGAGGGAATTATCTACACACTTTGCCACATGAGACCGGCATTGTCCTGAATCAGAATAAAACTAAGGCCCACTGCACTAGTGTAAGTTCTGGTAATGGTTCTGATAATTTCATACAGGTACCTAACAGCAGTCAAGGGTACTTTTGGCTTTCATGTTGAGGTTTGTATAACCCTCCAAGGATATGCTCGGCTAATTACTGACCCACAGCAAAACTCATGATGGATGATGTTGAAGGCATCTCCAGACTTTTTAATCAGTGCTCATAACCTTCTCTAATCTGTAAAAAAACAGGGTACCAATGTTGAGCCTGTTATTTCTGGTGTTCCCCGGCAAATTGCAATTGAGCTAAACAGTGTTGATCTCACTACAGGAAGTCGAGCCCTCAAGCCACACTCATAGGGGCTGATTCATCCAAGATTTTAGGCCACAAAAGTGTCATAAAAGCTTTGAAAAACACAAAAATGTTGCTCCAAAATTTTGTCACTTTTCAAAACTTTTAACTCCAGTTTGGATCAACTCTGCCAAAATGGGCAGAGCTTGGGGGCGGAGGGAATCGGGGCAGAACAAGAGAGTGGCCACTCCCACCTGTATAATTCATCAAAACTGCTGGTGTTTTGCATTGCAGAAATGCTACTCTAGTCCTTATTCAGTAATTATTTAACCCAACGACCCCATGTAGAAATAATTGACTAAAGGTAGTTATACATATTATGTATTTGTGGATTATTTTTCAAGACTTCTCCATAAATCTGCATACTTTGCCAAAATTACAACATACCTAATCCTTTTTTCTATCAACATCTGGAGAATTGGATATACCCCATAAATGTTAGATCATTGGGTTATCCTGTTGATGTTGGCAAATTTCTGGCTAATGATAATGGGCACTGTATGTAACCCTTTGTCTTCATGGGTTCTCATGTAGTACTGGGTGCCATAAGCACAATCACTTAGTCACTGGTCGACACAGACAGAAGAGGGCCCCTGTGCAAGGACAGTATATGGTCCCTTGGGAGTCCGGCAACTTATCAATAAGCATAATTCCACATGTTTAACAGGTGGAAATGGGCGACCTTACTTCTTGGGACCCTTTGCAACCGGTTGCACCAATGATATGTCCACCCCTGACTTAGACATGGATAGTATTGCTTCCTTTTAATGCAGAGAGACTTGGATCTGAATCCAATCAACACATGCATTCAGTCGTTGTGTTCTTCATCTGCTTACATAGGTTTCCTTCAATTATCCAGGCATTATCCCACCTTCTTATCCGATACTGATAGGTTAATTGGCTTCTTATGCAGTTGGCTCTAGCGTTTTCTTGTAGGTACATGCCTGGGATAGTTCCACAGGGGACAAAAATCCAATTCAATAGCAGGTTCTGTGCACAGCGCTGCAATATGTGTTGGTGCTATATAAATAATGAGGAACATGTAGTGAGAAGCGTACATAATCATGTGCTATTTACCATTGGATTTACCATTAATACGATTCCTACAAATTTCAACCCTCTTCTTGTTCTGTTGATTTGCTAAAAACATTCATGATTCATATAGGCTTCTGTCCAAATGTAAAGTGACACATTAGCACTCAGAGCAATGTTCTGCAAGACCCTAGGAAGCCATGTCTATGTTGTGGTTTACCGTTATTATATTGATCCATATTATGACCAATAAAATAAGATGTCTATTTCTAAATGAATCACGATACAGGAATAAAAGAAATAAATCACAGCAAAAACAAAAGCCATTGATTTTTAATTGTAGGTTACATTTATGTTTTTCTTATATTATCAAAAATATTGCACATTTGATTTACAAGTCATATCTACAACGCCAGTGGTGAAGGGTTGATTGGCATCTGGTCATTATTTCTTATAAATTCTAGTTTAGTCCTAATACTATCTGACAGCTATTTTTTAAGGCTGACAGCAACAATACAGTGTAATTCCCAGTGAACTGCTCTAAATATGTGGTATTGCAATCAGTTTAACAACCCCTGGAGGCGAAAAAATCTCTCCTTTGAACAAAACACTCAAGGGGAAGAAATCTAAGATTTATAAAGGCCAAAAAGTATTCAAGAAAAGGGCCAAAGTTTATAAGTGAGCCGATAATTGATGTTTCCTTTGTTGGAAGAGAAAGCTTGAAGATGCTTTAAGAATTAATCTTTAACATGTTCTAATCTCTTCTAACAAGTACTATCCAAGCAGAATAAAAGGACAAACTGCTGAGAATGTCAGGAGCTCCACTAGAAAGATAGCAGAACTTTTACATTGGCAAATAAAACTCGTATATGGTCACTGGAAGCGATTCAGATCTGTACATATTTACTGGTTATGTGAAATCTCAGTATTACCGTATATATTAAGGAGAATGATAAGGTGTAACTAAAGCTAATCGCCTTTCTCCTCTTCAGTGTCGCTTTTTTCCGCTAATAGACCCTGACAGCAGAAGGTTCAGTGGATTCTTGCTTGCTGGACGGCATAGTTCTTCATGTCTGTCTTCCATTGGGGTAGCGGTCTCCCCTCTAGTTGGGTTGCGTGCTTGCCACCTTGTCAATCCTTTGGATAATAAGTGATTACTCCGCATGCTGGGCCGTAAAATTGCAGCCCGGCCATGAAAAGTAATTACAATACAGGTCCAACTGAATAGGCAATCTCTGCTGCTGAGCAGTTGACCAATGGAAGGGTGGTTCAGTGACCATTGATGGCACACAGTGCCCTATTAATTCCCCTTGTTATATCTATTCACTACCCGCTTTTCCTGGTACGTTTAACATTAGATTAACCCTTTATGTGTCCTGTATTTTGTACTTTATTAATTACCAACTTGTATGTCCTTCTGGATTTTACCGTAGACTGTTAGTTATCTCTTCTTCCTCACATCTTTGCCTGATTCTCCGGACTTCATCCGGTATTTTGTCACTGTCCCTGCCTCTCTGTTACTGACACAGATAATTGACTACTCCCAACCTATTCCACTGCTCAGCAGCTTCACTGTAGAAGGAGCCCAGGGGCTCCTGACGAAGCTGTTGCAGACAGCGAAATGCGCGTCGAGGTGTTTTGGCACGTACATCTCTGACACCATGTCAACAGGTATAGTCTGATTTCAGGGGCATTTATTATGATGATTCATTTATAATCATGGCTGGCTTGCTAATTGTCTATAGACTGTAAGATTAATGCTACATGGCGACAGCCACGTATGTAACCCACTACACCTAAGTCATTATCATATTGGTGGATAGTAGGCTGTAGGTATATTTATTGTAGCAGCGGGTGGATATTTATGGATATTTTATCTTAATATAGTTATGATACCCATGCTGCATAGGGAGTTATTCATATACCACTGTCCTCCTTTGTCCTATATGGTGACAGTTGTGTTCTGTGCACTCATTGGTTGACATACTTTGTCCTATCTGTCAAATATCCATATCTTTTGTATTTATTATATGATATGTACTCTATTTATTAATAAAATGTGTGTTATTGCTAGCGGAACGCACCAAGAAAATAGAGATGTTTATTATAAATGGTGCGTTCGCAGCCCGGGGTCCACCGTGCAGGAGGAACCTGCTGCTAGCGAATGGCGGCACTGTTAGGCGGTATAGACTAGCTCTGTTACTCCACAGAGTAGCCATGAAAGGGAAGCACTGCGCCCTGTTAGCCTCACAGGAGCACAAGCTTACTGCCAAGCTGATAGCAGTCAGTGGTTATGCAACATGCAATCTCCTCACCAGAGAAGCCGGTATTCTAGGGGCTTATTTCAGCTGGGTCCCTGAACACACTCATACAATCTCCTCACCGGAGGTGCCGGTATTCTAGGGGCTTATTTCAGCCGGGTCCCTGAACACACTCATACATAACCACACTGGCGCAAAGCACATATATAAATTGACACTGGCGCATGGCCGTGCGGCCATGCGAGCCTTATATAGCTGCAGCAAGTAAAATACCTTCCTAGAAGGACCAATGAGATACTGCCATACCTGAGCATGTGACCCTAAATCTCCACTGAGAGATCTTGCCCTGGGCATGTTCAGTGTGTGCAAAGCAGGATTTAGTCCAAGCACTTAAAGGACCTTCCTGAAAAGACCAATGGACTTAGCTGCAGTATCTGACCATGTGACCCTCGATCTCCACTGAGAGATCTTACTCAGGGCATGCTCAGAATGAGAAAAGCAGGACTTAGTCTCAGAAGCGTCTGCTCGCCGCTGCCCAGCACTGACTTCAATGGCAGAAGCAGGAAAAGCAGTAGTAACTCTTTGTACAGAGTGGGAGTGAGCAAGACGCTGGGACCGATGTCTCCGCTGAGCAGGCTCCACTGCGGCAGGAGAAGAATGGGAGACCGCAGTGGAGAAGGCCCGAGATTCCCCCTGTGCAGAGGCGGGAACTCGACTCCTAACATTACCCCTCTAGGGCCCCCCCTCCTTGGGCCTCACTACGCTCGAAGGCGGCAATGAGCTGTGAAGCCCGAATGTGCACAGCAGGCTCCCAGGACCTGTCCTCAGGACCATAACCCTTCCAATCCACCAAATAAAATTTTTTGCCACGTACCACCTTGCACCCCAAAATAGCGTTTACCTCGTAATCATCCGTAGACGAACCCGATGTCCCAGCAGATGACTCGGAAAACCGGTACATGTATACGGGTTTCAAGAGGGACACATGAAAGGTGTCGGTGATACCCAGGCATGGCGGAAGGGCCAAATGATAGACCACAGGATTAACCTGTTCGAGGACCTTGGAGGGGCCCAAGTAGCGAGGAGCAAACTTAGTGGACTCAACTCGCAGCCTGATGTTACGGTCGGAGGGCCACACCAAGTCGCCAGGAGCAAAGGTCGGAGCGGGGCACCGATGTGCATCGGCGGAGGACCTCATTCTCTCCTTGGAGGCCCAGATGGCATCCTGAGTGCGGTGCCAAATATCCCGTGCCTCCACAGCCCAGTCTGCCACCCTGAAGTCGGCGGAAGGCACGGGCATAGGCACAGGTACCCGCGGATGCTGACCATAGTTGAGGAGGAATGGGGTTTGTCCAGTGGAGTTGGCTACGGCATTGTTCAGTGCAAACTCTGCCCACGATAGCAAGGATGCCCAGTCATCCTGCCTGGCTGAAACAAAATGTCGCAGATATGTGACCAAGGTCTGGTTGGCCCTCTCTACCAATCCATTCGTCTCGGGATGATATGCGGAAGAGAGATTTAACTCAATACTGAGAAGACGACAAAGCTCTCTCCAGAACCGAGACGCAAACTGGGGACCCCGGTCACTGACAATTTTGTCTGGCATACCGTGTAGGCGAAAGATGTGTTTTATGAACAACGCTGCCAAGGCCCGTGCAGAAGGTAACCGTGGTAGTGGCACCAAATGCACCGTTTTTGAGAAATGATTGGTGATGACCCAAATGATGGTACAGCCGTGAGACTTGGGTAAACCCACAACAAAGTCCATCCCGACCATCTCCCAGGGCCTGTCTGCCACTGGCAAGGGATAGAGAAACCCAGCTGGTCTTTGACGAGGAGATTTATTTTTGGCGCAGGAGACACACGCCTGAATATAATCTCTGACATCCCGGACCATATGTGGCCACCAGTACGTCCTCGCCAGCAGCTCAGATGTCCTCTTTGTCCCAAAGTGTCCACCCACCCTGGACGAATGAGCCCAAGAGAGAACCTCCGGTTGCAAATTAATGGGCACAAAAGTCTTGCCCGGAGGCACAGACTCTAGCGAAACCAGCGCTACGATTCTCAGGCTCTCTGAAGGGACAATAAGCCGAGGCTCCCCCTCCTCCTCCACAGATGACACAACAGAGCGAGAGAGAGCGTCAGCACGAATGTTCTTCTCCCCAGTGAGATAATGAAGGGTGAAGTGGAACCGGGAGAAGAACAAGGACCATCTGTCCTGGCGAGAATTTAGCCGCTGGGCTGTTTGCAGATATAACAAATTTTTGTGGTCCGTGAAGACTTGAAAGGGAAAACGAGCCCCCTCCAAGAGATGTCTCCATTCCGAGAAAGCCAGCTTCATCGCTAGCAACTCCCTGTCCCCAATGGAATAATTCCTCTCCGCAGGTATGAAGGTCTTGGAGAAGAAGAAGCACGGATGCTTCCGACCTTGAGCATCCTTTTGGAAGAGGACTGCTCCAGCACCAACGGAAGAGGCATCCACCTCCATTATGAACGGCTTAACATCGGGACAATGTAGGATGGGAGCGCTAGCAAAACGGGACTTAATAGAAGAAAAGGCCCTGGAGACCTCTTCAGACCACAATTTGGGATTTGCTCCCTTCTTGGTGAGGGCTACCAAGGGAGCTACCAAAGTTGAGAAGTGGGGAATGAACTGGCGGTAATAATTAATGAACCCCATAAAGCGCTGCACCGCTTTAAGAGAATGGGGTTCTTGCCAGTCCATCACAGCCTGTAGTTTGGCAGGATCCATAGCCAATCCCTGGGCGGAGATGATATAGCCCAGGAAAGGTAAAGACTTTTAAAATAACTAAAGCAATTGTTACCATCCACCTCTCGTGTCTCCCCTTTTCCCCATAGTTTGTAAGCTTGCGAGCAGGGCCCTCACTCCTCCTGGTATCTGTTTTGAACTGTATTTCTGTTATGCTGTAATGTTTATTGTCTGTACAAGTCCCCTCTATAATTTGTAAAGCGCTGCGGAATATGTTGGCGCTATATAAATAAAATTATTATTATTATTATTAAAGACTCCTGCTCAAACATACACTTCTCCAACTTTGCATAGAGAGAATTTGCCCGTAAGAGGTCGAAGTCTCTGCCAACATCTCTCAGGTGGGAGTCAATATCTGGAGAAAAGATGAGAATATCATCCAGATAGACTACGACCGAGGTGGAAAGCATATCCCGGAAGATGTTGTTGACAAAGTCTTGGAAAACGGCTGGGGCATTACAGAGCCCGAAGGGCATCACCAGAAACTCATAGTGCCCATCTCTGGTGTTAAACGCCGTCTTCCATTCATCACCCTCACGGATGCGAATCAGGTTATAAGCACCCCGCAGATCTAATTTGGTAAATACCTTAGCTCCCCATAGCCTATCAAAAAGCTCAGAAATCAGGGGCAGCGGGTATTTATTCTTAACGGTGATGGCGTTAAGACCCCTGTAATCTATGCAAGGACGTAATTCTCCGTTCTTCTTCTGCACGAAGAAGAACCCTGCACCTGCTGGTGACACTGACTTCCTAATGACCCTCTTGCCAAATTCTCCTGGATGTATTGGGACATGGCCTCCGTCTCCGGAAGAGAGAGGGGATAGACATGTCTCCAAGGAGGTTCTGCTCCAGGCAAGAGATCTATAGGACAGTCATAGGGACGGTGAGGCGGAAGGGTCTCCGCAGCCTTTTTGGAGAAGACGTCTGCATAGGACCAATAGTATTTGGGAAGAGAAGAGAGATCTGCGGGTATCTCAGTGGTGGAAACCTGAACGCACTCTTTCACACATCTGCCCTTACAGGATTCACTCCAACCCAATATCCTCCCAGAGGACCACTCAATATGTGGGGAGTGGAAACGGAGCCAGGGTATTCCCAGCAGAATCTCATCCATTCCCTCGGGAAGGACAAGAAGGGAAATTATCTCCTGGTGGGATGGGGACATAGCTAATGTGAAAGGGACAGTCTGGTGTGTGATCTGAGATGTAAGTGTTGACCCGTTCACTAATCTAACAGTCACCGGTTTGGCGAGCATCACCAGAGGTATTGCATGGCGCAGAGCAAAAGCCGAGGACATGAAATTCCCCTCTGCTCCGGAGTCCACACAAAGCTCTACTGTTAGAGAGTAAGAGCCTAATATGATTGTCCCCTTGAAGGACAGCTTGGAGGAAAATGCCGCTGTGTCTAGAGAACCTCCTCCAATGGTTACTAGACGCGATCGTTTACCCAACCGCCGTGGACATTTATTGGCCTAATGTCCTTCTTGTTGGCAATTTCTGCAAACCACGGGTACTCGAGCGGTCCGAGACTTAGGTCCCGCTCGAGAAACCTCCATGGCCTCATGGGAGTCGGATGCCTGAACGGAAGATTCTAGAGGTCTGGCAAAGGTGGGAGCCAGCTGAAACCTCTGCCTACTCTGGACCCGCTCCAACCTCCGCTCATTAAAATGGAGGTCGATGCGGGTAGATATAGAAATAAGCTCCTCCAGTGTGGCGGGAATCTCCCTGGTGGCCAAGGCGTCCTTCACATGGTCTGCCAGTCCTCTCCAGAACACCGGAATAAGGACTTTATCCGGCCACTCCAGCTCGAGACCAGAGTCCGGAATTGGACGGCGAACTGGCTGACCATGGACGAACCCTGGGTTGTTGCCAACAATTGGAGCGCGGTATCGTGGGTGACACGAGGTCCCAAAAAGACCTGTTTCAGAGCGTCCAGGAAGAGAGGAGCACTCTGCACCACACGATCATTGCGCTCCCATAACGGCGTTGCCCACTCCAATGCCTTGCCCGACAAAAGGGATAAAATAAAACCTACTTTCGCCCGTTCCGTAGGAAAACGTGCAGCCAGAAGCTCAAGATGTATGGAACACAGACTCACAAATCCCCGACATTGCTTACTGTCACCAGCAAACTTGTCTGGAAGCGGGAGACAGGATAAAGTCGGAGCAGGGGTGGCAGAGGACAAACTGGCTGCAGCTACACTTGCAGCCTGAACAGCGACTGCGGTAACATCCACAGCTGAGGTTGTGCGCTCGAGAGCCGCCAACCTACCCTCCAGCTGCTGGATGTACCGCTGTAAACGCTGATCGTCCGCCATTTACTAGCCAGACCCTGGCGCTAGTGTACTGTTAGGGCTAGCGGAACGCACCGAGAAAATAGAGATGTTTATTATAAATGGTGCGTTCGCAGCCCGGGGTCCACCGTGCAGGAGGAACCTGCTGCTAGCGAATGGCAGCACTGTTAGGCGGTATAGCCTAGCTCTGTTACTCCACAGAGTAGCCGTGAAAGGGAAGCACTGCACCCTGTTAGCCTCACAGGAGCACAAGCTTACTGCCAAGCTGATAGCAGTCAGTAGTTATGCAACATGCAATCTCCTCACCAGAGAAGCCGGTATTCTAGGGGCTTATTTTAGCTGGGTCCCTGAACACACTCATACAATCTACTCATCGGAGGTGCCGTTATTCTAGGGGCTTATTTCAGCCGGGTCCCTGAACACACTCATACATAACCACACTGGCACAAAGCACATATATGAATTGAGACTAGCGCATGGCCGTGCGGCCATGCGAGCCTTATATAGCTGCAGCAAGTAAAAGACCTTCCTAGAAGGACCAATGAGAGACTGCCATACCTGAGCATGTGACCCTAAATCTCCACTGAGAGATCTTGCCCTGGGCATGCTCAGTGTGTGCAAAGCAGGATTTAGTCCAAGCACTTAAAGGACCTTCCTGAAAGGACCAATGGACTTAGCTGCAGTATCTGACCATGTGACCCTCGATCTCCACTGAGAGATCTTACTCAGGGCATGCTCAGAATGAGAAAAGCAGGACTTAGTCTCAGAAGCGTCTGCTCGCCGCTGCCCAGCACTGACTTCAATGGCAAAAGCTGCAGTAACTCTTTGTACAGAGTGGGAGTGAGCAAGACGTTGGGACCGACGTCTCCGCTGAGCAGGCTCCACTGTGGCAGGAGAAGAATGGGAGACCGCAGTGGAGAAGGCCCGAGATTCCCCCTGTGCAGAGGCGGGAACTCGACTCCTAACATTGTGTTGTTGAAATATCTTTTATTATACATTGGATCAGTGCTCCTTCTTTATTCTTTAAATAGCTTGTTGTCCACATTACTTGAAGGGATCCTAAATATATGGTTGAGGAATTCTATTGGTATAATAAGTTCACTAAGTTGACTAAGCATAGTAAATAAGTATGTTGTGACCCTGTAGCAGTACACAAACTATGTATAAGGCTGCCTTCCCATGTCCATTTTTTGTGACCATATGTGGTCCGTTTTTAAGGGCCGCAAATATGGACACAGGCACACCCAATGTATTCAACCGTGGAGCGCACATGTCAGATTTTTCATACGGACTGTATGTCCCTGTAAAAAACCCACAGACATGTCAGTTTTTTAATCAGCAGTACAGACAAAATGCGTGCTGCACACGTGCAGTGATTACACACTCATGACATCTGTGTGTCATCAGCATGGTACATACTGGCACCTTGGAAGAAGAGGTGCAGTTCGTGCTGTTCCCAGGTGCCAGCTGTTGAAGGCAGCTTCCATCATTGTTGTTTGGTCTCCGTGATCAGCGCGACCAGGTGACAATGATGGGAGCTGTATTCAGCCCTGCTGTGTCCCTCCTGTGTAAAATATAGAATTACATTTAAAAAATAGTGTGGCTGTGCAATCTGTATAACCAGCAGAGGGAAAGCCCACAGTTGGGGCTGATGTTAACAATAATATTGTCACAGTCGTGACAATAATTCTCTGATGCCCATGTCCCCTGAAAAATGAATGGTGCCATGATGCGAAAACCAAGACACAATGAACAAGCGCAGCTTCAGTGATGAGTGGTGATGTCAGAAAATTCTCACACTGCTAGCGGTGATCTCATTGAGGTGACCGCAGTTCAACAGGCTGCTCACAGTAAACTGCTCGCTGGAGCGCAGCTTCATTGACCGGCGGTAACCTCTATGATGTCACCACTCGTCACTGAAACTGTGTCCTGGTTTTTAGCGTGAACAGTCACATCACGGCATGGTTCATTTTGAAAATCAGATGTTACAGAGATTGATTATGGCATGGGACAGTATGGATTATCTTCATGTCTGGCAGGTGAGGGATATGGTCATTTGAAAGAGAAAAAGTGGGCACCACCATAGATAACAAACCAAATACCTGGGAGTGCTACTAATGCACCTAAGACATAAAATGCATAGAAAAAGAAGAAGTGCAGATAACGTGCACACACAACCCTGTTAAAGAAATGGTTAATCTTCATCTTTTAACCCCTTCCCGACCTTTGACGCATACGCTGCGTCATGAAAGTCGGTGTCATTCCGACCCATGACGCAGCATATGCGTCATGGAAAGATCGCGTCCCTGCAGGCCGGGTGAAAGGGTTAACTCCCATTTCACCCGATCTGCAGGGACAGGGGGAGTGGTAGTTTAGCCCAGGGGGGGTGGCTTCACCCCCTCGTGGCTACGATCGCTCTGATTGGCTGTTGAAAGTGAAACTGCCAATCAGAGCGATTTGTAATATTTCACCTAAAAAACTGGTGAAATATTACAATCCAGCCATGGCCGATGCTGCAATATCATCGGCCATGGCTGGAAACACTTATGTGCACCCACCCCACCCCTCCGATCGCCCCCCCAGCCCCCCGATCTGTGGTCCGCTCCCCTCCGTCCTGTGCTCCGCTCCCCCGTCCTCCTGTCCGCTTCCCCCGTGCACCAATCACACCCCCCACGCTCCAATCAAACCCCCCCGCACTCCGATCCCCCCCCCCGCACAGCGATCCCTCACCCCGTGCTCCAATCCTCCCCCGTGCTCCAATCCTCCCTCCCGTGTTCCGATCCACCCCCCCATGCTCCGATCCACCCCCCCGTGCTCCGACGCCCCCCCCGTGCCCTGATCTCCCCCCCCTTATACTTACCTAGCCGCCCGAGGTCCGTCCGTCTTCTTTCCTGGGCGCCGCCATCTTCCAAAATGGCGGGCGCATGTGCAGTGCGCCCGCCGAATCTGCCGGCCGGCAGATTCGTTCCAGAGTGAATTTTGATCACTGAGATAGGTTATATCTCAGTGATCAAAATAAAAAAAATAGTAAATGACCCCCCCCCTTTGTCACCCCCATAGATAGGGACAATAAAAAAATAAAGAATTTTTTTTTTCACTAAGGTTGGGGTAAGAACTAGGGTTAGGGTTAGGGGTAGGGTTAGGGTTAGGGTTAGGGTTAGGGGTAGGGCTAGGGGTAGGGTTAGGGGTAGGGTTAGGGGTAGGGTTAGGGCTAGGGTTAGGGTTAGGGTTTCGGTATGTGCACACGTATTCTGGTCCTATGCGGATTTTTCCGCAGCGGATTTGAAAAATCCACAGTGCTAAACCGCTGCCGATTTATCGTGGATTTACCGCGGTTTTTCTGCGCATTTCACTGCGGTTTTACAACTGCGATTTTCTATTGGAGCAGTTGTAAAACCGCTGCGGAATCCGCAGAAAGAAGTGACATGCTGCGGAATGTAAACCGCTGCGTTTCCGTGCAGTTTTTCCGCAGCATGTGTACAGCGATTTTTGGTTCCCATAGGTTCACATTGAACTGTAAACTCATGGGAAACTGCTGCGGATCCGCAGCATTTTCTGCAGCGTGTGCACATACCTTTAGAATTAGGCTATGTGCACACGGTGCGGATTTGGCTGAGGATCCGCAGCAGTGTTCCATCAGGTTTACAGTACCATGTAAACATATGGAAAACCAAATCCGCTGTGCCCATGGTGCAGAAAATACCGCGCGGGAACGCTGCGTTGTATTTTCCGCAGCATGCCAATTCTTTGTGCGGATTCCGCAGCGTTTTACACCTGTTCCTCAATAGGAATCCACAGGTGAAATCCGCACAAAAAACACTGGAAATCCACGGTAAATCCACAGGTAAAACGCAGTGCCTTTTACCCGCGGATTTTTCAAAAATGGTGCTGAAAAATCTCATACGAATCCGCAACGTTGGCACATAGCCTTAGGGTTGGGTTGGAATTAGGGTTGTGGTTAGGGTTAGGGGTGTGTTGGGGTTAGGGTTGTGGTTAGGGGTGTGTTGGGGTTAGGGTTGTGATTAGGGTTACGGCTACAGTTGGGATAAGGGTTAGGGGTGTGTTGGAAGTAGAATTGAGGGGTTTCCACTGTTTAGGCACTTCAGGGGGTCTCCAAACGCAACATGGCGCCACCATTGATTCCAGCCAATCTTGTATTCAAAAATTCAAATGGTGCTCTCTCACTTCCGAACCCCGACGTGTGCCCAAACAGTGGTTTACCCCCACATATGGGGTACCAGCATACTCAGGACAAACTGCGCAACAATTACTGGGGTCCAATTTCTCCTGTTACCCTTGAGAAAATAAAAAATTGCTTGCTAAAACATCATTTTTGAGGAAAGAAAAATGATTTTTTATTTTCACGGCTCTGCGTTGTAAACGTCTGTGAAGCACTTGGGGGTTCAAAGTGCTCACCACATATCTAGATAAGTTCCTTGGGGGGTCTAGTTTCCATAATGGGGTCACTTGTGGGGGGTTTCTACTGTTTAGGCACACCAGGGGCTCTGCAAACGCAACGTGACGCCCGCAGACCATTCCATCAAAGTCTGCATTTCAAAAGTCACTACTTCCCTTCTGAGCCCCCACGTGTGCCCAAACAGTGGTTTACCCCCACATATGGGGCATCAGCGTACTCAGGAGAAACTGGACAACAACTTTTGTGGTCCAATTTCTCCTGTAACCCTTGGGAAAATAAAAAATTCTGGGCTAAAAAATTATTTTTGAGGAAAGAAAACGTATTTATTATTTTCACGGCTCTGCGTTATAAACTTCTGTAAAGCACTTGGGGGTTGAAAGTGCTCACCACACATCTAGATAAGTTCCTTTGGGGGTCTAGTTTCCAAAATGGGGTCACTTGTGGGGGGTTTCTACTGTTTAGGCACACCAGGGGCTCTGCAAACGCAATGTGACGCCCGCAGACCATTCCATCAAAGTCTGCATTTCAAAAGTCACTACTTCCCTTCTGAGCCCCCACGTGTGCCCAAACAGTGGTTTACCCCCCACACATGGGGTATCAGCGTACTCAGGAGAAACTGGACAACAACTTTTGTGGTCCAATTTCTCTTGTAACCCTTGGGAAAATAAAAAATTCTGGGCTAAAAAATTATTTTTGAGGAAAGAAAACGTATTTATTATTTTCACTGCTCTGTGTTATGAACTTCTGTGAAGCACTTGGGGGTTCAAAGTGCTCACCTCACATCTAGATAAGTTCCTTTCGGGGTCTAGTTTCCAAAATGGGGACACTTGTGGGGGGTTTCTACTGTTTAGCCACATCAGGGGCTCTGCAAACGCAACGTGACGCCCACAGAGCATTCCATCAAAGTCTGCATTTCAAAACGTCACTACTTCACTTCCGAGCCCCAGCATGTGCCTAAACAGTGGTTTACCCCCACATATGGGGTATCAGCGTACTCAGGAGAAACTGGACAACAACTTTTGGGGTCAAATTTCTCCTGTTACCCTTGGGAAAATAAAAAATTGCGGGCTAAAATTCATTTTTGAGAAAATAATTTTTTTTTTTTATTTTCATGGCTCTGCGTTATAAACTTCTGTGAAGCACTTGAGGGTTCAAAGTGCTCACTACACATCTAGATTAGTTCCTTTGGGGGTCTAGTTTCCAAAATGGGGTAATTTGTGGGGGATCTCCAATGTTTAGGCACACAGGGGCTCTCCAAACGCGACATGGTGTCCGCTAATGATTGGAGATAATTTTCCATTTAAAAAGCCAAATGGCGTGCCTTCCCTTCTGAGCCCTGCCGTGCGCCCAAACAGTGGTTTACCCCCACATATGGGGTATCTGCATACTCAGGACAAACTGGACAACAACATTTGTGGTCCAATTTCTCCTATTACCATTGGCAAAATAGGAAATTCCAGGCTAAAAAATCATTTTTGAGAAAAGAAAAATTATTTTTTATTTTCATGGCTCTGCATTATAAACTTCTGTGAAGCACCTGGGGGTTTAAAGTGCTCAGTATGCATCTAGATAAGTTCCTTGGGGGGTCTAGTTTCCAAAATGGGGTCACTTGTGGGGGAGCTCCATTGCATAGGCACACAGGGGCTCTCCAAATGCGACATGGTGTCCGCTAACAATTGGAGCTAATTTTCCATTCAAAAAGTTAAAAGGCGCGCCTTCCCTTCCGAGCCCTGCCGTGTGCCCAAACAGTGGTTTACCCCCACATATGAGGTATCGGCGTACTCGGGAGAAATTGCTCAACAAATTTTAGGATCCATTTTATCCTATTGCCCATGTGAAAATGAAAAAATTGAGGCGAAAATAAATTTTTTGTGAAAAAAAGTACTTTTTCATTTTTACGGATCAATTTGTGAAGCACCTGAGGGTTTAAAGTGCTCACTAGGCATCTAGATAAGTTCCTTGGGGGGTCCAGTTTCCAAAATGGGGTCACTTGTGGGGGAGCTCCAATGTTTAAGCACACAGGGTCTCTCCAAACGCGACATGGTGTCCGCTAACGATGGAGATAATTTTTTTCATTCAAAAAGTCAAATGGCGCTCCTTCCCTTCCGAGCCTTACCATGTGCCCAAACAGTGGTTTACCCCCACATGTGAAGTATCGGTGTACTCAGGAGAAATTGCCAAACAAATTTTAGGATCCATTTTATCCTGTTGTCCATGTGAAAATGAAAAAATTGAGGCTAAAAGAATTTTTTTGTGAAAAAAAAGTACTTTTTCATTTTTACGGATCAATTTGTGAAGCACCTGGGGGTTTAAAGGGCTCACTATGCATCTAGATAAGTTCCTTGGGGCGTCTAGTTTCCAAAATTGGGTCACTTGTGGGGGAGCTCCAATTTTTAGGCACACGGGGGCTCTCCAAATGTGACATGGTGTCCGCTAAAGAGTGCAGCCAATTTTTCATTCAAAAAGTCAAATGGCGCTCCTTCCCTTCCAAGCCCTGCCGTGCGCCCAAACAGTGGTTTACCCCCACATATGAGGTATCAGCGTACTCAGGACAAATTGGACAACAACTTACGTGGTTCAGTTTCTCCTTTTACCATTGGGAAAATAAAAAAATTGTTGCTGAAAAATCATTTTTGTGACTAAAAAGTTAAATGTTCATTTTTTCCTTCCATGTTGCTTCTGCTGCTGTGAAGCACCTGAAGGGTTAATAAACTTCTTGAATGTGGTTTTGTGCACCTTGAGGGGTGCAGTTTTTAGAATGGTGTCACTTTTGGGTATTTTCAGCCATATAGACCCCTCAAACTGACTTCAAATGTGAGGTGGTCCCTAAAAAAAATGGTTTTGTAAATTTCGTTGTAAAAATGAGAAATCGCTGGTCAAATTTTAACCCTTATAACTTCCTAGCAAAAAAAAATTTTGTTTCCAAAATTGTGCTGATGTAAAGTAGACGTGTGGGAAATGTTATTTATTAACTATTTTGTGTCACATAACTCTCTGGTTTAACAGAATAAAAATTCAAAATGTGAAAATTGCGAAATTTTCAAAATTTTCGCCAAATTTCCGTTTTTATCACAAATAAACACAGAATTTATTGACCTAAATTTACCACTAACATGAAGCCCAATATGTCATGAAAAAACAATCTCAGAACCGCTAGGATCCATTGAAGCGTTCCTGAGTTATTACCTCATGAAGGGACACTGGTCAGAATTGCAAAAAACGGCAAGGTCTTTAAGGTCAAAATAGGCTGGGTCATGAAGGGGTTAAATATCAGAAAATAACAGAAAAACAAGTATTGTGCAATGTTATCATCTGAGTCTCATTTAGCATGATTTCTCGGATATTCTACAGTACATAGCAGTGGTCAATAATTCCCAGAAACTGTCAAGGACATCTTCTTGTTTTTGTTCAGGTTCTATTTTGTCCGAATCCACCCAAAAATCTTGAATGTTCAGTCAGAATCTCATAAAACCGCAGACATGTGCAAAGCCTCCCCGCATTCTTTCACCTAATCTATCTTGTATCCCAGGATGTATATGACAACCTATTGTATAATCATATATATGTGCCAATTTATTATGTAACTCTATATTTCCAAAAGTTTGGATACACCTGCTCATTTAAGGATTTTTCTGTATTTTCATGACTATGAAAATTGTAAATTCACACTGAAGACATCAAAACTATGAATTAACACATGTGGAATTATATACTTAACAAAAAAGTGTGAAACAACTGAAAATATGTCTTATATTCTAGGTTCTTCAAAGTAGCCACCTTTTGCTTTGATGACTGCTTTGCACACTCTTGGCATTCTCTTGATGAGCTTCAAGAGGTAGTCACCAGAAATGGTTTTCACTTCACAGGTGTGCCCTGTCAGGTTTAATAAGTGGGATTTCTTGCCTCATAAATGGGGTTGGGACCATCAGTTGTGTTGAGCAGAAGTCTGGTGGCCTACTGAATAGACTGTTAGAATTTGTATTATGGCAAGAAAAAAGCAGCTACGTAAAGAAAAGCGAGTGGCTATCATTACTTTAAGAAATGAAGGTCAGTCAGTTCGAAAAATTGGGAAAACTTTGAAAGTGTCCCCAAGTGCAGTGGCAAAAACCATCAAGCGCTACAAAGAAACTGGCTCACATGAGGACCGCCCCAGGAAATGAAGACCTAGAGTCACCTCTGCTTCTAAGGATAAGTTTATCCGAGTCACCAGCCTCAGAAATCGCAGGTTAACAGCAGCTCAGATTAGAGACCAGGTCAATGCCACACAGAGTTCTAGCAGCAGACACATCTCTACAACAACTGTTAAGAGGTGACTTTGTACAGCAGGCCTTCATGGTAAAATAGCTACTAGGAAACCACTGCTAAGGACAGGCAGCAAGCAGAAGGGACTTGTTTGGGCTAAAGAACACAAGGAATGGACATTAGACCAGTGGAATCTGTGCTTTGGTCTGATGAGTCCAAATTTGAGATCTTTGGTACCAACCACCGTGTCTTTGTGCAATGCAGAAAATGTGAGCGGATGGACTCTACATGCCTGGTTCCCACCGTAAAGCATGGAGGAGGAGGTGTGATGGTGTGGGGGGGCTTTGCTGGTGATACTGTTGGAGATTTATTCAAAATTGAAGGCTTACTGAACCAGCATGGCTACCATGGCTACCACAGCATCTTGCAGCGGCATGCTATTCCATCCGGTTTGCGTTTAGTTGGACCATCATTTATTTTTCAACAGGACAATGACCCCAAACACACCTCCAGGCTGTGTAAGGGCTATTTGACCAAAGAGGAGAGTGATGGGGTGCTACGCCAGATGACAATTCAAAATTTTATCTAAGCCTCCACATAAACAGATGAAATGTGCAGTAATTCCCACAATAAACTAGAAGAAAAATAAAAAATAAAATAAAAAAGTAAATAAGAAAAGATAAAGAATAAAAATAAATATAAACAAAAAGTAAAAGTGTGGATAACAGAAGAAGGGAAAAATAAGGGGGGAGGGGGGAAAAAAAGAAAAAAGAAAAAAAGAGGGTAGTGGGAAGATAAAAGATGGGGAAGAAGTGGAAAGATGGGTAGGAGAAGAGGAAGGACCGGGGAGGGGAGGAGAAAGGGAAGAAATTATATTAAGGCAAAAGAAAGCCAGTGAAAAGCAATTCCTCATTGAGACCCCCAGGTGAAACAGACCCGAGTTTGTAAATCCAGCGGGACTCCAATCTGAGCAGCTCGCCCTGGCAGTGTGGGGCTATTTATTCCCTTTTGAGCCTGCTTGTACACATTCCTATATAAAAGGGGTGTTGACTTGGGTATGCTTTTTTACATGTTTATAATGTTTTTATGACTTCAAGCACTTAGTCTTTTCAATAAAGCCTTTTTTCTCTATTTATGGGTTGTGTGTGCACGTTATTTGCAGATATGGTCATTTGTTATTTTTGTTTTTTGTACAGGGGACAAGTTCTTCAATGGACTAGGTGCAAAGGTGAGTATAACTTTTTTTATTTTTAAATAAATGTGTAAAACCAGATGTCGACATTTATTTCACATAAAGGATTTTATTCTTGCGGTGTGTTTATTTCAATATGTACTACGGGGTTAGTAATGGGGGAGTCTTATAGACGCCTCTCCATTACTAACCCCTGGGCTTGATGTCATCTGACAATACAAAAGTGACATCAACCCCAACTCTATTACCCCACTTGCAACCGCCACAGGGTAAGTGGGAAGAGCGAGGCTAAGCGCCAAATTTGACACATCTTATGGATGAGCCATTTCTGGGGCGGCTGAGAGCTGATGTAAATGTCATATGGACTAAACACGGAAGCCACATGGATGTGAAACAAGGACAACAGAGAGCAAATGGACACAAGAATGTCACATGGATATCACATACATACATGCGGATGCCACATGGATACGGACCATGGATCTCACCGGTATTGACTGTTTTTTCCAGTACAGAAATCACCAGGACATGTGAAAGAGGTCTTATGGTAATGCATTGTTTTTGACCCATAAGATTGTGCTCAGTGTAAAGATGTATTGATTATCATATTCTGAACAGTGCATGGATAATTGTAGCACTGGGGTTCTGTGATTGAATCTAAGGCTGGAGTCACACTAAACATATGCAAAATAAATCGGAGTCTCCTTGCCAGGAGTCACACGAGTGTTCCCTGTATGGTCATCTGTGTGTAATGCATTTGCAATGCGATGATGCGATTTTCTACCACCCATGTATCCGTATGGCATGCGTAAGGCTTTACATCTCTCACCGATTTTCTCTATTGAATTAAATTGCTCAACGGAGAAAAATGAGAAAAATGTGTGTGTATTTGTCGCAAACTAGACAGATGGTCCTTGTGGTGTCTGAGTTTTTCTTGCACCCATAGGCTTGCATTGGTGAGTCTCAAACAATATATGCGTACAATCACTGATTGCTGCGATTTTACACGCATGTCAAAAACACCTGAGAAAAAATACAGTGATTTGAGCTGCCCCATAGGTTAACAATGGGCCGAGTGCTATACGATGTTTTCTCGCATAGCACTCATCCATATTCTACAGTAGTGTGAATCCGGCCTAAGGGTAACATCTGTATTGATTCTGCAGTCCTGTATTTGTGTGGGTTTCTTCATTTTCCTCTTGATGTAACCCAAAATTGGCTTTCTATGGTGCGTCTGAGAATTAAAATTAAATTATGAACGCAATTATTTTCTCATCACCTTCTTTCAAGAGCTATAACTTAGTCATATCAGGACATATGAGAAACATCTGGGATGCTTATTAGGCACCAGTCACAGCTTTGTGGTGTATATATCTTTAAAACCCTTGCTTGCAGAGCAAAATGTCGTGTGTTGCATATATAGATGGTGCTCATATTAGAGTTCCAAATAATGCATTGTAGTGCAGCAGCATTGGTGCAGTGTAATAGACAGGTTGTTACCACAGGAAAGTTCCAAAACAAAGTCTCTTTAATGTTCAGTGTACTCACAAAGTAGAAAATAAAAGAATATCCTCTGGATCGCAGCTGGGAAACAAGATAGTCCGTAACTGGGACCTGTTGCCGTGGGTGACTGCACCGCCGTGTATGCTGGGGGGTGCCAGACCTTTTGGATCCGCCTTGGCTCTGTGTTGCTTCACACAAGCTGAGGCTATGGCAGTGCCTTCTGCTCTGACCGCTTGCAAAAAACAAACTGACACATCCAACCCTCTGTTGCAGGGGTTTTCACAATTAACCTGTGGCCATAGGCCACATGGAAAACCCAGCTGGGGGAGGAAATGGACCACCCCACTACCTTCCTGAAGTCCATTTAAAAAATAAAATCCCATAGCAGTTTTTTCTAAATCTGCCTTGGACAAATAGCTGCCCAAGACCAGCACTCACTTTTATTCTGCATTACAATTACAGCTACACCTGTGACTGCCATGCACTCTCTTGGCCTCAATACACTTCCTGGGGGACACATAGCTACCCTTGCATATAACACCGGTCACTGCCTCACAGCATCCAAAATTTTTTTACAAAAGTAGCAGTCACCCGGTATGCGATCCAACTCTGAACCTGTTGAAGCTCAGCTGCGCTAAACGGATGTTCTACTTCCTTCTCCTGCATACTCTCTGCCCTCTGCTCAGTCAGATCCCTGTCCAATGTACTGGAAATAAAGGACTCTTGAATCCGCATACCTGGTAAGTGCTACTTTTCTTCTATTTTCTTGGATACAATATGAGGACTTATGTTTTGCAAGACAAGTTATTTATATTTTTTTACAGCGTCCATTTTACAATATATTGTACTCAAAAAATTTTTAAGCAAGGTGAAATAGAGGAATAAATCTAGTACTGCTATTGTTATTTTGGTTTAGCTGAAATTATGTTCAATGTGCTGTAAAATTGACTTGTCAGTATGATTCTCTGGGCCACTACAATCATAGCGATACCAAAGTGATATGTTTTTTATTAACTTAGTGTTTTTTTTTAAAAAAAGCAAAAGTTTGCAAAAAAAATTTGGTTTGTGCAGCCTTTTTTCCAAGACCCTTTTCTTTCGATGGAGCTATATGAGGGTTTGTTTTTGCATGGTGAGTTACAGTTTTTCTTGGTAATATTGTGAGCTACCACAGGTGCTATTTTTTAAATTTAGTTTACAGTATTGAGTCAGTTATTTTTATATTTTCATAGATTAGACTTTTATAGACACGGTAATACTGAACATGTGATTTTTTTATATCTATATTTGGATTGGAGAAGTGGTCTGAGTCAAACTTTTATAATTTTTTTTAATATTTTGTAAAACCTTTTTTATTAATTTTCACTTTCGCTTATACTATACACCGCAATACTTCAGTATTAAAGAATTTCAAATCAAACATAGGCTATACAAATGCCAAAAGGAATACTTCATTACAAATTAGGAATCAAAGCTTAAATGCACATAACAACAGGGAGACCATTGCAAATTTCAAAAAGGGTTCCAAAAACAGCGATTAATCAGTGCATAACAATAGTGCTCATTTCACCTGACCCAAAAAGATGCATACAATAGTCCTTCAAGCCCAATACAACATATGAAAATACAGTAAACTAGCAATAAGCTATCATGAATAGTATAAAATTTAACAAACAATAAAAAGGCAGCCAAAGTTCAAAAGGTATGGGAAAGTAGAAAAACAGATTAGAACTATTTTTACAGGTCGCGTTTTTTAAATGTTTTTTTCTTCTGTAGGCAAAACCAGTTCTTCACATGATCGGTGAGTTCAGGGGAAAGACCACCAACGGTGCTTCATAATCTGTTAACCCTGCTGTTCTGTTGGTCAAAAATGACCGACTTTGAACTTCAATATTCTTTAAAATATTCAAGATGCGGCTCTGAAACCCGTGGCCGACCGACCCATCCTCATTTAAGTCAATCAACCACAAGTTTCAGAACCGCATCTTGAACACCCCAAAAAATACCAAAGTTCAAAATAGGTCTCCCCAGACCGAACAGAACAGCAGGGTTAAGATAGCATTTGTTCAGCAGTGTATCTAAGGGTACCGTCACACAGTGGCATTTTGATCGCTATGACGGCACGATCCGTGACGCTCCAGCATCGTAACAATATCGCTCCAGCGTCGTAGACTGCTGTCACACTTTGCAATGTACGACGCTGGAGCGATAATTTCATGACGTATGTGCGATGTAGAAGCCGTTGGTTACTATGCGCACATCGTATACAATATCGTGCACACCTTTGTTACACCATGCGATCATGCCGCCACAGCGGGACACTAGACAACGAAAGAAAGTTTCAAACGATCTGCTGCGACGTACGATTCTCAGCGGGGTCCCTGATCGCAGGAGCGTGTCAGACACAGCGAGATCGCTGGAACGTCACGGATCGTGCCGTCGTAGCGATCAAAATGCCACTGTGTGACGGTACCCTAGAAGTGATTAGTAAGGGAAAGCGAGTATTAAACTCTGCCTGACCTTTCTGTGAAGAGTCTGGCTGTGTCTGACAACTTTCTCATTGTCAAGCTGCTTACTCTGCATTGACAGCAAAGAACACCAAATTAAAGTAAGGACTGTCTGGATGACATCTATGGGCAGTTCAGAAGTTGTAAAATAGTAACCAAACTTCAGAAAGTAAGGAATTACCCGCACTGCTTAATAAAATTCCAATCCAAACGAAATAAATGAAAGATGGTGGTCTATTCTACGTGTTTCAAAGTGTTCAACTACTTCTTCATCAGGAAATCACCATTTGTATGCAAATTGGAAAGTGTCTTGTGGACAGATGAGACTAAGATAGAGCTTTTTGGTAAAGCAAATCATTCCATTGTTTACTGAAAACAAAATTAGGCTTACAAAGAAAAGAACACAGCACTTACAGTCAAATATGGTGGAGGTTCAAAGATGTTTTGGGTCGCAATGTAGTGCCCAGTGCCAGAAATCTGGGTTTATATCCTAGGTCATGGATCATTCAGTGGAACAATGACTCCAAACATACTTCAAGAAGCAACAAGAAATGGATGGAAATAAAGCACTGAAGAGTTCTGAAGTGGCCAGCAATGAGTCCAGATCTAAATCCCATTGAAAACCTGTTGAGAGATCTCCAAATTGCTGTTGGTAGAAGGCACCCTTCAAATTTGAGAGAACTAGAGCAGTTTGCAAAAGAAGAGTGGTTCAAACCAGTTCAGAGGTGTAAGAAGCGTGTTGAGGGTTATAGGAAGTGATTGATTTCAGTTGTTTATTTCAAAAGGTGAGCAACCAAATAATAAGTCAATGATGACAACAGTTTGGGGGGGGGGTTTGTGTGAAATTACCGTATATACTCGAGTATAAGCCGACCCGAGTATAAGCTGACCCCCCTAATTTTGCCACAAAAAACTGGGAAAACTTATTGACTCGAGTATAAGCCTAGGGTAGGAAATGCAGCAGCTACCGGTGAATTTAAAAAAATAAAAATAGATGCTCCATTCCGTTCATTATTGCCCCATAGATGCTCCATATAAAGCTGTGCCATATATAATGCTCTGCACCATTCATTATGGCCCCATAGATGTTCCATAGAAAGCTGTGCCATATAGAATGCTCTGCACCGGTCATTATTGCCCCATAGATGCTCCACATAAAGCTGTGCCACATATAATGCTCTGCGCCATTCATTATGGCCCCATAGATGCTCCATATAAAACTGTGCCATATAGAATGCTCTGCACCGTTTATATGGAGCATCTATGGGGCCATAATGAAGCTGTGCCATATAGAATGCTCTGCACCATTCATTATTGCCCCATAGATGCTCCATATAAAGCTGTGCCATATATAATGCTCTGCACCATTCATTATGGCCCCATAGATGTTCCATAGAAAGCTGTGCCATATAGAATGCTCTGCACCGGTCAATATTGCCCCATAGATGCTCTACATAAAGCTGTGCCACATATAATGCTCTGCACCATTCATTATGGCCCCATAGATGCTCCATATAAAGCTGTGCCATATATAATGCTCTGCACAGTTCATTATGGCCCCATAGATGCTCCACATAAAGCTGTTCCCCATATATAATGCTCTGCACCGTTGATTATTGCCCCATAGATGCTCCATATAAAGCTGTCTTATATATAATGCTGCTGCTGCAATAAAAAAAAAAAATCACATACTCACCTGCTCCTCGTCCGGCTCCGTCTCCAGCACTGATGCTCAGCAGAGGGCGCGCACTGACTACGTCACCGCACCCTCCGACCTGAGCATCACTGCTAGAGGACGTTGGAGATGGAGCCGCACCGGAGCGAGGAGCAGGTAAATATTGTGCAGCGCTCCCCTCCCCGTATACTTACCTGCTCCTGGCGCGGTCCCTGCAGTCCCGGCTTCTCCCGGCGCTGCATCTTCTTCCTGTATTGAGCGGTCACAGTTACCGCTCATTTTCAGTCATGAATATGCGGCTCCACCTCTATGGGAGGTGGAGCCGCATATTTATGACTGTAATGAGCCGGTACCATGTGACCGCTCAATACAGGAAGAAGATGCAGCGCCGGGAGAAGCCGGGACTGCAGGGACCGTGCTGGAGCAGGTAAGTATAACTAGATAGCCCCCGCTCCCCCTCCCCTGCCGACCCCCGGGTATGACTCCAGTATAAGCCGAGAGGGGGACTTTCAGCCCAAAAAAATGGGCTGAAAATCTCGGCTTATACTCGAGTATATACGGTATGTTCAATTTGCCTTTTCTTCTCCGTTTTTTATTATGTTGTTCCAATGCACATAAAGGAAATACACATGTGTAAAACAAAACATATGTAATTGCAATAATTTTCTGGGAGAAATAGTTCATTTTCTCCAACAATTCCATGGGTGCCAACACTTTTAGCCATGGCTGTATACTCATTGCCACTATCTTATTACCCCATATTGGCAGTTTCAGAGCTGTTTTTTGGATGTGATGAATAATCCAACTTCTCTCCAACTTCATGAAATGACCGATGAGCAATCGATGAGGTTGGTGATGTAGATCCAAGACCCGTAAGATGGAGGCCCCATGCAATTTTTCATTCATCCACTCCATATAGTCTATCCTTGAACACATGTATGACCTTCTGTTGACTAGCAGAATAACTCTTAAATTGGACTTCTGATGATAATTTATTTGACTAATTACTGGTTGTACATTTGTATATTTAGAATGGAAAGTAAGCAACAATGTGGAAGCAGTATGTTAAATCTGATGCAAAACCATTTTATGAATGTATGTAGTTCTTTTTTACTTTAGCGATTGGATATTCTACTTTGAATATTTACAATTATCAGTTTCACAGATTTGTACAGAGTGCTACAAATGGTTTAATGTGTCACCTCTTACCAATTGAAACAACGATGGCAATGGTTTAATTGCCACCTTTTTTTAATTTAAACAATTGTTCCAATGTTAGTAATTGTCACCTTTTCCAATTCAAACAATTAGGTCAAGGGTTCTGCATGTGGACAATCTTTAAATTAACACTGCATTCCTGCATTTATTACTCTTCGCGTATTCATGCAAGGTCTTTTTTTTTGGTGTTAGCAGTCACGGGAGGAGGGGGCAATGCGCTTGCAGGTGGCACTTCGTTGGAAGGTGGCACATGTCATCATAATAGTTGATGAAATAATTGTGCATGTTTAGAAAGCGGCAATTATTTAACAGTCTCACTTAATAAAACAGAAAGTTAAGTACTTATTAGTGAATTATCGTTCATTTGAATATTTCCAACAACATATTTGTTAAAAAAGCTAAATAATGTATTAATGACTTAGATTAAATGCAAAATCATCAGGACTTTTTCTACAAACTTTAAGACACAAGCAATTAGGTTATGCCTTGGGACAAATGTAATTTGACTAGTAATGATGGCATTTCTCTGTGGATGATGAATACCCAGCATCTTATTTGAATGTTTCTGACTATAGGCAGAGACTGAGACTGGAGAGAATTTTTTAACACTAAATCAAATTCTACAAACAGGATGACTGAATAACATTTAGCAATGCGTTATACTGTACAGATTCTTTCCACATTGCAGTGTGTGCAAAAATTGGTGGAAAAAGTGGGGAAAAAATGTAATAAATGAGTCCTCCTTGGCACTTCTCCGATATTCCATACTATGTGCTACTGCATGCCAGGAATTGTGACTAAAATGCTAACTAATGTACCCCGGGGTCAGTTACCAATGAGTAGAGAAGAGCGAATCTTTGACATTTTCGTTCTCCAGTTTCACTGAATTTTCTCTGAAAATTTGATTTGTGGTGAAACAATTCAATGTGAATCAAAAGTTCTTTAAAGCTTCCCATTCCCTGGAAAAAATGTGTATAACACTATTCTCTTTTTCAATCACACTGTCTTCTTTCCTGTGCTGTCACACCATATCTGTATTGTTTCTTTAGTGTTTTATGGCTTACTTTCTCTACTTTTATTGTTAAGCTGTGAGCTGAAACATTTTCTCACTATACAGATTCACCCAAAGAAGCTGAAATCCCTGCCTTTGCTTTTCCACAGGGTATGACAGTCCCTTCTGATTCGCTATGTGATTCCATTTTAAGTGGTAGCTGCAAGACATTACGGGGAAGCCTGTCCAGCCCCCCCCAAGCCAAGATCATGTGAACCTTCTCTGGCTGATGCAATTTTATGCAATGTGTAACATCAAATTGCAAATGGTTAAAATTTACCGGGTTCAGAGAATTAGTAAAAATTCAACATCAATTCGAATCACAGCAAATCAATTTGGTCATCTCAACCAATGAGCAATGAAACTTTTTGTCGCTTATTACATAGCATCTCCTGTTGTTATACATAGCGCTGTCCCTTATAACACAGAGTCTTCTGTTGTTATGTATAGCACTGTCCCTTATTACATAGCATTTCTTGTTATATACAGCGCTGTCCCTTATTACATAGCATCTCCTGTTGTTATATATTGTGCTGTCCCTTACTACACAGCATCTCCCGTTGTTATATATTGCACTGCCCCTTATAACACAGCATCTCCTGTTGTCATATATAGCACTGTCCCTTATTACATAGCATCTCCGGTTGTTATTTACAGTGCTGCCCCTTATTACATGGCATCTCCTGTTATACATAGCGCTGTCCCTTATTACATAGCATCTCCTGTTATATACAGCGCTGTCCATTATTACATAGCATATCCTGTTGTAATATATAGTGCTGTCCTTTATACATAGCAGTATTTTTGTTATGTATAGCACTGCCCCGTATTATATAGCGTCCTCTTGGTATATAAAATGTGTTTCTTATTACATAGCAGTATTCTCTATTACGTATTGTGCTTTGTTATTTATTGCGCTGTACATAAGGGTAAAAAATTGTCCCAGAGGTCGTCTTACATCTGCACGTATGCACCTGTCAGTTAATAACATGACCTATCCTATTATATGATTTCTCAAAGGGGATCATGTGAAATGCCATGTGAGACATTAGGTGCTGGAGGCTTACACTCTCTAAACTGCCTGAGGCCTTGTCTACTCTTAACTCGCCCCTGGTCAGGCTATTGCCAGGTTGATGTGCAGTCCTCCAGAATAAGAACCACTCTTTTCAATGGCTTCTTGATCTAGCTACCGGTACATCATAAGTTGTGAACCAATCTCCTAGGACATATGGAAAGGGCTCATCCACATGAGATAATGCTTTTATTTATATCTAAAGATACAGCATTTACAGGTAAATGGCTGAAACACCTCTAATTTCTAATTTCCTTCTGTTTCTTCTTAGTGCTATGATCTTGTTAGTAAAATAAAACTCCCTTGCATCAGTTTAATAATGCTATATCCTGTACTGTCATATAGGCATCTCAACGTTGGTATTTTTATATTTTTATGCACATTGTAGGTATTCAGTTACAGAAAGATGTCAGTAAAGAAAAGAAAATAATAAGAAAATTATTATATCTCGATTAAGGGGTGAAATGTTACTTGCAGTACCTAAATCTCAAAAAACAACATTTTTCTTGTTGTTATCATCCATCAAATTGCCTCACTCAAGTTAAATTTTTAGGACTGACAGAAGCACAAACAAATGGACATGGATGAGAATTAGGAATTAAACAAATCAATGCAAACTTAGTGTAGTAAACAAAAGATCAAACTAATAGTTTTTCCAAATTGTTAGATATCTAGCAAGGCAATGTAGACTCAAATCATAGCTAACACTGAATTCAAGGTTTGTCAAAGGTGGTCTTTATGGAAGAGTTGCTCCCAGTGACGTACCGCCAAAGGTGGAAAACCACACGATTGCAATGGGAAATGTGGGCACCACAGCCTGCCTGGCATCTTCCCACTTTTTGTGATATCCACCATATAAAGCGGGTGAAATAAATGTTGAACATGTCATCAATTTTCTAAGTAAATATGCATTTAAAGGTGCTATTGACATGAAATTCCCACCAGATGTCGGTAACAATAACAACCCATCCATTCCACACAGGCAAAAAAATCAAACCAAAGATGTCCATAAATTAAGATATGTGTAATAATGAGAAATAGATGTGGGAGAGAAATCATGGATTTTTTTAGAGCTGCTGATAAGTGGAAATGAAGATCCAAAGCCAGGAGCTGTAGTAATGCGATTTTTAATCAATGCATTTCAAAGTACACACACTTCTTCCTCAGGATATAACCACTATTTTTTATTTTTTTTGCCTGGCATCATTTCCTACATTGGTGAAACATCAGAGAGCGAGCTAACATCACTTTGCATTGCTACATTGGCTTTCCTATAATTCCCTCTAGCGTTGATATCTTATGGATCATTATACCTTGTACAGAGGTGGTCAGTACCTAGGCCATCACAGATCAGTGGTTCCCAGTGGAGCACAGTTTGTACTGCAGAGTTATTTTCCATCTCCAGAGTCATTAGGTACGTCTCTCTCTCCTATAGAGTGTAAGGTCTGATGGCCAGCAGGGTTCTCACTCTCCTGTAGAGTGTAAACTATTATGGCCAGCAGGGTTCTCTCTCTCTCTCCTGCAGAGTGTAAGTTCTTATGGTTAGCGGGGTCCTCTCTCTCCCGTAGAGTGTAAGCTCTTATGGTCAGTGGTGTCCTCTCTCTTTTCTGTAGAGTGTAAGCTCTTATGGTCAGTGGGGTCCTCTCTCTCCTGTAGAGTGTAAACTATTATGGCCAGCTGGGTTCTCTCTCTCTCCTGTAGAGTGTAAGTTCTTATGATTAGCGGTGTCCTCTCTTTCTCCTGTAGAATGTAAGCTCTTATGGTCAGCCTGGTATTCTCTCTCTCTCTCCTGTAGAGTGTAAGCTCTTATGATCAGCGGGGTCGTCTTATAGTCATTGGGGTCCTCCCTTTCTCTGTCTCTTGCTTGTAGAGTGTAAGCTCTTAGTGACAGCGGGGTCCTCTCTCCTGTAGCGTGTAAGCTCTTATGGTCAGTGTGGTCCGCTCTCTCTCTCCTGTAGTGTGTAAGCTCTTATGGTCAGTGTGGTCCGCTCTCTCTCTCCTGTAGCGTGTAAGCTCTTATGGTCAGTGTGGTCCGCTCTCTCTCTCCTGTAGCGTGTAAGCTCTTATGGTCAGTGTGGTCCGCTCTCTCTCTCCTGTAGTGTGTAAGCTCTTATGGTCAGTGTGGTCCGCTCTCTCTCTCCTGTAGCGTGTAAGCTCTTATGGTCAGTGTGGTCCGCTCTCTCTCTCCTGTAGTGTGTAAGCTCTTATGGTCAGTGTGGTCCGCTCTCTCTCTCCTGTAGCGTGTAAGCTCTTATGGTCAGTGTGGTCCGCTCTCTCTCTCCTGTAGTGTGTAAGCTCTTATGGTCAGTGTGGTCCGCTCTCTCTCTCCTGTAGCGTGTAAGCTCTTATGGTCAGTGTGGTCCGCTCTCTCTCTCCTCTAGCGTGTAAGCTCTTATGGTCAGTGTGGTCCGCTCTCTCTCTCCTGTAGCGTGTAAGCTCTTATGGTCAGTGTGGTCCGCTCTCTCTCTCCTGTAGCGTGTAAGCTCTTATGGTCAGTGTGGTCCGCTCTCTCTCTCCTGTAGCGTGTAAGCTCTTATGGTTAGCAAGGTCTTCTCTCTTGCATGTAGAGTGTAAGCTCTTATGGTCAGCAGGGTCTTCTCTTTAACTCTCTCCTCTCCCCCACGTGTACTTTTCGGGAAATTCCAAACTTTGCAGTATTGAAATACATGCAAATTAATTCACCGCAAATCTAATTTTTGGGGAAAATTTGTGAAAGTCGTCAAATTTCAATGAAAAAAAATCAGCTATCTCTAGTACGAAGTGATCTTTTTGAAGATTATCCTGAATCGCGGGCTGTTGCTCAGACATGCAGTAAAGTTCCTACAGCCTAAAATGTTTCTCAAAGTTTCTGGAGATCAAGATGTGTGATCAAGAGTCAAAGTGTTTGGAGCCTCTCCACTGCACTGTGACCAAAACTGGAGCAAAATTATCTTGGAAACTATGCGTATTTTTCTATGTTATTAAAGCATTTTTGAAGAGTTCCACTTTATGGTAATGGAATTGCATGTTTTTCATACACAGAAGAAATAAAAGTATAACCTCAGAAAATTGTGTGTTTGAAAAAAAATATTTTGTGTTGAATGGACTTTTTATTTGTATATGCTTTTAGAAAAACATGTAACTGTCTGTCCTTATAATGTGTTACTGTTACTTTTATTTATTAGACTGTTACTTGATTACTTCTGTAATACTATAGTAGAACTTTTCTTGAAACATTTGTGCCGAATGACAAATTAGCTGCTTAACACATCAGTAACACTGTAAATTATTTGCATAATGAACCAAAGGTGACACAGTCTTGTATTGTGACTATTTGTGTAATGACTGTGGACAGACATTACTCTAACAAATAAATAAATTTGCACTCTGTAGTGCTTTAGGCGCATGTAAACATAACATTTATAAAATATAAATTACAATACTGCTCTAGATGATAAGAAAAAAAGAGGCACATATCACCTAATTTGGCCAATTCATGCATACACAGCATATTTCATGTTTACATGCTATAGCACCTTTATTGGTTTGTTATGTATAGATATGGCTGCTCTTAGTTTGCACCTGTACACACCACTTTTTCTGTTTGGAAGTGACAGTCAGTCTTTTGTTATTTAGACATTACTCTAAAACAGGGGGGGAACAATTAATTTTCCCAAGGGGTCACATGACAGACCATGACTGTTGTGGAGGGCGGAACCAATAGGCTGAAATTAATTCTGCTCAGTATTAATGTTAACATATTATTTATAATTATTTTATATTCATATTAATTGTATCACTTAATATTGAGAAGAATTGAGTATGCTGCCATCCCCCTATATACAGTTTGAAGCCGCATATCCAATTCTATATATCATATGAGCACACGCAGCTCCTATATATCATAAGAGTCCCCTAGATGCCATAAAAGACCCCACATAGCCTCTCCACGATCAGCATGAGGCCCATATAGCCTCCCCATGATCAGCACGAGACCCATATAGCCTCCCCATGATCAGCAGGAGACCTACATAGCCTCCCCATGATCAGCAGGAGACCCACATAGCCTCCCCATGATCAGCAGGAGACCCACATAGCCTCCCCATGATCAGCAGGAGACCCACATAGCCTCCCCATGAACAGCAGGAGACCCACATAGCCTCCCCATGATCAGCACGAGACCCATATAGCCTCCCCATGATCAGCACGAGACCCATATAGCCTCCCCATGATCAGCAGGAGACCCACATAGCCTCCCCATGATCAGCAGGAGACCCACATAGCCTCCCCATGATTAACAGGAGACCCACATAGCCTCCCAATGATCAGCAGGAGACCCACATATCCTCCCCATGATCAGCAGGAGACCCACATAGCCTCTCCACGATCAGCATGAGACCTACATAGGCTCCCCATGATCAGCAGCAGACCCACATAGCCTCTCCATGATCAGCAGGAGACCCACATAGCCTCCCCATGATCAGCAGGAGACCCATATAGCCTCCCCATGATCAGCAGGAGACCCACATAGCCTCCCCATGATCAGCAGGAGACCCACATAGCCTCCCCATGATCAGCAGGAGACCCACATAGCCTCTCCACGATCAGCATGAGACCTACATAGGCTCCCCATGATCAGCAGCAGACCCACATAGCCTCTCCATGATCAGCAGGAGACCCACATAGCCTCTCCATGATCAGCAGGAGACCCACATAGCCTCCCCATGATCAGCAGGAGACGCACATAGCCTCTCCACGATCAGCAGGAGACCCATATAGCCTCCCCATGATCAGCAGGAGACCCACATAGCCTCCCCATGATCAGCAGGAGACCCATATAGCCTCCCCATGATCAGTAGGAGACCCACATAGTCTCCCCATGATCAGCAGGAGGCCCACATAGCCTCCCCATGATCAGCAGGAGGCCCACATAGCCTCCCCATGATCAGCAGGAGACCCATATAGCCTCCCCATGATCAGCAGGAGGCCCACATAGCCTCCCCATGATCAGCAGGAGGCCCACATAGTCTCCCTATGATCAGCAGGAGACCCATATAGCCTCCCCATGATCAACAAGAGGCCCACATAGCCTCCCCATGATCAGCAGGAGACCCATATAGCCTCCCCATGATCAGCAAGAGTCCCCACATAGTCTCCCCATGATCAGCAGCAGACCCACATAGCCTCCCCATGATCAGCAAGAGTCCTCACATAGTCTCCTCATGATCAGCAGCAGACCCACATAGCCTCTCCATGATCAGCGGGAGACTCACATAGCCTCCCCATGATCAGCAAGAGACCCATATAGCCTCCCCAGGATCAGCATGAGACCCCACATAACCTCCCCATGTCCATCATGAGAGCACCATAGCCTTCCAATGTCCATCATGAGAGCACCATAGCCTAATCTTGTCCAGCATAAGGATCTGGGAATGTTTAGGGCGGTCACAGTGTAGAGTGATCATCATTATTCTCATTTGCATATGGAAACACGAGAAGCAATGGCATGAAACGGAATGGGAGAAGATACAGATTAGATATTAGAAAAAACTTTTTGACACTGAGGGTAATCAATGAGTGGAACAGGCTGACACCAGATGTGGTGATTTCTCCTTCAATGGAAGTCTTCAAACATAGGCTGCCCAGACCTCTGTCTGAGATGGTTTAGTGACTCCTGCATTGAGCAAGGGGTTGGACATGATGACTCTGGAGGTCCTTTCCAACTCTACAGTAACATTCTATGATGCTATGAATAGGGTTGAGCGACCTTTACTTTTATAGGATCGGGTCGGGTTTCACGAAACCCGACTTTTTCAAAAGTCGGGTCGAGTGAAATCGGCCGATCCTATAAAAAAGTCGGGGTCGGGGTCGGCCGAAACCCGAAACCCAATGCAGTGCATTGGGTTTCCATGGTTCCCAGGGTCTGAAGGAGCGGAAACTCTCCTTCAGGCCCTGCGATCCATATTTTAGTGTAAATAAAGAATTAACATAAAAAATATCGCAATACTTACCCTCTGACGCGCCCTGGTACTAACCGGGAACCTTCCTCCTCCGAATCAGCGCTTCCAGGACCTTGCGGTGACGTCGCGGTGACGTCGCGGCTTGTGATTGGTCGCGCGGCCGCCCATGTGACCGCTCGCGCGACCAATCAGAAGCCGTGACGTCACCGCGACGTCACCGAAGGTCCTGCAAGCGCTGATTCTTAGGAAGGAAGGCTGTCGGAAAGAAGCAGGGCGCGTCCGAGGGTGAGTATATTCCTATTAGGTATATACTCACCCTCGGACGCGCCCTGCTTCTTTCCGACAGCCTTCCTTCCTAAGAATCAGCGCTTGCAGGACCTTCGGTGACGTCGCGGTGACGTCACGGCTTCTGATTGGTCGCGCGAGCGGTCACATGGGCGGCCGCGCGACCAATCACAAGCCGCGACGTCACCGCGACGTCACCGCAAGGTCCTGGAAGCGCTGATTCGGAGGAGGAAGGTTCCCGGTTAGTACCAGGGCGCGTCAGAGGGTAAGTATTGCGATATTTTTTATTTTAATTCTTTATTTTACACTTAAATCTGAATTCCGATACCAATTCCCGATATCTTAAACATATCGGGAATCGGTATCGGAATTCCGATTCCAGATTCAAAAGATCTCCGACTTCATGGCCGACCTCACACAGGGGTCGGGTTTCATGAAACCCGACCTTGCCAAAAGTCGGCGACTTTTGAAAATTTTCGACCCGTTTCGCTCAACCCTAGCTATGAATTACATAATAGTAGAATAAAGGAAAAATTATTCTATGTTAAAAACCAAGTGAAATGCAAACCAGTATTGGTATACCCCCTCTGAGGACATAGGTTATGCACCTAATTTAAATTATTGGTTTTATGCCAAGTTCACACTAGCAGTATTTGGTTAGTATTTTACATCAGTATTTGTAGCCAAAACAGGAACAATCGGAGGAAAAGTATAATAGAAACACGTCACCACATCTGTATTTATCACCCACTCCTGGTTTTGGCTTACAAATACTGATGTGAAATACTGACTGAATACTGATAGTGTAAACGTGGCCTTACACTCAGTATACATGTTACGTGGCATGAGTGTCACTAGCCCTAAAGGTACCTTCACACTGACCAACTTCACAACGATATCGCCAGCGATCCGTGACATTGCAGCGTTCTGGATAGCGATATCGTTCAGTGTGACAGACAGCAGCGATCTGGATCCTGCTGTGACATCGTTGGTCGGAGCAGAAAGTCCAGAACTTTATTTTGTCGCTGGATCTCCCGCAGACATCGCTGAATCGGCGTGTGTGACGCCGATTCAGCGATGTCTTCACTGGTAACCAGGGTAAACATCGGGTTACTAAGCGCAGGGCCGCGCTTAGTAACCCAATGTTTACCCTGGTTACCAGTGTAAATGTAAAAAAAACCAAACACTTCATACTTACATTCCGGTGTCTGTGACGTCACCGCTGTGCTTTACGGCCAGCCGGCGCTCACAGTCAGTGCAGGAAAGCACAGCGATGGGGGACAGACACCGGAATGTAAGTATGTAGTGTTTTTTTTTTTTTACATTAGCACTGGTAACCAGGGTAAACATCGGGTTACTAAGCGCGGCCCTGCGCTTAGTAACCCGATGTTTACCCGGGTTACCAGGGGACTTCGCATAATTGGTCGCTGGAGAGCTGTCTGTGTGACAGCTCTCCAGCGACCACACAGCGACGCTGCAACGATCGGGATCGTTGTCTAGATCGCTGCAGCGTTGCTAAATGTGACGGTACCTTTACATCCACCTCATCTCCTTTTGTTTAAGTAATCAGAATCGGTCTCCTCCTTTTTTAAGATATGGTACATGATCTATGAATTTATAAGGTCGAAACGTTGCTGTCCTTCTGTACTATGGAATATAGGAATAAAAAAGTTACTTTTTGTTACCGTGGATGCTGTTGTTGCTCTTTGCTCTTTTTCTATGCTATAAAAAGAGCTTATTCAAAGCCTAAAAATATATCATGTATAGTTCACAGCAATAAGCACATGAACATTATTTGACCACAAGTATCCTCGCCATACAAGCACAGAGGTTATTCTCAATTATTTTTTCTCATTTAAGACCAGAACACCATTTGCTGTTTACATTCATGGACAATCCACCACTGTGAATATCAACGTCAACATTGACTTAGGTAGACTTAGAAAGGTAGACAACCCGGCGTCCAGGTTATAATGAAGAAGCTGTCAATCATTTTGTCTTTTTCATATTAGGATATAAGCATGTGAGCGAATTACTAAATCCAGACATCAGTCATCATTCGAGATGTTATTCCATATTACGCCAATACTCACATATCCAGACCGCGATCATATCCCAAATAGCAAAGATGGCAGTAATTATAGAAAAGTCCGCTGATAATATTAGTCCCAGCAATAATCAATAGCCGGCTTGTTTTCTTATTCTCTTTCATTTGTGGATAGTAATAGTAGTTGAAGGGAAACTGTCATGATGAAAATAGTATCTGATCTGCAGGCAGGATGTTATTGAGCAAAAGAAGCTGAGCGGAATGATATAAAGGTTTGTTGGAAAAGATTCCTAGCAACTTGTATTTTATTCATTGAAATCCCTGGTGTTTGTATGTAGGAGTCCAGTGGGCGGTGCTACTAGTGATTGACAGCCTTCCCTGTATGATGATGCATGTGGAGATAACTGTCAGTCACTAGTAGGACCGCCCACTGGACTCAAACATACAAACTCCAGGGATTTCAATGAATAAAATACAAGATGTTATGAATCTTTACCTACAAACCTTTACACTATTCAGCTCAGCTTCTGCTTCTCTATAATACACCGACCACAGATCAGACTGCAGGTACGATGCCACATGTCCCCTTTAATAGTAATAGTATGATATCTCACATATAGCATTTAATGTTTGTCCATCCACCACGAGAAGGGGCTCACCCGCATGGGGTATAGCGTCCTATGTAATCACAGACGCGTTTCATCTCATCACGCGACTATCTCAATGTGCATGCGCACTGGCAGATGGCTGTTACTTCTCTTGTTTCATTTATTAACCACTTAAAGGGAAATAATCCCTAAATTGCACTATTAGCTGACAGTTTCCTGAATTGAGGCTTTAATAGTGATAATAATAATAAAAGCAAATAAAATAACAGTCAAGAGGCTAAATCAATTAACAACAAAAGAGGCAAAGTAGAAAGCAACAAAGTAACTTTGGGGGTAGCAGTATCAATATTTATTCATTGGCAATATTCAATGCCATTATTTACAGAATTACTAATTATTCCATTGTTACTATATGACATCATTGCAGATGAACAGCTGAATCAGAGACCAGCGCAGTCGTATGATATACGGTTTGTGTCCCGAGGAAGAAGTCTGGAATGACTTTGAAACGCGTTGACTAAAGAACCTGAAATAAAAAATTATTTATTATTATACTTTCATTTGGATCTTCATTACCTACCAACAGCGCGGATACACAACATTCGGCTCTTTTTTGTTTGCTCTGCTTTATTGAACGGACAGTAGTGAGCCAGGGAGCTGATGATGTAGAAGTGAAGCTGGCGCATGCGCACTTCGAGGCTTTGCTCTACCCTAGGGCAGAGCAAGGTGCGACTGCACAGGTCTTTGACTCAACGGTGCAGGTGCGAGACTTAGAGCACTGTGTGGATGACTTAGGAGACGTCATCCACTTCCATCAGGATAGAAGAGTTTGCTGGGCTGAGGAGGCACCGAGCTTGAGTCAGAGACACCCATAGGACCGGACTCTTCAATTTGCATATATTTGCCGGACATGAAAAAAATACTTCTCAGAGGTATACAGACACACATATCAGGGAATAAAGGGGTTATAGCTTTACAATGGACAAAAATTTTAAAAAAATAGCTTTTACTTAATTTTTGCATTCTATGAATGCAGCTTTTATGCACATGTTTACAGAATTGATGTGTCCAGATTCTAAAGCCATGTGCTTCCACTCTCCCTCTGGGCTCTCTTCTTGCTAACCTACAGTCACTAGAAAACATAGAGATTGATCACTGCAAATCTGACGACATAGTGTTTGTAGTCTGTAACCATGGAGACACATGGGTCTGTATGGGATCTGTTTTCACTAATTTATATAGACTGATTGCATATTGACTTTCCTTTTCCCTTCATATACTAAAGGACAAATCAAATTTGGCGAAAAGTACACAAACTTTAAATATTACTGCTTTTAATGCATTTTGTACAAAATAATGAGAAAAAAAAGAGAGAAAAGAGAGCTTCTTGTGTGTATCAACCAAATAGATGGTTCAGTAATGGGAGACTGAATCGCTCTCCTAAAACGGTAAACACTCAGTAAAGTAAAAGTTAATTCCTCCATACCACTGATGCTACGCCAACTCGTTTCTAGACCCATGAGTGCCCAAACTAAAGACCTTAAATATGTAAGAAAATAGCGGTGTCTTCTGAGCGCCGCCATGAATATGGATAATCCAGAGGAGGTAAGATAAATCGCTTTATTGAAACTACACGTTTCAGAGTTGATTGGACCCCTTCATCAGGTACGCATACCTGATGAAGGTTTCTGTTTGACTCCGAAACGCGTAGGTTAAATAGAGTTATTTATCTTACCTTCTCTGGATTATCTATATCCATGGCGGCGCTCACAAGACACCGCTATTTTTCTACATATTCATTGTCCAATTTTTGACTCCTTAAACAAATCGGCACTGTATAATTTGTTAGTTGGCCAAAAAAGTTCTCTAAAATGATCCTTTTCAATATTCAGGTGTAGTCTTGAATTCTGCGGTGCAGATCATGATTCTGCTTTTGGGATGCAATTTCCCCTCATTACTGTAATTACTTAAAATATTTGGCTTTTTAAGCATTTTCCAAAACTTGTTACTCAGTCCTGTTATAATTACCAATGCCAGAGGTACATTTTTTGAATAGCTTTATATCCACAAAATGCATTTTCTAATAGACCTGTTAGTGACTGCGGTGTAGCAGATCTCCCTCTAAATTAACAATCTCATGCAAATTAGGTAAAGGGGGAACTAATATAAATTGGGTTAATTACTATAGCTCAAGTTTAGCTCAACAGCTCTTAATTCTAACTTTCAAAGGCTACACAAACCAATTTTGTGCTCTTAGAATATAATGAGCAGTCTTTACTCTGTAATCAGTTCTCCCAGTGTTTCCAGTAGCTGTCTAATACAGCGTGCCTTTGAAGTCTGGAAAGATCTAACATAATTGAAGAAATGTCGAACTGCTTGACTTGATGGAGGGGAAAAATAAAAGAATGAAACATTAATCAGACGTGTGCATCTCAATTAAGCCAATTAAAATTATCACAGACAGGGCTGCATACAGCAATAGGTAGCTTTAGCGCTTGAATATATTATACACTTTCACCTGGGCTATCCATGTTATAAATAGACTATAAAGATTGGAAAGCTTAAGCCCTGAGGGTCACATAAAATATATTCTAAATTAGTGGATACCCTTTTTATGTTCCTATGCTGGTTGAACAAATACAAGGTAATGCAATTTAGTTCACCCGAATTTGCCGTAATATATCACTAGGGGGCATGTATTTGGTAGAAGAAAATCTTTTATTGTACCATAGAGCATATTATTCTTTAATCTGCTGACTTTCATAAAATGTGTCTCCAGTTTGGAGTTACCTATTGAATATATTTTTAAGTTGCTAAAAATAAAATTCCATAATATAATAATGCTCTAGTGACATTTTCCTGGGCCACTGCCACATTCATTTTGCAGGTGGCGCTGGTGATGGAGAAGATAGCATTACTGCTACGAATGGGTGGATCAAATGCTGTTCAGCTAAAAAAGCATATGGCTGTGGCTGGTGGTGCCACACAGCCAAGAAGATTGTGTGTGTGTGCTGTTCAGCTGCCCAGCAGTTTTAACCTGCTCCCTGCTATGGCTTACGGGGCAGTACCACACCTTATTTAACCCCTCTGTGACCTTAGACGTACTATCCCGTCGAGGTGCCCTGGGCTTATCTGACCCTGGACGGGATAGTACGTCATAGCCGATCGGCCGCGCTCACGGGGGGAGCGCGGCCGATCGCGGCCGGGTGTCAGCTGCTTATCGCAGCTGACATCCGGCACTATGTGCCAGGAGCGGTCACGGACCGCCCCTGGCACATTAACCCCTGGCACACCGCGATCAAAGATGATCGCGATGTGCCGGCGGTGCAGGGAAGCACCGCGCAGGGAGGGGGCTCCCTGCGGGCTTCCCTGAGCCCCCCGCAGCAACGCGATGTGATCGCGTTGCTGCGAGGGTCTCCTCACCTCCCTCCCTGCTCGAGCCCCGGATCCAAGATGGCCGCGGATCCGGGTCCTGCAGGGAGGGAGGTGGCTTCACAGAGCCTGCTCAGAGCAAGCACTGTGAAGGCTGCAGCGCTGCATGTCAGATCAGTGATCTGACAGAGTGCTGTGCAAACTATCAGATCACTGATCTGTGATGTCCCCCCCTGGGACAAAGTAAAAAAGTAAAAAAAAAAATTTCCAAATGTGTAAAAAAAAAAAAAAAAAAATATTCCAAAATAATGAAAAAAAAAAAAAATATTATTCCCATAAATACATTTCTTCATCTAAATAAAAAAAAAAAACCAATAAAAGTACACATATTTAGTATCGCCGCGTCCGTAACGACCCGACCTATAAAACTGTCCCACTAGTTAACCCCTTCAGTAAACACCGTAAGAAAAAAAAAAAAAAAACGAGGCAAAAAACAACGCTTTATTATCATACCGCCGAACAAAAAGTGGAATAACACGCGATCAAAAGGACAGATATAAATAACCATGGTACCGCTGAAAGCGTCATATTGTCCCGCAAAAAAAGAGCCGCCATACAGCATCATCAGCAAAAAAATAAAAAAGTTATAGTCCTGAGAATAAAGCGATGCAAAAATAATTATTTTTTCTGTAAAATAGTTTTTATCGTATAAAAGCACCAAAACATAAAAAAATGATATAAATGAGGTATCGCTGTAATCGTACTGACCCGAAGAATAAAACTGATTTATCAATTTTACCAAACGCGGAACGGTATAAACGCCTCCCCCAATAGAAATTCATGAATAGCTGGCTTTTGGTCATTCTTCCTCACAAAAATCGGAATAAAAAGCGATAAAAAAATGTCACATGCCCAAAAATGTTTTCAATAAAAATGTCAACTCGTCCCGCAAAAAACAAGACCTCACATGACTCTGTGGACCAAAATATGGAAAAATTATAGCTCTCAAAATGTGGTATTGCAAAAAATATTTTTTGCAATAAAAAGGGTCTTTCAGTGTGTGACGGCTGCCAATCATAAAAATCCGCTAAAAAACTCGCTATAAAAGTAAATCAAACCCCCCTTCATCACCCCCTTAGTTAGGGAAAAATAAAAAAAAATGTATTTATTTCCATTTTCCCATTAGGGCTAGGGTTAGGGCTAGGGTTAGGGCTAGGGCTAGGGTTAGGGCTAGGGTTAGGGTTAGGGCTAGGGCTAGGGTTAGGGCTAGGGCTAGGGTTAGGGTTAGGGCTAGGGTTAGGGCTAGGGTTAGGGCTAGGGTTAGGGCTAGGGTTAGGGTTAGGGCTACGGTTAGGGCTAGGGTTAGGGCTAGGGTTAGGGTTAGGGTTGGGGCTACAGTTAGGGTTGGGGCTAAAGTTAGGGTTAGGGTTTAGATTACATTTACAGTTGGGAATAGGGTTGGGATTAGGGTTAGGGGTGTGTCAGGGTTAGAGGTGTGGTTAGGGTTACCGTTGGAATTAGGGTTAGGGGTGTGTTTAGATTAGGGTTTCAGTTATAATTGGGGGGTTTCCACTGTTTAGACACATCAGGGGCTCTCCAAACACGACATGGCGTCCGATCTCAATTCCAGCCAATTCTGCGTTGAAAAAGTAAAACCGTGCTCCTTCCCTTCCGAGCTCTCCTGTGTGCCCAAACAGGGGTTTACCCCAACATATGGGGTATCAGCGTACTCAGGACAAATTGGACAACAACTTTTGTGGACCAATTTCTCCTGTTACCCTTGGGAAAATACAAAACTGGGGGCTAAAAAATAATTTTTGTGGGAAAACAAAAAGATTTTTTATTTTCACGGCTCTGCGTTATAAACTGTAGTGAAACACTTGGGGGTTCAAAGTTCTCACAACACATCTAGATAAGTTCATTGAGGGGTCTAGTTTCCAATATGGGGTCACTTGTGGGGGGTTTCTACTGTTTAGGTACATTAGGGGCTCTGCAAACGCAATGTGACGCCTGCAGACCAATCCATCTAAGTCTGCATTCCAAATGATGCTCCTTCCCTTCCGAGCCCTCCCATGCGCCCAAACGGTGGTTCCCCCCCACATATCGGGTATCAGCGTACTCAGGACAAATTGGACAACAAAATTTAGGGTCCAATTTCTCCTGCTAACCTTGGAAAAATACAAAACTGGGGGCTAAAATATAATTTTTGTGGAAAAAAAAATATTTTTTATTTGCATGGCTCTGCGTTATAAACTGTAGTGAAATACTTGGGGGTTCAAAGCTCTCACAACACATCAAGATGAGTTCCTTAGGGGGTCTACTTTCCAAAATGGTGTCACTTGTGGGGGGTTTCTACTGTTTAGGTACATTAGGGGCTCTGCAAACGCAATGTGACGCCTGCAGACCATTCCATCTAAGTCTGCATTCCAAATGGCGCTCCTTCCCTTCCGAACCCTCCCATGCGCCCAAACGGTGGTTCCCCCCCACATATGGGGTATCAGCGTACTCAGGACAAATTGGCAACAACTTTTGGGGTCCAATTTCTCCTGTTACCCTAGGGAAAATACAAAACTGGGGGCTAAAAAATAATTTTTGTGGGAAAAAAATTTTGTTTTATTTTTATGGCTCTGCATTATAAACTTCTGTGAAGCCCTTGGTGGGTCAAAGTGCTCACCACACATCCAGATAAGTTCCTTAGGGGGTCGACTTTCCAAAATGGTGTCACTTGTGGGGGGTTTCAATGTTTAGGCACATCAGTGGCTCTCCAAACGCAACATGGCGTCCCATCTCAATTCCTGTCAATTTTGCATTGAAAAGTCAAATAGCGCTCCTTCCCTTCCGAGCTCTCCCATGCGCCCAAACAGTGGTTTACTGCCACATATGGGGTATCAGCGTACTCGGGACAAATTGGACAACAACTTTTGAGGTCCAATTTCTTCTCTTACCCTTGGAAAAATTAAAAATTGGGGGCAAAAATATAATTTTTGTGAAAAAATATGATTTTTTATTTTTACGGTTCTGCATTATAAACTTCTGTGAAGCACTTGGTGGGTCAAAGTGCTCACCACACCTCTAGATAAGTTCCTTAGGGGGTCTACTTTCCAAAATGGTGTCACTTGTGGGGGGTTTCAATGTTTAGGCACATCAGTGGCTCTCCAAACGCAACATGGCGTCCCATCTCAATTTCTGTCAATTTTGCATTGAAAAGTCAAACTGCGCTCCTTCCCTTCCGAGCTCTCCCATGCGCCCAAACAGTGGTTTACTGCCACATATGGGGTATCAGCGTACTCAGGACAAATTGGACAACAACTTTTGAGGTCCAATTTCTTCTCTTACCCTTGGAAAAATAAAAAATTGGGGGCAAAAATATAATTTTTGTGAAAAAATATGATTTTTTATTTTTACGGTTCTGCATTATAAACTTCTGTGAAGCACTTGGTGGGTCAAAGTGCTCACCACACATCCAGATAAGTTCCTTAGGGGGTCTACTTTCCAAAATGGTGTCACTTGTGGGGGGTTTCAATGTTTAGGCACATCAGTGGCTCTCCAAACGCAACATGGCGTCCCATCTCAATTCCTGTCAATTTTGCATTGAAAAGTCAAATAGCGCTCCTTCCCTTCCGAGCTCTCCCATGCGCCCAAACAGTGGTTTACTGCCACATATGGGGTATCAGCGTACTCAGGACAAATTGGACAACAACTTTTTGGGTCCAATTTCTCCTGTTACCCTTGGTAAAATAAAACAAATTGGAGCTGAAGTAAATTTTTTGTGTAAAAAAGTTAAATGTTCATTTTTATTTAAACATTCCAAAAATTCCTATTAAACACCTGAAGGGTTAATAAACTTTTTGAATGTGGTTTTGAGCACCTTGAGGGGTGCAGTTTTTAGAATGGTGTCACACTTGGGCATTTTCTATCATATAGACCCCTCAAAATGACTTCAAATGAGACGTGGTCCCTAAAAAAAAATGGTGTTGTAAAAATGAGAAATTGCTGGTCAACTTTTAACCCTTATAACTCCCTAACAAAAAAAAAAATTGGTTCCAAAATTATGCTGATGTAAAGGAGACATGTGGGAAATGTTACTTATTAAGTATTTTGTGTGACATATCTCTGTGATTTAATTGCATAAAAATTCAAAGTTTGAAAATTGCGAAATTTTCAAAATTTTCGCCAAATTTCCGTTTTTTTCACAAATAAACGCAGGTACTATCAAAGAAATTTTACCACTATCATGACGTACAATATGTCACGAGAAAACAATGTCAGAATCACCAGGATCCGTTGAAGCGTTTCGGAGTTATAACCTCATAAAGGGACAGTGGTCAGAATTGTAAAAATTGGCCTGGTCATTAACGTGCAAACCACCCTTGGGGGTAAAGGGGTTAAACTGCCACCAGTCTGTTTGGAGTTGCCAGTTATTATTTGGTTATCCTTTTATTCTGGTGTTATTTGTCCCATTCCTGACCTATCTATTCAGCCCTCTCATTCTATATACTCCCTCCAGACTTTGACTGTGGCTTGTCTAACTTTCCTTTTGACTGACTTTCTGGTATCTAATTTATTGTTTTGACTACAGTTTTGTTTTCTAATTCTATCCTTTGTTTCATTCCAACCATTACAAACCTGACTAATTTGACGACTCTTTTATTAGACTTTCTCCACCAGACGGCAGCTACTCCTAGGACACAACCCAAGGTGCCCCGTTGTAAGTCATGATCCCTTTACAGGTGGTTAAAGGCTTGAAGTTGAGTTTCCTCCGGGAACCGCTAGCTGTAGTGACTAGTTCCTAGTTTGTCCAAGGTTGCCTTTTAGCTGAGAGCCTGAGACAGACATAACGAATATTTTGTAATCAGGATCTGATCTTTTTATTTGTTACGAATTTGTGCATCAGCTGCTCAACGGAGCATTGTGAAATGACACACAGAAAACAGTAGGGCTGTTTATTATCATCCTCCATGCTGTGCATGAGGCAAAGATAGTTGTTGAATAATACCTTAATGACACCTCTTGTTCTCTTGCACGTCAGAAAATATATTAGTCATTACTGAAATACGTCAGATCCCATGTTTATGTCTCACTTCCATCCAAGAAGTAAAGCAAAGGGTAACATTTAGTAAATCGGTGAGTTTTGTAACCTGGATAATTCGTCCATCCAACAGATTGTTTGGAGTGACATATGTAGAGTAATAAAATATAAACAAAAAAATAAGCCTAAACCAAAAATAGTTTGTTTCTATATTTGTATCACAGAAAAAAATTCTATAAATGACATAGTAATTTAAAAGTAGTCCAAAACAGAGCTAAATAGATAAGACAAGTAATTCTGCATAACACAAAGTTTTATAAAGGCAGGGCAGCAATGAAAATTAAAAAAAAATTGGCCGTTGAAAAGAGGAAAGGCAAAAACAAAAGAAAACCTGAATGGTCACTAAGGCTCTTTCTGGCTTGGTCATTAATTGGGTAATAATAGATCATTTATAGATTGTAAGCTTGCGAGCAGGGCCTGTAATTGTTGAACTATGTGTTACTTTAAATTTTTTTCATTGTCTGTACATGTCCCCTCTAAATTGTAAAGTGCTGCGGAATATGTTGGCGCAATATAAATACAATAATAATAATTATAATAATAATAATAATGACTTTCACCAATGTTCTTATCTCCAGTTATGGACATTCTCCTGGATTACACGATACAAATTGGCCTTCCAGTTGTGAAAACAAGCCATATATACACTTTATCCTTCAGTCTGACATATACACACCATGTCCTTATAATTACTAATAATTTGTAACAAGTGTTAATTGATAAACAGCTCCCTATGGTAGCTTAATTAAAGCTGTACAATTGCCGGGCGATTTACAGCTGGGATTGATCTCAATTAGTCAACAAAATCTGTGTAGTCTGTTCAAAGAGGAATAAGGAAATTTGGTCTACGGAGGCTTTGGGGATTTTGTCTCGCAGGCTGTACAGCTCACTTTTTAAACAAGCGAAATAAAATTACAAGTATACCAGTTTTGTTTGCTCTGTATCATGCCTCCTTTAACAGTGTTTACATTATATCCTTTCATTTGTAGTTTTTTCTTTATTGTCAAAGTGCCGAACAATAGACTGGATTTGTTTTTTTTTTTCTTTTAGTTTCATATTTCTTTTTTTCGTGCTTATTACAGTAAGGATGAAGAGACGCCAATGTAATTCCAAGATGCTGTGTACGTTTTTAAGATAACATTTTGAAAAGACTTAAAAGCTCCGAAAAATGCAAAACAGTCGGTAAATGACACTTTTGATCTTGGAATGATCTGTTTAAAACCTGTCAGTAGGCATCGCTAATTATAAAACACCACGAGAGAGATGACAGAAGCGGGGGGGTGCTTGGAAAACTAGGAGGCATGCTGATCAAGAGGACCGTCATCCACGCTAAAGAACAATTCACCAGTCTTTTATCAATCAGACAGATAGTAAGGAGGAAAAGTAAGGATTCCCCAATTGCCCGAGAGGAACAGTAAGTGTCATTTGTGTTAAAATGAGATCACAGACTGGATACAAACAGCTGCCAAAGCAGTCATTAAGTTGTTTGCAAATAAATAATGGATTTTTGTAGCAACTGAAAATACTGTTATAAACAAGCGAGGAGGCCATTTTTTTTACTAAGTATGAATTTAAGATTTTCACTAGATCTGTAAGATGTCAGTACACAAAGTAGTTCATGCAAACCCACCATCATAGCCCTGTTCTTCTTTTGAATGTCTGTCATGGCGTCCTGATAACAAGTTAGATATTCCTACTAACTTTCCATGGAACTTCCCATTTCTGCACATAATAAAAAAACTACATAAGTCATTGGATTGAGTATTGCATGCATAATTCTGCTGATTTGTTTTCTTAAAGGGGTTGTATGAAGAGCCTCTATTCAGGAGTAGAGTTGAGCGAATTTCTTCAGGTCCCCGCTTATTTGGCAAGCTATAGCACTTACCGAATAAGCTGTAGAGGGAATCCGGATACATGGAGCGCGCCGGCTGATCAGCTGCTTCGCGCCGCGGCTGCATGTGTCACGGCTGTGTCACTGTCACAGCACATGCATGGAGAGCCTGTGTGTTGGGCTCTCCATCATGTGTCATGACTATCACAAAGCCGCGACACATGCAGCTGCAGCGCCGATCAGCCAGGTGTCCAGGTTCCCTCTGCAGCTTAGTCGGTAAGCACTATAGCTTGCCGAATAAGCAGGGACCCGAAGAAATGTGCTTAACTCTATTCAGGACACCACCTTTCCTTTGCCTTCTGGCTTTTTGCTCATGATGATTTATAGCCCTGTGTGCTCTCTGATTTTCCCAGCAATGGCAGGTTTGCCTTTGGAAAAGTTGGAAAAGCAGAGAGGCACTGATACTGGGGGAATCAGAGCAGCGCTTGCAAGCTCTATAGTATACAACGTGGAATGACTAGGAAACTTTGGCAAAGAGTTGTACACTACAGAAATAAGAATGTCTTCATACTTGAAAACAGAGAGGATTTTTGATAACAGGTAAATTACAAAGTCTATATATAGTAGTAATGGAAACCGTGCAGAAGGGAGTACAATAGAATGAAGGAAAATATACAATACTACAGCACTAAATGATATAAATAGAACTGAAAGGACCCTTAGTTACTGAGGACTAATGTAGTCAACAAACGGCGGAAACCTGAAATGTGTATACATATGTAGTAACACACAAATAGAGATGGGCTTTGTCACTGAGGATATATGGTAATCATACCTGTAACTCCTGGGTAACCGCGTATGAGAGCTGAGCCGGGCAAAATGGCTATGTCTGAGACTGGAATGAAGGTGCCCACATACCAAGTGCAGAGCCATGCGTGGCGCTGCCAGGAAGAATGACCGGCGCCAATAGTAAGGATGCGGTGGAAGGTCCGCAGATACCCGAAGCGGTACTGCACTCCGGGGCTGCAGGAAGGCTATGTAGAGCCAGGGAGAGCCCCGGCCGGTGGCGTCCCTGGATACAAGCACGAGGAAGATGGCCGACAGAGGTCTGAGTGTGTGACGTCACCGCTGGGAAGCTACGGAGCGGCTCTAGGGACAAGGTAGTAACCAACGCGTATCGAAGGAACAGCGTCCTTCTTCGTCAGGGTTCATAAATTACAAAGTCACTTGTTTTTAATAGCACTTTGCAATTTGAGACAACTTCTTTAAAAGGACTGCAAAATCAGAAAATGGCCTATTGTCCTATTTAGATTGTTATATTAAATTAATTTTGTTAAAAAACATAATGCTTTTTTAATTCATTTCCAACATTAACATTAAGAAAAAAAAATAGAAATCTTAGCAATTTTCACACTGTCCTTTAGGCCTAATATTAGTGTGTCATGTGTTGTTCTTTTCAACAGTCACATGGAGATAAACAGCAATAGATTCATTCTGACTCATTGATTTCTGCAAGTGAGCTTCCTAGTCATGCTCTGATTTGGGCATTGTGAAAGGAGGATGGGGTGAGCTGTGACCATTGCCAAAATAATCGTGAACAGTTGGTTGTGACTTTGGCCACCACAACTCTACTGTCTAATAGACATGCTACATGTCATTGCAATAATAATGACTGCTAAAACGTCATGTATAAAAACAGGAAGAATGAGTCTAGTATTAAGCTTAGTGACCGGTGTGAAAATTGCTAAAAAATTTTTTTTATATTTTATAATAAATACAGTGATGTGAAAAATACAAAAATATATATTATACAAAAATGTTATAGCCCAGACAATAGGTCTATTTTCTGAAGACACATTCCCTTTAGGAATTTTGTATTGGGTTGTACCCATGAATGTGTGAAACTTCCGCAAAAAAAGTGCAAAATTTTCCAGCTTTATGTAGTAAAAATAAATTAGTATATAAATGATAAAATTAATTCGAACTAATCAGGATGAGTTGGAGAACAGACGCGATATTGCTGGTATGGTTTTACGACATGCCAGTATAAACAGAAGACTAATGGTTATGATTTCCTACTTGAGTGCTATTTACTGACTATTGTATGTATTTTTCTTGTTCAAACATAAGCAGAGAAAAAACATGGGCAAATCATTCTATTAACTAAGGTTAGTCATACAGTTCAGATAGCGGTTAGTAAACCTTTGATCAGAAGTGCTGACCCCCATGTACATGTACTTGTGTTCAGATATTATTGCATTGGTACACAATGGGGATATAAGGCACTGCTAGACTTCTCTGGCAGCAGCTAATCTGTGATACATAAGGATCAGGCATGTCGAAATCCAGCATTCTAGATCATTTTCCCCTTGTAAATCTTCTGTTAGGCAAGAATCTAGAAATCCCTGTGCACGATAGATGGTCGGCCGCTCCCAAAATGGACAAGTTAAGCCAATATTTGCCTAACGTGTAGATCATCTTAAGACACTGTTCTTTGTGTGTCTTTTTTGGTGCATTGACAAGCAAAATAATTTTTTTTTATATGGACAAAGTCTCAAAAATTTATTTTTACAGATGATGTGCAAATCAATTTGAGTCAAATTCAATTATGCTAATTTGCAGAGCAGTGGGAAAAAAATAATACAAATAATACCTTGCTAGCTCCCTGTCCGGTTCTCCATGCCGTTCCCTCCAGCTTCTCCACGACTTGTGTTGCTTGAAGTTTTGTTAGTATCTAGGGTAATGCATATTGTGATGTCATGACTAGAGATGGACGAATATGTTCGGAAAATGATCACCGAATCCAAATTTGCCATATTCGTACCATATTCGTGCCGAATTTATGATGATCATTTCTGAACATATTCGCTCATCTCTGCTCCCATTTACTCCAATGGCGTTCGGCTATGCTCGGCAAAAATTCCAAATACTGCGATTGTAATCTGAACCGAATATTGAAATATTCACTCATCTCTAGTCATGACATCTGTGCAGAGTGAAGATGGAAGAAGTGCATGTGTTGTACCATGGAAAAGTAAGGAAGAGGTCGGAGGGGGCTGTGTGGAGGACACGACAGGGGCTGCAGTGGCGGGACAGGTGAGCTGCATGGTAAGAATTACTATTTTTTTCTACTCTTTGAGTATTATGCTCTGGTATCTGAAGAGCTAGAGAAACTACAGAGCCTAATAACACACATTTGATTTGCATACCATAAATTTGATGTAAATTGAATTTCCTGGTCAAATTCGAAAGATTTGTCAAAATCATATTTTGGCCGATGAGCTCATCATTAGTAGTTCTAAATGGATAAAATCCAAAAAAGTAATTTCAAAGGCTGGATAAAAAGATCCTTATTTATTTATTTAATACTGTTCTTTATTGTTGTTGTCTTCTTTGTTATTATTTTACATCTGTTTCTATTTCACTTAGGCTTTTTATGATAAGCAATGATGATATGTATTCTTTTTCCATAGAAGTCATTTTGCCAACCAAGTGATGCTTCATCCAACCTTTATTGAATGTGAGGTGTGACACAAAACAGCCATCGTGTAGGGTGTTGAGAAAAAGGGACCCGCTTTATACATTTCTATTTGTTTTTTTTTAGTGGTTTCCATAAAGAAAATATAAGTTTCTCCTTCTGAGCCGCTGAAAATAAATTAAGTGGTTGGCGTGGAAATGACACAAAAGGCTGTTCCGCTAGTATATTCTATTCATCTGTCTCATAAACCCTAACCTCTGCCATCATTCTGCATAAATCATCAGAGACAATAAGCATTATACAAACACCATGATAATGAAGCAAACATCTCTAATACATTGTGATCTCGTCATAAACAAACCTCTTTGTCAATGATGATTTACTAACCATTAGTATTACAGCCCAATAAGCCTGAATGACTGACCTCAGAGGGCACGCCATTAAGAAAAACTTGTGTTGAGATTAATGTGCAGTGGATCATCAGACAAAGATAGATGTATATAAGAGTAAATGAGATGAGTATGTCAGTAGGCTCAGGCTCTAGAGAGACTAAGGATGCTGCTTGAGACTAACTTTAGCTCTGAATGTGATATCTACTAATATAAATGTATAGCACCCAACATAAAATATTACATATTACTAGTAGAGTTTTAAACTTCAGATAATACGCAAGTGACCATTTTCATTTGGATTCTGTAGGTGAATAATCTCACCGGACTGGAGATGTTCTCATTCTGTGATGTCATGGTCAACATTGGGCAAATTAAGAAAATATAACAGTCTGTTCAAAACACCTTGATGGTAACCAACTATCCTCTCTGCAGTTAAAGACTTGTAGATAGATTGATGATGTATCCTGGATGCTGCCTACATCTTCAAGGAACATGGGGATGAAAGGGTTTATTCATACAATTTGTTTTGGAGTTGGTTCAAGTTACATCTGAGGAAGGAGTTGAACCAACTCCGAAACATGTTATATGAATAAACTCTTTCACAAGTGAAAGATGATCCCGCGGGGAACAAGTACTTCCATAAAATATAAAATTTATTAATCCATATATATAAAAATTGTTTCCATGGTGTAGCACAAAAATATGCACATCAACACATCACAGCATATTGCACTACAGCAGCATGAGCCTACGCGTTTCGACAAACATCTTACTCATGGCCATCTTTCACTGGATCATCTTTCACTTGTGAATTACCTCCAACCAGTTGCTCAGCTTTTTTCCGTGCCGGGTTGGATGTAGAGCATTCCGTTTCCAGGTGAGATGACTTTTCTTTCATTTTGCAATAAACGCTTTCATCCCGAAAGTCCTTCAAGTTTTTGGCAGAACCCCGGAAACATCGTCAATCTACCGTATCTACAAATCATTATCTTTGCTCCACTCAAAGGGTGTGAGCTTGGTAGCCACAGCAGCAGACACATATTGATCTTCCTTTCGCTCACACCAGAGTTGTGCAGCACACAACCTATCCACATGAGCGGTATTGTCCAATTAACTCTCACTCTTACCTGCGATTATTCACTTGGAGTGCCTCTTTTTCCTCTTTCTCCACAGTTAAAGGAGTGCATGTGACTTTAATATTCAATATCAGATCAATAAGGGTCAAACATCCTTTTCTCCCACCAATCAGAAGTTTGGAATGGCTGCTACTGTTTAGTGAGTATTGCCTCTTCTTTGTTTACTAGTGGATCCATACATTTTGTAATGTGCGGTTCTCCAAAGCTCAGTCCTATTGAAGCCAATGTAATTAATCTTCAATACTATTCACAGCACTAAAAATAAATGTATGGAGCACTGTGAATTCTTTAAACACCTGATTGATGATGGTAGGGTTGGACATGTCGCATGTGCAGTTCCTTGGAGCCAGTTGCCCTACAGTTTCTTCAGACACTGTGGGATCGCTTACATTTTTTTCCTGCCTAGATTTTCCTTCTGTGACTCAGGACGTTGTGCCCCCTCTGTCCTTCTCTGCTCAGTAGATGCTTCCATATATAGCCATTTACTACTGTATATTTTTTAAATGTGGTCTGTTCTGGATTCAAACTTGCAACCTCTATCATTGCAGGTGGTAGCTAGGTGCATAGAAGATTTTTTTCTGGATAAAGAACTAATTGGTATTCTTCTTTACAAGCATATTGTATTGGTACATAGAGATACACTTCTATATAACTGTAATACATTATATATTGAAGCTTGCGTAAAAGTTAAAAAGGTATGACTTTTACAACTTTAAATGAATGAGTAGAAACAAATTCATCAAGTATTGTGAAAAAAGCATCACAAAAATGTCACTGTATATACTGTATGCGTGCATTAGGTATGTGCTTATTTAATATATGCGTGTGCACATGTTTGTACACTGACTATGCATGTGTCATGTGTAAACATGTATGATGTATTAGCATGTGCATATTCATTTTATTGTGCCTAATGTGCATATGCATGTAAATGTGAATATATTTACATGGGGCCGGACAAGGTGAAGAGGCCCAGACACAAGACCTGCATAAGTACCTTTTACTGTTAGTGTCTGTCACTTGGTTCTGTCAATTGGACTGCCACAAATCTGATTTGGATAGTGTATAGTTCATCAATATTACAGTACAGTCCTGAAAATTCATTTACGTTTTCTTAACTCCTTCTCGACATGTGCCGTATATATACGGCATCGGGGGAGGTGCATTCCCACAAAGTGCAGTTATCGCGCAGGTTCACGCTGAGCACTGCCTTGATTGAGTGCAGGTGTCAGCTGTATGTGAGAGCTGACACCCTGCAGTGACTTTTATAATCGGTGATAGCACCGATCGCGGGCGTTTAACCCCTGTGATGCTTCTGTTAATAGTGACAGTGACATCACGGTGCATCGCAGAGGGAGCTCCCTCTGTGCTCCCATCAGCGTTGGGTCAATGGTCTCCATAGTGACCACAAAGATGGCTGCGGGGTCAGTCAGGGACAGAGGCCTGTCAGCTCCCGCTGAGAGCATGAGCTGTCACACCTCCTCCCTGCATATCAGACACTGATCTAATGCTCTGCATTGCAGAGTATTAGATTAGCGATCTGTCAGTTTGAAGTTGATGTCCCATCCAGGGACAATGTAAAAAAGTAAAAGAAAAGTTAACAAAAATTGTAAAAATATTTTTTTAAAAATTACAAAATAAAGAACAACAAAAAAAGAAAAAATATTAATCCAATTGAAAAAAAAGTACACACATTTCGTATCGCCACGTCAGGAACGACCTGATCTATGAAAATGTCCCACTAGTTAACCCGTTCAGTGAACACCGTTAAAAAAAGAAATAAAAAACGAGGCAAAAAAACTATCCTTCATCATCATACCGCCGAACAGAAAGTGGAATAAAACAAAAAAAAAAAGACCAATGTAAATAAGAATGATATCTCTAAAACAACATCTTGCCATGCAAAAAACAAGCTGCCATAAATCTCTGTCAGTGGAAAAATATCAAAGTCATAGCTCTCAGAATAAAGCAACGCAAAAATAATTCTTTATTTTATAAAATAATTTTTATTGTGTAAAAGCGGCAAAACATAAAAAAATTTAGATGTGGTATCACTGTAATTGTACTGACTCGAAGAGTAAAGCTGGCTTATTTCTTATTTACCTCAAGCAGAATGGCATAAAAAAACAATTCCTGAATTGCTGATTTTTGTTACTTCTGCCTCCCAAAAATTGTAATAGAAAGTGATCAAAAAAAGTCATGTGCCCAAAAATTGTACCAATAGAAACATCAACTGGTCCTGCAAAAAACAAGCTCTCACATGACAATGTCAGATGAAATATGGAAAAATGATAGCTATCAAAATATGGCGATACAAAAATTAATTTTTGCAATAAAAGGCATTTTTTTATGGTGTGAAAGCAGCCAAACATAAAAAAAAGCTATAAATCTGGTATTGTTGTAATCGCACTGACCTGAAGAATAAAGTCGTCTAATCACTTATACTGCACTCGGAACAGCGTAAAAGAATAAATAAAACCAACTCTTCACCTGCAGTTGATTTTTGTCATTCTGCCTCCCAAAGATCGCAGTAAGGCTCGGGTCACATTTATCCTGCGCTCTACGCTCAGCATTTACTTTCCATGTAAAACTCTGAAAAATGGCAGAAAATTGCCTAAAATGAGGCAGATGGAGGCACTATGGACACTGTGTGGTTGCCTATGATCTGGCGGTGTCCTTCATTTTTAGGCATGCATAAAAGCGTGGTCAACCGCAGTTTTGTGTATCTCCAAAAAGAAGGACAATGCTGAACAAAGGCCAGATAGAGTCCAGAGTAAATTTGCTGCTGCATTATAGTGAATGAATCCCTCAGGGATCTCATCTTAATCACGTCACTTGGAGATTTAGATGTAAACCCCAATGTAAGTGCTCAGCCTAGAGCGCTGGATAAACGTGATCTCAAATGTTATGTTCCCTACAAAAGCTTCAAATCAATCCACAAAAAAAGCAAATCCCTGCTCAGTTCCGTCATCTGTTAACAGAAATATAGAGGTCTTCCATGTTACTGGTAGTACAAAGGCTCCGGAAAAGTGTTCTAGTTCCTCGCCCACCAAAAGAAATTCAGTCAATTATCCACTCCAAATCCAAATGCCACCTTCCTTCTGAGCTCCACAGTGTGCCTAAACCACCTATAGCTTCTAAATTGGGCATTTCTGTAGCAGACAGCCCACCTAATTTACAGGTGCATGTCTCCAGAAGCATGAGCTGGGCACTACCACGTACTGGTGACTACAACATACTGGTGACTGCAACATGCTGGGGACTTTAGCATAAGGGCACCACAATGGCATTTTGCAGTTTTCACTCAGCAACATCCACTGCTGGCTGTTTTTGGAAAACATCCATGGAGTAAAAATAGTCACTACACCTGTATGGGTATAATTTCCAAAATGTGGTCACTTGAGGGGGGATTTTGCTCTTCTAGCACTTAGGGACTCTGTATACGGAGTCCGCAAACTATTCCCAGCAAAATCTGCACTTCAACTGTAAAATAGTTCTAAACAATACTGTACGGCCACATATGGGGTATTTTCACATTTGGCGGAAATCATGAGACAAATTTTGGTGCCATTTTTACCAATTTCACAGTGTGAAAAAGTAAAATCTGGGGTTAAAACAAAATTTTGGTGGTAATGTAATTGTTTCTTCACTGCCCAACGGTATAAAATTCTGTGACACATCTGTGGTGTCAATATGATTACTGCATCCGTAAATGAATTAATTGAGAGGTGCAGTTTGTAAAATGGGGTCACTTATTGGGGGTTTGGCTATTTTGGCACCTCAGGGGCTCTACCAATGTGGCATTGCACCCGGAAACCAAACCAGCAAAGTCTGAATTCCAATACGGCATTTATTCCTTTCTGAGCTTTGCACTGTGCCTCAAAAGTAGTTTTCGGCCAATTATGGGGAATTTGTGCATTCAGGTGAATTTGCAAAGCAATTTTTGGGTTCCATTTTTGCCTGTTAACCTCGTGAAAATAAAAATTATAAAAATATTGGGGGCTAAAAGAACATTTTTGCTGGTAAAAATTTGATTTTTTTTATTTTCGTGGCTCAGCGTTATAAACTTCTGTGAATCACCTGGGGGTTCATGGTACTCACTACACATCTAGATAAGTTCTTTGACAGGTCTAGTTTTTAAAATGTGGTCACTTGTTTGTTTTTTTTTAATTTGTATGCACATCAGGGGCTCTCCAAATTCCTCATGACGTCCGCTAATGATTACAGCAAATTTTGAATTCAAAAAGTCAAATGGTGCTCCTTCTGTTCCGAGCCGTGTGCTCAAACAGTAGTTTTCCTCCATATTTTGGGTATCAGTGTACTCAGGAAAAATTGGACAAGAAATTTTATGGTGCATTTTCTCCTGTTAACTTTGTGAAAAAAAATTGGGGGCTTAAAGGACATTTTTGTGGCAAAATGGGATTTTTTATATTCATCAGTGACTCAACATTAGTGTTGAGCATTCCGATACCGCAAGTATCGGGTATCGGCCGATATTTGCGGTATCGGAATTCCGATACCGAATTCCGATACTTCCCGCGTATCGGATACCGGAATCGGAAGTTCCCAGAATTCAAACTGAACGCAGCAGCCAATGAGGAATGATTGGAAGTGTGGGCACATCCTGTTTAGCATGGTGGGCATGTAAGTACTGGCAAGGCTTGGATTGGCTGCTGAAATGATGTCACTCTGCACTATAAAAAACGCTGCCGCCATTTTGCGCTCACTCTGCTGTGATTTCAGTTAGGGACAGGACGCTGTGTTCTAACTGAGGGCCAGTCGAGCTAGCTAATTGCTTTATTTTCCTTTCCAAAGGCTAATTTAGCAAAACGCTGTGTGTTCTTCACTGTTCACCTTGCTCTTGCCTTGCAGCGCTGTTTTAACAGCGTTCTGCAAGGTCTCTGTGTGTGTGTGTGTGTGCAGCTCACTCTGTAGTCTATGTGCAGCCATATACCCGGTTGTATTCAGCTCAGGGGGGGTTCACACTGCCTCACACAGTTGTTCTTTTTTGCTCTTAGTGCAGCCTGCTGCACATTTTTTCTCAAATTTCCTATTAGTGTTTTTCCACCAGTCTCCAGCTCTATTGTGGAAAAACACTACATAGGATAACCTAGAGGTGGTTTTTTGGGCCTTGCAGCGCCGTTTACGGCTGTCTGCACGGTCTCCGTGTGAGCCCAGCTCGCCCTGTAGTCTGTGTGCAGCCATAGCCGGTTGGATTCAGCTCAGGGTTCGTTACTGCCTCATACCTTGAGAAAAATTTTACTTTTTTTCAAATAGTGCCGCCTGTTTAAAATTTGAAAAAAAAAATTCCTATTAGTGTCTTTCCACTCGTATCCAGCTAAATAGTGGAAAAACACTATATAGGATAACCGAGAGGAGGGTTTTTTGGCCTTGCAGCGCCGTTTACGGCTGTCTACACGGTCTCCGTGTGATTTAAACTAGCTCTGTAGCCCGATGTGCACCAAAAAAAAAGTTAAGTTCACCAAACACAACTTAACACTTGTGTAGGCCACATTTGAAAAATAATAAAGTTTAGTCCACAATTTGCAACATTAGTGTTTCTTACACCTGTTAGGAGGAGCATTTCAGGAATAAGCACACTAAGGCCTTAGTACTTTTCTGCTTATCTTTATCTGTCAACCAAGATGAAGAGGGCAGGGAGTAAGGCACGTGGGCGTGGGCGCGGAGCAGGGAGAGGAGCAGGGAGAGGACGTGGTGATTCTGTGCCTGCTGCGGGCGCCGGTGACTCGTCGTCACTCAGTTTCAGCAGGGAACAGTCCTTCATGCGCAGCTTTGTCGGAGAGCGCCGTGCACCGCTGCTACGTGAAGACCAAATTGAAGCCGTTGTCGGGTGGATGGCAGCTAACGCCTCGGCATCGACTTCAGTTAGTGCCACATCCTCTCAGGCACAGAGCACTGGAGAGCAGCCATCTGTCTCTTCACCACCTGCCAAATTGGCCAGGCAGTCAGAGAGCTCAGGACAGGAGCCGTCTCTACTTCTGTTCTCTGAATCTCTTGGCTTGGAAACAGGGGGCCAGCCAAGCAGCATTGGAGAAATGGAAGAAGAGGCAGTGTGCAGTGATGCCCAAAAGCTTTATCTCTCTGACTCTGAAGAGGCAGGTGGGCCAGTGCCTCCGGTGACCACAGCGCAGTACGCATCTGATGATGAAACTCAGGTGCCGCTTTCTGATGCGTACTGTGCTGCCGAGACTACCCAGGAGGAGCAGTTGGTGGCAGAGGGTAGTGGAGATGATGAGGTCCTTGACCCATCGTGGCGTGAGGAACAGGAAGGTGGTGGGAGCAGCTCTGAGGAAGAGCTTCCCCTTACGGGCCAAAGAGGGAGAGGGAGGGGGAAGACTGCGGAGCCTGTAGCCTCCACTTTGGCACCCGTTAGGAGCCTGTCTCTTTCCAAAGCCAAAAAGGGCGCTCCCAAGACTTGCAGTGCCTGGTCCTTTTTTGACACAGTTGCAGATGACATTTGTTTTGTCAAATGCAAGCTGTGTCATCAGAAAGTAAAAAGAGGTAAAAGTGTCAGCAACCTCAATACCACAAATATGTGGAAACATGTGTGGAACAGGCACGCGGTGGAGTTACAGAAACACAGTGAAGACGTAGGCCAACCAACAGCGGCAGCTACCACCTCTTCATCTCGTGTTGCCTCTTCCTCCACTGTTGTCCAGAGACCTAGTGTAATTCCACCCACAGCACCACCTTCCCAGTCATCCTCACACTCCCAGTCTACTCTACAGCCATCGGTAGTCCAGGCATGGGAGAAAAGGCGGGCATTCTCGGCCAACCACCCCCGAGCACAGGCTCTGAATGCAGGCATTGCCAAACTGTTGTCCCTGGAAATGCTCTCGTTCAGGCTGGTGGAGACTGACAGCTTCCGTGACTTGATGGCATTGGCAGTCCCACAGTACAAGGTGCCCAGCCGCTTTTACTTCAGCAGGCAGGCTGTCCCTGCCCTGCACAGGCATGTTGAGGCAAACATAAAACATGCGCTACTGAACGCCGTCAGTAGCAAGGTCCACCTCATCACCGATGCGTGGACCAGTCAGCATGGACAGGGGCGATATGTTTCCCTCACTGCCCATTGGGTTAATGTTGTTGAGCCAGGTACAGATCGTGCGAGTGGCGCAGGACGTGTCCTGCCCACTCCAAGGATTGCAGGAATCCAGTCTGTACGCATCGACTCCTCCTCTTACACCAGTTCCTCTGATTCCTCTCTGCAGGATCCGTCACAGTCCACCTCCACATGGACCCGTGAACGTTTACCTATGACCGACATGAGCACAGCCGTGGCCAAACGTCAGCAGGCCGTCTTGAAACTAGTTTCATTGGGGCATCGAAGCCACACAGCGCAGGAGCTCTGGAATGCCATCAAGCAGGAGAGCGATGTGTGGTTACTGCCAGCGAATCTCCAGCCAGGCATGGTAGTGTGTGACAATGGCCGAAATCTGGTGGCAGCTTTGGCCCTTGGCAACCTCACTCACATCCCATGTCTGGCACATGTGCTCAATTTGGTTGTGCAGAGTTTTCTGAGGGACTATCCGGATCTTGATGCCCTGCTGCACAAGGTCCGCCTAGAGTGTGCTCACTTGCGGCGTTCCAGCTTGGCCAGATCCCGCATTGCTGCTCTGCAGCACCGATTCCGCCTTCCGGAACACCGCATCATATGTGACCTACCTACCCGGTGGAATTCCACGTTACATATGTTGGAGCGGTTGTGTGAGCAGCAGCAAGCAGTTATGGAGTACCAGCTGCATCAGGCGCAAAGAAGTCGCAGTCAGCGCCGATCAGACTTCACAACCACAGAGTGGGCCACTATGAAGGACGTCTGCCAGGTTTTGCGTCCTTTTGATTATTCCACGCGGATGGCAAGTGCAGATGATGCACTAGTCAGCATGACTGTCCCCCTTATCTGCCTGCTTCAGCAAACTTTGCAAGGGTTAAGGGATGATGTGGTGGAAGAGGTGGAGGATGAGGAGTCACCTTCTCCATCAGCTTCTGGAGAGTCAGCGCCACGTGGTTCCTCACAAAGGGGTACGCAGGGGCCAATTTGTGAGGAGGATGAGGAGTCAATGGAGGAGGAAGAGCTCCGTCCAGAGGAGGGAGCGACACAATTGTCCAGTGGTCAGTGTGTACAGCGAGGGTGGGGTGATGACGAGCGGGCAGAGATCATGTCTCAAGCAGGGGACAGCGTTTCTGGGCCAGTTGGCACTCTGCAGCACATGGTGGATTTCATGCTGCAGTGCCTGAGAAACGACCGCCGCATCGACCACATTCTCAACATGCCTGATTATTGGGTGTTCACCCTCCTCGATCCTCGCTACCGGGACAACGTCCAAAACCTCATCCCTGCGTTGACCCGGGAGCGTAAATTGCGGGAGTACCACGACACACTGGTGAATTCCATCATGTTCTCCTGTCCAACTGAGAGGAGTGCTGCTAGTGCTTTACAAAGCAGCTCAGTGCGTCGAGGCAGTGGGGGAGGCTCTGCCCAAAGAGGGAGCAGAAGCAGTGCCTCTGCCCAAGGCAAGCCCAGTATGGCACAACTCTGGCACACTTTTGTGTGCCCGCCCCAAATGTCTACACCATCACCGGCGGCTCCAGTCAGCAGGAGGCAACGGTTCCGTCAGATGGTGACAGACTACATGGCTTGCCCTCTTACTGTACTCCCAGACGGCTCTTCCCCGTTCAAGTTTTGGGTCTCTAAGCTGGATACATGGCCAGAGCTAAGCCAGTATGCATTGGAGGTGCTGGCTTGCCCTGCGGCTAGTGTCTTATCGGAACGTGTCTTTAGTGCCGCAGGTGGTGTACTAACAGACCGTCGCATGCGACTATCCTCCGATAACGTTGACCGGCTTACTTTCCTGAAAATGAACCAGGCCTGGATCTCGCAGGAATTTGCCACTCCTCTGCCTGATTAAGTAATTGGGTGTCATCCAGGTCTCCTGCTGTGTTCATCTTTCTACCACCTGAACTGCTATTCCTGGGCTCCAACACCGCCAGTTGCGGCTCAGAAGTGCAGGCTGCACAGTAAAAACATACGACCCAGTGTTATTGGGTTTCAGTAACGTCAGCTGATCCCCAGCTGTGTAGCCGGCAATGTGTCCTGCGACCGCCACGCTGGCACAACAACCTAAATGTAAGGGAACCTGTCCCCCCGCCCCGTCGTTTGTTACTGAAAGAGCCATCTTGTGCAGCAGTAATGCTGCACAAGGAAAAGGTAGCTCTTTTTTTTTAGCTCTTTGCACACGCAGAACTTAACACTTATAAAATGTGTTCACTGATATCGTTATACCGTCCCGGAGCTGGGACTTTCCTTCGTAATGTGACGCAGCACAGCCGTCATTCCTACCCCCTTGGTGCCATGCGCTGCCTCCTCAGCGTTGTTTTAAGCTGTCACGGAGCCTGCGCTGTTCTGTTATCCCTTGGGCATGCCCTATTTGCGCTGCCTGTCTTCTGACATAATTTGGTGTCAGGCTGGCTGCGCCTGTGCGGCCGCGCTGCCCGAGATCCCGCCTCGCAGTGTCTTCTGATTGAGTCACACTGCGGGCCTGGGATCCATGGGCATGCGCAGTGCATATCTTCCCCTCGGGCTCTCGCTCATTTCCCTCCGCCTTCTTTAGACTGTGCGCCGTCAGCTGATCCCTAGCATGCCACGGCCGTGACACCGCACAGTCTGAAGAAGAGGGAAGGAGGGGAGTGAGAGTCGAGGTTATGCACTGTGCATGCCCATGGTTCCAAGGCCCGCAGTGGGATTACGTTAGACGAGACTGCGAGGTGGGATCTGGAGCAGCGTGGACGCACAGGCACTGACAGCCTGACACCAAATTATGTCAGAAGACAGGCAGCGCTAATTGGGCATGGCCAAGGGCTAACAGAACAGCGCAGGCTCCGTGACAGCTTAAAACAACGCTGAGGAGGCAGCGCACGGCATCAAGGGGATAGGAATGACAGCTGTGCTGTGTCCCATTACGAAGGAAATTCGCACCTCCGGAACGGTTTAACGGTATAAAGGGACACATTTTTAGTGTTTACTTCGGTGTTTGCAAGGAGCATAATTAAAAGAGCAACCTTTTCCTTTTGCATCCTTAGTGCTGCACAAGATGGCTCTTTCAGCTACAAACGTCTTTGGGGGGGGTTAAAGGTTTCCTTTCAACTTGCTCCAATCAGGCTTCGGCCTACACTCTGTTCCTCTGCTCCTCCTGCTGTCCCTGGGCTCTAACACTGCCAGTTGGTGCCTGGAAGTGCTGTGTGCACAGTCAACAGTCGCTCCTCTGTTATTGGGGTTCAGTAACGTCAGCTGATCCCCAGCTGTGTGTGCGGCAATACCTCCAATCTGCTCCTCCTGCTGTCCCTGGGCTCTAACACCGCCAGTTGGTGCCTGGAAGTGCTGTGTGCACAGTCAACAGTCGCTCCTCTGTTATTGGGGTTCAGTAACGTCAGCTGATCCCCAGCTGTGTGTGCGGCAATACCTCCAATCTGCTCCTCCTGCTGTCCCTGGGCTCTAACACCGCCAGTTGGTGCCTGGAAGTGCTGTGTGCACAGTCAACAGTCGCTCCTCTGTTATTGGGGTTCAGTAACGTCAGCTGATCCCCAGCTGTGTATCCGGCAACGTGTCATGCGACCGCCACGCTGGCACAACTAAAATGTAAGGGGACCTGTCCCCCCCCCCCTAGGCGTTTGTTACTGAAAGAGCCACCATGTGCAGCACTAATACTGCACAAGGGAAAGGTCACTCTTGAAATTATGCTCCTTGCAAACGCTGAACTACACTCATGTAATGTGTCCCCTCACACCGTCCAACCGTCCTGGAGGTGGGACTTTCCTTTGTAATGTGACGCAGCACAGCCGTCATTGCTACCCCCTTGGCACCGTGCGCTGCCTCCTTAGCGTTGTTTGATTCCGTCATGGACCCTGCGCTGTTATGTTATCCCTTGGCCATGCACAGTTTGCGCTGCCCGTCCTCTGACATCATTTGTTGTCATCCTGGCTGCGCCTGTGCGTCCACGCTGCCCGAAATCACACCTCGCAGTGTCGTCTAATGTGATCCCACAGTGGGCCTGGTATCCATGGCCATGCGCAGTGCATATACTAGCCTCTCACTCCCCTTCTTCACGCTTCTTCAGACTAGGCGGCGTCAGCTGATCCCTAATAGCATGCCACGGCCGTGACGCCGCACAGTCTGAAGAAGCAGGAAGGAGGTGAGTGAGAGGCGATGATATGCACTGCGCATGCCCATGGATCCCTGGCCCGCAGTGGGACTACATTAGATGACACTGCAAGGTTGGATCTCGGGCAGCTTGGACGCACAGGCACTGCCAGCCTGACACCTACATGATGTCAGAAGACGGGCACCGCTAACTGTGCATGGCCAAGGGATAACATTACAGCGTGGGCTCCGTGACAGAACCAAACAACGTTGAGGAGGTGGCGCCCGGCACCAAGGGGGTTGGAATGACGGCTGTGCTGTGTCACATTACAAAGGAAAGTCCCACTTCCGGGATGGTTTGACGGTGTGAGGGGACACATTATATGAGTGTGTACTTCAGCGTTTGCAAGGAGCATAATTTTCGGAGCCACCATTTTCCATGTGCAGTATTACTGCTGTACAAGATGGCTCTTTCAGCAACAAATGCCTGGGGGGGGGGGGGTTAAAGGTTCCCTTTCAACTTGCTCCACTGCAGGCTTCGGCCTACACTCTGCTCCTCTTTGATTCCCTGGGTTTCAACACTGTCAGTTGCCACCTGGAAGTGTTGTCTACACAGAAAAAACACTAGGTGATGTGTCAGTGGGGTTCAGCACCGCCAGCTGTTCCCCTGCTGTGTAGTCGGCAACGTGTCCAGCACAAGCCACGCTGGCACAACAGAACAAAAGCTGCCACCAGTGCAGGCTTCGGCCTACACTCTGCTCCTCTCCTCCTCCTGCTGACCCTGGGCTCAAACACCGCTAGTTTTTGCCCGGAAGTGCTAGCTGCACAGAGAAAAACACCAGCCAATGTGTTAGTGGGGTTCAGCAACGCCAGCTGTTCCCCTGCTGTGTAGCCGGCAACGTGACCTGCAAACGCCACGCAGGCACATGAACTGAAATTAAAGGGAACCTGGCCCCACCCCCCCAGGTGTTTCTATGTATAACAGCCACCTAGTACAGCAGTACTGCTGCATTTGTACAAGGTGGCTGACTTTTTCTCCTTGCCCACGTGGAACTCAACACGTACAAAATGTGTCTCATTGAGACCATTCCACTGTCCCTGAGGTGTGACTTTCCTTTCTAATGATACGCAGCACCCCCCTTGGTAGCGTTTCCCGTCTTTTGTCATCATGGTTAGCTGGCTGCGCCTGTGCATCCGCCCTGCTAGAAACAACGCCCCTCGTTGTCATATTTATTTTGTCAGCGAGGGTGTGGTTTATGGGCACGAGCAGTGCATATGTTCGCCTGTCTTAACTCATCTCCTTCCGCCTTCTTCAGACTGTGCGGCCTCCTGGCCGTGGTAGGCGATAAGGGATCAGCTGAGGCCGCCCAGTCTGGAGCAGGTGTAAGGACATGTGTAAGCGGCAAACCTATTTACTGCACAAGGCCACGAATCACAGCCACGCAGTGTGATTTTTTGAAAACACACTGTGGGTCTGGGATTCATGTCTATCGCTAACCGCAACGGCCGAAATGAAATGAGGTTAGAAGACAGGAAGCGCTCACAGCGCATGGCCAAGGGATCACAATAGCGCAGACTCCTGTACAGCAAATAACAACGCTCAGGAATCTGCGCCCAGTACCTAGGTGCAAATTTTGACACCTGTGCTGCGTCTCCTTAAAAAGACAAGTCACGCCTCCACAACTGTTTGACAGTATAATGGGCTAAATAGTGTACGTGTTTTAGTCAGCGTGTGCAAGGAGCAAAACAAATAGAGCAACCTTTTACTTGTGCAGCATTAATGCTGCACAAGGTGTGGCTCTTGTACCTTGCAACACCTGAGGGGGGTTAAAGGTAACCTTTGAAATTGGTTCAACTAGGCTTCGGCCTACACTCTGCTCCTCTCCTGCTGACCCTGGGCTCAAACACCGCTAGTTTTTGCCCGGAACTGCTAGCTGCACAGAGAAAAACACCAGTCAATGTGTTAGTGAGGTTCAGCACCGCCAGCTGTTCCCCTGCTGTGTAGTCTGCATCGTGTCCAGCACAAGCCACGCTGGCACAACTGACCAAAAGCTGCCACCAGTGCAGGCTTCGGCCTACACTCTGCTCCTCTCCTCCTCCTGCTGACCCTGGGCTCAAACACCGCCAGTTTCTGCCCGGAAGTGCTAGCTGCACAGAGAAAAACACCAGCCAATGTGTTAGTGGGGTTCAGCACCGCCAGCTGTTCCCCCGCTGTGTAGCCGGCATCGTGTCCAGCACAAGCCACGCTGGCACAACTGACCAAAAGCTGCCACCAGTGCAGGCTTCGGCCTACACATTGCTCCTCTCCTCCTCCTGCTGACCCTGGGCTCTAACACCGCCAGTTTTTGCCCGGACATGCGAGCTGCACAGAGAAAAACACCAGTCAATGTGTCAGTGGGGTTCAGCACCGCCAGCTGTTCCCCTGCTGTGTAGCTTGCAACGTGACCTGCAAACACTGAACTGCAGGCACATGAACTGAAATTGAAGGGAGCCTGCCCCCCACCCCCAGGTGTTTCTATGTAAAACAGCCACCTTGTACAGCAGTACTGCTGCATTTGTACAAGGTGGCTGACTTTTTCTCCTTGCCCACGTGGAACTCAACACGTACAAAATGTGTCTCATTGAGACCATTCCACTGTCCCTGAGGTGTGACTTTCCTTTCTAATGATACGCAGCACCACCCTTGTTAGCGCTGCCCGTCTTTTGACATCATTGGTTAGCTGGCTGCGCCTGTGCGTCTGCCCTGCTCGAAACAACGCCCCTCGGTGTCTTATTTTTTTGAACAGCGAGGGTGTGATTGATGGGCATGTGCAGTGCATATGTTTGCCTGTGTTCACTCATCTCCTTCCACCTTCTTCAGACTGGGTGTCCTGATGGCCGCGGCAGGCGATAAGTGATCAGATGAGGCCGCCCAGTCTGAAGCAGGTGTAAGGACATGTGTGAGCGGCGAACATATTTACTGAACAAGGCCACGAATCCCAGCCACGCAGTGTGATTTTTTGAAAACACACTGTGGGTCTGGGATTCATGTCCATCGCTAACCGTAACGGCCGACATTAAATGAGGTCAGAAGACAGGAAGCGCTCACAGCGCATGGCCAAGGGATCCCAATAGCGCAGACTCCTGTACAGCAAATAACAACGCTCAGGAATCTGCGCACAGCAGCTAGGTGTAAATTTTGACACCTGTGCTGCATCTCCTTAAAAAGACTAGTAGTCACGCCTCCACTACTGTTTGACAGTATAATGGGCTAAATAGTGTACGTGTTTTATTCAGCGTGTGCAAGGAGCAAAATTAAATAGAGCAACCTTTGACTTGTGCATCATTAATGCTGTTCAAGGTGTGGCTCTTGTACCTTGCAACACCTGAGGGGGGGTTAAAGGTAACCTTTGAAATTGGTTCAACTAGGCTTCGGCCTACACTCTGCTCCTCTACTCCTCCTGCTGACCCTGGGCTCAAACAACGCCAGTTTCTGCCCGGACATTCTAGCTGCACAGAGAAAAACACCAGCCAATGTGTTAGTGGGGTTCAGCACCGCCAGCTGTTCCCCTGCTGTGTAGTCTGCATTGTGTCCAGCACAAGCCACGCTGGCACAACTGACCAAAAGCTGCCACCAGTGCAGGCTTCGGCCTACACTTTGCTCCTCTCCTCCTCCTGCAGACCCTGGGCTCAAACAATGCCAGTTTCTGCCCGGACATGCTAGCTGCACAGAGAAAAACACCAGCCAATGTGTTAGTGGGGTTCAGCACCGCCAGCTGTTCCCCTGCTGTGTAGTCGGCATCGTGTCCAGCACAAGCCACGCTGGCACAACTGAACAAAAGCTGCCACCAGTGCAGGCTTCGGCCTACACTTTGCTCCTCTCCTCCTCCTGCTGACCCTGGGCTCAAACAATGCCAGTTTCTGCCCGGACATGCTAGCTGCACAGAGAAAAACACCAGCCAATGTGTTAGTGGGGTTCAGCACCGCCAGCTTTTCCCCTGCTGTGTAGCTGGCAACATGTCCTGCAAACGCCACGCAGGCACATGAACTGAAATTGAAGGGAGCCTGCCCCCCACCCCCCAGGTGTTTCTATGTATAACAGCCACCTTGTACAGCAGTACTGCTGCATTTGTACAAGGTGGCTGACTTTTTCTCCTTGCACACGTGGAACTCAACAAGTACAAAATGTGTCTCATTACAGACCATTACAATGTCCCTGAGGTGTGACTTTCCTTTTTAATGACACGCAGCACCCCCATTGTTAGCGCTGCCCGTCTCCTGACATCATTGGTTGGCTGGCTGTGCCTGTGCGTCCCCCCTGCCCGACACAATGCCCCCCGTTGTCTCATATATTTTGACTGCGAGGGTGTGATTGATGGGCACGAGCAGTGCATATGTTCCCCTGTCTTCACTCCCCTCCTTCCGCCTTCTTCTGACTGTGCGGCCTCATGGCCGCGGCATGCGATAAGGGATCAGCTGAGGCCGCCCAGTCTGAAGCAGGTGTAAGGACATGTGTGAGCGGCGAACATATTTACTGCACAAGGCCACGAATCCCAGCACCGCAGTGTGACTTTAGGAAAAGCCACTGTGGGTCTGGGATTTATGGCCATCGTTAACCGCACCGGCCAACATGAAATGAGGTCATGAGACGGCCTGCACTAACAGGGTATTGCCAAGGGATAACACAAGAGCGCAGTTTCCTGTACTGCAAATAACAACGGTAAGGAATCTGCGCACAGCACCTAGGTGTAAATTTGTACACCTGTGCTGCGTCTCCTTAAAAAGACTAGTAGACTAGTCACGCCTCCAATACTGTTTGACAGTATAATGGGCTAAATAGTGTACGTGTTTAATTCAGCGTGTGCAAGAAGCAAAATTAAATAGAGCAACCTTTGACTTGTGCATCATTAATGCTGTTCAAGGTGTGGCTCTTGTACCTTGCAACACCTGAGGGGGGGGTTAAAGGTAACCTTTGAAATTGGTTCAACTAGGCTTCGGCCTACACTCTGCTCCTCTACTCCTCCTGCTGACCCTGGGCTCAAACACCGCTAGTTTCTGCCCGGAACTGCTAGCTGCACAGAGAAAAACACCAGTCAATGTGTTCGTGGGGTTCAGCACCGCCAGCTGTTCCCCTGCTGTGTAGTTGGCATCGTGTCCAGCACAAGCCACGCTGGCACAACCGACCAAAAGCTGCCACCAGTGCAGGCTTCGGCCTACACTCTGCTCCTCTCCTCCTCCTGCTGACCCCGGGCTCAAACACCGCCAGTTTCTGCCCGGACATGCTAGCTGCACAGAGAAAAACACCAGTCAATGTGTTAGTGGGGTTCAGCACCGCCAGCTGTTCCCCTGCTGTGTAGTCTGCATCGTGTCCAGCACAAGCCACGCTGGCACAACTGAACAAAAGCTGCCACCAGTGCAGGCTTCGGCCTACACTTTGCTCCTCTCCTCCTCCTGCTGACCCTGGGCTCAAACAATGCCAGTTTCTGCCCGGACATGCTAGCTGCACAGAGAAAAACACCAGCCAATGTGTTAGTGGGGTTCAGCACCACCAGCTGTTCCCCTGCTGTGTAGCTGGCAATGTGTCCTGCAAACGCCACGCAGGCACATGAACTGAAATTGAAGGGAGCCTGCCCCCCACCCCCCCAGGTGTTTCTATGTATAACAGCCACCTTGTACAGCAGTACTGCTGCATTTGTACAAGGTGGCTGACTTTTTCTCCTTGCACACGTGGAACTCAACACGTACAAAATGTGTCTCATTGAGACCATTCCAATGTCCCTGAGGTGTGACTTTCCTTTTTAATGACACGCAGCACCCCCATTGTTAGCGCTGCCCGTCTCCTGACATCATTGGTTGGCTGGCTGTGCCTGTGCGTCCCCCCTGCCCGACACAACGCCCCCCGTTGTCGCATATATTTTGACTGCGAGGGTGTGATTGATGGGCACGAGCAGTGCATATGTTCCCCTGTCTTCACTCCCCTCCTTCCGCCTTCTTCTGACTGTGCGGCCTCATGGCCGCGGCATGCGATAAGGGATCAGCTGAGGCCGCCCAGTCTGAAGCAGGTGTAAGGACATGTGTGAGCGGCGAACATATTTACTGAACAAGGCCACGAATCCCAGCCACGCAGTGTGATTTTTTGAAAACACACTGTGGGTCTGGGATTCATGTCCATCGCTAACCGTAACGGCCGACATTAAATGAGGTCAGAAGACAGGAAGCGCTCACAGCGCATGGCCAAGGGATCCCAATAGCGCAGACTCCTGTACAGCAAATAACAACGCTCAGGAATCTGCGCACAGCAGCTAGGTGTAAATTTTGACACCTGTGCTGCATCTCCTTAAAAAGACTAGTAGTCACGCCTCCACTACTGTTTGACAGTATAATGGGCTAAATAGTGTACGTGTTTTATTCAGCGTGTGCAAGGAGCAAAATTAAATAGAGCAACCTTTGACTTGTGCATCATTAATGCTGTTCAAGGTGTGGCTCTTGTACCTTGCAACACCTGAGGGGGGGGTTAAAGGTAACCTTTGAAATTGGTTCAACTAGGCTTCGGCCTACACTCTGCTCCTTTACTCCTCCTGCTGACCCTGGGCTCAAACACCGCTAGTTTTTGCCCGGAACTGCTAGCTGCACAGAGAAAAACACCAGTCAATGTGTTAGTGGGGTTCAGCAACGCCAGCTATTCCCCTGCTGTGTAGCTGGCAACGTGTCCTGCAAACGCCACGCAGGCACATGAACTGAAATTGAAGGGAGCCTGCCCCCCACCCCCAGGTGTTTCTATGTATAACAGCCACCTTGTACAGCAGTACTGCTGCATTTGTACAAGGTGGCTGACTTTTTGTCCTTGCCCACGTGGAACTCAAAACATACAAAATGTGTCTCATTGAGACCATTCCACTGTCCCTGAGGTGTGACTTTCCTTTCTAATGATACGCAGCACCCCCCTTGGTAGCGCTTCCCGTCTTCTGACATCATTGGTTGGCTTGTTGCGCCTGTGCGTCCGCCCTGCCTGAAACAATGCTCCTCGTTGTCTTATTTTGACTGCGAGGGTGTGATTGATGGGCACGAGCAGTGCATATCTTCACCTGTCTTAACTCATCTCCTTCCGCCTTCTTCAGACTGTGCAGCCTCATGGCCGCGGCATGCGAGAAGGGATCAGCAGAGGCCGCCCAGTCTGAAGCAGGTGTAAGGACGTGTGTGAGCAGCCAAAATATTTACTGCTCAAGGCCACGAATCACAGCACCGCAGTGTGACTTTATGAAAAGGCACTGTGGGTCTGGGATTTATGGCCATCGTTTACCGCACCGGCCAACATGAAATGAGGTCATAAGACGGGCAGCTCTAACAGGGCACTGCCAAGGGATAACACAAGAGCGCAGACTCCTGTACAGCAAATAACAACGCTCAGGAAGCTGCGCCAAGCACCAAGGCGTTATTTGGGACACCTGTGCTGCGTCTCCTTAAAAAGCCAAGTCACGCATCCACTACAGTTTGACTGTAGAATGGGCTAAATTGTGTACGTCTTTCATTCAGCGTGTGCAAGTAGACAAATTAATAGAGCAACCTTTCACTTGTGCAGCATTAATACTGCACAAGGTGTGTCTCTTGTACTTTGTAACACCTGAGGGGGGGTTAAAGGTTTCCTTTGAAATTGGTTCAAATAGGCTTCGGCCTACACTCTGCTCCTCTACTCCTCCTCCTGCTTCAACACGGGCTCTAACATCGCTAGTTTTTGACCGCAAGTGCTAGCTCCACAGAGAAAAACACACGCCATTGTGTTAGTGGGGTTCAGCAACGCCAGCTGTTCCCCCACTGTGTAGCCGGCAAAGTGTCCTGCAAACGCAACGCAGACACAAAGCTGCCTCCAGTGCAGGCTTCGGCCTACACTCTGCTCCCCCTGCTTACCCTTAGCTCCAACACCGCTAGTTGGGGCTCTAGGAAGACAATCTTTAATAGGCAACGCATCTGGGTTCCAGCACCGCCAGCTGGTTCTCGGCAGTGTTCTTGTCACAGGTACTCCCTCGTGCCAAGCCTGGTTTCAGCACCGTCAGCTGTTTCCGGGTTGTGTCAAGCTCACTGAGACGCCTATGCTTGCCCCGTCGTGGTGCGGTCTGGTTAGCCAACTCCAGGGTGCCTCCAGTTTAGGAGCTTCCTATGTGGGCTGCGTGAACTGGTAGTCAAGGCTGGTTCTGTAGTGCCAGTATGCCCAGCTCCCCCTGTAGGACTGTTGGGGTTCGGTAACTGCGGCTGCCTCGCGGCCTAGCTGTTCTCTCCTCTCCTGTGGGCCTTGTGGTCCACCACCTGGTTCCAGCACCGTCAGCTGGTTCCAGGCCAAGCCTTTGGCTTAGGTGCCTCCTCCTGGGTATCCGAGTTCCGCCAACGTCAGGCGGTCCTTGGTAGTGCTTTTAAGCGCGGGCACCTACAGCTTAGTAACCGGGTTCCAGCACCGCCAGCTGGTCCTCGGTCGTGCCATTGGCTCTTGCACACTGGGGCAACGCATCTGGGTTCCAGCACCGCCAGCTGGTTCTCGGCAGTGTTCTTGTCACAGGTACTCCCTCATGCCAAGCCTGGTTTCAGCACCGTCAGCTGTTTCCGGGTTGTGTCAAGCTCACTGAGACGCCTATGCTTGCCCCGTCGTGGTGCGGTCGGGTTAGCCAACTCCAGGGTGCCTCCAGTTTAGGAGCTTCCTATGTGGGCTGCGTGAACTGGTAGTCAAGGCTGGTTCTGTAGTGCCAGTAGGCCCAGCTCCCCCTGTCGGACTGTTGGGGTTCGGTAACTGCGGCTGCCTCGCGGCCTAGCTGTTCTCTCCTCTCCTGTGGGCCTTGGGGTCCACCACCTGGTTCCAGCACCGTCAGCTGGTTCCGGGCCGAGCCTTTGGCTTAGGTGCCTCCTCCTGGGTATCCGAGTTCCGCCAACGTCAGGCGATCCTTGGTAGTGCTTTTAAGCGCGGGCACCTACAGCTTAGTAACCGGGTTCCAGCACCGCCAGCTGGTCCTCGGTCGTGCCATTGGCTCTTGCACACTGGGGCAACGCATCTGGGTTCCAGCACCGCCAGCTGGTTCTCGGCAGTGTTCTTGACACAGGTACTCCCTCGTGCCAAGCCTGGTTTCAGCACCGCCAGCTGTTTCCGGGTTGTGTCAAGCTCACTGAGACGCCTATGCTTGCCCCGTCGTGGTGCGGTCGGGTTAGCCAACTCCAGGGTGCCTCCAGTTTAGGAGCTTCCTATGTGGGCTGCGTGAACTGGTAGTCAAGGCTGGTTCTGTAGTGCCAGTAGGCCCAGCTCCCCCTGTAGGACTGTTGGGGTTTGGTAACTGCGGCTGCCTCGCGGCCTAGCTGTTCTCTCCTCTCCTGTGGACCTTCAGGTCCACCACCTGGTTCCAGCACCGTCAGCTGGTTCCAGGCCGAGCCTTTGGCTTAGGTGCCTCCTCCTGGGTATCCGAGTTCCGCCAACGTCAGGCGGTCCTTGGTAGTGCTTTTAAGCGCGGGCACCTACAGCTTAGTAACCGGGTTCCAGCACCGCCAGCTGGTCCTCGTTCGTGCCATTGGCTCTTGCACACTGGGGCAACGCATCTGGGTTCCAGCACCGCCAGCTGGTTCTCGGCAGTGTTCTTGACACAGGTACTCCCTCGTGCCAAGCCTGGTTTCAGCACCGCCAGCTGTTTCCGGGTTGTGTCAAGCTCACTGAGACGCCTATGCTTGCCCCGTCGTGGTGCGGTCGGGTTAGCCAACTCCAGGGTGCCTCCAGTTTAGGAGCTTCCTATGTGGGCTGCGTGAACTGGTAGTCAAGGCTGGTTCTGTAGTGCCAGTAGGCCCAGCTCCCCCTGTAGGACTGTTGGGGTTCGGTAACTGCGGCTGCCTCGCGGCCTAGCTGTTCTCTCCTCTCCTGTGGACCTTCAGGTCCACCACCTGGTTCCAGCACCGTCAGCTGGTTCTCGGCAGTGTCTTTTGCTCTTGTACCTTCTGCTCCCCATCCTGGTTCCAGTACCGTCAGCTGGTTCCGGGCAGAGCCTTTGGCTTAGGTGCCTCCTTCTGGGTATCCAAGTTCCACCAACGTCAGGTGGTCCTTGGTAGTGCTTTCGGGCACGGATACCTACTGCTTAGTAACCGGGTTCCAGTAACGTCAGCTGGTCCTCGGTAGTTCCATAGGCTCTTGAACCTTCGGGTAGCCATCCGAGTTCCAGTTCCATCAGCTGGTTCTTGGCATTTTCTCAGCCTTCTTGTACCTTCTGCTACATTTCCAAGTTGAAGACCCTAAAGTCGACGACCCGGAAAACCACCCCGATGACGACGACGACGACCCGGAAGACCACCCCGATGACGACGACGACGACCCGGAAGACCACCCCGATGACGACGACGACGACGGCGGAGACGACGACGGCTGAGACGACGACGGCGGAGATGACGACACTGGAGACGACGACCCTGGAGACGACGACATGGAAGACCGAGAAGCAGAAGAACAAGAGGCTGCAGAACAAAGAGCAGAAGAACATTAAGCATAAGACTTAATATCAGAGCAAAAGATATTATCTAAATTATATGCAGAAGAAGACTAAGCAGTGTATGGGGGTGAGTCCGTTCCTCCTCGTGGTGCCCCTGGATAAAGCCTGATGCTGCAGGCCAAACTGAACGCGGACAAATGTAACTTTTGTGACTGGCAGAACGGAAGGTGTAATCTTCCAACTTTTATAGATAACAACTACGGGAATGCCTGTCACAAATGAATATATGATGAAGAAGTAGAATAGGAAGAATAATAACAGTGGAATAAAAAGAATATGTAGAATAGGAAGAATAATAATAGTTGAATAAAATGAATATGAAGAATGCAATAAAAAAAAAAAAAAGGTGGAAGATGAAGAAGAAGATGAATAAGGTGAAGAAGAAGTTGATGTCAAAGATGCTGATGATGATGAAGATGAAAGTGTGGGAAAAGTAAAAAAAAAAAAGAAAAAAAAAGAAGGGGAAGGGCGTGGAATAGTGAAACATCAATATCTGACAAAATAAAAAAAAATTTACATACTCAATATCTTTTTCACTCCGAACGTCTTAAAAAAAAAAAAAAACATGCTATTCTATTTGATTGGGCTAAACCTCATTGCCTTTAATGTCTCCGCCACCTCCCACAATACATCCTACATTATTCTTAGTTGTTTTCCTTCATGTAGAATGAACCTACAAGGCAAGAAAGGGTTTATTTTAATTCCGATATTTTGGTCCCATTGACTTGCATTGGGATCGGGTATCGGTATCGGCGATATCCGATATTTTTTGAATATCGGCCGATCCTATCCGATACCGATACTTTCCGATATCGGAAGGTATCGCTCAACACTACTCAACATAATAAACTTCTGTGAAGCACCTGGGGATTCAAGGTGCTCACCACACATCTAGATAAGTTCTCTTAGGGGTCTAGTTTCCAAAATATTGTCACTTGTGAATGGTTTCCATTGCTTAGGGACAGCAGCACGTAAAGTGTTTTAATACTGTGGAAACCTTCAAAAGGAACCTGAAAACCTACCTCTTCCAACAAGCCTACAACCTGCAGTAACCACCGATCCATCAAACTGCTACATGACCAACTCTGCCCTCACCTATGGTATCCTCACCATCCCTTGTAGATTGTGAGCACTCGCTGGCAGGGTCCTCTCTCCTCCTGTAATGGTCGTGACTTGTATTGATTAAGATTATTGTACTTATTTTTTATTATATATACCCCTCCTCACATGTAAATCACCATGGAATAAATGGCGCTATAATAATAATAATAAATAAGAATAATAATATTCAATTTTTTGCTGAGGCCCATCACTTGCTACCTTCTATGGTCTATGGATGACTGGATGACCTTCCTTATAATTTTTTCCTGGCATTGCACAAAGTGCAAAACCTTTATGACTGTGGAAGTACCACAACTACACTCTCTTAATTTTTTTATGAAGAACTCCAGTTGGTGCTTTCAATGGTTTATGGATGACCCTACTTGTAATTATTGGCAGGCTTTGCACAACTATACTTTGAATGAGGCACTGAAATTGGTGCCTTCGAGGGTGTATGAACGACCCTACTTGTAATTCTTAGCTTGATTTGCCTTAGTGCTTAGTACATAGCCTTTAGTCTAAGAGTACCAGAGTACCACTACATGACAATTTGAAAAAAAATTGCATGAAGCGCTCCGTTTTGTCTAATACAGGATGTATCAGAGTCCCTCTGAGTCCCTAATTTTTGCATTCCTTCCTCTTCCTTTCTTTATAAATTACTCTAACATTTCCAATTTTTAATAAAAACATCAATTTTGGTTTGCTTAAATTATATGTTTTTTTAAATCCTTTTTAAATGTTGCCTTATATACAAGTCATTATACAGGAAAAAAGGTTTCTTAATATTTTTTATCCTGTAAACTCCAATTTCTCATCAATTTTGAATGTTTTATTGTCAGTTCTTAAAGTGGAGTAAATGTGTGACACCATTGTTCTTAGCAGCGATCTGGGAGTCAGAAATGCTTCCAGGGGACTTCTGTTGTGAGTTCCGTTCTGGAGCTCCCTCCTGTGGTTGCTAATGGTATTTTTGCGAGTTCTGCCCTTGGGCTCCCTCTGGTGGTTTCAAGTGGAACTTCTGCTCCGTTAGGTAGCTGTAGCAGCTGTCTTCACTAATCGCCTTGCCTGGGTTTGTTATTTAAGCCTGCTCTGGGCGTTAGTCCATGCCTGCTGTGAATGTTCTTGGTTGGATTTGATTCTTCCCTTGGATTTCTCATATGGCCAGTCCTTGTCTGCAAAAGATAAGTTTTGCTACTTTTGTTTGTCCATTTGTGTGGACTCTATTGCTTTGCATTTTGTCTCTTTTGTGCAGCTTGTCACTATGTCGTATTCAGGCTAGCTGGAAGCTCTGGGAAAGCAGATTTGCCCCTCCACACTGTGAGTCGGTGTGGAGTTCATTTTTGTAAACTCTGCGTGGATTTTGTAGTTTTTTATACTGAGCGCACAGTATCCTTTGCTCTCTGTCTATCTAGTTTAGTTTTGGCCTCCCTTTGCTGAAATCTAATTTCATTTCTGTGTTCGTCATTTCCCTCTCCTTTCACAGTCAATATTTGGGGGGGGCTATCTTTCCTTTTGGGGGTTTCTCTGAGGCAAGATAGCTTTCTATTTCCTTCTTTAGGGGTAGTTATATCTGAGGCTGTGACGAGGTGTCTAGGGAGTGTCAGGAACATCCCACGGCTATTTCGAGTTGTGTTGTTAGGATTAGGGACTGCGGTCAGTAGAGATACCACCTTCTCAGAGCTCGTTCCATGTTGCGTTTTAGCCACCAGGTCATTTCAGTGTGGCCTCTTAACCACCAGGTCATAACAGACTTCCCTATGCTGTTCTCCTTCATTCACCACTTTTTCAATCCATTTCAACATTTTCACTGCCACCCAAACCTCCTTGTAACATCTGCCGGAAAAATACTTGGATTTCCCATTGACTACCATTAGATTCATTATTTGAAACAAGTACCCGAGCATTAAAAATTGCTTGGTTCCAGTAAGGAGCATCTGAGCTTTTTAGTGCTCGCTCATCTCTAGTATCAACCAATGAGGACTCTCAAATTTTAATATTTTTCTATCTACTGGCTAACATGGTACAAAGATATATTTTTCTTCTATTATAATGATTTTTACATTTTAGTTAACCTTTTGATAGCCCTTTACGGTTCAGAAAAATGGCAGTTAGTAGCCATAATTTAGCTGAATCCTCAAGGAACCAAATGACAAAAAATCTACACGTTAGCAAATGCGGAAGTTTGCAAAATTCTATTAGAATTCAACTTCACGCTAATGAAATTCGCTCATCTCTAGTAATGGGTGCTTTTTATGCATCAGTGTGTTTGAGCACACTCATTCGAGATTTATGTGGAGTGACTTATTTCTGTTTTAGATGGTTTTAATTTATATGGATATTGACTACTTTGGACTGTATAAGTGCATTTAATAAAGATTATCATATTTTGCATATTAGTTGTGTGTGAACTTTTTTCTTTTTCTACATGGTGTGTGTTTCCTTTTTTGTACTTTGTGGTTTGTTGCTCTCTCTAAATTATATTGTTTTCCTGTGCCTGCTTACTGAATCACAAGTGAGTGACTCAAATAGCCTTGTATTCATGAAAATTGGCCTAGGGGTATAGTCTTGAAACGTATGTGGATGTGCAGGGTGGACATGTAGAGTGAGAGGGGTAACATAGTTAGAGCTCTTGTAAGAAACAATATCTAGTGAATAGCTGCATAGCTGTTGTAGTGTTTGTGAAGAAACTTGAAATGTGGTGTAAACCGTTTGTGGCTGGAGAGCCGGTATTGCATAAATAAGAAAGAAATGGTTGGGTGATATTGCTGCTTTAGACTTAACCATTGAGTCAGGGAGCAGTGGTTGAAGGGACTTTCTATAGTTGCTATCAGCAGCAAAATGGTGACCTTCTTTTCAGGTTCAGGGCTAGTCCCTGTGCATGCACTATGCACTGTACGATGTGCACAATGACAGCTTGCTCTATCACTGGCTCAGATCAGCAGTAATGAGCTGGAAACAGAAAGTACTGTGAGTGTGCTTTTTCATAATACCTACAAATTACGGGCAGCGCTGGTTTCCGCACACTGTGTATTCTGACAACGCGCACTGACAGTGCGCTTTGTTGCTGCCTCGTTATTGCTAATGTGAGCAGATGATAGAGTGCACTGTCAATGTGCACTTCGCACAATGCACATCTTGTAGGGACTAGCCCAGCCAGTGACATTAAGGTTAATGATCACGCATGCACTGGGATTCTTAAACATTGCGTCATCAAAAAGAAAGTAGGAAAAAAAGAAAAGCAGTTAGATAGTGTAGTTAAGGAAGGATAGGGGATTTTGAATTCAAGTTCATTAGAAAGAAGATTAGATTCTGGAATTAAATAGATAGTGATTTAGGATGAAAATTAATTTGTATTTTGGGTCACCCATTTAATTCACTTATATATTATAGATGTTGGGTAGATATCATACATAGGTATACTTTTGCACCACACATACAAAGATGATATTACGCTAAATGCTATCATTTAGCATATCAAATCCACAAAATATCACACCAAATAATTTTTAATTGTGGAATAATTTTATTTTTGCAGATTCATTACATTAGAATCACTGTATACGTGTCACTTAAACATATAGCCTGCAGGGATTATTTATGCAGATGTAGTAGTTGATAGCTGTGAAAATGTTGCCTGTAGACTTTGCACATGTGATTTAGCATTGTGGTCTAAAAATACAATGTGATTTTTCAGATGTTAATATTGTAAATTAGCAGCTTTTTATGTGATAAGGGCCTTATGTACAATTGAGGAGTGACGATTCCTATTATTAACAAGAGTGAGGAATATAAAGGGGCTCACTCTTTCATTGCAATAAATGATGTTGCAATGTAGACTATGAAGAGCGCAATTGCAGACACAGACACTATTATTGCAGTAAACAGCAGTTCATAGCACACTATAGCTCAATTTCATTTATTTAGTTACATTTTTAATTAAACAATGCATAATTATGTATCATAGATCACCAATAGTAATAAAGCATAACTTTTCAATAAAGTGCATAAACAACGTTACATGTTTCCAATGAGTAAATAGTAATAGTTAAATCTTAGTAGCAGTTGTTAAATTAGTCTAATTTGTTCCATAATAACTAAAGAAAAGACATTGCCAGGGTTGTTAATAGGTTTACAATACTCTTGCACTGTTAAATTCTGATGGACAACCAATGACAATAGGTGTGAGTCTTTGAATCAGACATTAGGGGAGGCTAAAATTATTTCCTTTATAATGTTACTACTGTAGCTGTACTACCCGGCTTCACCCAGGTCAATAACTGCTGTTAGCAAAATAGAATGTGTTAACAAAAAATTATTCTGCACACAAAAACCACAAAGCTTATAGATAGAAATGTAATTATTAAATGGCAAAAACTAAGCTAATAGAAGCATTTCACAACATATATTTCAACACCAGAGATATTCCACACAGATTTAACTAAATTGGCCAAGTAATGCGAAGTAATCTTCTACTACTTATTCGAGAGCCTTTTGATAAACAACATTCTTAGTTTTTCCTTCAGGTGCAAAGACGAACAGATTTTTGGCTGTTCCAACTCTTGAACAGGCCACATAAAGTTGACCATGAGAAAAGCATGGTGATTGTAAATCGATTCCAACTACTTTCAAGGACTGTCTCTGAGCCTTGTTGATGGACATAGCAAATGCCAGTCGAACAGGAAACTGTAGGCGTTTAAACTCAAAAGGCAAATCAGATGGAATGAGAGGAATTGTTGGAATGAAAACATCTTCTCCTGTGGCACATCCTGTCAAAATGGTTTCCTCAATTACATGTGGAAACAGGTTCTTAATCAAGAGTCTTGTTCCATTACACAGCTTTGGTGGATCCAAATTTCTCCATAGCAGAATAGGTGCTCCAGGTTTTAGAAAGAGGTTGTGAGGAGGAAGTCCTTGTGGCTCCAAGGAAGTGAGGATCTCAGTTGGATAAAATAATGCTTGAGCAGGGTCTATTACTGTATCCACTGACTTGTAGGTTGTGCACACACCTGGGAGGAGATTTAGAATTTGAAGATTGATCTTGTTGACGCTGTCATTTTTGGGAGCTAGAATAGCCCTTTCACACAGCCAGCCAGAATTTTTGAAGTGGAGTTGAATGTTTGGAAAAAACCTTTGCTTTCAACTCCTCAATGGAGGTCACAATGCAACAAAAGTTGCTTGGGAAGGTGATCTGTCCAGGGGTTGAGCCAATTGAGTGGTAAACCCGTCCTTGAACTTTAAATGTCAGCATAAATCCTGTGTAAACATTTCTTTTGTTGCACCAAATGATGTCATTTGGAAGCAGGAGTTGTACTTCCTGATGTTGTCCAAGAAATGCTTTGATATTGTACTGGTACCTGTCAATAGAGACTTTAGGGGATCTGGTGGTGACAGGAGAGGTGGAAGTTTTATCTTGCCATTTGGACAGCATAAACCTGGCTGTTCATCTTTCTATTTCTGGGCACTGCAGTACATGCAGACCACATCCATTTTTCCTATCTGAACTTTAGGATTATGCTGATAGTTTGTCTGACTGGTAACAAAAGACAGCATGTTTCAAATCTCCAACCATCTCCTGTGCCCTGGTGGAAGAAATAGCAATTCTATTAGTGGCAAGTCGGCCTTCTCTTGCTGAGATGACTCATTGGCCCTTTAGGAAGCAGCTCTTCTCTTATCTGAAAGCCTCGCTTCCCTCTCCTCAGAAAGCTCATTGGCTCTTGAGGAAGCAGTTCTTGTTCTCTTGTCTGCAAGCCTCACTTCCCTCTGCTCAGAAAGTTCATTGTCCCTTGAGGAAGCAGCTCTTGTTTTCATGTCTGCAAGCCTTGCTTCCCTCTCCTCAGAAAGTTCATTGGCCCTTGAGGAAGCAACTCTCGTTTTCATGTCTGCAAGCCTTGCTTCCCTCTCCTCAGAAAGTTCATTGGCCCTTGAGGAAGCAGCTCTTGTTTCATGTCTGCAAGCCTCGCTTCCCTCTCCTCAGAAAGTACATTGGCCCTTGAGGAAGCAACTCTCGTTTTCATGTCTGCAAGCCTCACTTCCCTCTGCTCAGAAAGTTCATTGGCCTTTGAGGAAGCAGCTCTTGTTTTCATGTCTGCAAGCCTTGCTTCCCCCTCCTCAGAAAGTTCATTGGCCCCTGAGGAAGCAACTCTCGTTTTCATGTCTGCAAGCCTCACTTCCCTCTCCTCAGAAAGTTCAGCGGCTCTTGAGGAAGCAGCTCTTGTTTTCATGTCTGCAAGCCTCAGTTCCCTCTACTCAGAAAGTTCATTGGCACTTGAGGAAGCAGCTCTTGTTTTCATGTCTGCAAGCCTCGCTTCCCTCTCCTCAGAAAGTTCATTGGCCCTTGAGGAAGCAGCTCTTATTTTCATGTCTGCAAGCCTCGCTTCCCTCTCCTCAGAAAGTTAATTGGCTCTTGAGGAAGCAGCTCTTGTTTCATGTTTGCAAGCTTTGCTTCCCTCTCCTCAGAAAGTTCATTGGCCCTTGAGGAAGCAGCTCTTGTTCTATTGTCTGCAAGCCTCCCTTCCCTCTGCTCAGAAAGTTCATTGGCTCTTGAGGAAGCAGCTGCTGTTCTCATGTGTGTCAGCCTTGTTTCTCTGTCTTCACATTTTTCATTGGCCCGTAATGCAGCTTTTCTTTTTGCATCAACTGATATTGATATGAGGCATTATTGTGGTAAAAATAGTCTGTAACTGGCAGTTTCTATATCATCTCACATAGAGGTAATGTGACTGACATCAGCTTTTCCACCAACACACCCTAACTGACATGCTATTACCACACACAAGCTTTGTTATACTGAGAATGTCCTTTGTTGCCTATATTAACCCCTTACCGGCATCGGACGTACTATACCGTCCGATGCCGGCTCCCCTGCTTTGATTCAGGGCTCCGCGGTGAGCCCGCACCAAAGCCGGGACATGTCAGCTGTTTTGAACAGCTGACATGTGCCCGTAATAGGCGCGGGCAGAATCGCGATCTGCCCGCACCTATTAACTAGTTAAATGCCGCTGTCAAACGCAGACAGCGGCATTTAACTACCGCTTCCGGCCGGGCGGCCGGAAATGACGTCATCGCCGACCCCCGTCACATGATCGGGGGTCGGCGATGCTTGTATATTGTAACCATAGAGGTCCTTGAGACCTCTATGGTTACTGATTGCCCGTCGCTGTGAGCGCCACCCTGTGGTCGGCGCTCACAGCACACGTGCAATTCTGCTACATAGCAGCGATCAGCAGATCGCTGCTATGTAGCAGAGCCGATCGGGTTGTGCCTGCTTCTAGCCTCTCATGGAGGCTATTGAAGCATGGCAAAAGTAAAAAAAAAAAGTTTTAAAAAATGTGAAAAAAATAAAAAAAACATAAAAGTTTAAATCACCCCCCTTTCGCCCCAATCAAAATAAATCAATAAAAAAAATATCAAATCTACGCATATTTGGTATCGCCGCGCTCAGAATCGCCCTATCTATCAAATAAAAAAAAGTATTAACCTGATCGCTAAACAGCGTAGCGGGAAAAAAACTCAAAACGCCAGAATTACGTTTTTTTGGTCGCCGCGACATTGCATTAAAATGCAATAACGGGCGATCAAAAGAACGTATCTGCACCGAAATGCTATCATTAAAAACGTCATCTCAACACGCAAAAAATAAGCCCTCAACCGACCCCAGATGATGAAAAATGGAGACGCTACGAGTATCGGAAAATGGCGCAATTTTTTTTTTTATTTTTTTAGCAAAGTTTGGAATTTTTTTTCACCACTTAGATAAAAAATAACCTAGTCATGTTTGGTGTCTATGAACTCGTAATGACCTGGAGAATCATAATGGCAGGTCATTTTTAGCATTTAGTGAACCTAGCAAAAAAGCCAAACAAAAAACCAATGTGGGATTGCACTTTTTTTGCAATTTCACCGCACTTGGAATTTTTTTCTCGTTTTCTAGTACACGACATGCTAAAACCAATGATGTCGTTCAAAAGTACAACTCGTCCCGCAAAAAATAAGCCCTCACATGGCCAAATTGACGGAAAAATAAAAAAGTTATGGCTCTGGGAAGGAGGGGAGCGAAAAACGAACACGGAAAAACGAAAAATCCCCCGGTCATGAAGGGGTTAACCAATCAGAGCTCAGATTAATTAACTGTAGCAAAATAGAAGCTGAGCTGTTATTGGTTGCTATTGGCAGCCTGATAAATCCCCAGACAACAGGAAGCCTTCCCCCTGGCAGTATATATTAGCTCACACATTCACGTAATAGAGAGGTCATGTGACTGACAGCTGCCGTATTTCCTATATGGTACATTTGTTGCTCTTGTAGTCTGTCTGCCTATTAATCAGATTTTTATTTTTGAAGAATAATACCAGAATTGTGTGTGTTTTAGGGCGAGTTTCATGCGTCAAGTTGTGTGTGTTGAGTTGCGTGTGGCAACATGCGTGTAGCAACTTTTTGTGTGTAGAGTTGCATTTGACAGGTTAGTGTAGCAAGTTGTGTGCAGCAAGTTTTGCACATGGCGAGTTTTTCATGAGGTGAGTTTTGCATGTGTGGCGAGTTTTGCTTGAGCCTAGTTTTGCATGTGACGAATTCTGCACGTGGCGAGTTTTGAGTGGCGACTTTTGTGTTTCGACTTTTATGTGGCGAGGTTGGTGTATGTGTGGTGAAATGTGTGCTGAGGGTTGTATATGTGTTCAAGCACGTGGTAGTGTGTGGCACATTTTGTGTGTGTTCATATCCCCGTGTGTGGTGAGTATCCCATGTCGGGGCCCCACCTTAGCAACTGTACGGTATATACTCTTTGGCGCCATCGCTCTCATTCTTTAAGTACTCCTTGTTCACATCTGGCAGCTGTCAATTTGCCTCCAACACTTTTCCTTTCACTTTTTCCCCATTATGTAGATAGGGGCAAAATTGTTTGGTGAATTGGAAAGCGCGGGGTTAAAATTTCGCCTCACAACATAGCCTATGACGCTCTCGGGGTCCAGACGTGTAACTGCAAAATTTTGTGGCTGTAGCTGCGACGGTGCAGATGCCAATCCCGGACATACACACACAAACACACACACACACACACACACACACATACATAAACACAGATTTAGCTTTATATATTAGATAGAGGATACAATAAGCAAATAACACCAACCATGTAGACTTGGTCTCCGAAAAGACATATAAAGGGATCAATAGAAGGCATCAGTGTGCAAACTACAGTGTGCAGCCTATGGTTTAATGTGCGAGACACAAAACTGTATATAACAGTATATATACCTGCGCTTGACCTTATAGAGAAACTATAATACACAAACACGATTGGTAGTTACCTTCAAGGTGGAAAAACAGTAATGGATCCGTCTAGGGCGCATAAACCAAAACTGGAGTGGCCAGTATGCAGGGACTTTCGGGTAGAAAGATAATAGTGAATTCGTCTAGGGTACGTGTAACAGGACTGAAATAATCGATGTGCCGGGACTAGAGTAGGGAAAATAATGGCAATGTTACAATAAATATGTAAATAAAATCATACGAGTAATAACTAAAACCCCGGGCAGTAAACAGCCTCATATAGATAGTGCGTATATATATGGTCTTACGAGCGGTGCCTCCAATATATAGTAGGGATCGAGTACCTGACTTATGGTAAGCCCCGAGGAGGAAGTTAGAAAAAATAGCACTAAAAGAAAAATCCGCAACTTGTAGGTAATAGTCGCACTGTAGAAACGTTGCACATAGCTCATTTGAGCGTAACAGTGTTAAAGTAAGGAGCGTTGTACTTAGCTCAATGAAGCGATGTGGTTGAAGTGCCCTCAGGCGGCTATTGCAGGCGCCATCCCGGCCGGTGACGGGCGCTCGCGCGGCCTGTGTGAAGTCCTGTACGATGCTGTGCAGGACCTGCGGGGACGTTCGGGTCACGTGCTGAGGAGTCACGTGGTGCCCTGGATGATGCTACGGTGCGCTGTGGGAGCCAAACCAACGCGTTTCGGAAAAAACTTTGGTTTCCTTCATCAGGGTAGCTATAAGTCAGGTACTCGATCCCTACTATATATTGGAGGCACCGCTCGTAAGACCATATATATACGCACTATCTATATGAGGCTGTTTACTGCCCGGGGTTTTAGTTATTACTCGTATGATTTTATTTACATATTTATTGTAACATTGCCATTGTTTTCCCTACTCTAGTCCCAGCACATCGATTATTTCAGTCCTGTTACACGTACCCTAGACGAATTCACTATTCTCTTTCTACCCGAAAGTCCCTGCATACTGGCCACTCCAGTTTTGGTTTATGTGCCCTAGACGGATCCATTACTGTTTTTCCACCTTGAAGGTAACTACCAATCGTGTTTGTGTATTATAGTTTCTCTATAAGGTCAAGCGCAGGTACATATACTGTTATATACAGTTTTGTGTCTCGTAAGTTTTCCCCCCTTCTCCTCGGTGTGGTGAGGAGCAGTACCCGCAGCTACCTTTATCCATCTCACAAGCGCCGCTAGTGTATACATTATTGTACTTATGGTTTAATGTGAGTGCACAAAATCATAGGTCAAACTTTTCTTCTGAGGTGACACAGGACAAACTATCTTAACTATAAATGAGCAAATTCATTCAATACAAATTATATTGGTGTCAATTTTTTAGGAATTTGATATACTCACTGAATTTGAAAAATTTGCAATGATCTAAAATGTCCATTTGACACATTGCAGAGGTGAGATAATGATCATATGACTTCAGGTGAGCTTCTCCATAATGCCATACAACTGTCACATCACATAGTATATGTTAGGTGTCGAGTTCCCACTTCTGCATGGAGGGAATCTCAAACCATGTCCTCTAGGGTCTCCCATTCTTCCCCAGCCACAATGGAGTCTGCTCAGCAGAGACGTTGGTTCCAGCATCTGGCTCAAGCTGATACTGTGCTGCTGGTTAGAGCTGCTGCCCCAGGTTCAGCCTTTGTAACCAGCATTGATTAGCAGCGAGCAGGCGTTCCAGGGACAAAGTCCTGCTTTTCATGTACTGAGCATGACCGTGGGATGACCTCTCATTGCAGGTCGGAGGTTACATGCTCAGGTCCTGTAGTGGCTATGACAGGAAGACTAGGAAGGTCCCGGAAGGCTACATCTATAAAAGGCTCGTATGGCCACTCGGCCATGCGCTCGTATTGTTAGGGTGGTTATTGGCATCCGCTAGAGCGGCGCTGTACGCACTCTGTGCGGTAAATCTTTAATAATTTCTGACAACTGGTCAATGTAGGGTGGGAACTCCCGCTTGGACTCAGCATCTGACTCAGGGCATCCTCAGGCGCGGGCTCAAAAGCCACCGAAAATCAGAGCGAGTCCAATCACCAGCATAAAGGGGGTGAATCATAGGGATCCCACCAGCATCCACCAGCGGCACCCTGTGACTATTAACAGGGCACAGCATTCATTTAAACGACTCTGTAAAGCAAGAGAATCCGCTTCCATTCACACTGGGTGAGGTGTAACCCACATGTGAGCAAGTGTTCATCCGCCATTACTCAGCAGCAGGTTCCATCTCTGCAAGGTGGACCCCTGGCTGTGAACTCACCTCATATCTCCCTATATATTATTTGGTGCGTTCCGCTAGCCCTAACAGTATAGCACAGCCAATCAGGAGATTTTAGCCTGTGTAAAAGCAGAAGCAGGAAATGCAGCAGACATTTTGTAGTGAATCTATATAGTAAGAGGACATTGCAGCTCACAGCTTACCCATAAAGATAGAGAGCCATAAAACACTGAATAATCTGTACAAATAGTGTGTGACAAAAACAAAGTGAAGGTTAGTGGGTGAAGAAAAGGAGGTAAATTAAGCTCTTTTGATTCATGACAAATTTTTTGTCTGCAAATCAAATTTCCTTGGAAAATTTGGCGAATCTGATGAACTCAAATTTTAAAAGATTTGCTCATATCTAATTGTAACACCTACTATATGTCTTCCTGTTTATGTTGTGAATTGATGTTCCTCTACCAATTCACTGCACTTCATCTTTCTTGATAAATCATTTTGGATAAATCACTTCTACCAAAACAAAATCTTTATTTCCAGCACAGTACCTCAAAATCTTGGATGATTGGAATGCAATCTGTTTCTCATCAAGTAAGGTCCACTTTGGAGTTAGAGAATCAGTATTCTTCAGTGGTGTTTGAAAGTTTGTAAAACCTCCAGAAATTCCCATATTTTTCAGAATTTGGCCTAAAAGTACATCGGATTTTCACACAAGTCTTAAAAGTAAAACAAGAGAACCAAATTAACCAGATTAGTAAAATACATTAGCTTTTTTTTCCTTATATAGGAACATTATTGAATATCACGTCTATGATTGGCAACTGTTTGTGAATCTTTAGGATTATCATATAATTTGAGGGTAAAATTGGAGTCTGGTATCTTCAAACAGTGAAATGACAATCAGGTGTAAGTGGGTGCTCTGTTTTATTTCAAGAACAGGGAACTATCAAAGTCTGATCTTCTGCTCACTATTATAAATCACACTTGTGCAAGAGTATCATGGTACAAATAATGGAGATTTCAGAGGACCTCAGAAGAACAATTGATGATGTTGATCAAGTTGAGAATGGTTGCAAAACATTTTCTAAAGAGGATGGACACCACAAATCCACAGTTAGACAGATTATGCATAAATTTAATAAATTCAAGACCATTATTGCCCTCTTTGGGAAAGTTCGACCAACAAATATCCCTCCAAGAATAAGTTGTATAATATAATAGCAAGGTCACAAAGGAACCCAAGGTAACCTCTAAGCAACTAAAGGCCTCTTTCACATTAGCTAATGTCCATCAGAAAGTAACTGAACAACAATTGCAATATTGCAAGGAGAAAGCCTCTGTTCTTCAAAAACAACATTGCTGCCTGTCTGCAGTCTGCTAAAGATCACCTGGACAAGCCAGATGGCTATTGGAACAATGTTCTATGGACGGATGAGAATAAAATAGAGATTTTTTCATTTAAATGAGAAGCATTATGTTTGGAGAAATAAAAATACTGCATTACAGCATAAATAACTTGTGCTGTTGTGAATTCTGCTTTTGGGTTCCCTCCAGTGATTGTAGGTGGGAATGCAGTTGTCTCTGAGTCGCAGTCCTGGCCAGGTGTATCTGCTGATTGCAGTTCTGACTGGGATATTTAGGTGCGCAGGATTTATTTGTCCTTACTAGTTGTCAATGTTTCTTGGGAAGTGTTGGTTCACTTTCTGGCTTCTCCTGCTTAGCTGCCAATTCAGCAAAGATAAGTGTCTGTTTCTTTTTCTGTGGCACACATGCAGTGTGCTTATATTCTGTGCTATTCATTTGTTTTTCTCTTGTCCAGCTTAGACTGTGTCAGTGTTTTCTCAGTCTTGTTGGATTCTCTGGAGTTGCAGATATACGCTCCACATCTTAGTTAGATGGTGGAGTTTTTGTATTTTCTGCTGTGGATATTTGTGGAAGGATTTTTAATACTGACCGCTTAGTATCCTGTCCTATCCTTTCCTATTTAGCTAGTGTGGCCTCTTTTGCTAAATCCTGTTTCCTGCCTGCGTGTGTCTTTTCCTCTACTACTCACAGTCATTATTTGTGGGGGGCTGCCTATTCTTTGGGGTTCTGCTCTGAGGCAAGGTAGAATTCCTATTTCCATCTATAGGGGTATTTAGTCCTCTGGCTGTGTCGAGGTGTCTAGGTTTTGTTAGGCACACCCCACGGCTACTTCTAGTTGCGGTGTTAAGATCAGGGTTTGCGGTCAGTATAGTTACCACCTACTCCAGTGTAAGTTTTCAGGCTGCTCCAAGGTCACCTGATCATAACATTGTGCCATCTGTGAAACACGGTGGTGGTGGTATCCTGGTTTGGGCTGATTTGCTGCATCTGGGCCAGAGCGACTGCCATCATTGATGGAATAATGAATTCTGAATTTTATTAGCAAATTCTAATGGAAAATATCAGGACATCTGTCCGTAATCGATTGTCAAGTGAACGTCGGTCTTGCTTCAAGTCAGAGACCCAAAGCAAACAAGTTGTTCTACAAAAGAATGGTTAAAGAAGGATAAAGTTAAAGTTTTTTGATGGCCAAGTCAAACTCCTAACCTTATGTTTTATGAATGTATTATTTATTAGTTTTATGGTTTGCTTTCAGAAGATAATAAGAAATGATCACTCATTTTGCCATTAGTAGAGATTCTACCACCAGTTTCCATACCTAAAAAAGTCTGTAAAACCTTCTTTAAATTTTAATATTAGTAAAGACAAATGGGCAGAAAAATTCAATGGTGTGATCCACTTCCACTGTATTTGAAATGTGATAGACATATTAAAATATGCTTTTGGATGACTTATGACGGTTATATTTTCTGAGGAAAGGATAACCCAATCCAATACAAAAGCCTCCAATTCTTTTATTTGATGTATTTTCAGAGAGTTCTGCCAAGAGCCTCCGAAAATCTGTGATAGTTGGGTGACAGCCCCCACATGCATAGTAATATCTCTCATTAGTAGTTGTCACATCGCATCTTTTTCATGCATAGGAATACAAGATAAGTTGAAAATGGCTGAATGGAATTCGAAAAAAATTGCTCAGAAGAGGACCAAACAGGGACCGATATTCAGATGATTTTTTTTCATGTTCACGTGAAATACTCTTTTAAATACCGAGCACGTAAAATATGTTTATCAAGTTAAAAGCCAAGGAAAATAAAATTTCTCAACACTACCTGCTAGCAGGGATATAAAGATATAAACTGTGCTGATGTATGAAACTGCTATACATATTTATGTATCTTTTTTACATGAAAAGAAGGAAGCATTATTTTCCCGGTTTTGTAAGGATATTTGTTTATATACATACGATACCACCGTAATTTAAGCCTTAGCGCTATGAGCACTTTGCACTTAATAAGTAGGATAGGGAAGAATGAAGCTGAACCAGCCCAAGGAAGCCTGAAAAAGAATAACATTAACAGATTTCCCAGCTGGTATGTTTAACATACAGGTCAAAAAAATAATATGGGAATAAAATCCACTATCGCAGTTTAAATTTATTTTTATCCTTAAAGAAAATTACTTCCGAGAAAGGAATGACTTAACAACTCCATCCCTGCCTTCATTCATTTAGAATTTGTGCTAAACAAATCCTTTCCCTCAAATCATATTTGTACAACACACAATGATTATTAAATAAATTGACATTTAAACCTATTACAGCCTAAACCCGTCTTTTATGGAGTTATTCAAAGCATTAAGTTAACATTTACCAGAGCGTTTGTTCACACATGATGGAGAGATCAAGACTAAATCCTTTATTTCATATTCAGATCTTGTTGGGTCAAGGCTGAAAAAAAAAAACCCGTCAGACAATAAAAATGCTTGCTGAAATCTACAATCTAATAATTAAATGATGGCGGATTTTTTTTCGTCTAGTTGATGTTGACTTTAAAAAGCCAAAATCTATGATGTTTTATTGAAATACATGTACCCTTGCCCCACAGGTTATCCCTGTGTATGATGAGGAGGGGTCATAGTTCATATCAAAGTGCTGAAAGCCAAGTTTGACGTCTAATTCCCTGCTGACAGTATTCAACAAAGTCCGCTGGTTGTCTGCTTGTCTTTTGTTGTTTTATGAAGGTATGCTATTTTGTGTCCTGCATATAGGGAGTTTGTGTTCGGTCTTCAGGGTAGCAAGAGAAAAATGAAGAATACTCTAGAAGCTAGTAGAAAACATAAGTCACCAGGCAGTACTGCTGTGAAATTAAACAAATATGATAAAAAAGCCTTGACCTGTGAATTGTAGGCGTAATTGAAGAGGAAGAACCCATAGACTTACTAATTATGTGACAGAATAATAAACATTTAAAGGGAATCTGTCAGCACGATTTTGCTACCTCATCTAATAGAAGCATGATGTAGGCAAAGAGAAGCTGAATCCAACAATGTATCATTTAGTTTACTGGGTGAAGCCATTCTGACACAATCAGAGTTCTTAGATCTAGCAATGTAGCAGACCTAAGAAAGCTGCCCTTGCCCCCAGTAGGCTTTGTATTTACATTATATACCGCATAGAACTATAGAACAGGACGGCACTAGAGCGATACCGCTTTCAGAAGCCAGGATAAAAAATGTAGGATCCAGAGCGCTAGGCGTCACGCATGCTAGGGGGTATTGGTGCTCAGCATACTAAATGAAATCCAATAGTTCGTATATACACATAGGAAAGAAAATATGCGGCACTCACCCCAATTCAGCAGTGGAAAGCGTGAATTTTAATGGAAAACATAAACAGATAAAAATCTGTTACAACATCAGGTAAGCAGGAGGGTACCTGGACCCGTTGAAGCACCTGCTGTGCGAAACGGCCATCGTCCAAGCTCCAACACCGCACCCTCCTGCTTACCTGATGTTGTAACAGATTTTTATCTGTTTATGTTTTCCATTAAAATTCACGCTTTCCACTGCTGAATTGGGGTGAGTGCCGCATATTTTCTTTCCTATTTGTATTTACATTGCCTGTTGACAGTAAGCTGCTTATCACAGGAGGGGCGGAGTCAGACTAGATGCTGCAGTCCCGGCAATGATAATCACCAGGTGGTAAAACCTTTACTTTAAATAAACAACAGCACACAGCCTAACGTGACACATCATTCAAATCAGGGTTTTAACCCCTAACTCATGCTGTCCTCAGATTATATATAGCAAAAACATGCTGACAGATTCCCTTTAAAGGGGTTTTCCAGCTTTAGTCTGTTGCTACTATTTACTACTGATCAGAAGAGGCACTAAGGATGTCAGCAGGTATTTTTGAGGTTCGTTGAGCTCTCGTCCTGCATCCATAGGCAACCAATGTGACTGCTGGAGCAACTGTCCTGCAAATCTTTTTGCTCAGCTCTAGTCTAAAGATATCCTCTACTTAAAAGTAAAAAAATGAGCTCTACCTATCCTGTGCCTCTCCAGCACTGTCTTTCCACCACTGCTACCAGTCTTTGTTTACATGACTGCAATAGTAAGGTCACCAGTACAGCATGTCATCCCTGCAGCCAACCACTAGGCTCAGTGATCATGACAATATAGTTGGCACATGAGGGTTTTTTCCGTCTGAAATCATTTCCCAAAGCGCCCCTCTTATTTTTTTTATTTTGTTACAGTAAGTGCAAGCTTATATGTATCCATCTTACTTTTAATTAAAAAAACTTTTTTTTCAGATTTTTTAACTTTAGTCCAGCCTCATATTTGACCTGAGGTTTTAGGCTAGGGCCACACTGCGTTAGTGTGACCCGTTTAACGGACTACGTTACACCGCGGCATAACGCGGTGTAACGTAGTCCATTAACGCCGCCATTAATTGTAATGGCGAACGCATCGCTAGCGCACACCCACATTTGGCGTGTGCTAGCGATGTGCCATCATTTGACTGACGGACAGCGAACGCTGCTTGCAGCGCTCGTGGTCCGTTCCTCGCTTGCGCAGATCGGGGATCTGCGCTAGCGGGATCGGCTAACAGGATCCCTTTTGGGACATTGCATTAGTACAGTCCGTAGCGCTATGCGCTAAACGGACTGCCCTAATGCAATGTGACCCTAGCCTTAGTCCACTGTTTAACCAGTAATTGGAGCTGCCAGTCAGTAGGATATGGGACCAATATAAGCTAATGGTTCCCTACCTCCTGTACATCTTCTTGAAACTATTGTTTATTTTTGATGGACATTTATCTCCAGCCATGACAGATTAACTGTAATCTGTCCAAGGGATCTAGTGAGAGGGATGTAGTCAATTTATAATCTCTGCCTCTTTCATCTCATTTTCAAACCACATCCCTTTGTTAGCCAGGTCTTCTCCTCAGGCAGCATTGCAGCTTCTGTCCTGAAACTTGCCACTGACTGAGAGTCATGTGATTTAATAAAAATTCATCACCGTCCATAGAGATGCACTTCACTTGTCCTAGTTTCTCAAAGTTCAAGGACAAATTAAAGTATTCCATCGAGCCTTCATCTGCAGTTACACTAGTCCTGAGTGACTAGGAAACATTCCCAGGTGCTGTAACTGTATTGATAGAAGGATAGAGGGGGACACTTCTAGAGAGGAGCAATTCAATTGGCAGAGGATTGAGATCAACTCGAATTTCCTGAAATTAGCTGTTTCATGTGAATTCCAACCTTTTGAGATTTGAATTGCAGAAAACAAACTTGCCAGGCAGCATTTACTAGACTACTGAAGTATCAGAGAGCAGACTAGCAGACTAATTTTACATTCCTGTGCAGGCCACCACATAATGGCTTGCATCTTTGACATCTAGCAGATTATCATACCTTGTGCAGTGGCGGTCAATACTTGGGTCTTCACAGATCAGCAGTTCCAGTGGAGAATGGTTTGTATGTTTTTTCCATCTGCAGAGTTACTGGGTAAGTCTCTCTTTCCTGTAGAGTGTAAGTTCTTATGGTTAGCAGGGTCTCCACTCTCTAGTAGAGCGTAAGTTCTTATGGTCAGCAGGGTCTCCACTCTCTAGTAGAGCATAAGCTCTTATGGTCAGCAGAGTTCCCTCTCTCTAGTAGAGTGTAAGCTCTTATGATCAGTGGGGCCATCTCTATCTTGCCTGTAACGTGTAAGCTCTTATGTACAGAGGGGTCCTATCTGTTAGGGTTGGCGGATTGTGCTAAATAAAATAAATAATAAAGAGCAATCGCAACCCGGGGTCCACCGTGCAGAGATGGTAAACTGCTGCTAGAGTACAATGACGGATATAAAACTAGCAAATACACTGCATTAAAACCACACAGAGCGAGCAAGATGCAGAGTAACAAGCTGAGAAAATATAATTACCAAGCTCAGCTAACCACTGAAAGGCACAGAAAAATAAAAGTACCAAACTCTAACCACCGAGTGGCACTGGAAAATGAGAAGTGTGCAATATACCCCGTTTAAACCACTGCGAAAGAACACATGGGTTGAACTTGCTCTGTGGTGCAATACCCTGTTAACCCCACAGGGTAGTAGAGCATACACATGGGACGGAAACAGATAGCAAATACTCACAGTCAGCGAGAACATGCAGCAAACCTCCTCTCTGGAGGAGCCGGAATTCTAATGGCTTGATGCCAGCCCTGAATTCACACAGACAATCTCCTCTCCAGAGGTGCCGGAATTCTAATGGCACAGGGCCAGCTCTGAACTCATGCTGACACAGATCACTGACGTCCCACTGGTGGCTGATACAGTGCTAAACACACCAAACCCACAGACAGAGTGATAGCGTATCCACCCACACATACACCAAACACAAGTGATGCTAGCACGCCTGCATGCTTCGCTGAAAGCCCTTTATGTGCCAGGCTCCACCCCAGACACTCACGCCCAGTCGGAAGGTGCATTGCCCGTTGGCCAATCTGGAGCTGCCACATCACAGGCATGCTCAGTAAGGGGATTTCTGGACTTAGACTCCAGAGAGTGGGGCTGCCTCTGTATACCACTGGTTACCAAAGACTGTAGCTGGAGAGCCAGCAGTAACCACATATATAACAGGAGCCTGAGTAAGATGCTGGGCTCAATGTCTGCACTAAGCAGCAGACCCAGCGTCTGGGCCTGAGTAGGAGACTAGAGCACCAAACAGTGCCTGTGATACATCCCACACGGCAGGGAAGTCCTGACCTCTAAAACTATCTCTCCTCTCACCAACTTTTATTTTTTAGAGCAATTGCAAACTTTACAGTATTGAAGTTTGCATGCATTTATTCGTGGATAGTCAAAGTTTGGGAAAAATTTGAATTTAAAATGATCTGCTCATCTATAATCACATCTTATGCCCTTCCATTAGTAGCCTTTTTTTTTTAAATTTAGAACGAAACTGTCAGTGCTTCCCTTAAAGAAACCTTCCATAGCAAGAGGACATGTCCTTATAATGCAATTCAACAGACCAGCAGAAATTCTAAAGGGCGTACATTCATAAATGGCCTAAATTCCCCCTAACCATTTTTTAAAATAATGTTAAGAAGTTTTGGAGAAATGTAATAATAATATTTATGCATTTCTTCTTTTGTGAAATTGGAAAAAAAAATGCAACAATGCCAACATTGATTTTTGGGTCTTGTTATAAGGAAGATTAATACACCTTTATTCTTTATGACAGTCGCTGTGACTATGGCGTTTATATATTTTTTAAAAATCTTTTACTACTTTTGCACAAACTTTTTTTTAATAGTTTTGTGCCGTGAAAGGCTACTTTCACACTAGCGTTAACTGCAAACCGTCACAAAAACGTCTTTTTCCCGAAAAAATGGATGCGTCAAAAAACTGCAAAACGTATGCAACGCATACAGCATTTCGACGGATCCGTCGCAAATCCGATAAACGGTTGCGTTGAAATGCTGGATGCGTTGCATACGTTTTTACCATCCGTTGCATCCGTTTTTACGACAGATCCGTTGTTAAAATGGGAGGCACCAAAATTTGATTGGCTACTGGAAACTAAGGGAAATCTATATACTGACTGTATTTACAGCCCATCTTTGAGGGTTTTAGTTTAGTGGCAAGGATGGATGGTGTAATTGGGAGGATTTCGAGTTTGGTTACTGATGTTATATTTGAGACGAATCGCCTGGATATCATAGTGCGGGAGAAGGAGGCGGCAGCAGAAAGACGGAGGATGCAACGGAGAGTGCGACGATTCTGGATACATCCAATCAATGAGCTGCGGATGACCAGGGGTGTCCAGTCCACTCTCTATCTGGAGTTGCGGTGCAACCCACAGAAATTCTTTAATTATGTACGGATGAGGATGGAACATTTCGATTATTTGGTTGGAAAACTAGAGGATGTCATCCAAAGGCAGGACACAAGGATGAGGCTTGCCATCACACCGGCGGAGCGGCTCCTGGTGACACTGCGGTAAGCATCTTTTTTTTATGTGATTGCTCATATTGAATGTTATTACATGCTGCAGAGAAAACTGCGCTGACACATTGCGCAGCATTTTCTGCAGCATGTAATTTTTTGGTTTCTTTGAGGCCATTCCACTGGTTGTTTTTGTTGATGGTCTGTGCAATTTTTTTTTACATTTTTTTTTTCTGCAGCTTCCTAGCTACGGGTGAGTCTCTGACTTCACTCCATTTCCAATTCGGGCTGGGGATTTCCACTATTGGCGGAATTGTGAAGGACACATGTCGGGCGATTTGGGACACTTTACAGCCGGAGTATATCCCACAACCATCAATGGACATCTGGTTGAGAAGTTCTGAACAATTTGAGAGAATTTGCAATTTCCCAAATTGTGTTGGTGCCGTGGACGGCAAACACATAAGGATTGCTAAACCGGCAGGAACAGGATCAGAGTACTATAACTATAAAAAATATTTCTCCATTGTACTCATGGCTATTGCAGACGCCAACTGCCGATTCCTTGCTGTGGACATAGGAGCGTATGGCCGGTCCAACGACTCCCAAGTTTTTAAAACCTCTCCAATGGGTCGCTGCCTGTATGGAGATACATACGATTTCCCGCCAGCCAGACCGCTCCCAGGAACAAGTGAACCAGCCATGCCATATGTGTGTGTAGGTGATGAAGCCTTTCAACTGTCGCCGCACCTACTGAAACCATACAGCAGCCGTGAATTAAACCGTACCAAGTGGGTATTTAATTACCGTCTTACCAGAGCAAGAAGAGTAGTAGAGTGCTCTTTCGGTATATTGATGGCAAAGTGGAGAGTTCTGCTGACGGCAATAAAACTGGAAACCAAAACTGTAGACGATGTTGTCAAGGCATGTGTGGTGCTCCATAATTTTGTCATTTCAAAGGAACCCGTTACCTTGGATGACGAAGAATTGGAGACAACCTTGTGGGATTACCGCAGTGCCTCTGTTCGCTCCACCGGTTCTGTTACTAGGATGAGGGACCAGTTTGCGGATTATTTTTTGTCACCTGTTGGGCGGATTCCATGGCAATACATCATTGTGTGACATGTTTTTCATGGCTTTTGTTGTTTATGTAAAAATTGTATTTGTAGCAACAAAACAAAACCAAAAAAAAACAAAAAAAAAAAAAACCAAAGTGTGGTTTGCTTGGTAATATAAAACCATTTTGTTATACCTTTAAAACGTCTGGTGTTTCTTTTCACTTAACCTTTAATATTTACCTTATTGAATCAACACACAGAGTAGATTTTAAACCAGAAAGGTTTTTATTTTAAACCTTGTTTTGTATTTTTTTTTCATTTTCAAAAAACAATTTTTTGCAAAATAAAGAATTTTTTTTAACATTTCTAACATTTAACATTTGTGGACTACAAGTCCTGGTAGTGTCGGGTGGAGTAACTATGGGAGGAGGGGCAGGAAGGTTGGACCACATCGGTAGGTGGGATTGGGGAAACCCTACTTGTTTGTTCTGCAGTGGAAGGGGGGTGAAAAGCAGGAGGCTGACCAGAGGAGGGTTGTGTTGGGGTAGTTGTGAAACTGAATGGGGAAGAAAAGCTAGGCAAGGAAGACGAAAACACTGGGGAATACATTTGGGTTGGGGGCCTGGTATGGTATTGGGACTGACGTTGATATTGGGGGGCATGGTGTGGAAATGGTGACTGGTATGTGTGGGGACGTGTGGGGGTAGATTGGGATTCGTTGAGGACCTTAAGAAGAGCGTTATGGCAGCTATTCATTACCCGCATCTGCTGATCAAAAGAAAGCTTTTCCATGCTCCTGAGCATGGATTGAAAAAAAGATTTGCTGGAGCTTGACTTACATCTAAATGCAGCCTATCCAAGCGACTGCTGATTTCATGGTGGGTTTCACTGATGCGTGATTGCACCATGTTGAAACCAGCAGTCACTTGTTCTCCCAAAATTTTAAAAGAACTTTGGAAGCCTGTATTTAGATGCAAGAACTCAGGAGCATAGCTCCTTTCCTGACCCCTCTGACGCTGCCGCCACGAACCTAACGGTGGTGTAGAGGTGGCAGGGTCAGAGGGGTGGGGTAAAGGGAACGCTATCTGTTGACCATTAGATGCGAGTAACGAAGGCTGCGCTACAGTGCCTGAGGTGGATGAAGTGGAGGGGACAGAGGGGTCCGAGGTATGGGGCCTACCGATGTGGTCCCCGGTGGCGGACTCAGGAGGGATCGCTCCAGAGGGCGCAGAGGAAGATGCAGGCGCATGGTGGCTGGAGTAGGTGCTGTGAAAGAAAAAACAAAAACAATTAATATATTGATATGGAAAAGCCCGGACTGAAACAAAAGTTTTGTGATTAGACAGGTTAACATGGTTATTACTGGGATGTTGAATACTTACACTCGACTCAGCATGGTTCGCTGGAAGGAAAGGGCAGGGGCATATCTATATGTTCTCTTCTTCCTTCCTGCTGAGCCACTCCGGGCTCTCTCCTGGTTAAATTCCCTCTTAAAGCGATCCCTCAGTGACCGCCACAGCTTCCTAACCTTGCTACCTGTGAAGACAGGAATGAAGAAAAAAAAATGGTAAATGCAAGACATTACATTCAGTTCTAAACATCACTGAAAAGTGAATACTTACATAGTTTGCTCTGCTGCTGTGGAAGAAGGTCCTCCCACCTCGGAAATATGTTCTGGCATACTTCCTCCCAGAGCCGACGGGTGACACTGGTGTCAGCATGCCTGCGGTCAGCCATGTTCCACAGCGGCTCCCGCTCGCGAACCTCCTCGATGAGGGCTTCAATCTCAATGTCAGAATCTTCTGCGGGAGCACGCTGTGAAGCCTGTGAGAAAAAAAAATATAAGAAAAAAACAAAAAATTAGTACACTGAAAAAAAAAAAATTACCAATCGAAGCCCCCCCAAAAAGCAACTTACTGATGGCCGACCGCGGCGTTGAGTCCGCCGACTCTGGGAGTGCCTGGGAGAACCTTCATGGTGTGCAGCAGCAGCAGCAGCAGCAGCAGGAGACTGAAATAAAGGAGAGAAAAAATTAGCTTTAATGTATGTATATGTTTTCTTGGTTCCGTTGTATCTGAAAATCTGTTTCGTGTATGGTGCTGGTGTATGGTGTGAAGCAAGTGTTTCACAACTACTTACACTTGGTTCCTCCTCCACTTGTATATCTCCACCCGTCTCGGTCCCTTCTGACAGCTCCTCATCGGATTCTGATTCCTGTTTAAACATAATAAATGCATGTAGTGAATAAAAATTAAGAAAATTAAAAAACAAAAAACAAAAACAAAAGATTGGGTTACTTACCAATACACGCTGTTGCTGTGGAGGAGGGCTGCCAGAAGAGGAAATTGTGTTCCTGGTATCTACGGCCGGTGGCTGTGGTCCTGGTGGCTGTGGTCCTGGTGGCTGTGGTCCTGGTGGGTCTGTAAGATAAAAAAAACACTTGCAATCTGCTCTACACATTGAAGTAGCAGATTTGGGGTCTTCAAAACTTACTTTTAAGAATTTCAGGATGCGGTCCAGGTGGCTACGGCCAGTGGCTGTGGTCCTGGTGGCTGTGGTCCTGGTGGCTGTGGTCCTGGTGGCTGTGGTCCTGGTGGGTCTGTAAGTTAAAAGACACTTGCAATCTGCTCTACACATTGAAGTAGCAGATTTGGGGTCTTCAAAACTTACTTTTAATAATTTGAGGATGCGGTCCTGGTGGCTACGGCCAGTGGCTGTGGTCCTGGTGGCTACGGCCGGTCGATGTGGTCCCTACTCTATCTGCAATATAATAAGTATAATGGATTTATAGCCACCGCAGAACTAGGTAATGTTTAACAATAAACACCCTGTAAAAATGTGAGAAATAGGTGAACACCAAAACCCAAAAACAGGTGCACGTTATACCATTCTTTTCCATGTCCCAAAAAAAAAAAATTTTTAAAATGTGAGACACCTTTAAAAATATTTTTCAGTTATTTAAAAAAAAAAAAAAATTACCTCCCCCAAAAAACCTTTCAAAGGATAACCTTTAGTAAAAAATGAGCCCTCAACCAACTCTGTATTGCATGTGTAACCATTGGTACATACACCTGTTTTAAATTTACCTTTATGAAATTATACTACGGACAATTTTTTAATAAACATTTTATTAATAATTTTTTTGTTTTGTTTTGTTTTTAAATCACAATGGAGCAGAAATGCTCTTTATTTTAAATACAAGTACATCAACTGGGAATGGTTTCAACAGTTAATTAAAAAAATCAACACTTTTAAAAAAAAAAAAAAAAACACTCACACATTCTAACCACAAGCTGCAGACCACTAGGCTTTGCAATAATACATCCAATAAAAAAAAAAAAATTCACACATGCTGCACAAACCACTATACTAAAGGTACCGTCACACTGAACGATATCGCTAGCGATCCATGACGTTGCAGCGTCCTGGCTAGCGATATCGTTCATTTTTACACACAGCAGCGATCAGAAGGTAAGTATGAAGCGTTTGTTTTTTTTACTTTTAGGATGGTAACCAGGGTAAACATCAGGTTACTAAGCGCGGCCCTGCGTTTAACCCGATGTTTACCCTGGTTACCGGCATCGTTGGTCGCTGGAGAGCTGTCTGTGTGACAGCTCTCCAGCGTCCAAACAGCGACGCTGCAGCGATCCGGATCGTTGTCGGTATCGCTGCAGCGTCGCTCAGTGTGACGGTACCTTTAGTAAATACATCAAAAATCAACATTAACCAATATAGCATTGACAAATGCACATGCAACCAACAAGACGCACACAAACATACCTGCAAGCAGAGTCATAACGCAAGCATAACACATGAACAGGCGTAATATTGATGAAGGCATAATAAGGTGCAGGCACATGAACACATACATACAAAAGCACACAGCAGTACAAAAATACACACACACACACACACACACACACGGCCATCAGTCCTCCGGCTGGAGCTTGATGTCTTCACAGTGGCAGGCCTCGGGGTAGATCTGGACTGTAGCAGGGCACTGGCTGTTGCAGGACGACGGCAGGCCTCAGGGTGTATTCAGGTTTTAAAAGCTCTTGCTGTAGTCAGTACAGCATACACAAATGCGCACACACACACACACAAAAATGGCAATATACTCACACTGTTGGAGTGTGTCTGGTCCTTGCTGCCAGGCTGGGGTCTTGGTGTCCGGCTGGGGTCCTGGTGTCCGGCTGGGGTCTTGCTGCCAGGCTGGGGTCTTGCTGCCAGGCTGGGGTCTTGGTGTCCGGCTGGGGTCTTGGTGTCCGGCTGGGGTCTTGCTGCCAGGCTGGGGTCTTGCTGCCAGGCTGGGGTCTTGCTGCCAGGCTGGGGTCTTGGTGTCCGGCTGGCTGGAGGCTTCTTCTTTCTTCTTGGCTTCTTGCTGGCATATGTGGGGTTGAAGACCCAGACCAGGTTTATATAGATTTGGGGATGTCTGGCCAATTAGATAAAAAATCCTGTTTCTGAGCATGCTCAGTAGAAAAAAACGTATTGCAGCGCTGCATTGCGTCGTACGACGTGTCTCGACGCATCCGTCGCTCATAGACTTTCATTGTAGCAAAAGACGCATGCCGCAGGATGCGCCGAGACACGTTTTATTGTCGGAGCCAAAAAACTTTACAATCTACGTTTTTCCAGACGACGTGTCACCTAATTTCGACGCATCCGTCGAAAGACGTATACCGACGAATGCAAATCCGTCGCAATGCGTCGCCAATACAAGTCTATGGGGAAAAAACGCATCCAGCAAAATATTTTGCTGGACGCGTTTTTTCGGCAAAACGACGCATTTTAACGTATTGCAGTTAACGCTAGTGTGAAAGTAGCCAAAGTCTGATTGTCTGATTCTGATATCCCTCCTCTTTTTACCATTGTTGATTATGTTCGAGTTCATTTTTTGGAGTTGTACTTTTTACTGATTAATTTTTCTATCTTTTCTGGGAGAAAGATGAAGAAATTCCACCAATTCTTCCATTTTCTTTTTACATTAGTTACCGGGTGGAATAAGCAACACAATATTTTGATAATATGAGGTGTTATCTATTATGAGTACTTTTTAAAATATGTTAGACACACAAGTTTTTTTTTTAGACAAATGGTGATTTTTGGCATTTTTTTCAAATGATTTTTGCTGCTGTGGCCAAATTTTTCCCAAGAATCAATAAGAGAATATTAAATGCAATAAGTACACTGTGTTCTAAGTGAATATTTTTGCACTTTTCTTCACTACAATTTGCACAACGTTTCTTGCATAGATTTGCATATTTCTTATGTTAAAAATGCATACGTTAATGTATAGATCATCAAACCTAAAAACTCAAGTTCTAAAATGCATTAAAAAATAAATAAAAAAAAAAACGGAAAAAATATATAAAAAAACAGAGGATGATAAATATTACACTTTTTGTTTTTGAGAACAGGGGTATAATTACAGAGGTAGGACTGACTCTAGCATTTGAAGGGGCTGTAAAGCTTCTCCTTCACTCAAAAACAAGAAAAAAAAAGCGCACATAGAGTAATACCTTCAGGTGTCGCAATCACGTGGACCCCCACAAAACAGACTCACCTGGTCTGGTTGTGACAGGTCACAACTCCCTTGGATCAGCACGTATGGTCGCAGCAAGCTCCCGGCAAGCAGAACAAATCCACATGGAGAGAAGTAGAACCGGAGAATAGAAGCCGCGCAGACCACAATAAAGGTATCAGAGTTACACACACACTCTGTTTATTAGCCTACGCGTTTCGTGGCCAACAGGCCACTTCATCAGGGCATCAAGATTCATCAGTAAAAACAGGTATATATACCTACAAATACAATCAAAAAAATATATACAAACATGTATAAACCCCACCTTCTTACGACATCACTTCTGGTGAGAACGCCCACTTTAAATCAAAAATTTATAAATACACCCATAACATTAATTACAAAACATTAAAATACATAAAACACAATAATCAATCTTTAGAACTACAAATATTAATCAATAAATAATAAAAACAAATATATATAAACATTTCTGGTATCTAGATCAACCAGGATCAGAACTCACATATGAAGAAACCTAAAAACTATCCTCCAGAGAATAAACCTCCGTCTTATACCACTACACCACCTGGTGGTCTTAGGTGAGGGCAACTATTTATCCTGGATCCACCAGTTAAACCCATTCAAGACGCTATCATATGTTGACCCATAATAAAGGCAAAACAAACAAAGGGCTCATATAAGGTAACAACATCACATAATATAAAGTAAAAAAGTAAAAAAGTAAGGGAAAGAATGGGTTCCCATATGCTCAATTTCCACAACTCTTTTCGGATATGAACCCATATGATCTAGAGGTCTACAAACACTACAAAGGAATAAGCAGCACCTCAAACCAGTTAACCACCGGAGTTCATGAAAAATGGGGAGCACTGAGGTCCATAGTCTCTCCCCACGACGACACACGGAGGAACTCCTACAATCAAGAAAATCCATCACAGAAGAATCTCCGTGAGATGAAACTCATGATATTAATTACTTATAGGTACCTAGAAGAGGTCGCTAACCTCATTCAATCCACCAGGGCTTAAGGTGCCCAACTTAAATATCCAATATGTTTCTTTTTTACCCAGGACCTCCAATCTCCTAAGTGTATTAACAGGCACATGATCAATGGGAGTAACAGATAATTTAACATTCCCATGATGAACTATGGTACAATGTCGCGACAATCCATGTTCAGAAAAACCTCTAAGAATATTAAACCTATGGGAGTTCACACGTTTGTGAAGAGGTTGAGAAGTTCTTCCCACATACTGTTTACCACAGTTGCACTGAATCAAATAGATTACGTAATCTGTCTGATACGTCATTCTAAAATTGATATTAAAAGCCTTCCCTTTTTTTGCAAACGACGTGAAGCTGTCAACATTGTTACTAATAGATCTACAACATTTACACCTACGTCCATTACATCGGTAAGAACCGTAACAGCCAATCCATTCTTTACCTACTAAAGTGCATCCAGAGGAGGAAATCTTAACTACACTAGGTGCCAAAACATTTTTTATAGTAGGAGCCCTTTTAAATGTTACTGTTGGTTTCATGGGAACCACCTTATTAAGGATCGGATCGTTTAAGATCACACTCCAATGTTTTTCTAATATATTCCGTATTTGTACATTTTGTGACGAAAAAGTAGTAATAAAATTTGTTTCAAAAAGGTTTTCTCTAACACCCTTATTTTTGTCAAGATGTATAAGCTCATTTTGGGAACAACCCTTAACGGAATTGTAAGCCTTTTTAACAAGCTTCACCGGATATTCTTTTTCCTGAAATCTCTCCCTAAGAATTTTACTTTGTTCCCTAAATGCTGTATCAGAAGTACAATTTTTTCTAATCCTATAATACTGATTCCTTGGGATGTTCCTAAGCCATGGTCTATGATGGTTACTTTCATAGTGAACATACCCATTGGCATCCACTCTTTTAAAATGGTTTTTGGTCATGATCTCTCCGGCATCATCAATATAGATGTTCAAGTCTAAAAAGGTGACACTTTTACTATCCACACAGGGAGTGAGCTCCAAACCCCAATGATTATCCCTTATAGCATCAAGGAAATCAAAAACCGTATTATCTACATTATTATAGATAATAAATATATCATCTATAAAACGTTTGTATAGAACCAGATTCTGTTTATGTTTACAATGGAGGACATACCAGGACTCAAAGGCAGCCATGAATAAGTTAGCATACGTAGGCGCTGCCTTCGACCCCATGGCAGTCCCCCGTATCTGGTGATAAATAGTCTCCCCGAATGTAAAAAAATTGTTCTCTAAAATAAAAGTCATGCTTTTCAACAGAAACTCTCTTTGGGCCATGGTCACATTCGATAATCTATCGATGTATAATTTAAAACATTGAAGGCCAATAGTGTGGTCAATATTAGAATATAAACCAGTCACGTCAATAGATATAAATAAAAAATCATCACCCCATATAAGTCCCTGCAATTCCTGTATAAGGTGGGTAGAATCCCTGAGATAAGAACCCAAATTTCTGACAGACTCATTCATAAAGGAGTCCACAAATGCTGCTAGATTTGATGTTAAAGAGTTAATCCCCGCTATGATCGGTCATCCAGGTGGGTTAAACTCATCCTTATGAACCTTTGGGAGATGGTAATAAACTGCCATCTTTGGGTTTTTTACCCCAAGGAATTCTTTCTCGCTCTTATTCAGAATTCCCATTTCATCAGCTGTTTTAACTAACTCCTTATATTTTATTATCGCATTCTCATATTCAGCCCTATTGGAAATATTATAAGTCCCCTCATCTGACAAAATCCTATTAGCCTCTCGGGCATAAGCATCCAAATCTTGTAGTACCACTCCTCCACCCTTATCAGCAGATTTTATTACCAAATTTACATCATTTTTGAGAGTCTTAATGCCCTCAATTTCAATTGTTGTCAGATTGTTAATCGATCCTCGCTTAAAATTCAAGGACTCGAAGTCATTCAAAACCAAGTCTACGTAGGTTTTTAGATGGTGACCCTGGCTATGGAAGGGGTAAAACTTAGATTTATCCTTTAGTTGGCAATGTTTGATGTTATCACCAACCATCTCAACCGTCTTATTTCTATCATCTTTTATGCAGAAATGTCTTTTTAAAGTTAATTTACGGATGAAATGTTGAAGGTCCATAAAAAGATCAACATCTTTAGATTTATTATTTGGGCAAAAAGACAGGCCCCTATTTAAAACCTTTGTTTCACCTATGGTGAGTTTGTGTTTAGAAAGATTAAAAATATTACCTCTTCTTTCGAGCTTACATCCATTTTTATTTACAAAAACCTGCACTGGTTGCTCCATAATGTTTAAATTGGTCTTGGTATTGCATACTTTTTTATTTTTATTCTTTTTCTTCCCTCGGGTACCTCTTCTAGTTTTTTTCTTTTTTGTGATATCGGAAGAAAATATTTCGTTATACTGTTGTTGTTTTCTACAACCTTTGGTAAAAAACAAACAGAGGGAGATCCAGACCTAGAGTCATCCACAACTAAACTCTGCTTTATATTATTTACTTGCATCTCGTTCTCCCGAATGTCTATTAAGTTAAAATTATCCCCTACTCTAGGTGTTAATATTTGGGGAGGTGTCCCATCATTGGTTTCCTCATCTAGCAGGCAGTCAAATATGTTGGCCTTACCTCCATTGGCCTCATTAGCAAGCGAGACCAACACACCCAACGGAATACTTTGGCCAGTGGAGTTCAAATCCAATAAATTATCCTTCCTTATTCTTTCCATTTGGAGCTTAACCTGCTCCAAATTAACATGGATATCTTTATCCTTACCATCAATTGTACCTCTTACTGCGTCTTCACTCACCTGATCCTTACCAAGATCATGTGGGTGTGACATATTTTTCTTTCTTTTAATCTTGTTCTGTCTGATCTTATTTTCTTTATTTCGTAAACCCCTCTCAAAATCCCCTCCATGTGGTTCCACAACCGAATCGGTCATAGAACTCACACCATCCGGAATAATAGCCTGTGTAAGACTAGAAGCAGCAACGGAATCCATGGTGCCACCATTAGAATTAATTAATTAATTAATTAATAGACATTCGGGAGAACGAGATGCAAGTAAATAATATAAAGCAGAGTTTAGTTGTGGATGACTCTAGGTCTGGATCTCCCTCTGTTTGTTTTTTACCAAAGGTTGTAGAAAACAACAACAGTATAACGAAATATTTTCTTCCGATATCACAAAAAAGAAAAAAACTAGAAGAGGTACCCGAGGGAAGAAAAAGAATAAAAATAAAAAAGTATGCAATACCAAGACCAATTTAAACATTATGGAGCAACCAGTGCAGGTTTTTGTAAATAAAAATGGATGTAAGCTCGAAAGAAGAGGTAATATTTTTAATCTTTCTAAACACAAACTCACCATAGGTGAAACAAAGGTTTTAAATATGGGCCTTTCTTTTTGCCCAAATAATAAATCTAAAGATGTTGATCTTTTTATGGACCTTCAACATTTCATCCGTAAATTAACTTTAAAAAGACATTTCTGCATAAAAGATGATAGAAATAAGACGGTTGAGATGGTTGGTGATAACATCAAACATTGCCAACTAAAGGATAAATCTAAGTTTTACCCCTTCCATAGCCAGGGTCACCATCTAAAAACCTACGTAGACTTGGTTTTGAATGACTTCGAGTCCTTGAATTTTAAGCGAGGATCGATTAACAATCTGACAACAATTGAAATTGAGGGCATTAAGACTCTCAAAAATGATGTAAATTTGGTAATAAAATCTGCTGATAAGGGTGGAGGAGTGGTACTACAAGATTTGGATGCTTATGTCCGAGAGGCTAATAGGATTTTGTCAGATGAGGGGACTTATAATATTTCCAATAGGGCTGAATATGAGAATGCGATAATAAAATATAAGGAGTTAGTTAAAACAGCTGATGAAATGGGAATTCTGAATAACATAGTAACATAGTAACATAGTTAGTAAGGCCGAAAAAAGACATTTGTCCATCCAGTTCAGCCTATATTCCATCATAATAAATCCCCAGATCTACGTCCTTCTACAGAACCTAATAATTGTATATAGTAACATAGTTAGTAAGGCCGAAAAAAGACATTTGAGGCCGAAAAAAGACATTTGGAGTCTTTAATAATAAGATATGAGCGAGAAAGATAAGAGCGAGAAAGAATTCCTTGGGGTAAAAAACCCAAAGATGGCAGTTTATTACCATCTCCCAAAGGTTCATAAGGATGAGTTTAACCCACCTGGACGACCGATCATAGCGGGGATTAACTCTTTAACATCAAATCTAGCAGCATTTGTGGACTCCTTTATGAATGAGTCTGTCAGAAATTTGGGTTCTTATCTCAGGGATTCTACCCACCTTATACAGGAATTGCAGGGACTTATATGGGGTGATGATTTTTTATTTATATCTATTGACGTGACTGGTTTATATTCTAATATTGACCACACTATTGGCCTTCAATGTTTTAAATTATACATCGATAGATTATCGAATGTGACCATGGCCCAAAGAGAGTTTCTGTTGAAAAGCATGACTTTTATTTTAGAGAACAATTTTTTTACATTCGGGGAGACTATTTATCACCAGATACGGGGGACTGCCATGGGGTCGAAGGCAGCGCCTACGTATGCTAACTTATTCATGGCTGCCTTTGAGTCCTGGTATGTCCTCCATTGTAAACATAAACAGAATCTGGTTCTATACAAACGTTTTATAGATGATATATTTATTATCTATAATAATGTAGATAATACGGTTTTTGATTTCCTTGATGCTATAAGGGATAATCATTGGGGTTTGGAGCTCACTCCCTGTGTGGATAGTAAAAGTGTCACCTTTTTAGACTTGAACATCTATATTGATGATGCCGGAGAGATCATGACCAAAAACCATTTTAAAAGAGTGGATGCCAATGGGTATGTTCACTATGAAAGTAACCATCATAGACCATGGCTTAGGAACATCCCAAGGAATCAGTATTATAGGATTAGAAAAAATTGTACTTCTGATACAGCATTTAGGGAACAAAGTAAAATTCTTAGGGAGAGATTTCAGGAAAAAGAATATCCGGTGAAGCTTGTTAAAAAGGCTTACAATTCCGTTAAGGGTTGTTCCCAAAATGAGCTTATACATCTTGACAAAAATAAGGGTGTTAGAGAAAACCTTTTTGAAACAAATTTTATTACTACTTTTTCGTCACAAAATGTACAAATACGGAATATATTAGAAAAACATTGGAGTGTGATCTTAAACGATCCGATCCTTAATAAGGTGGTTCCCATGAAACCAACAGTAACATTTAAAAGGGCTCCTACTATAAAAAATGTTTTGGCACCTAGTGTAGTTAAGATTTCCTCCTCTGGATGCACTTTAGTAGGTAAAGAATGGATTGGCTGTTACGGTTCTTACCGATGTAATGGACGTAGGTGTAAATGTTGTAGATCTATTAGTAACAATGTTGACAGCTTCACGTCGTTTGCAAAAAAAGGGAAGGCTTTTAATATCAATTTTAGAATGACGTATCAGACAGATTACGTAATCTATTTGATTCAGTGCAACTGTGGTAAACAGTATGTGGGAAGAACTTCTCAACCTCTTCACAAACGTGTGAACTCCCATAGGTTTAATATTCTTAGAGGTTTTTCTGAACATGGATTGTCGCGACATTGTACCATAGTTCATCATGGGAATGTTAAATTATCTGTTACTCCCATTGATCATGTGCCTGTTAATACACCTAGGAGATTGGAGGTCCTGGGTAAAAAAGAAACATATTGGATATTTAAGTTGGGCACCTTAAGCCCTGGTGGATTGAATGAGGTTAGCGACCTCTTCTAGGTACCTATAAGTAATTAATATCATGAGTTTCATCTCACGGAGATTCTTCTGTGATGGATTTTCTTGATTGTAGGAGTTCCTCCGTGTGTCGTCGTGGGGAGAGACTATGGACCTCAGTGCTCCCCATTTTTCATGAACTCCGGTGGTTAACTGGTTTGAGGTGCTGCTTATTCCTTTGTAGTGTTTGTAGACCTCTAGATCATATGGGTTCATATCCGAAAAGAGTTGTGGAAATTGAGCATATGGGAACCCATTCTTTCCCTTACTTTTTTACTTTTTTACTTTATATTATGTGATGGTGTTACCTTATATAAGCCCTTTGTTTGTTTTGCCTTTATTATGGGTCAACATATGATAGCGTCTTGAATGGGTTTAACTGGTGGATCCAGGATAAATAGTTGCCCTCACCTAAGACCACCAGGTGGTGTAGTGGTATAAGACGGAGGTTTATTCTCTGGAGGATAGTTTTTAGGTTTCTTCATATGTGAGTTCTGATCCTGGTTGATCTAGATACCAGAAATGTTTATATATATTTGTTTTTATTATTTATTGATTAATATTTGTAGTTCTAAAGATTGATTATTGTGTTTTATGTATTTTAATGTTTTGTAATTAATGTTATGGGTGTATTTATAAATTTTTGATTTAAAGTGGGCGTTCTCACCAGAAGTGATGTCGTAAGAAGGTGGGGTTTATACATGTTTGTATATATTTTTTTGATTGTATTTGTAGGTATATATACCTGTTTTTACTGATGAATCTTGATGCCCTGATGAAGTGGCCTGTTGGCCACGAAACGCGTAGGCTAATAAACAGAGTGTGTGTGTAACTCTGATACCTTTATTGTGGTCTGCGCGGCTTCTATTCTCCGGTTCTACTTCTCTCCATGTGGATTTGTTCTCCTTCACTCAAGCAGACACAAATATAATTGGCACATAGTGGGAACCCTGTTGATTTTTGCATTGAAGCTCAAGAGCTGAAGTTATGCCTCTGTGTGAGGTTTGGCTCACATATGACATGAGGATAGTTATCTTCTCATTGAAAATATATATATAAAAAAATAGTTAATAAAAGGTGTAAACATCCGTCTTTTGGTTATAAGTTGTGTATTGGAGAATAGTAACAGAAAAATTTATTATGAGATTTCCACATCTAATGAAGAGCGGAATATAATGGTGAAATTTGAGCCCAGTCTTTAATGTGCTCATTACAATTCCGCCACTCCATATGTATTAAATGTTCCACCTTCCTGATAATTTTGGTGAAATGGCACCAACACAAGTCTTTAAGCATAGTATACCACTTACCAATGTAAGACAAGAGCTAGAGATGGGCAGATCAGGAACAGTTCGAAATTCGATTTGTGGAAAAGTTATTATCTACAAATTTAATGACACTTTTTATTCTCTGTGGTTTGTGCAGACACCATAGCATAATAAATGTAATAGGTAAAAGATAGAAAAATCCTTATCACCGCTCACCTCTGTGTCCCCTCAGCTCCTCACCATCACCCTTCCAGTCCTCATTGCGTCTTCAGATTTCTGCTGCTCTCGTTGAATTTCCTGTACCTCTCATTCGGGTCTGATGAGGCCCAGCAGTGTTTTGCGCATGAACGTGCAGCGAGGTCATTGCGCGTGCCATGACATCATGACACCATAACCTGTGACGCACACTTACGCAGAACCCTCTCGGGCCTAAACAAATCCAGAACCACAGTCCAGTGTGAGAGGTTAGGGGAATTCAACACAAGCAGCGGTGATCTGAAGATGTGACGAGTACCAGACACGTGCTGGAGGAGCCGGAGAGGTGAGTAGTATGGTGAGTGTAAGGATTATTCTTTTTACATTTTGATGACCTTTTCTGGTTCAGATTTTTTTTTTTTGCTCAAATTGCTACCTTATACAGGTCCTTCTCAAAAAATTAGCATATAGTGTTAAATTTCATTATTTACCATAATGTAATGATTACAATTAAACTTTCATATATTATAGATTCATTATCCACAAACTGAAATTTGTCAGGTCTTTTATTGTTTAAATACTGATGATTTTGGCATACAACTCCTGATAACCCAAAAAACCTGTCTCAATAAATTAGCATATCAAGAAAAGGTTCTCTAAACGACCTATTACCCTAATCTTCTGAATCAACTAATTAACTCTAAACACATGCAAAAGATACCTGAGGCTTTTATAAACTCCCTGCCTGGTTCATTACTCAAAACCCCCATCATGGGTAAGACTAGCGACCTGACAGATGTCAAGAAGGCCATCATTGACACCCTCAAGCAAGAGGGTAAGACCCAGAAAGAAATTTCTCAACAAATAGGCTGTTCCCAGAGTGCTGTATCAAGGCACCTCAATGGTAAGTCTGTTGGAAGGAAACAATGTGGCAGAAAACGCTGTACAACGAGAAGAGGAGACCGGACCCTGAGGAAGATTGTGGAGAAGGACCGATTCCAGACCTTGGGGAACCTGAGGAAGCAGTGGACTGAGTCTGGTGTGGAAACATCCAGAGCCACCGTGCACAGGCGTGTGCAGGAAATGGGCTACAGAGAAGCAGCACTGGACTGTTGCTAAGTGGTCCCAAGTACTTTTTTCTGATGAAAGCAAATTTTGCATGTCATTCGGAAATCAAGGTGCCAGAGTCTGGAGGAAGACTGGGGAGAAGGAAATGCCAAAATGCCTGAAGTCCAGTGTCAAGTACCCACAGTCAGTGATGGTGTGGGGTGTCATGTCAGCTGCTGGTGTTGGTCCACTGTGTTTCATCAAGGGCAGGGTCAATGCAGCTAGCTATCAGGAGATTTTGGAGCACTTCATGCTTCCATCGGCTGAAATGCTTTATGGAGATGAAGATTTCATTTTTCAGCACGACCTGGCACCTGCTCACAGTGCCAAAACCACTGGTAAATGGTTTACTGACCATGGTATTACTGTGCTCAATTGGCCTGCCAACTCTCCTGACCTGAACCCCATAGAGAATCTGTGGGATATTGTGAAGAGAAAGTTGAGAGACGCAAGACCCAACACTCTGGATGAGCTTAAGGCCGCTATTGAAGCATCCTGGGCCTCCATAACATCTCAGCAGTGTCACAGGCTGATTGCCTCCATGCCACGCCGCATTGAAGCAGTCATTTCTGCCAAAGGATTCCCGACCAAGTATTGAGTGCATAACTGAACATTATTATTTGATGTTTTTTTTGTTTGTTATTAAAAAACACTTTTATTTGATTGGATGGGTGAAATATGCTAATTTATTGAGACAGGTTTTTTGGGTTATCAGGAGTTGTATGCCAAAATCATCAGTATTTAAACAATAAAAGACCTGACAAATTTCTGTTGGTGGATAATGAATCTATAATATATGAAAGTTTAATTGTAATCATTACATTATGGTAAATAATGAAATTTAACACTATATGCTAATTTTTTGAGAAGGACCTGTATTTTATACATAGGTTTGACAAAGGCTTTTTGGAGCCGAAACGTTTCTTTTTTTTGCAAACATGAAAATTAAAAGTTTGATCACATTTTTGATATTCCTACAGTGTGCTATCTGCTTTTTGTGTATGCACATTATTAGGTTAGTGGGCTGTAACCTGCAGGCTGGCACCTACCAACTGAGTTTTGTCATTGCTTGTGCTGCTTCATCTGTTATTAAATATAAACAGTGTTTTTGATACAGTGGCGATTTTGCAAGTTTTCAAACTACAAAGAATGGAGAGGTCTGTCATTTTTATCGTAGGAACACTTCAACTGTGAGAGACAGAATCTTAAAAAAAATCAAAAAATCACTTTGCATGATTTTAAAATAATTAATTTGCATTTTATTGCATGAAATACGTATTTGATCACCTACTAACCAGCAAGAATTCTGTCTCTCACAGACCTGTTTGCTTTCTTTAAGAAGCCCTCCTACTCTGCACTCATTACTAGTGTTGAGCATTCCAATACTGCAAGTATCGGGTATCGGCCGATATTTTCTGTATCGGAATTCCGATTCCGAGTTCCCATATTTTTGTGATATCGGAAATCGGAATCGGCGTGTGTGGTGCGTATGGTTCCCATGGTCTGGAGGAGGGGTCCTTCAGACCCTGGGAACCATCCAGGACACCTTCCGATATTTGTGTCCCATTGACTTGCATTGGTATCGGGTATCGGTATCGGCGAGATCCGATATTTTGCCGGTATCGGCCGATACCATCCGATACCGATACTTTCAAATATCGGAAGGTATCGCTCAACACTACTCATTACCTGTATTATTGCACCTGTTTGAACTTGTTACCTGTATAAAAGACACCTGTCCGCACACTCAATCAATCGCACTCCAACCTCACCACCATGGCCAAGACCAAAGGGCTGCCTATCGACACCAGGGCCGAAATTGTAGACCTGCAAACCTTGCCCAGCAGCACCCGGGGCCTGCAGGAAACCCCTGTGGATGTCATCGCCTAACTGCTCTGTGTGCCAGTGTCCGGTGGTCATAGCAGATGAGCATTTTGGCTGCACATCGCAAGGCTTTGTAGTATAAGCGATTAGAAAATCCTAGCTTTAGTCTCCCATGGAAAATATTGAAGCCAGTAAAAAGTAAAACAAAAGCTTTTACAAATATTTTAAAAATTAAAAAATATAAAAGTTTAAATTGCTCCCCATTCGCCCTATTCAAAATAAAACAATTACAAATAAATAAAAAACACATATTTGGTATTGCCACATTCAGAATCGCCCGATCTATCAATATATTAAAATAATTAATCCGATCGGTAAATGGCATAATGAAAAAAAATCAAAACCCCAGAATTACGTTCTTTTGGTCACCACAGCTTTTCATTAAAATGCAATAACAGGCGGTCAAAAGATCATATCTGCACAAAATCGGTATCAATTAAAACATCAACTTGGCATGCAAAAAATAAGCCCCAGATCATGAAAAATGAAGACGTACGGGTCTCGGAAAATGGCGACATTTTTTTTCCAAAAATGTTTTTTTTTTCACCACTTACCGTATATGAAAAAAAACCTATCCATGTTTGGTATCTACCTGGAGAATCATAATAGCAGGTCAGGTCAGTTTTAGCATTTAGTGAACATGGTAAAAAAACACTTGTGGAATTGCACTTTTTTTGCACTTTCACCGCACTTTGAATTTTTTCCATTTTCAAGTGCACTATATGGTAAAGCCAATGGTGTCATCCCGCAAAAAACAATCCCTCACATGGCCATAGAGCCGGAAAAATAAATAAAGCTATGGCTCTGTGAATAAAGGGGCGAAAGAAACAAAAACTCAAAAATGGAAAAACCCGAGGTGGTGAAGGGGTTAAATGGCATTAGACATTGGTAAATTTGGCATAGGACTTTTTATGGAAAGCAAACGTTGAAAATTGCACACAATTTTGGGCCCAAATAAAATGATAGATGTCCCCAATATTTTTTTGTTTCTCCACCATTTCAAAGTGGTGAAAGATGACAGGAATTTCCAATCAGACTCTGATAGGAGCTGAATACAATGTCAGTCTCTGAGAAATGTAGCAGACCGCACCACCTCCTGTAATCACGGCTGAGCCTTCATGCCTACAATGGAGATATAACCGCCGGACCTCGGGTGCTCCTGCCGACAACACATGCCAATAGATCCAATGAAGATAAAGAAAGGCAGCACTCACCGATCCTTCCAAGCCAGGTATCTTTATTAATCCAGGATAAAAAGTCTTCACGGCCGGGGTACAGGTGTAAAGAGTGCGGCAGGCCTGACGACGGCCGTTTCGCGCCCTCCTTCTACGGGTCAGTGAATGAGCGTTCGCCATGCCGGGTGAAAAAGGCGATCAGAGGCAAAACACCTCCTCTCGCCGCTTCCTCCCGCCACACCGACACGCCTCCTTCACGTGCATGACACTTAAAATCAAGTTATACAATGTCTGCTTGCATGATCACTACTTTATCTCAGATAAATCTAGTTACTAGAAATGAGCAAATCTTTTTTTGTTTTTTATCCTCAAGATATTCTGTATTTTTTTTGCTGGACTGCTCATGTTTCTTTCAAATATTCCATTTGATTAACTGGAGAGGTCGGCAGGTGTCCTTGCACTCAGTGAAATCCAGGGAAACTCACAAGGATTCAAATTTTCAGGGTAAGGGGACCTGTGCAACCTCCTTTATTTGTGAGTCTTCTGTAGCTGATGTCATCTTCTGCACTGTTTAAAGTAGTGTTGCCCATATTTGCCCATTCAGATTAAACTAATTGCAAATTGTTCAAATTTGCCAGGTTTAGCAAAATTCCAAAACGTTTTACGAAAATTTTATTTGCTTCTAATTGATTCAGTTATCTCTTCTAGTTATCATTACCTCTTAAAAATATATTTTGCCAATGGCAAAATTTTAATCTAACCTTCCAAAATAATAAAAATACGAGATGATGAGATGACATAGTTTATGTTTATTGTTGACATGCACTTGATCCCGTTAGTTCTCTTATGTGACAATACTTTGTCAAAGTTGGGAATGAAATGGCCTTCGCACAGCTGCAAAACTCTTGGTCTCCTGGGCTTGCTCTTATTGCATTCCTTGTTCATTTCTCACTGCATTGCACCTGGTTACTGTATGTCCTTTTCACTTAAGGGAAAAGAGAAAAAAATGGGAAGATATATGTGTTTAAATGTGGACCTTCCCATGAGAGGTCAGAAACATAAAAATACAACTATAAATAGACGACCCAGAGGAAGCCATTTGAAGCATACTTTTGATACATGAAATTTCCATTCATGATTTTGATAATGGCATGGCCATTGTCCTGGACGGTAAGCAGATATAGGCATAGACAAGGATACATAATCTGGTAGACAGGTCATCATTCTTGAAAGGGCCCCATTATTAGCATATGACGGATTCATTAATTTTCAGAACTCTACACAAGACAACAGTCAAAGACATAGAAAAATGAAGTTACGCTAATGCGATTGCTCAGTGGGTGACATATGCTCCGATCCTTGGTTTGTAAATATGTTACGAAAGAACTGATCTTTTCAAAGACTTTGTGCAAAGTTCGGGAAAGATTTTGCCAGAAACTGACAACATTGAACATATTCTAAGATACATGTAATAATCAACCACCATTTCATGTGGGGAAACAAAAAAAAAACATTTGTTTAATTATTCACATGACTTCTTAAGAAATAAGCCATAGGCTGAGTTTAAACTTAGTGCCATATTATAACCAACATTGACAATATTGTAGAATCTGTCCCATGCTGGTGATTTAATGAAGCGATGCAGTTAAATGGTTTTCTGAATTGTTAAGTATCTTGCTGTCCCATTGTACAAGTTCTGCCTCTCAGCAAGACCTGTCCCCTACTTCACCCTGGCTTTCATCTAACTTCTCTTAAAGTATATATTGAAGCTAAGATTTTTTCCACCTGTCCCTGTCTTACTGTGACTGTGAAAGATGATTGCCTTCTGGTGAAGCCCTTTTCCCCTTTCTCTACACCCAAGATCCATGTTCATTGCACATCAAACAACCGTACCATACCCTGATGGTTTAAATCTTTAAACAGAGAATAAGAGCCTAAGTACATCCAGCGAGACCCCTCACATCCTATACTCTTGTCACTGTATGTTCATGGCACAATTACCAGGAGAGGGGGGCTGTTGAGCGAATCAAGTAGTGTGTGTTGTCTCTGTGGACTGCATGCTGATGCTCTGATCAGGACTCTAGCAAAATTCTGTTTGAAATGAGAATAGACTAATTTTCATCACACTCGTTTCGCAGCTATCCCAAGTGGGTGAACATGCCAAGGGTCATCATTAAAAAAAAAAAAAAAGCTGCCTTCAAAAGATCCCAGGTCTATTTTTTTTCTACAGACTCTCCGTTGTTGGTACTGCTTAAAAGAGAAAAATGTGATTTCCTTTAATTGCCATAAACCATTTTATTGTGTGAAGGACGAAATAGAGTTAAGAATGAAATTATTGGAAAATGTAATAAAAAATATGATTATGAAAATAAGCCATTGACTATCCACACTCTCTCCCCCCGATGCTTCGGATTTTTGAAAGATATTATCAATGTTTAGATAGTAAATTAGTAAATTGCTTGATCAGACGTTTTAGATTTTGATGGAACAGGTGAGTATAGATTCAATTATGTTAATACAGTTCTTTTGAGGGGTAAGCAACGAGTTGCATTGCAATCCTCATCTGAGTTGTGTGTCCACCTCACTTTTGTCTTAAGGTGCTTCCCTGAATGTATAATTGACAACATTTTGGGGAATATTTAAGCCCCACCCTAACACCTTCCTTCCCATCATGGGAACACATCCATCCCTCCCAGTAACGGCTCATTCCAAAGTACCCGCTTTTGGGTGGAGCTTCCATAAACCTCAACCCTTTTGGCTCAGAAGTACAAGTAAAAGCAGGACAGGTGGCAAATATATGACAATGCAAGATACTATCACTGCATTTTAGATCTCTCGTCTGTTGGGGCTGTATATGCTGACCCTACCTATGGCACAAAGTATTGGGGTTCTGTATATGGGGGCTATATACAATTGTGGCACTGCGTAAAGGATTTCATTGTCTGGGACACTGAAAATGAAGGTGTTTTCTTCCTGCAACTCTATGTGAGGGCATTCAATAAGTGATTACGGTATGAATCAATCACTGTATGGCAGTTTTATTCAGTCATAAATAGCAGTATAGTCACTATATAGCAGTAGCATTTAGTAAATGTATGACAGCACTATGCAATTTCAATGTGTAACTATTGATGTTATTTTGTCATAATATTATTCATCAATATTATATAGCGTGTGCTCAGAAAAAAACATGAATATTAAACTGCTGAAAGAGCAAAATATTCATGTTTACATTGGGTATGGGGTAAAATTTGCCAATAAGCCAATAGAATCTTGTGGCGCTCGGACACTTTTATGCCGTATTTTATTAATATATGTCTTGTAAAATCCTTAAACAGTATTAGTGTCATAGAGCATTGAAATGAACATACAGATTATCAGTTATGATATGCACAATTAGATGAAATATAATTGCGGATATCCTAGCAAGTTGACTAATCGAGCTCTTCTTTTTAGCAATACAACCGTTTCTGCTTTCAGTTTATGCAGATAACGCGATATTAAGATCTCAAATTTATGACTTTGCTTCAAGCACATCGCTACATGTTTCTTACATTATATTCGTGGTTAATTGCTCACCACACGCCATTAAATTTGTGTCTGATGCCAGACGGCAGTGACCTTGCTCTGCTCAGCTGCATAATGACAATGGAAGAACAATGCTTGCATGTAGTTATCAGGGTGTTAGCTGGTATAATGAATATCTCATAATCAGGCGTGTCAGATGCACTGATCTGATTCTGCACCATTCCTGCAGGCTGTTGGGAGACTAATCTCTACTGCTCAGGCCTCATAAACCATAATGGCAGTATCCTAATACATTATAGTGAATGGATTATTCTTTTCGGCAAAACAAGGCTCATTATTTGTGGATGTGTGCACATTTGTTAGCCATGCACAGTTTTAAATAGTACATTCTTATTTAGGGTACCACCCTTAGAAAGAAATCGTGTTGCCCCTCTGATCATGGTATTGACATACCTGCCATTATAGTACTATATTATTATGTGCTAATTGACACATCTTCGCTCTTTATGAAGTTCTACATTGCACTGTTTTTTGTTGCACTATGTTGTGCTGCAGGGAGACAAGAGGCCCTCTGCCAAAAAGCTGGCAAATATACTCTTCAACATTGAAATTACAATTCCAAGATGGAAAAGTCATGAAGTTTTGGAAATCAGACAATCGATCAATATGTTAATGGTATGCAAATGTTGAAAAAATGGAAACAAAATTCACAAACGATGTACATTTTTTTAGTATACAGTGTTAGCGTGACTTGCAATAATCCCCGCAATCGCATGGCTTGGCTGCTATCTGTAAGGTTTCCAATAGTTACGAGAGGAATGTTCTTCCACGCTGAATGCACTATGGCAGTGTTCCCCAACTCCAGTCCTCAAGGCCCACCAACAGGTCATGATTTCAGGATTTTCTTTGTTTTGCACAGGTGATGGAATTATTGCCTGTGCAGGTGATGCAATTATCACCTGCGTAATACTATGGAAATCCTGAAAACATGACCTGTTGGTGGGCCTTGAGGACTGGAGTTGGGGAGCACTGCACTAGGGCACGCAAATCATCAAGATCCGCTTCTGGCAGCTCCCTTTTGCAATTTGCAATGATATCACAGATTTTATCGATGGGAGACAAATCCAGAGATGCTGCAGGTTACAATAGCAAGTTTAGGCTCATAGTGGCATGAACAAGAGACGGCCTGGCAATATTGTGTTGAAAAACATCTCATTGGACAATTTGGAGAAATTGTTGTACCACTGGTTCCACAATTGATCGATTATATACTGCAAGCAAAATTAGACATCACATACCAAGCTAAGGCGTCAAACAGTGCCTACACAAAACATGAGCTAGCATTTGAATAACATTGGACTACGAGCCAGATGTCAGCCATAAATGTTCCACTGACTTAACTATTTATTTATTATTATTTAATATCCTTCGACTCGATCTCGAGCCATGGTGACTTAAAGAAGATTGATCTTGTGCAAGCCCAGATAGGTCCATCTGTGTCTTTTTCGCTGTTATCTTGATTATATCAAGCCATCAGGTTGCTGGTATTCTTCTTCGCCTTGCTCCTTCTATTCTTCTGACCATGATGTCCTGCTCTCTTCATATGATGTGTTCAAAGTAGGCAAGTCGCAACTTGGTGATTGCTGCTTCGAGTGACATGTCTGTCTTGACTTGTTCCAAAATTGATTTGTTTGTTCTTCCAGCCATCCATTTGTAATATCAGTCCCATGTTCAAACTTTCCATCTCGATACTCTTTAATAAGTCCTTCATTCCATCTACACTTGTTGCTAACAATGTTTTATCGTCTGCGTATTTAAGATTGTTGATGATGCGCCAAGTAATTTTGATTCCTTCTTCTTTTTTGGCAAGACCAGTCTACCTGAAAAACTTCTGTACTGTATATAAATTGAAGAGAATTGATGACAGGATGCAGCCTTGCCCGACACCTCGCTCTACTTTGAACCATGCCGTGTCACCGTGTTCTGTTCGGACTGTTGATTCCTTGTCGATGTAAAGGTTTCTAATGAGACATCTGACACACCCATATCCTTCATGATATTTCAAAGTTTCTGATGATCAACACAGTCGAAGGCTTTGCTGTAGTCGAAGAAGCAAAAATAGATCTCCTTGTTATATTCTCTGGCCTTTTCCATTATACATCTAATGTTAGCAATTACACCTCTTTTTCCTCTGCCTTTTCTGAATCCTGCTTGTTCCTCTGGCAGCTCTTTGTCAAAGTAAGGCTCTAATTGTCTTTGTAGGATCTTCAGTAGTATTTTGCTGGCATAAGGTATGAGTGTAATAGTCTGATAGTTTGCACAGTCGGTAGCATCTCCCTTCTTCGGAATAGGAATAAACATTGACCTTGTCCAGTCCTTGGGCCATTTACCAGATATACATTTCTGATAACACAGGTGTATGATGACAACAATTGCTGATTCAGAAGATTTTATTAGCTCTGTTGGCATATTGTCAGTCAGGCGCTTTGTTATTAGACAGAAGCTTTATCGCAGCGATGACTTAGTCTTTCTGGATATTCATTTCTAAACCATTTTCAGTCTCATCTTCTTCCCGTATCACTGAGTCATCCGTGTATTCTTTACATGTTTTCTTGATCTTTTGTGGCTCAGTTAGTTTGTTCCTGTTGGTGTCTTTCAACATACCCACTCTTTTTTTGAAATTTTTGTTGCATCTCTATGATCTTTTGGTATGCCTTCCTGGTCTGGCCCATTAGGTATTTGCTTTCTATCTGTGCATCTCTTTTGATAATAAAGTTCTTTGTCTGCTCGAATGGCTCACTTTAGTTTATTGCTGATGCTGTCTGCATTCTCCTTGTTATGTTTTGCTTTTGCCATTCGTCTTTCTTCGATTCACTTAACACCACCATAGTGGTCAGCTACCATAGTGCAGAGCAAGACAAAAATGGAGACTATAATGAAGCTCTATCCTCTTCAGCAATGAGTCTCACTTTTGTTTTGGATGCCATGATAGCCAAAGATTGATCAGGAAATCACGTGGGCAACGCCATACAAAGGCCTTCACAAGAGAACGTCATATTGGTTCTACTCACAGAATTATGGTGTGGGGTGGCATAACTTACAGTAGCCAGATCCATTTAATCCTCATGCAAAGGACACTACCAGCTCAGCGTTACATTAATGTTTGTTGTGGAACCAACGGTGCGGCCATTTCTTCAAAGTGTGCAGGGAGACTTTTTCAGCACGCACGACAATGCCAGGCTGCATATAGCTCATGTTACTGTGATCAGCCTTCATGATCTAAACATGCTCTCATGGCCTGCAGCTTCTCCGGACTTCTCTCTCAACAAGCACATATGGGCCATCATTCATCGGCAATTGCAAAGGGAGCTGCCAGCAGTGGATCTTCATGATTCGCCCAAGTGCATTCAGCATTCCAGCACAATCTTCAAACAACAATTAACCTCACTGACAGTAGCCAAGGCATTTAAGTGTTTATTTTTGTGCGATGCGCTCATACTCAATACTGAATAAATTGAGATGTTTAAAGAATTTAGTTTACTTTTTTCATCACTGGAATATCATTAACATATCTATCCATCCTGTGATTTACATAATTTCATGCATTTTTCTTTTGCTGATGCAATTTCAATGTTGAGCAGTGTAGATGTTAGGGCTAGCGGAACGCACCGAGTAACAATAGATGTTTATTATAAATGGTGCGTTCGCAGCCCAGGGTCCACCGTGCAGGAGGAACCTGCTGCTAGTGAATGGTGGCACTGTTTGGCAGTATAGACTAGCTCTGTTATCTCACAGAGCAGCCGCGAGAGGAAAGCACTGCGCCCTGTTAGCCTCACAGGAGCACAAGCTTACTGCCGAACTGATAGCAGTCAGTGGTTATGCACACACGCAATCTCCTCACCGGAGGTGCCGGTATTCTAGAGGCTTATTTCAGCTGGGTCCCTGAATCACGTTCACACAATCTCCTCACCGGAGGTGCCAGCATTCTAGAGGCTTATTTCAGCCAGGCCCCTGAACACATACATGCATAACCACACTGGCGCAAAGCACATATAAGAGTTGATACTAGCGCATGGCCGTGTGGCCATGCGAGCCTTAAATAGCTGCAGCACGTTTAGGACCTTTCAAAGAAGGACCAATGGAGTGCTGCAGTACCTGAGAGATCTTGCCCTGGGCATGCTCAGAATGCAAAGCAGGCTTTAGTCCCAGCACCTACAAGGACCTTAGCTGCAGTATCTGATCATGTGACCCTTGATCTCCACTGAGAGATCTTACTCTGGGCATGCTCAGAATGTGAAAAGCAGGACTTAGCCCGAGAAGCGTCTGCTCGCCGCTGCCCAGCACTGACTCCAATGGCAGAAGCAGGAAATGCAGCAGTAACTCTTAGGACAGAGTCAGACTGAGCGAGACGCTGGGATTGACATCTCTGCTGAGCAGGCTCCACTGCGGCAGGAGAAGAATGGGAGACCACAACGGAGATGGCCCGAGATTCCCCCTGTGCAGAGGCAGGAACTCGACCCCTAACAGTAGATATGCTTTTTTTTAACATGACTCATCCACTGCCCTCTAGGCACTTAATAGAAGTAAAGTAATAGATTTCTGATAGTTACCATTTATGATATTCAGCAATTTAGATCACAGGGAAATGTACTGATATAATGTCACAAATCTGTTGTTGGGTGTGCCGGGACCAGGGACTCCTTCCCTGTCCCTAACGCTAGGTGCGCTCTAGCTTCCCCTGTTCCCCAGATTACTTGTGATGGAGAATACATGAGGGCCATGTACCTTGCCTTAGCTCCTGAATCCACTCTCAGTCTGCACCCTTTCCTGCCCAGGGAAGAGGGGAGTAATAGTGTATGTTAATACACCAACCAGACTAGCAAGGTAATATAAATATGGATAAAGGAAAATACCAATCATACAAATATACTCATCCAAACAACAGAAGTAAACACTGGGGAGTGGAGGTTGAAGTAAAACTAAAGTAGGAGAAGGAGGGGAATCAGCACACACCCAAAACCTAGCAACAGTCTCAGATAACGCCACCAAACACCTTCTCAAACAACAACCACAAACCACTATCTTCTAACCATATGGCATAAGCTTGCTCTGGCAATGAGCGACTGCCAGGGCCCAGATTATATAGGAGAGGTGAGTGGCTAACAGTGAACAGCTGAGAGCCTTAATGCATGAAAGATTCCAAGAGCTCTCTACTGAGCAGATTAACCCCTGCACTGCTAAAAGAAACCTGCATCATTTAATATGAAGGTGAAGTGTGTAGTTCCCATATCTCTGCCTGCAGTCCCTTTTTCCCTGCAGACACACCAGCATAGTCACGACTGTGGCCCCGTCCTGCTCCTTCCAGGTCTGCTGCTGCCCAGGGTGTGTGCACAGCATTCAGGTCCCCGGGCACTGTATTTAGGGCACACGTGCTCACTTCCTCTTTCTTAAAGAGGCCACACACATTCCTCTAAAGTTTCCCCAGCCAATAGCTGGAGGACACTTACTATTTAAAGCACCTCCTCCAACATGGAGGTGCCTGTGCAATGTTGTGAGTTTATTTTCCTAATACTCTTGTGAGTTCTCAGGTCCCAGTGCTTGTATCTCAGTCTGCTGCACCCAACAGTTCTCATCTAGAATGGAAGCCGGTCCATTTGCACCCACCAGTACTCATGTCAATGGCAGCTGGTCCAGTTGCACCCGCCAGTGCTCACCTGAAAGGCAGCCGATTCTGTTGCACCTGCCAGTGCTTATCTCAATGACAGCTGGACCAGTTGCATCTGCCAGTGCTCACCTCAAAGGCAACCAGCCCTGTTGCACCTGCCCTGCTCATCTCAATGACAGCTGGTCCCGCTGCACCCGCCAGTGCTCATCTCAATGCAGCCAGTCTAGTTGCACCTGCCAGGGCTCATCTCTCTGCCAGCTGGTCCTGTCTGCATCTGAGGTTCCTGTCATCTTACTCCACCTGCCTGCATCTGTTGGACATTCTACCCATTAAAAGTACAGTGTGAAATGTGCATGTGTCGGCCATTAAATCAATTGTACTAGCGCAAGGTTTACAGATACTGTAGATGTGGATAATGTAGGGCGCGTCATCTACATAAGACAGACAGGAGGTGATGATTTCCATTTGGCATGATACATGAACTCATTTTTCTCTGATATGAGGAGAGGATACATTTACAAAATTGTGTAGAGTGCTAATAAATGAGTGGCAGCAGGTTAGTAAGGAGAAGCCTGATGATGACACGTTCACACAAAAGGGTTCTTCACCTTTGTGGATATTTTCTTTCTTACTTAAATGCATGCAATTGGGGCTAAAAATCATTTTTGCATTTGGGTTTCATTAAAAAAGTATCTACGGTTTGCGTTCCATAGCACATCAATGGCTGGCAGCAGAATGAGTAACAGGCTTGGCCACATTATCTTTATTTTAACAGAAGTGTTGTTGGCCCTTACTATTATACAGGCATGACATGTTCTCCTCCTGCTCTTGTCAGTGCCCCAACTGCATGCATTTAAATAATAAAAAAAAGTCCACAAAGGTGGACATCCCCTTTAAGGCCAGTTTCACATGTCAGTGAAACACAAAAGTGATCGGATCAGACTGACTGGCAGACCACTGAGCCTATTCCCCAGTATTCTGTATCTATTGTCTTACCCTTACTGGTGTATCCCGATATTAACTTTCTGCTGTTATTGCCCATAGAAACCTTATCTCCATATCATTCCTGTTAGCAGTAACTCCCTGCATTTCCCCTTGTTCACTTTCCACATTCGATCCCTTCACAGAAGAAGAAGTCTCCAAGCTCCTCTCTTCTTCTCGTACGACTACATGCGCTACCGACCCCATTCCCTCACATCTCCTCCAGTCTCTCTCTCCAGTCACAACTCACCTAACTATAATCTTTTATCTCTCCCTCTCCTCTGGCATTTTCCCCTCCTCCTTCAAACACTCTATCCTTACTCCATTATTAAAGAAACCCGCCCTCAACCCATCATGCAAAAATAACTACAGACCAGTCTCCAATCTCCCCTTCATCTCTAAACTCTTGGAGTGCCTGATCTACTCCTGCCTTACCCTTTACCTCTCCACTCATTCCCTCCTAGACCCTTCACAGTCCAGTTTCTGCCCAGTACATTCGACAGAAACCGCACTCATCAAAGTGACCAACGACCTTCTTACAGCAAAATGTATTGGTGACCACTCTCTGCTCATTCTTCTGGACCTTTCTGCAGCTTTCGACACTGTTGACCACCATCTCCTTCTCGCTAGGCTCCAGTCACTAGGCATTAAGGACACTGCTCTCTCCTGTTTCTCTTCCTATCTTTCTGACCACAGTGTTCTGTTTGCTGGCTCCACTTCATCACCTCTTCCTCTCACTGTTGGGTACCTCAGGGCTTAGTCCTTGACCCCCTTCTCTTCTCCCTCTACACGGTCCCAATTGGATAGACCATCAGCAGATTTGGCTTTCAGTATCATATTTATGCTGATGACACACAACTATACACGTCATTCCCTGATCTTACCCCCGCTGACTGTCTGTTCACATTCTCCAACATCATGTCCACTCTCTATCTGAAACTCAACTTTTCCAAAACAGAACTTCTTTATTTACTCGCCGTCTACTAACCTCCCTAAATCTGACATTTCCCTCTCTCTGGGTGGCACCATAATAAAACCCCAGCAGCAGGTGTGCTGTCTGGGTGTTATGTTTTACTCCGATCTCTCCTTCACCTACAATATACAATCTCTTGCCTGCTCTTGCCGCTTACACCGAAAGAACATCTCTAGAATCCACTCTTTTCTCACCATGGAGACAGCTAAAACCCTCACTGTCGCCCTGATCCACTCCCACCTGGACTACTGTAATGCTCTATTAACCCCTTCATGACCCAGCCTATTTTGACCTTAATGACCTGGCCGTTTTTTGCAATTCTGACCAGTGTCCCTTTATGAGGTAATAACTCAGGAACGCTTCAACGGATCCTAGCGGTTCTGAGATTGTTTTTTCGTGACATATTGGGCTTCATGTTAGTGGTAAATTTAGGTCAATAAATTCTGCGTTTATTTGTGATAAAAACGGAAATTTGGCGAAAATTTTGAAAATTTCGCAATTTTCACATTTTGAATTTTTATTCTGTTAAACCAGAGAGTTATGTGACACAAAATAGTTAATAAATAACATTTCCCACATGTCTACTTTACACCAGCACAATTTTGGAAACAAAATTTTTTTTTGCTAGGAAGTTATAAGAGTTAAAATTTGACCAGCGATTTCTCATTTTTACAACGAAATTTACAAAACCATTTTTTTTAGGGACCACCTCACATTTGAAGTCAGTTTGAGGGGTCTATATGGCTGAAAATACCCAAAAGTGACACCATTCTAAAAAATGCACCCCTCAAGGTGCACAAAACCACATTCAAGAAGTTTTTTAACCCTTCAGGTGCTTCACAGCAGCAGAAGCAACATGGAAGGAAAAAATGAACATTTAACTTTTTAGTCACAAAAATTATCTTTTAGCAACATTTTTTTTATTTTCCCAATGGTACAAGGAGAAACTGAACCACGAAAGTTCTTGTCCAATTTGTCCTGAGTACGCTGATACCTCATATGTGGTGGTAAACCACTGTTTGGGCGCACGGCAGGGCTTGGAAGGGAAGGAGCGCCATTTGACTTTTTGAATGAAAAATTGGCTCCACTCTTTAGCGGACACCATGTCACGTTTGGAGAGCCCCCGTGTGCCTAAAAATTGGAGCTCCCCCACACGTGACCCCATTTTGGAAACTAGACGCCCCAAGGAACTTATCTAGATGCATAGTGAGAACTTTGAACCCCCGGGGGCTTCACAAATTGATCCGTAAAAATGAAAAAGTACTTTTTTTTCACAAAAAAATTCTTTTAGCCTCAATTTTTTTCATTTGCACATGGGTAACAGGATAAAATGGATCCTAAAATTTGTTGGGCAATTTCTCATGAGTACGCCGATACCTCACATGTGGGGGTAAACCACTGTTTGGGCACATGGTAAGGTTCGGAAGGGAAGGAGCGCCATTTGACTTTTTGAATGAAAAATTATCTCCATCGTTAGCGGACACCATGTCGTGTTTGGAGAGCCCCCGTGTGCCTAAACATTGGAGCTCCCCCACAAATGACCCCATTTTGGAAACTAGACCCCCCAAGGAACTTATCTAGATGCATATTGAGCACTTTAAACCCTCAGGTGCTTCACAAATTGATCTGTAAAAATGAAAAAGTACTTTTTTTTCACAAAAAAATTCTTTTCGCCTCAGTTTTTCATTTTCACATGGGCAATAGGATAAAATGAATCCTAAAATTTGTTGGGCAATTTCTCCCGAGTACGCCGATACCTCATATGTGGGGGTAAACCACTGTTTGGGCACACGGCAGGGCTCGGAAGGGAAGGCGCGCCATTTGACTTTTTGAATGGAAAATTAGCTCCAATTGTTAGCGGACACCATGTCGCGTTTAGAGAGCCCCTGTGTGCCTATGCATTGGAGCTCCCCCACAAGTGACCCCATTTTGGAAACTAGACCCCCCAAGGAACTTATCTAGATGCATATTGAGCACTTTAAACCCCCAGGTGCTTCACAGAAGTTTATAATGCAGAGCCATGAAAATAAAAAATAATTTTTCTTTCCTCAAAAATGATTTTTAGCCTGGAATTTCCTATTTTGCCAAGGGTAATAGGAGAAATTGGACCGCAAATGTTGTTGTCCAGTTTGTCCTGAGTACGCTGATACCCCATATGTGGGGGTAAACCACTGTTTGGGCGCACGGCAGGGCTCGGAAGGGAAGGCACGCCAATTGGCTTTTTAAATGGAAAATTAGCTCCAATCATTAGCGGACACCATGTCACGTTTGGAGAGCCCCTGTGTGCCTAAACATTGGAGATCCCCCACATATGACCCCATTTTGGAAACTAGACCCCTAAAGGAACTAATCTAGATGTGTGGTGAGGACTTTGAACTTCCAAGTGCTTCACAGAAGTTTATAACGCAGAGCCATGAAAATAAAATAAAAATTTTATTTTCTCTAAAATGATTTTTTAGCCTGCAATTTATTATTTTCCCAAGGGTAAAAGGAGAAATTTGACCCCAAAAGTTGTTGTACAGTTTCTCCTGAGTACGCTGATACCCCATATGTGGGGGTAAACCACAGTTTGGGCACATGTCGGGGCTCGGAAGTCAAGTAGTGACATTTTGAAATGCAGACTTTGATGGAATGCTCTGCGGGCGTTACGTTGCGTTTGCAGAGCCCCTGATGTGGCTAAACAGTAGAAACCCCCCACAAGTGACCCCATTTTAGAAACTAGACCCCGAAAGGAACTTATCTAGATGTGAGGTGAGCACTTTGAACCCCCAAGTGCTTCACAGAAGTTTATAACACAGAGCAGTGAAAATAATAAATACGTTTTCTTTCCTCAAAAATAATTTTTTAGCCCAGAATTTTTTATTTTCCCAAGGGTTACAGGAGAAATTGGACCCCAAAAGTTGTTGTCCAGTTTCTCCTGAGTACGCTGATACCCCATATGTGGGGGTAAACCACTGTTTGGGCACACGTCGGGGCTCAGAAGGGAAGTAGTGACTTTTGAAATGCAGACTTTGATGGAATGGTCTGCGGGCGTCACGTTGCGTTTGCAGAGCCCCTGGTGTGCCTAAACAGTAGAAACCCCCCACAAGTGACCCCATTTTGGAAACTAGACCCCCCAAGGAACTTATCTAGATATGTGGTGAGCACTTTGAACCCCCAAGTGCTTCACAGACGTTTACAACGCAGAGCCGTGAAAATAAAAAATCATTTTTCTTTCCTCAAAAATGATGTTTTAGCAAGCAATTTTTTATTTTCTCAAGGGTAACAGGAGAAATTGGACCCCAGTAATTGTTGCCCAGTTTGTCCTGAGTACGCTGATACCCCATATGTGGGGGTAAACCACTGTTTGGGCACATGTCGGGGCTCGGAAGTCAAGTAGTGACGTTTTGAAATGCAGACTTTGATGGAATGGTCTGCGGGCGTCACGTTGCGTTTGCAGAGCCCCTGGTGTGCCTAAACAGTAGAAACCCCCCACAAGTGACCCCATTTTGGAAACTAGACCCCCCAAGGAACTTATCTAGATATGTGGTGAGCACTTTGAACCCCCAAGTGCTTCACAGACGTTTACAACGCAGAGCCGTGAAAATAAAAAATCATTTTTCTTTCCTCAAAAATGATGTTTTAGCAAGCAATTTTTTATTTTCTCAAGGGTAACAGGAGAAATTGGACCCCAGTAATTGTTGCCCAGTTTGTCCTGAGTACGCTGATACCCCATATGTGGGGGTAAACCACTGTTTGGGCACATGTCGGGGCTCGGAAGTCAAGTAGTGACGTTTTGAAATGCAGACTTTGATGGAATGGTCTGCGGGCGTCACGTTGCGTTTGCAGAGCCCCTGGTGTGCCTAAACAGTAGAAACCCCCCACAAGTGACCCCATTTTGGAAACTAGACCCCCCAAGGAACTTATCTAGATATGTGGTGAGCACTTTGAACCCCCAAGTGCTTCACAGACGTTTACAACGCAGAGCCGTGAAAATAAAAAATCATTTTACTTTCCTCAAAAATGATGTTTTAGCAAGCAATTTTTTATTTTCTCAAGGGTAACAGGAGAAATTGGACCCCAGTAATTGTTGCCCAGTTTGTCCTGAGTACACTGATACCCCATATGTGGGGGTAAACCACTGTTTGGGCACACGTCGGGGCTCGGAAGGGAAGGAGCACCATTTGACTTTTTGAATGAAAGATTGGCTGGAATCAATGGTGGCGCCATGTTGCGTTTGGAGACCCCTGATGTGCCTAAACAGTGGAAACCCCTCAATTCTAACGCCAACACACCCCTAACCCTTATCCCAACTGTAGCCGTAACCCTAACCACAACCCTAACCGCAACACACCCCTAACCACAACCCTAACCCCAACACACCCCTAACCCTAACCACAACCCTAATTCCAACCCAACCCTAACCCTAAGGCTATGTACCCACGTTGCGGATTCGTGTGAGATTTTTCCGCACCATTTTTGAAAAATCCGCGGGTAAAAGGCACTGCGTTTTACCTGCGGATTTACTGCGGATTTCACCTGCGGATTCCTATTGAGGAATAGGTGTAAAACGCTGCGGAATCCGCACAAAGAATTGACATGCTGCGGAAAATACAACGCAGCGTTTCCGTGCGGTATTTTCCGCACCATGGGCACAGCGGATTTGGTTTTCCATAGGTTTACATGGTACTGTAAACCTGATGGAACACTGCTGCGGATCCGCAGCGGCCAATCCGCTGCGGATCCGCAGCCAAATCCGCACCGTGTGCACATAGCCTAATTCTAAAGGTATGTGCACACGCTGCGGATCCGCAGCAGTTTCCCATGAGTTTACATTTCAATGTAAACCTATGGGAAACAAAAATCGCTGTACACATGCTGCGGAAAAACTGCACGGAAACGCAGCGGTTTACATTCCGCAGCATGTCGCTTCTTTCTGCGGATTCCACAGCGGTTTTACAACTGCTCCAATAGAAAATCGCAGTTGTAAAACCGCAGTGAAATGCGCAGAAAAACCGCGGTAAATCTGCCATAAATCCGCAGCGGTTTAGCACTGCGGATTTATCAAATCCGCTGCGGAAAAATCCGCAGAGGACCAGAATACGTGTGCACATACCGAAACCCTAACCCTACCCCTAACCCTACCCCTACCCCTAACCCTACCCCTAACCCTACCCCTAACCCTACCCCTACCCCTAACCCTACCCCTAACCCTACCCCTAACCCTACCCCTAACCCTAACCCTAGTTCTAACTCCAACCTTAGTGAAAAAAAAAAAAAATTCTTTATTTTATTATTGTCCCTATCTATGGGGGACAAATGGGGGGGGGTCATTTACTGTTTTTTTATTTTGACCACTGTGATAGATTATATCACAGTGATCAAAATTCACATTGGAACGAATCTGCCGGCCGGCAGATTCGGCGGGCGCACTGCGCATGCGCCCGCCATTTTGGAACATGGCGGCGCTCGGGGAAGAAGACGGACGGGACCCCGCCAGGATCGGTAAGTATAAGGGGGGGAGATCAGGGCACAGGGGGGGGAGATCAGGGCACGGGGGGGCGTCGGAGCACGGGGGGGGAGGGATCGGAGCATGGGGGAGAGTGATCGGTGTGCGGGCGGGTGGATCGGTGTGCAGGGGGGGTGGATCGGTGTGCAGGGGGGGTGGTTCGGAGCACGGGGGGGGATCGGAGTGCGGGGGGGTTTGATTGGAGCACGGGGGGGTTTGATTGGAGCACGGGGGGGTGTGATTGGAGCACGGGGGGAGCGGGCAGGAGGACGGCGGAGCGGAGCACAGGACGGAGGGGAGCGGGCCACAGATCGGGGGGCTGGGGGGGCGATCGGAGGGGTGGGGTGGGGGCACATTAGTATTTCCAGCCATGGCCGATGATATTGCAGCATCGGCCATGGCTGGATTGTAATATTTCACCATTTTTTTAGGTGAAATATTACAAATCGCTCTGATTGGCAGTTTCACTTTCAACAGCCAATCAGAGCGATCGTAGCCACGAGGGGGTGAAGCCACCCCCCCTGGGCTAAACTACCACTCCCCCTGTCCCTGCAGATCGGGTGAAATGGGAGTTAACCCTTTCACCCGGCCTGCAGGGACGCGATCTTTCTGTGACACAGCATATGCGTCACAGGTCGGATTGGCACCGACTTTCATGACGCATACGCTGTGTCACAGGTCGGGAAGGGGTTAATTGGCCTTCCCCTTACTCGACTTTCCCCTCTCCAGTCTATCCTTAATGCAGCAGCCAGGGTTGTCCACCTGGCTAATCGTTACTCAGACATGTCATCTCTTCGCCAGTGATTACACTGGCTGCCCATTCATTATAGGATCCAATTCAAAGTACTTGTTCTCACCCACAAAGCTCTCCACAGTGCAGCACCCCTTACATCTCCTCCCTCATTTCTGTCTATCAGCCTAGCTGCTCGCTACGCTCTGTAAACAACTTTTGACTAACCTCTGCACTAATCCGTAGCTCCCTCTCCCGACTCCAAGACTTCTCCCACGTTGTGCCAATCCTCTGGAATGCTCTACCCCAAGAAATTAGGACCAGTCACAACTTGCACAGTTTTAGGTGCTCCCTCAAAACACATTTGTTCATAGCGGCCTATCACGTTCCCTAATCCAAGTCATTTTATGTGTAAGGGCGCGTGTGTAGCCCATTCACTATCTCCATCTATTCCCCACCTTCTGAAGATGGCTGGACCTTCACTGTAAATACATCATTGTAAATACACACCTGTACTTTGAATCTCCCCACCTCATTGTAGATTATAAGCTCTCACAAGCAGGGTTGTTTTATTTTGCTGTTATCATTATATTATTGTTAACGCTGTTACTTATAATTGTTGTGTTTGAAACTGTTTAACTGTAAAGCGCTGCAGAATATGTTGGCACTATATAAATAAAGATTATTATTATTGTTACTATTGATTCCAATTTTGCTAGATGTTATCCATGAATTAAAACACCTGAGTAGATAAAGGCACCTAAGCGCTGGAGCCAAATAAATACTTTGGCACACACTTCTGATGTGGGAACCTATAGGTAAACTACCATCTGATTACGGTAATTCTTTCTTACTTTTGTCCAATGGCTTGCCTTTTCTAATTTTAAGCCCTCCTCTCTGTCACGCATTAATGTAGCATAACAGACAGGAGAGGAGGAGCAAGTAGACAAAGACCTGCCCCACTTCCTGTTATTCATCTTTGCTACTAGAAATGTAAAACAAAGGCAGATAGGTAGCAAGTTAGACAGAAGGGAAACATCTATTGGTCAAGACGTTTGAGTAGTTTCTTGGGGACTGAAGCTTCATTTTTGGCAAGCAAAGTACCGTGCAATTTTGTATCACCCATCTGATCACGGTATGTGTATTGAAATGACAGTGGCCATTGAATTTCACCCATAGTATGATCATTAATAATTAACATTTTTAGCCTCATACTCCAAAGGCTCCAGTGTGTTTATTATAAAGGATATATGATGATGGAAGCAAACCTCGGGACAACACTAGAGATGGATAGAAAATCTACAGGTAGAATATGCTAGGGTGCATGTTACTATATTTTAGTTGTATTCGACTTCCTCTGCTTATTTATCAGCTGGATACATCTGTGATTGTGGATATGCCAAGCTTTGATTGATGTGTGTAAAAATTTGGATAGTGAAGCAAGTCTTTTAAGAATGATCCTGAACATCCCATGCAGCGGGTCCCCATCATTTTCCTGGCAGCACATGAGAAAGCCATGAGATGGAAGACAATCAGATTTGATATTACTCATTTGAATGCCAAGGTTAAAAAGATTATGATACAAGTAATTGTAAAGAATTTTGATTTCTATACAAGCCCATTTTGGAAAAAAAACAAAACAAACATGGCTACCTAGATAACTGACCTTACCTACCTTTACAATTTAAATGAGTGGTCCTGTGTCTTTATTTTTTATTCCCTTTGCTTCTTGTTCATAAAAATATCAAATATTTGGCTTAGTTACCTAGTGCCGCTTCAAAACCAGATATCTGCTGCTGCCTCCGGTCTTTGTTGATATTGCTACGGGTGTGAAGTCGTGTTGAGTCTGACATCATCGACATAATGTCATTGCTGCAGCAATATAAGGAAAAGACTTGAGAGCTGGCAGCTGAATTTATCATTTTATCATACAAGAAACCAATGAAATAAAAAAAAACAAAAAAAAACAAATTGGGCAACTCATTTAAGAAAGAATATGGTAGTTTGACTAGATGCCTCATCAGCAATTTCTTCTACTTTCTCCTTTTTTTCCCCCCTTTTTTTATTTCAAAATATCTACCCTCAGCGTATAGGTTCTAAATTTCATGGTCAACTTTACAAATTGAATGGCCAATATTTTTTCGAATTATTTGCTCACATAGCCAATATTTATCTAATGATCACCTCTTCTGGCCCATTCAGTGAGAAGGGTGTGGATTAGTGGAAATATAAGTGGCTTAAAGGGCAACACCATGCTGTCCTGTAAAGTAAGACAAAAGTGTCTAAAAATTAGCTACATTTATCATTGGCTACTGTTACAAATTTGGCATATTTTTAGACTGCATAATTTAAATTTGCACTCTCTCAATTAGCAAAATGTATTAGAAATATTCTTTCTATTTTCTAAAAGAATTTTATCTACCTTTGCCATACAAGGCCGCTGGCAGTACCAAGTCGTGCCAAGCTACCTTTCAACTTACGACATCCCCCCATAAATGTGGATTACGTCTTAGATGCGCCACTCAATCATGACAGTAGCATTTAATGGGAATCTGTCACCAGGTTTTTGCCACCTAATCTAAGAGCATCACAGTATTGCATTATGACTGTAAATCAGGTTTGCTTTTTGAACCTGGTCCCGTCTGTTTCCCTGTAGTCCAGCTCTGATGCAGGAAACTCCTCCCTTCTTCTTGTATTTAGTTAGTATTGTGGCAGTCATCATTGTCTCTCGTTCATCCTCTTTTTATCCCTGGGAAAGAACTTCTTTGCACCTGCTGCTACTGTTGTGCGTAATGCAAGAATTTCAGCCTGAGAACTAACTTTTCTGGAATCTTCCCGTGTGCCTCTGCATCTCAGTTGACACTGTCTGATAAAATTATTGGTGTGAGTCAGAGTTTTACAGTGGCATTTAACATGTTAACAGCCGCGGGTGGATCGCGATTTCACCGGCGGCTGTTAGGGGCACGTGACAGCTGATCATATCAGCTGTCATGTGTCAGAAAAGGTGTGGTCTCATCTCCGGAGCCCGCACCAAACAGGGGGAGGTGTCAAATGTCAAATATATCCGTCATTGGACATTAAGAGGTTAAGAAAATATTATACCAGCATACTAGAAGGAGCACCTCTGCTTTACTTTTTTTTTCTTTTTTAGAAATGATCACCTATTGAATTAGATTTAGGATACCCATCCCATAAAAAGGATATACACAGAATTACTTTTTCTTTGTTCTCTTTAGAGTACTCCCAGAAATTAACCAGAGATTTCTCTGAGTCGGTGGGTCTGAACTATGATGGCTTAAATGAAACCTTTTGACAATTTTTACAGCTGAAAAAGGTTAACATTTCATCGACAGGAATTCTGTTTTAAGGCTAATAAGGTCAAAACTTTTTTAGCCAGAAACATTTGGCAAAAGAATTATCTTCAGGTCACTTATTTTTATATAATTGCCCTTTAGACTATCAGGACACTATTCTTCCATAAAAAGTCTAAGTTTACATTTACATATCTTCTGATATGCCAGAGCGATATGTCACTGCATATCGCCTGTATAATCTACAAGTCCTCTAAAATTTCTGTATAATCTCATAGTTCTGTATAATTATTCCTTCTTACTAATTCTTTTAGTATTTAAAGGGAACATGTCATTTAAAAAACCCTATTATCCTGCAGATATGGGGTTAATCTGCAGGTCAATAGCATTCTGAACCTTTCCGAAGTTGGCACTTACACCCCGGTTGCCAGGAGGAAATTAACTTTATTGGGCATCAGTCATTGGGGTGGTGCCGGCGCAGGTTAAGTCACCGCTATGTGTTTAGAGAATGTCGGCTGTAACTGCGTCTCCAGCAATGACTGACAGCCAGCTCTAATGCTGAGCTGCTGTCAGTGCGGGAGCGGGGTGGTTGCAGGAGGAATAAAGTACATTTCCTCCCAACAGCGAGGGTTTAAGTGTGGGCTCCAGGCAGGATCAGAACTCTATAAACCTGCAGATTATTAAACCCATATTTGCAGGTTAGTAATGTTTTTTTTAACGTGATAGGTTCCTTTTAAAATAAATTGTGATATATTTAGCAATTTCTTGACCACCATGTTTGACCATCATAATTTACAGTCTATAATTTTGTGCCTAATGTATTATTTTTTAACATTTTTTTAATGTCAGCTAATTTTCTCATAAGTTGCTCCTGAAAAAAAAAACTCAGTAGGTCCTCAAAATGAAATTCTTGGTGTGCATTCACATATTGAAGTTGTATCACATTTTATGCATAGATTTTGTAAACAATGGTGCCAAAACCTTTATTCAACCATAATGTGTTAATACACCATACAAGTGTTTTTATAATTTAAGTTAAATGACAACTGTCAAATATTATAGTTAAAGTCTGCCTTCATTTATTCAGTTAAAGGGGTGTTCCCATCTCCAAGATCCTATCTCAATATGTAGTAGGTGTAAAAATAATAATAATAATAATAATAATAATAATAATAATAATAATAATAATAGCAAATACCACCAATTAAGAATGTAGAATAGTTTTTCTGATTTGCTGTCTTTCCTCATGTGAAGTAATTGCAGGACCTTAGGAATCCACGGATACGAACACTGATATAGTGACAGCTAAGTAGCTAGGTACTAGTGACCATAACCATGGATACTTAAGGTCCTGCAATGCCTGCACATGAGGAAAGAGACATAGTGAATCACAAAAACTTTATTACATTTCTAATTGGAGGTTTTTGCTAATACTATTATTATTCCTACTACATATTGGGATATGATCTTGTAGATGGGAATACCCCTTTAAAATTCAACCTGGCCTGCTTCTCACAATCTCGTCTGGACAGTTAATATTTGGATGTGGCTGCTACTTGATGTCTTTCCATAATTTATGGGGGGTGTTATCTGAAGTGCTGTCAATTTGTGGTTTCTAAGGTTGATAACTCTGATGAACTTATCTTCTGCAGCAGAGGTAATTCTTGGTCTTCCTATTCTGGGACAGTCTGAAAAGAGTGAGTTTAATCATAGCAATAGATAGTGTTCATGAATGCCCTTGAAGATACCTTCAAGGCTCTAGTAATTTTTCCGACTGAGTAACCTTCATTTCACTTTACTTGCTTGAGGGGATCTTGCCATAATCTGGCTTAGAACAGTTCTCATCCTTGTATTAACCCCTTTCTGACCTTGGACGGCAAAGTACATCCGAGGTCAGATCCCCTGCTTTGATGTGGGCTCCGGCGGTGAGGCCGCATCAAATCCGGGACATGTCAGCTGTTTTGAACAGCTGACCTGTGCCCGCAATAGCGGCAGGTGGAATCGTGATTCACCCGCCGCTATTAACTAGTTAAATGCCGCTGTCAAACGCTGACAGTGGCATTTAACTAGTGTTTCCGGCCATCAGGATGGAAATGCGCGCATCGCTGACCCCGTCACGTGATCGGGGGTCAACGATGCATTGGCATGACAGCCAGAGGTCTATTGAAGACCTCTATGGTTGTTAATGCTGGATTGTTGTGAGCGCCACCCTGTGCAGCAATTCTGCAACATAGGAGCTATCTGAGCTTCGCTCCTATGTAGCAGAACCGATCAGGCTATGCCAGCTTCTAGCCTCCCATGGAGGCTATTGAAGCATGGCAAAAGTAAAAAAAGTATATAAAAAATAAAAAAATACAAAAAAATTAAAAGTTTAAATCACCCCTCTTTCGCCCCATTCAAAATAAAACAATAAAAAAAAATCAAATCTACACATATTTGGTATCGTTGCGTTCAGAATCTATCAATAAAAAAAGGATTAACCTGATCTCTAAACGGCGTAGTGAGAAAAAAATTAGAAAAGCCAGAATTACTTTTTTTGGTCGCCGCGACATTATATTAAAATGCAATAACGGTCGATCAAAAGAATGCATCTGCACCAAATTGGTATAATTAAAAACGTCAACTCGGCATGCAAAAAATAAGCCCTGATGAAACACGATATCATGAAAAATGGAGACGCTATGGGTATTGGAAATTTACACAATTTTTTTTTCAGCAAAGTTTGGATTTTTTTTACCACTTAGATAAAAAAAAGAACCTATACATGTTTGGTGTCTATGAACTGGTAATGACCTGGAGAATCACAATGGCAGGTCAGTTTTTGCATTTAATGAACCTAGCAAAAAAGCAAAAAAAAAAACAGTGTGGGATTTCACTTTTTTTGCAATTTCACCACACTTGGATTTTTTTTACCGTTTTCTAGTACATGACATGCTAAAATCAATTATGTCATTCAAAATCACAACTTGTCCCGCAAAAAATAAGCCCTCACATGGCCATATTGATGGTAAAATAAAAAAGTTATGGCTCTGGGAAGGAGGGGAGGGAAAAACGAAAACAGAAAGATGAAAATACCCTGGGTCATGAAGGGGTTAAACTGTGTACTAAAATTGCCTCTGCAAACACACCTGGAACGCCCGTCAGGGCCGTGGGGTACTCGGTACCGGGTCAGGTACTTAAAGGGATGTGTCACAGCGGCGGTGACCTGGTCTGTGTCCCTGGGCGCCCATGTTAAGGGAAGTCTTTAAAGGGATTGGTGAATAATAAAAGTTTGTGATGCCACCTGCGGTATTTGGTTAGGGATGACCAACGCTGCTTAAAGGGCTCCGCTGGGGTGATGTTATGGCAGCTGGGATGGTATGGCTTCCCACAGGTGAAGCTGGGTCCCCAGGGACAGGTGGTAGGTGGTGTAGAAAGAAATGGAGAACACAGGTTTGCAGTCTCTTTACCTATTTACTGTATGATTCAGGAAGCCACAGTTCAGGGTACCGGATCACAGGTGCTGGTGGTGGTCCGGCTGGCTTGGAAGCATCTCAGGAATCCCCCTAACCAGGTGGAGTTGGAAGCCTTCCTTCTAGCGCTGTGTTGTTGTAGTCCCTTACTGCCTTAGGCCTCACACAAGGTCCTCACATTCTCTCTGTCCCCCTTTAGGTAAGACACTAACCCGTATGACAGGTAACTTGTGCCTTTTTACAGGATCTCTATTATGACCCGGGCTCTATATGTTACTGTGTTCTTGGGTGTTAATAGTGACAGGTAACTTGAAATCTAGCTGTCCATCGATTTATGCTGTGGGGCATGAAGTTACCCCCACAACCTCAGTCTTCCGGGTACCGGTGTCTGCGCTCAGCGTGGAGGAAGCTCACTAGCAACTTCTCTCTCCAGCTCTTTACTTTGCCTTTTGCTTCCTTTCCTCCTTTCAGTTCCTTACAAGTTGCTCTGCTCTCTTTCTTTCCTTTCCAGGAGCTGCAGAATCACTTGTCTGCACGGCCTCAGCTTTTCTTCCTCACTCCTCGCTCTCCAACTTGCTAACTATTCCCAACTGCCTAGCAACTGCCTAGCAACTGACTCCTCCTCCCAACCAGAGAGAGCAGCTCCCCTGAAGTTGGGTGTAGAGCTCCCCCGCCTGGCCTGGAGCCAGAACAGTGTTGTATGTGCTGAATACCTGTTAAAGGAGATCCTTCTTCGCTTCCAAGTGTGACATCACTCTCCCCATGAGGAAAGCAATGCCACTGTAACAGCCGGTTACTTGGGGTGTTACACTCCCCCCGTTAAATCCAGTAGTCCCAGACTGGGAAAACTAAAAGACAATAAATTGGTTAAAGACATACAAAAATTTTAAAGTATGCATTTAAACAGGTTAAATAACTTTTCTTCCCTTTATGGGAGGCTGTTTATCTTTAAACATTGCAATAACTATATATAACGAGTGCAAAACATTTTTCAAGTGCACAACATTACATTAATAACACTTTTACTTCTTGTTCCAGGGCAGGTCCTCAGGCCTGCATCCTCCTGGACTGGAAGTCAGCTGGATCTTCTCTTTTGGGGCACTTGCATGGACTGCATGATTTTGTTTAAGGGCATAGTCCCGTATACTGTCCTGCACCCTCTCTTTACATCCAAAGAATCTCATTTTTATTTCTGCTGCATTGCGAGTGTCAAAAGTGTCCTTCAGCCCAGCCAATACCTGTTTGACAGTTCCGTTATCAGTGTTCAGCCAGGACTTTACTTCCCTCTGGGCCGCACCAGTTAACTGTCCAATGAGGATGTTGACTTTTTGCTCCTCAGACAGGGGGTACACTTTAAACGAACTGCAGAGTCTCTCCTTAAAATCACTCAAGTTGTGTGACTACCCTGAGTACTGTGGTAACCAGGCCGCTCCTGGTATGTACGGCATCAATAGTGGCATTAAAGGAGCTGGGGCTGCGGTTGTGGCCACTGCTGGGTCTGGCGGCATTATTGGGGCTGTGGCCACCGCTGGGACTCGCGGCAGCATGGGGGCTGCAGCTGCGTCTGCCACTGGCGCTTCATCTTGCCCTTCTGCTCCACGGGAGGTTTCTGGCCTCCCAGAGCTCGCCTCCCCTGTTAACTTCAGCCAGGCCCTGTGCTCTATTACCTTGATCAGTGGCTGCTCTGTCAGCGGGCTGGAAGAACTCCTTCTGGTCTCAAAGTCGGGGCTTCCTTCTTTCCACCTACTCACAACAGAGCACCCCAGAGCTTCACTTTGTGCTCTTTCTTCTGGGTGCCGCCCACGATGGCACGTCCCTTCTGCTACCCACGCGCCGTGTTGCTCTGTAATTGCGGCAGTTTTTGGCGGTAATTTTGAAAATTCTATAACGCGCACCGTGTGACGCAGTTATGGCAATGATTTAGAAGCCCATTAAAGTCTCTCTAGTTTCTCAATAAAGCACAGTCTCTTAGGCACACAAGACCTGTTTGCTGGGTCAGTCCATCCTGTTTGTGATGCCAAAATGGAACAACCGCCAGGGCTGTTGGGTACTCGGTACCGGGTCAGGTACTTAAAGGGATGTGTCACGGCGGCGGTGACCCAGTCCGTGGCCCTGGGCGCCCATGTTAAGGGAAAAGTCTTTAAAGGGATTGGTGAATAATAAAAGTTCATGACACCACCTGTGGTATTCGGTCAGGGATGACCAACGCTGCTTAAAGGGGTCCGCTGGGGTGATGTTATGGCAGCTGGGATGGTATGGCTTCCCACAGGGGAAGCTGGGTCCCCAGGGCTCCCAGTGTAGTAGGGACAGGTGGTAGGTGGTGTAGAAAGAAACGGAGAACACAGGTTTGCAGTCTCTTTACCTCTTTACTGTATGATTCAGGCAGCCACAGATCAGGATACCGGATCACAGGTGCTGGTGGTGGTCCGCCCAGCTTGGAATCATCTCAGGAATCCCCCTAACCAGGTGGAGTTGGAAGCCTTCCTTCTAGCGCTGTGCTGTTGTAGTCCCTTACTGCCTTAGGCCTCACACAAGGTCATCATGCTCTCTCTGTCCCCTTTAGGTAAGACACTAACCCGTATGACAGGTAACTTGAGCCTTTTTACAGGATCTCTATCACGACCCGGGCTCTATCTGTTACTGTGTCCTCGGGTGTTAATGGTGAAAGGAAACTTGAAATCTAGCTGTCCACCGGTTTCTGCCGTAGGGCATGAAGTTACTCCCACAACCTCGGTCTTCCTGCGACCGGTATCTTTGCTCAGCGTGGAGGAAGCTCCCTAGCAGCTTCTCTCTCCAGCTCTTTACTTCGCCTTTTGCTTCTTTTCCTCCTTTCAGTCTCTTTCAAGTTGCTCTGCTCTCTTTCTTTCTTTTCCAGGAGCTGCAGAATAACTCGTTCCTTCCTCACTCCTCGTTCTCCTCTCACCAACTGACTAACTCTCCCCAACTGCCTAGCAACTGCCTAGCAACTGACTTCTCCACCCGATCAGAGAGAGCAGCTCCCCTGAAGTCAGGTGTAGAGCTCCCCCTTCTGGCCTGGAGTCAGAACGGTGTTGTATGTGCTGAATACCTGTTAAAGGAGATCCTTCTTCGCTTCCAAGCGTGACATCACTCTCTCCGTGAGGAAAGCAATGTCACTGTAATGGCTGGTTACCTGGGGTGTTACACACCTGATGGTCACAAACACTTTCCGAAGGTCCGTGATTCCACAAATGGACTTCTGATGAAGCATACCTGTTCATTGGTATCCATACTTGGCCCTATGCCTTTTACTGGCACAAATCTTCAATTTCCATATAAATGTTTGTTCTTTGATTAGTTTCCTTTTGAGTGATATTGTAAGGACTACACCTTGACAGAAGTTGCCTCTGTTCACCATAATAGTGGATCATATTTATAAAAAAATTCAAAATCTTATTTCTTTAAAGAGATCATCCCAGAAAAAAAATGTATCACATATTATCTCCCATAGGCTTTGAATGAAACAGCAGAGCCCATGCTCTCCATTCAATCTCCTGCGAAACGGGGGGCAAGGGACCCCTGTACTAGCGATCAGTAGAGATTCCAGCACTCATATATTTATGACCTATCCTGTGAATTGGTGATGGATGGTTTACATGGAAAACCCCATTTGAGATACAAAACAAGCTACTTTTAACTTAGTGGTACATTTTATTACATTGATTGGGAATCCTGTAATGTTTGATTTATGTGAAGAATTATATGTATCTTAGAACAAGCTACAAACATTCTGAGAATACTGTTCATGAATAGAGGGATGAAGACGACCAGATGAACTGAGAGTTTTCAGGGCTGTTGAATCTTCATATAAAATTCAATTTGAAATATGAAAGGGTCAGGCTGGTCTTTAAAGTTACTGTAGGATGCTGTGGTAGCCCCAAGCTTACTTGAGTCTCCAAAACATGTTTAATACAAAGGGAAATGGGCTTTACTACATTCTGACATCTTAGAATTTTACTGGCAGTTAGTGAGTGGCAATTTCCAACATTTCGTATGTGGTTGGAATGAAATAGGTTACATTTATTCATTCTTTAGTTGGGTTCATCTCAGAATTCAATACTGGGCAATGTATATCCTTTACAATAACTACTGTATAATTCATACATAATAGGGTTAAAATAGCCATAAATCAGAATGTGCAAAAATGAATAAATGATCAATATCTAACGTTGGACTCTACATTAGCAGACAAAATATCTTAATATCTCCTGTATAACCCACATTCAAGTTGAATTTACCAAGGAGGACACATGTAGCTGCGGCGCCGGACAGCTGATCAGCTGGCATGCTCTATGTATCCGGGTTCCCTCTGCAGCTTATTCAGTAAGCGCTATAGCTTACCAAATAAGCAGGCATCCAATCAATTTCGCTCAACTCTAGTGAGCACTATGACACTTTATTTTGGAAGTCAAAAAAGTCTTCTCCAAGTATATTTTTTAGTGGTTTATTGATTTAGAATGGTAGATCTTCATCATAAAAGTGTAAAAAAAGTTGCCAAATTTCAAATTTATGACTGGACCACAATAAAGCATAGAAAAGATAGGTGATTTGGACTTCTTGAATATAATTCTTGGTGGGACACAATCCCTAGAGAATTCTATTTTATAAAAGTTGTCTGGTTAAGGCCAGTCTCACACGTCCAGATAATTCCGGTACCGGAAAAATCGGTACCGGAATTATCTGTGCCCGTGTGTCCGTGTGCTCACGTGGCACATCAGTGTGGCACACATGCGGCATCTGTGTGCCGCCCATGTGCCGACTGGGTACCACACGCACCGTGCAGGAGACAGCGCTAAAGTTAAGCGCTGTCCCCTGCATCTGGTGCTGAAGCCCCATTCATTTCTACTCTCCAGCAGCGTTCACTGGAGAGAAAGAATGAATAATCTTTTTTTAAAATTTATTTTTGTTTTTAAAATAAAGTTGCCGGTAATCTGCCCCCTCCCACCCCCTGTGCGCCCGCCCGCTGGCATTAAAATACTTACCCAGCTCCCTCGGCGCTTGCATCCTCTCAGCGTCGCAGCTCTTCCTGTATGAGCGGTCACGTGGAGCCGCTTATTACAGTAATGAATATGCGGCTCCACCCCTATGGGAGGTGGAGCCGCATATTCATCACTGTAATGTGCGGCACCACGTGACCGCTCATACAGAACAAGCAGCAACGCTGAAAGGATGTAAGCGCCGAGGGAGCTGGGTAAGTATTTTAATGCCAGCGGGGGGCGCACAGGGGGTGGGAGGGGGCAGATTACCGGCAACTTTATTTTAAAAACAAAAATAAATTAAAAAAAAAGATTATTCATTCCTTCTTTCCAGCGAACGCTGCTGGAGAGAAGAAATGAATGGCGGCTTCAGCACCACGCTGGGGGGACAGCGCTTACAGTAGCGCTGTCTCCTGCACGGCACATGGACTGCACACGGACAACATCCGTGTGCGGTACGTGTTCTACACGGACCCATTGGCTTTAATGGGTCCGTGTAATACGTGCGCTCCCACGAACACTGACATGTCTCCGTGTTTTCCAAACGGACACACGGTCCGTGAAAACATGCTGACATGTGCAGAGACACATTGATTTTAATGTGTCTACGTGAGTCAGTGTCTCCGGTACGTGAGGAAAGTGTCACCTCACGTACCGGAGCCACTTACGTGTGAAACCGGCCTAAAGCAGTGTTTCTCAACTCTAGCCCTCAAGATCCACCAACAGGTCAAGTTTTCAGGAAATCCTTAGCATTGCACAGGTGATAATTTCATCACCTGCACAAGCATTAATTCCATCACCAGTGCAATGCTAAGGAATCCCAAAAACTTGACCTATTGGTGGATCTTGAGGACTGGATTTGAGATACACTGCATTAAAGCAAGAATTTTGAAGGTTGTGAGTTTCTGAAATAAAATGTGAGTGCATTGGGTATCACTGCTATTAGGTCTTATCACCGAGATAGCCAAAATGTATGCACTTTGCTGCTACATTCAAGTCCTCCATGGTGTCCAAGTTGTATCAGCAGATTAATTTAGTCTTATAGAACATAAAGCCGATTTCAGTAAGGCTGGTTAACATACTTAGGGTAAGTTCACATGTTCAGTAATCATCCATTAGAACAGATCAGGCAGCAATCTGTTTGTTAGGGCAGGTGTAACGCACCAAATAATAAAAAGGTAGTAATAAGGTGCGTTTGCAGCTCGGGGTCCACCATGCAGTGATGTTACCTGCTGCCCGTTAATGGCAGATGCTATATGGCAGTATAATAGATGAACACACGTGGGTTAACGTCGCCCAGTCGGTACAGAGGTGGACTCTGTTACTTCACAGAACTGCACTACTGTGGAATATAAATGCCGTAGCCTGTTAAAGCTCACAGAGCTTGGCAAAGTGAGTGCTAGTGTACAGTCACAGGACTCTGCTCCAATGACACAGGGTTAGAGTCCCCCTAGACCCACAAGCATTCGGTGCCGCAACTGCGGTGCCAGAGAGAGACTTCGCTAATGATCTAGCGCACTACGTGCATGCAGCGCCACTCTGGCAGATGTCACTAACCTCCCTGACTAGGGCCTGGAAAGTGCACTAATTGCGCATAGCGCCGCACTGGCGATCACTGCTGATTTGACGCAAGTGCTGGATGGTACAGTCTGGCGCTAGTTAGCTCAAACACCCAACTACATGCAACAACGCTATGGAGGGAGATGATTAGGAGCTTTCACCAGGTTTTAATCACACATCCACACACACACACCCACGAGTTTAGTTTTATACTAGAGCCTTTTATAGATGCAGTCTTCCGGTACCTTCCCAGTGGTCCAATTGGAGCCGCTACAGGACCTGAGCATGTGACCTCCGACCTCCAATGAGTGGTCATCCCACGGGCATGCTCAGTAGACAAAATGCCGGACCTGGAATGTCAGCTCGCCACTGATCAATGCTGGTTACAAAGGTTGAACCTGGGATGCCAGCTGTAACCAAATGCACAGAATCAGCTTGAGCCAGACGCTGGGACCAACGTCTCTGCTGAGCAGACTCCACTGTGGCTGGGGAAGTATGGGAGACTGCAGAGGACATGGTTCGAGATAATCCCTGTGCAGCAGCGGGAACTTGACACCTAACACCATTGACAAAAAATATGTGCAGACACAACTTTTTTGTCTGTCTGAAAAAAGATTATTTCAACTGGATCTATTTTTTTAACATTGAAGTCTATGGAAAACGGATCCGATAATAGCCATCCTTTTCATTCCGTTTGCAATGGATCTGTTTTTTGCTTGAAGTATCAGTTTCAAAAGAATACTTACTTGACAGCTCACATGCCCAGGAGTATATGCTACATATGTATTTTTGCACCAACACTAAGCAGAAAAAAGTTTGTTTTCAAATGAGAGATAATGGATCCATTTTCCATAGACTTTGATATAAAAAATACGGATCCAGTTGGAATCAGTTTTTTTCAAGCGGATAAAAAGTTGCGTCTGCACAGCTCTTTTTTGTCAACAGATTGCTACTGGATCCCTTCTAACGGATGATTACTAGACATATGAACTTAGCCTAACATGTATAGGGGTCTCTATACTGTCCGCCAACAGATGATTTTTTTAGAAAAGAGAAAGCTGGCATGCTGCGTTTCAATATGTTGATGTTCAATATATCTAACCCAAGAAGAGGTGCGAAATCGGCTAAATAAGATTAAAATAGATAAATCTCCGGGTCCGGATGGCATACACCCACGAGTACTAAGAGAACTAAGTAATGTAATAGATAAACCATTATTTCTTATTTTTAGGGACTCTATTGCGACAGGGTCTGTTCCGCAGGACTGGCGCATAGCAAATGTGGTGCCAATATTCAAAAAGGGCTCTAAAAGTGAACCTGGAAATTATAGGCCAGTAAGTCTAACCTCTATTGTTGGTAAAATATTTGAAGGGTTTCTGAGGGATGTTATTCTGGATTATCTCAATGAGAATAACTGTTTAACTCCATATCAGCATGGGTTTATGAGAAATCGCTCCTGTCAAACCAATCTAATCAGTTTTTATAAAGAGGTAAGCTATAGGCTGGACCACGGTGATTCATTGGACGTGGTATATCTCGATTTTTCCAAAGCGTTTGATACCGTGCCGCACAAGAGGTTGGTACACAAAATGAGAATGCTTGGTCTGGGGGAAAATGTGTGTAAATGGGTTAGTAACTGGCTTAGTGATAGAAAGCAGAGGGTGGTTATAAATGGTATAGTCTCTAACTGGGTCGCTGTGACCAGTGGGGTACCGCAGGGGTCAGTATTGGGACCTGTTCTCTTCAACATATTCATTAATGATCTGGTAGAAGGTTTACACAGTAAAATATCGATATTTGCAGATGATACAAAACTATGTAAAGCAGTTAATACAAGAGAAGATAGTATTCTGCTACAGATGGATCTGGATAAGTTGGAAACTTGGGCTGAAAGGTGGCAGATGAGGTTTAACAATGATAAATGTAAGGTTATACACATGGGAAGAAGGAATCAATATCACCATTACACACTGAATGGGAAACCACTGGGTAAATCTGACAGGGAGAAGGACTTGGGGATCCTAGTTAATGATAAACTTACCTGGAGCAGCCAGTGCCAGGCAGCAGCTGCCAAGGCAAACAGGATCATGGGGTGCATTAAAAGAGGTCTGGATACACATGATGAGAGCATTATACTGCCTCTGTACAAATCCCTAGTTAGACCGCACATGGAGTACTGTGTCCAGTTTTGGTCACCGGTGCTCAGGAAGGATATAATGGAACTAGAGAGAGTACAAAGGAGGGCAACAAAATTAATAAAGGGGATGGGAGAACTACAATACCCAGATAGATTAGCGAAATTAGGATTATTTAGTCTAGAAAAAAGACGACTGAGGGGCGATCTAATAACCATGTATAAGTATATAAGGGGACAATACAAATATCTCGCTGAGGATCTGTTTATACCAAGGAAGGTGACGGGCACAAGGGGGCATTCTTTGCGTCTGGAGGAGAGAAGGTTTTTCCACCAACATAGAAGAGGATTCTTTACTGTTAGGGCAGTGAGAATCTGGAATTGCTTGCCTGAGGAGGTGGTGATAGCGAACTCAGTCGAGGGGTTCAAGAGAGGCCTGGATGTCTTCCTGGAGCAGAACAATATTGTATCATACAATTATTAGGTTCTGTAGAAGGACGTAGATCTGGGGATTTATTATGATGGAATATAGGCTGAACTGGATGGACAAATGTCTTTTTTCGGCCTTACTAACTATGTTACTATGTTACTATGTAATATGTTGAATCATTTGTCCTCACATGATAGGTGTATAACAGTGGCTTATTTTCTTCTCCCCATTGAGAACATGTGCTCTCCAAACCAAGTGTGCATGTATACAAGAGGTGGGAGGAATAATTCGCTGAACGAGCATTACTCGACAACTATTGGGGGTAGATAGGCACTTTTACCTGATCGCACTGGCTTCACATTGCTAACAGAGGGGGATATTGACCAGAGGATCCACCTAAATTACCACCAAATTTTTGCATTAGTCAAATCAAAAATGAATTTGCTATGGCCAACAACAACCCCATGTAACTACCAGGCCTCTTTTTTCTGTAGTTAAAAACTTCCCTTTAATTAAGAATTGAGCGCAATACAAATGTGGTTTTCGTGGGACATATTAAAATTGGGCAAAATGTTTTAATGACAAGAATTTCTTTAACCTAATACTGTAAAAAAACAAAAAACAACCAACCACATTTTGCTTCTGATCATTTGCCCAATGCCTTATTTTCCAAGCACAGTAGATGCCACTTGTGTTTTTTTTAATGATTGCCTCCTGGTGTGCCACCTACCAATCATTAAAAGTCTAGCCATAAACTACCTGTCTTCAGAAACAAAATATGCACAGAAGTCACACAACGAGGGAGAAATGAAGACATTATTTTGCTGCTTGTTTCATGCACACCACAAAAAGAATTATTGAAAATAGTTGTCAGGCATCAATCTCCTCCGGAGTAAAGTTGACAGTTCTAGTGAGTGAGAATAAAGCAAAGCAAAATATATGAAGGAACCCAGGCATAAGATAAAACACAAGACACAACAGCATTACTTTTTTTCTTCTTCTTCCATCTTCTTGTCTTTTGAGACTTGCCATACCCGGTTTGTGACACTGAAGGGTAGAATGTGATTTCTGTCATACGTGTAAATTGTGAAAGTACATGTTTGTAAAGCCAAAAAAAACAAACTTAAAATATCATTAAATGTTTTAAACCTAGTTATTTTCCCTAGGCAAGGAAAAAAAAAAATATTTCCCGGATCTCAAATCTGACCTTCACAGCGCTGTTCTCTCTAAAGTAGTAGCCAGCTCCTTGTTCTTAAGTGCTAGTGGATTCATGAAAAATTCAGGCACCAGGTTTCCTTGAGACCAATCTGGTGACTTGTCTTTGTGCTAACCGCTTCTCTATATGCATCATTCAAAAGGTACATTCTGTTGTCAGCCCAAGAACTGCTACCTTGGTGTTAAACATGAATATTTGTAGCTTGGCAAGGGACTATATTTAAAAATATTAATATTTTACAACCTTTGAGAAGATTTCTTACATTTAGCCAAGAGTGAAGAGGTCTGATTAATCCGGAGACAAGAAGTGGAAGAAAATAACCAAGGTGCGAAAATGTTTGCCGAGCTCCAATTTTCATAACAGAAGGTCACATGTGAAATGGCTTTGATTGTTTCCACTCCTGATAAAGAAAAAAAAAAAGACCAACAATTGAATAAAAATAGTGATTATGGCTTCTTTATTTCACCTCGGGGGAAATGCATTCAAGTGTCTGAGCCTCTAATCTCATCAGCTCACAATGACCGAGGAACGTTACATGACACGGCTCGGAAAGATACACAAATGATATATACTTAGAGGCACGTGTTTATGTCTTGTGGCAAAATTACCTTTTCTTTTTGCACTTAATTAGAATTGGAATCAGCGTCGAGCTAATAGAATATCTTATTAGTAACAAAAGCAATAGATGGTTCTTCAGTTTGAGTGGTAGAACTGCATAAATTATAGCTCCGAGAGATTATGGAGTCACTCACTTCTGGCAGAATGCCTTTTACTCTGTCATATTAATGAGTTGTTCTAAATTTAGTCGACTGTGACAAACTAATATTAATACAGTATTTTATGGCCCTGAGCTCTGTTAATGCATAGAAATGAAACCTTGTATCTGGGGGAGGGAAGAAGGATTACTTTGCCTGATTGTCAAGATGGGGAATAATCCACGCATGTAGATATTAAGACTGAAACATAATACACTTCTTATAGATTTGTATGATGTGAAACATTTTCCATTATTTTAAATCCTTGCTGTATTGCTTTGCTCCTGCAGTGGTTGGTATCTTAGGAGTCTATAAAAATTGTAATTCTTAAATTCCCTTAGTGTCACGGAAATACTGTTTGTAATTATTTAATGTAAAATGCAACTTACCGCAGGAGATAAAACATGGCGCATTCGATTTGGCTGGGGATTGCTAGGATAAATGTCAAGTTTAATGTTTTCGTAATATCAAGCAGTACCTGCTTTGTATCGCATGGGCAATAAAGTCAGTTAAGTCTGCGGAATGAATGCATGGGTTGCTGTATAAAAGCTATCACCTACTAAAGTTTTTCAAACGCCGATGTGGCACTGTGAATGCAATAGTTAATTGGATATTTTGAATCGGGAATCCATAGGCTTTTTTTTTTTTGCCTTTATGCCATTTTTGCCGCTTCGCATTTCAAGGACATTAGTTATTCACAAAGAAGTGCATAGCGTACCTCCGTAGCCTCGAAATAGGACAGTGACATTAAAATACACAGAGCAATTACAATTTCAAGAACGCCACAAAAGAAAGGAGTAATTTTCTTTATTTTTGATGTATTCCTTTTGTAGATGATTGGATTTCTGATTCCTGATCCTCTCAACAAACATTTCTTGAATCTGTCGATGGAGTATTTTGGTGTGTGAGATGAGCATGAGCCTTTTGTGCTCTAAAAAAGTGGGGAAATGCAACCAGGGTGTAAGGCGTGATCATAAGGTTATTTTTTTTTTGTTTTTGTTTGGAAATTTACTGGTTATTTGTGTTTTTTCTAAAAGGGTTGTTCAGGCTTGGGGTACAGCCACTCCATGTGACAACAGTGTTGTGGATCCTCACATCATGAGCACTGCGCACTGTGAGGATTCTTCGGTGTTGGTGCCGTGAGTTGGTGGATGCGTGTCCGCAGTATGTGATTTGCATATACGCGGTCATTGTGACGACTAGACGTGCTTGGCCTCACTCAATACAAGTGAATTGAGCGAGGCCAGACACATCTTGTCGGAATGTGGCTGGAGTATAAAAATCGCATACTTGCAGACACATGGCTGCCTTCTACCAGCACAAGCACCGGAGACCCTGCACTGGGTGCACTGTGAGGATTCACAAGTCTATGGGGCCATAAAGGTGCAGAGCATATAAGGGGCACAGCATTATAAGGAGCACCTATGGGGCCATAAAGGTGCAGAGCATATATGGGGCACAGCATTATAAGGAGCACCTATGGGGCCATAAAGGTGCAGAGCATATATGGGGCACAGCATTATAAGGAGCACCTATGGGGCCATAAAGGTGCAGAGCATATATGGGGCACAGCATTATAAGGAGCACCTATGGGGCCATAAAGGTGCAGAGCATATATGGGGCACAGCCTTATAAGGAGCATCTATGGGGCCATAAAGGTGCAGAGCATATAAGGGGCACAGCATTATAAGGAGCACCTATGGGGCCATAAAGGTGCAGAGCATATAAGGGGCACAGCATTATAAGGAGCACCTATGGGGCCATAAAGGTGCAGAGCATATAAGGGGCACAGCATTATAAGGAGCACCTATGGGGCCATAAAGGTGCAGAGCATATATGGGGCACAGCATTATAAGGAGCACCTATGGGGCCATAAAGGTGCAGAGCATATAAGGGGCACAGCATTATAAGGAGCACCTATGGGGCCATAAAGGTGCAGAGCATATATGGGGCACAGCATTATAAGGAGCACCTATGGGGCCATAAAGGTGCAGAGCATATAAGGGGCACAGCATTATAAGGAGCACCTATGGGGCCATAAAGGTGCAGAGCATATAAGGGGCACAGCATTATAAGGAGCACCTATGGGGCCATAAAGGTGCAGAGCATATATGGGGCACAGCATTATAAGGAGCACCTATGGGGCCATAAAGGTGCAGAGCATATATGGGGCACAGCCTTATAAGGAGCACCTATGGGGCCATAAAGGTGCAGAGCATATATGGGGCACAGCCTTATAAGGAGCATCTATGGGGCCATAAAGGTGCAGAGCATATAAGGGGCACAGCATTATAAGGAGCACCTATGGGGCCATAAAGGTGCAGAGCATATAAGGGGCACAGCATTATAAGGAGCACCTATGGGGCCATAAAGGTGCAGAGCATATAAGGGGCACAGCATTATAAGGAGCACCTATGGGGCCATAAAGGTGCAGAGCATATAAGGGGCACAGCATTATAAGGAGCACCTATGGGGCCATAAAGGTGCAGAGCATATATGGGGCACAGCATTATAAGGAGCACCTATGGGGCCATAAAGGTGCAGAGCATATAAGGGGCACAGCATTATAAGGAGCACCTATGGGGCCATAAAGGTGCAGAGCATATAAGGGGCACAGCATTATAAGGAGCACCTATGGGGCCATAAAGGTGCAGAGCATATATGGGGCACAGCATTATAAGGAGCACCTATGGGGCCATAAAGGTGCAGAGCATATATGGGGCACAGCATTATAAGGAGCACCTATGGGGCCATAAAGGTGCAGAGCATATATGGGGCACAGCATTATAAGGAGCACCTATGGGGCCATAAAGGTGCAGAGCATATATGGGGCACAGCCTTATAAGGAGCACCTATGGGGCCATAAAGGTGCAGAGCATATAAGGGGCACAGCATTATAAGGAGCACCTATGGGGCCATAAAGGTGCAGAGCATATAAGGGGCACAGCATTATAAGGAGCACCTATGGGGCCATAAAGGTGCAGAGCATATATGGGGCACAGCATTATAAGGAGCACCTATGGGGCCATAAAGGTGCAGAGCATATATGGGGCACAGCATTATAAGGAGCACCTATGGGGCCATAAAGGTGCAGAGCATATAAGGGGCACAGCATTATAAGGAGCACCTATGGGGCCATAAAGGTGCAGAGCATATAAGGGGCACAGCATTATAAGGAGCACCTATGGGGCCATAAAGGTGCAGAGCATATAAGGGGCACAGCATTATAAGGAGCACCTATGGGGCCATAAAGGTGCAGAGCATATATGGGGCACAGCATTATAAGGAGCACCTATGGGGCCATAAAGGTGCAGAGCATATAAGGGGCACAGCATTATAAGGAGCACCTATGGGGCCATAAAGGTGCAGAGCATATAAGGGGCACAGCATTATAAGGAGCACCTATGGGGCCATAAAGGTGCAGAGCATATATGGGGCACAGCATTATAAGGAGCACCTATGGGGCCATAAAGGTGCAGAGCATAAATGGGGCACAGCATTATAAGGAACACCTATGGGGCCATAAAGGTGCAGAGCATATATGGGGCACAGCATTATAAGGAGCATTTATGGGGCCATAATCAAAGGTGCAGAGCATATATGGGGCACAGCATTATAAGGAGCATCTATGGGGCCATAATCAACGGTGCAGAGCATATATGGGGCACAGCATTATAAGGAGCATCTATGGGGCCATAAAGGTGCAGAGCATATATGGGGCACAGCATTATAAGGAGCACCTATGGGGCCATAAAGGTGCAGAGCATAAATGGGGCACAGCATTATAAGGAGCACCTATGGGGCCATAAAGGTGCAGAGCATATATGTGGCACAGCATTATAAGGAGCACCTATGGGGCCATAAAGGTGCAGAGCATATATGGGGCACAGCATTATAAGGAGCACCTATGGGGCCATAAAGGTGCAGAGCATAAATGGAGCACAGCATTCTAAGGAGCACCTATGGGGCCATAAAGGTGCAGAGCATAAATGGAGCACAGCATTATAAGGAGCACCTATGGGGCCATAAAGGTGCAGAGCATATATGGGGCACAGCATTATAAGGAGCACCTATGGGGCCATAAAGGTGCAGAGCATATATGGGGCACAGCATTATAAGGAGCACCTATGGGGCCATAAAGGTGCAGAGCATATATGGGGCACAGCATTATAAGGAGCATCTATGGGGCCATAAAGGTGCAGAGCATATATGGGGCACAGCATTATAAGGAGCACCTATGGGGCCATAAAGGTGCAGAGCATAAATGGGGCACAGCATTATAAGGAGCACCTATGGGGCCATAAAGGTGCAGAGCATATATGGGGCACAGCATTATAAGGAGCACCTATGGGGCCATAATCAAAGGTGCAGAGCATATATGGCACAGCATTATAAGGAGCATCTATGGGGCCATAATCAACGGTGCAGAGCATTCTATATAGCACAGTTGGATATGGAGCATCTATGGGGCAATAATGAACGGTATGGAGCATCTATTTTTATTTTTGAAATTCACCGGTAAATGCTGCATTTTCTACCCTAGGCTTATACTCGAGTCAATAAGTTTTCCCAGTTTTTTGTGGCAAAATTAGGGGGGTCGGCTTATACTCGGGTCGGCTTATACTCGAGTATATACGGTAGATAGATTAATATATCACTGCTGATCAACCCTTTTCAATACCCACCACAGAAAATGTTAACATAAAGGTCCCACTTCAGCAGTCATGTATGTTTAAAATGAATCAATCAATAAAAATATGAGTCAAGTGATTGGTTCTAAAGTCAAATCGAAATGGGGCTTTTCTTTACTGGAATTTCGGGTCCATTAGGCAAAGCTCACTAAAGCCTGCTTTGACATATCAAGGGGCTAGTCCTACCCCACATTCATGACTTGTTCAAATTGTAGCGTTGAAGAATGTCACCATACTGGGTACACATTCCAGTCCTACATAGACACCAAAAAGTAATGTCAGGACAACAATAACATCAACACGTCCTCGACTATATCATTAGTGTTACTACAAAGAATTGACCCAAATATTGGGCCAGATACATTGCAGTGTCCGTAAAATAGTTTCAGTAACAATGTCCAGTGTTTACTCTATCAATACTGTCAGACGGCCAATGCAAACATATCAGCCTAAGGACTTCTACAATGTCCACATCTGGCCTTTAAAGTGGAGGCACTGCACTGTTAAGGACCAAATGTGGACTGCCCACGTCAGGGCAGGAGTTTTGGGATTAGGCTAGAACAGCCATCAGGGCTTCACTGGGGCCAGACTATCTTCCTCGCCTCTCCTGAAGGAATCTTTCCTAACTGTGATGACCTTCTGCACCTGACTTCTTCCCATGGGTGAGACGATTCCATTTATACTTTTTTTGCTGGGTGGATCCTCATACCCATCTTCTTTGCCTCTGCACTCATACAGATTCCATATTGTTATTTTTATGGCTTTACTAAGGTTTTTTCCCTGCATGGGTTTTTTTTTTTACCACTGTCAGTTCATGACCTCTTTATGTTCCTGGTGATATTGACAGATATTGTTTTCTTTCATGTATATTTTCACATGTTATGTATCTGCAGAGTATTGTAGTCATGTAATTGTATAGCTGGTTAGAGTTGTCTGATTTATATACGTTGATGGCTGCAGCTATATGTTCCTTATTTGACATCCGTATATTCAGCTCCTAACACTGTTCAGAGAAGTAAGATTTTCAACCTTTTTATATTTTATATATCTTTATTCCCTTTATGGGTGGCTTTGTTTTATTAAGACTTTAACAAAAGTTATATTTTACGCTATCTCTATTGCTGATATTCTATTTGGTGAGAGTTTATATAGTGGGCTAGACCAATTTTTGCTGTCCATACCTTTTTAAAGTATGCTGCAATAACTGAGAAAGCCAATATTACTAAAGCACGGTCCGTGTGTTTCTGTGGTTGGATATGTTTATTTTTTAGTTATTTTTTGGCCAGCTAGTTAGTTATTAAAAACTTTTTTTTATTTATTAAATCAATTATTAATAAATCCAATGTATTGGTAGGAAGAATATATCCATGATAGAAAGTATAGTAATTTCAAATTCAAAGCAGAAAGAGGAATTGTTTGGACTGGTAAAGTAATCCAGCCTCAAACCATTATCATACATGATATTATATGAGTTATATACATGCACACAACATCCATAGAAACTAAACAAAGGGACAGAAGATTAAAGAGATATGTTCCTTCAGAAAGTGACATTTCGTACACCTGAGCCACCATTTGTGAAAAAAGCACATAAGTGTGAGTGGGCAGTAGTCCTGGCAACTACGTGACCTATATGCAGAGAACAAAGTGAGGAATAATGGCCTTTTCATTTGCACTTATGCCAGAACACTCAGCTCAATGCTGTTCTAGTGTCAGAATAATGTCATAATGACACTTATGGCCAAAGAGAATGACAAAGACACAGAACTTCATTGGTAGCTTCCCACTAACAAAATGGCCGGTGATGTTAAACCACATCTGGCATTGATGGCTTTAGTGCATAAATCCTTCATAATAATGTATTTCGCACTAAAGTCAATCCTCTAGTGACATAGCTAAAGTTACAAACCTCCTATAATATTTAGGATGCAATATAGCTTTGCCCTTTAGTCCAAGGACAAAACTAAGGGAAAACGCATTGGGTTCCAGTGATCCCAAGAATGGGGCTATGACTCCCGAGAACTGGGCTCTGCCTTGTCTTTAATGGAGTAGATGTATGTATGCTTCACTTCCGCTTAATTTGTTATCTATTGGACTTCTGGAAATTACTGAGTGTTGTACTCTGCTTTCTCTGACAGTCCGAAAGATAAAAAAAATAGTTCAGCGGTAAAGCATGTGCACCTCTACTGCAGTCAGGACTCTGCAAAGCCTAGTTCTCAGGGTTGCAGTGGCCCATTTTAGGGATTGCTGGAGGCATTCAGTAATTAGAAAGTTATATTTGATCCACTGAAGAAAGGACAATTATATAAGCCCATATGTAGAAACTTGTAGGGTATATTTTGGTATCACCTGCCACAATAAATTGCAAAAGCGCCTCCATTTCTTAAAAAAAAAAAAAAATCAATTTTAATAGATAGTGGAGAAAAATATGTGCTATTCTACAGACTGATTTGGAATTTACAAATGATTGGTGACCCATTGTGAGACACAGGGAAAGTTCGAGCTTTCTCAGGTGCCCATCTCCCAGGTATGACTATAACAGATGCATCTTGAAATAAGCGTTACCTGTCCAGTGGGTCCATAATCTGTATCTGTGATGAGTTTCCCTCTCTAAAGTCTATGTATTGGGTTACTGAATAGTAAGTTTTGGTTGCCTATTTTTATTTAGAACTGATCGAGAAACAGCAAAACATTTTAGAGTTGGATACATTTTGACACTAAGAAATTGTCTCTTTGCTAGAAAATACGTATCAAACTCTTAAACTGTTTGATAACAATTAGAGATGAGCAAATTGATTAAATGCAAATTGAGTTTGTATTGAATTTGTAGCAATTTCCTTAACTCTTATCAGTTTGAAAGTCAAATAGCATGAATCGGCTAGAACAGACATAACCATTTTCCAAATTGCAGACTATTCCATCAGCCAGAGAAGACTCACAAGACCTTAGTCGCTACCAATAATGCATTGCAGCCATCACAGCCCATGGTATAGCACAGCCAGTCAGGAAGTACTATCATAACCTATATAGAAACTGAGGCAGATAATACAGCAGGCATTTTGCAGTGAATCTAAATTGTGATGTCAAAACTATGTTTAGCAATAGAGACAGGGAGTAAAAGCCATAAACCACAGAAGAAACTGTACAGATCGTGTGTGACAATGTAGCAGTGATACAATTACTGTCTGTTTATCCATAGTCATATATGTTGAGGTCACTTTGATATTGTTAAAGCTGTGATTGTGTTAAAAAATTTGAAATTGGTTGGATAATGTCCTAGTAGACCTCAGAGCTTTCTACATGTCTTTTCGGGTAATTGAAGTTCTCGCATTTCGCCTTAATTCAATTTGGTGAAAATTGAATTTAAAAAAATAGTTGAATCAGGAGAATTCTAATTTAGAAAGACTTGACCATCTCTAATATCAATACTTCATACTTTCACAAAAATATGTTCTACTCAGAAAATCCTGAAATGCATTCACTTGTTTAACCAATGAGATGTAGAATCCTAATAGGCCAAACGAGGCCATCTGTTCATGCATCCTACACAAGTATAAGCAATGGAATGTTAGGCTAAGTAGACTTCTCAAATGACAGGGTCCTCTTCATTTAGAGTATGCGCACAAACATCTATCTATGCATGTATGTGCCCCACAACAACGCAGAGTATGTAACTATAGAAACTTTGACAAAGTACATTAAATTCTGAAGAAGCAATCCAATGCCCTAACCTCAAGATCCATTTATTGCTCCATATCACTAATCACATTTACCTCCAAACTGGTTGAACAGCACATCTACATTGAGCATTCGTTCCACCTCTCATCCAATATACTCTTCCACAACCTGCAATGCAACTTCCTTCCCCACAACTCCACTGAAACTGCTCTAACTAAACTAATTAACAATATCTAACTCACCAAAGCTAACAGACCATATTTTATACTCCTTCTAGACCTGTTCTCTGCCTTTGACACACTTAACCATTCCCCGCTACAAGAGACCCTCTCTTCCCTTGGCATCAAAAAACTTGCCTTCTCCTGGTTTTCTTCATACTTCACTAACCGCACATTTATTGTCTCCCATTCCCATACTACCTCATGATCCCAACCTCTCTCTGTTGGTGTACCTTAAGGCTCTGTCTTGTGTAAAATGCATTTCTTAATCTATACTTTGGTCTGAGAAAACTCATAAAGTCCTATGGCTTAGAGTAACACATACATGCTGATGGCACTTAAATTTCCCTCTCTTGCCCAAGTGTCACCTTTCTGGTGTCCACAAACCCTGATTGCATATCAGCTATATCATCCTTCTTCTCGTTATGCTTTCTAAAACTCAATGCAAAGAAAAGCAAACTCATAATTTTTCTCACTCAACCCTCCCTAATAGATCTATCTATAACAAATCTCTGCATCACAAATTCGCTGCCTCGAGTAACCTTTGTCTGTGCCTTGTCTTTCAAACCACACATCCAAGACCTCACCACTTCCTGCCACCTCCAACTCAAAAATATTTCTAGAATTTGTCCTTTCCTCAATCCCAAATCTACTAAAATGTTAGTGCATACCAACATTATCTCCCACCTCAAATTACAGCAATATTCTCCTCTGTGGCCTCTCAAATAACACTCTTCTACATCTCTAGTCTATTATTAACTCCGATACCTCTCCCCTCACTACTCCTCCGCCTGTCCCCCTGTCAATTCTTTCAAAGGCTTCCTATTCCCCAGGGAATCCAATTTAAAGTAAAATCAATGACTTTTCAAAACTGTCACCTACATACAGGTATGGACTGGGGCTGAAATTCAGTACTGGCATTTGAAATCACACAGGCCTATGTTGTCCCCGTCTCCAAGAACCAAATGGGATATAATACTAATATTACCCTGGATGGAGGAAAGGAAGATTTTCTACAAGACCAATATTTCTAATGGTACCTGTGACCTGCTGGGGTAAGTGACTGAGTCAGCAACTTTGTGCTCCATCACAACTCTTAACAGTATGGGTGTCTTGAGAACACCAATTCTGTTAACAATGTAGCAGACAAGGCAGCCCACAACCAGGCAGGCCCTTCTGTCACTTGCCAGAATTGCCAGATGGCCAGTCTGGTCCAAACGAATCTCTCGATGCTTCAACACACATAATCTCTGGTCCTCACAAGACATCGTTTTCTTCTCTGCTCTCATACATTCTTCAGGCAATCACCTCCAATATATTTTACCTTGCATCCCCCATTCTATGAAATTCAGTACCTCAACATGTCCAATTGTCTCACACATTTGGAATCTTCAAACGCAAAATGAATATGCATATCTACAGGAAAGTCTCCAGCTGCAGTAATCTCACTGCCACCGGAGCTGTTCTAACCCCTTCACCTCCAGCTCTTTCTCTAATACTCCATATATATTAAGCGACTGGGGCTTTTTTACACTTTCTGTCCTTTCAGGAAAAATTCTTAGGAGTTTTCTTATCAGCACAGGAAGGCTTACAGTGACAAATAACACATGTGCTCCCAGCTGAAAACACAGGATCCACCAATCAGAATTGGTGACATCACAGCTAACCTTGCTCCCCTTGCCTTCGCAATGACCTTTACTCACGCACATTAGACACCTCAATACAAAAGATAAGGTCCAGATCCAAAAATTGTGGCTATGTACATGTATTGTTTGCTGAAACTAAAGTATGAGTCTAAAACATCCTCAGTGTGTTGGGGGTCGAGTTCCTGCCTCTGCACAGGGGGAATCTCGGGTCATCTCCGCTGTGGTCTCCCATTCTTCTCTGGCCGCAGTGGAACCTGCTCAGCGGGGACGTCGATCCCAGCGTCTCGCTCAGTCTGACTCTGTGCTAAGAGTTACTGCTGCATTTCCTGCTTCTGCCATTGAAGTCAGTGCTGGGCAGCGGTGAGCAGACACTTCTGGGACTAAGTCCTGCTTTTCACGTTCTGAGCATGCCCAGAGTAAGATCTCTCAGTGGAGATCGAGGGTCACATGATCAGATACTGCAGCTAGGTCATTGGTCCTTCTTGGAAGGTCCTTGTAGGTGCTAGGACTAAGTCCTGCTTTGCACTCTGAGCATGCCCAGGGCAAGATCTCTCAGTGGAGATCTGGGGTCACATGCTCAGGTACTGCAGCAACTCCATTGGTCCTTCTCTGAAGGTCCTAAACGTGCTGCAACTATTTAAGGCTCGCATGTCCGCACGGCCATGCGCTAGTATTGTCTTTTGTAAACGTGTTTATGTTGAGCGAAAGTCGTTTTTTAAAATCCCCTCCCTATTGTATGACTGCTCGCGGAAGGTGGATGATTGCTATCTAGCGCCTGACTTAGCCATCAGCACACTACACACATTACAGCGTCTAATTGCTGTGACCGCCAGTGTGGCGCCGTGCGCTTTCTCTGCGCTTTTCTGACCCAAGCCTGGGTGGTTAGTGGCGTCCGCCAGTGCGGCACCGCACGCACTCTCGTGCTTCTTAAATAATATTATTTCGGTCTCTCTGACAACCCAGTAGCGGTGTCGAGCGCATGTGGTCTTTATGAACTCAAATCCTGAGTCTTGGGATTGAGTTCTGAGACTCCTTGCTTGCCCTCTTGGTGAGGTACCCCAGCCCTGTGACGCAACAGGGTTAGCTTCCTTCACACAGGGTGAAGTTAACCCATGTGTGTATTCATATTGTACCGCCATATCGTCCATCTCTACTAGCAGCAGGGTTTCCACCTGCACGGTGGACCTCGGACTGCGAACGCACCTAATATCATTACATCTTAAACTTGGTGCGCTCTGCCAGTCCTTACACAGTGTCAGTGTGAAAATTGCATGATTTCTTTTTTTGAATTTTAATACAGATTGTGCTATGTGAAAAAACATTGCAAAAATAAAAACAAAATTAACCTGAAAACGTAATTTAATAAATGTATAATTTTTCACATGATAGCTTTCCTTTAAATAGCCTGGAAAACTAGTTGTCTTTATGACTATCTAATCTTATCTAAATATAGCATAGTAATCATACGGCTATGTGTTACTGGTCTTTTTCAGTTTCTCATCATTATAAAGATCTTTTTTGTGAGTGAACTGAAATATTTTTGTTTACATTCAGATACTGACCTAGTCCGATATCCATACATCTGCCGTTTGTTCCAGTGTTACAGTATAGATAACTAAAAGGTTAATTGGATTTCGAAGATTGTCCTTGTTTTTCTGAAATAGAAACTTAGTATATTGAAGACAAGGAGTGACGTGAGTGATCTCAATCTCTGTACAACACTGTGCAATGTCAGATAAATAGAGAGGGGCAAATTAATTTGTGGGACTCCGATCCATCGAACAGGTCAGTAGTCTCTTGCCGCTGGAAGGGGGGCTCACGAATCTCTAACCTTACAGGATCGCCAATGCTGCCTTTGATTATCTGGTTTGGTGAGACGTCATCATTGCTGCATGACACACCTGGTTCTCAAATCGCAACCTCACCAGACTGTCTCCTCTCAGGCTTAAAACATTTCATATTTTGTCTCTCCCCTTTACCAACAGCATCCCCAAGCATGGACTGAGGTTTCTTAGAGAATCGCAACAGAGAAGATACAGAAGACATGTGAGCTGCAGCACGAAGATACACGTAGGTGTTCAGACAAATAACTCAATGGTGGGCGATCTGGCAATGGTCTGGCCATGGTCTGTTGATGGTCTGGCACCGGACAACAGCATGGGGCTTTTTATACATGGTTAGACAAAGAAAATGACATAATAACCTTATACTGAAAAGAAAAACATGTATTTTAGAACAAAGCAAGTGATAATGCAACATAACAATATTTATGAGTATTACAAAAAAAAAATGACAATTTGTGATGAGCGAATATACTCGTTGCTCGGGTTGTCCCGAGCACGCTCAGGTGGTCTCCGAGTATTTGTGATTGCTCAGAGATTTAGTTTTCCTTGCCGCAGCTACATGATTTGCGGCTACTAGACAGCTTGCATGTGGGGATTCCCTAGCAACCAGGCAACCCCCATACTCAGGCTGGCTAGCAGCCGTAAATCATGCAGCTAGGTCAACAAAAGCTTAATCTCCGAGCAGTCACAAATACTCAGAGACCACCCGAGCGTGCTCGGGAAAACCCAAGCAATGAGTATATTCGCTCATCACTACTCTTCACTAATCCATAACTTGCACTCCCAGCTCCAAGACTTCTCCAGCATCACGACAATCTTCTGAAATGCTCTACCCAAAAAAATTAGGATTATCTACAATTTACACTGTTTTATATGCTCCCTCAAAACACATCTGTTCAGAGTGGCCTATCATGTTCCCTAATCAAAGTCACTTTGTGTGTGTGTAGCCCATTCACTATCTATCTGAGAATAATCCTCCATCAAACTCCACCGCAACCAACAGCACCACAAATACTGGCTGGTGACTAGTTCATGCAGCCTTTATCTATCCCCCTTTCCCTCAAGACGGCTGGACCATCATTGTAAATAAGCTCCTGTACTTCGTCTCCCCCCACCACATTATAGATTGTAAGCTCTCACAAGCAGGGTCGTCTTATTTTGCTTTAATTATTGTATAAATTAAACTTTGTTACTTATGACTTGTGCACTGCATGTGTGTGAGCAGGTTGCGGGATGCAGTAACGGACAGGAGGCAGAGCAAGGGTTAACGTTAACCTTTACTTGAACAGGGAATACTCCACGCAGGAAGGGGAAAGAGAGGCAGAGGTATGGCAGGTGGTATGAGCACAAAAAGGTATGCTGAGGGAGGTAACGGGGGGCAAAAGGAAGCCAACTGTTCATTAAGATCAACTTATCAGTCTGACATCTTCCGGACTGCAGAGTCCTGAGTTCAGAAGGTGGTGCCAACGTGGTTAGCATGTGTTGATTCCGGTGTCGTCCTGCAGGAGTTGATGATATATAAACCACTTGTACTCGGATTAGCATCCTTCGTCCTTTCCACATGACAGTGCAGATTTAACCCAGTCATTTCTCCATCACCTTCACTTTCATCTTCTCGTGGGTCTGCAGCAGCCTATGCATTATCAGTGGTTGTGTTCACAGATCCCGAACAGGTGAGCACTATTAGACAATTCTTTTGACATTTTTACCCAGGTAAGACCCTATTTGTGCTTTGTGTCTTTCCAGTCATCTTTTATTGGGATCCAGGGGCAGTTGAAAGCTGTCACTCAATCTCCATTATTTAAATACAGTGGCATGTAAAAGTTTGGGCACTCCTGGTCAAAATTACTGCTATTGTTATTTTAGGTAGCAAAGGTTTTGCAAGTTGCCCTTTCCTCAGTTGGAAATCTAATAAAGAAATGGCAGTTATCAGAAACAGAGGAAGTCAAGATAAGGTCTGGAAGACCAAACAAAATTTCAGTGAGAGCTGCTGGTAGCATTGCTAGAGAGGCAATTCAGAACACGCGCTTGACTGCAAAAGATCTTCGTTTTGGCAGACTCTGCACAAATATGGCCTTGATGGAAGAGTTATCAGAAGAAAACCTCTACTGCATCCTCACCAAAAAATTCAATGTGAGAAGTATGCAAAAGAACATCTAAACAAACATACAGCATTTTGGAAACAAGTCCTGTTAAAACTCTTTCGCGACAATGGTATAAGGTATGTGTGGAGAAAAAAAGGCACAGAACTTCAGGAAAAAAACATCACGCCAACCGCTAAGCATTGGGGTGGATCAGTCTCACATTTAGGTTGTGTTGCAGCTAATAGCATGAGGAACATTTCACGTGTAGAGGGAAGAATGGTTTCAATGAAATTTCAACACATTCCTGATACAAACATAACACCATCTGTAAAAAGGCTGAAGTTGAAAAGAGGATGGCTTCTACAAATAGACAGTAATCCTAAACACATGTCAAAATCCACAATAGACTACCTCAAAAGGTACAAGCTGAAGGTTTTACAATGGCCCTCACAGTCCCCAGATCTGAACATCACTGAAAATCTGTGGCTAGACCGCAAAACAGCAGTGAATGCAAGACGACCGAGGAATCTCACAGAACTGGAAGAATTTTCCAAGGAAGAATTAATGAAAATCTCTCAAACAAGAATTAAAAGACTCTTGGCTGGCTACAAAAAACATTTACAAGCTGTGATACTTTCAAATGGGGTGCTACTTGGTACTAGCCTTGCATGGTGCCAAAACTTTTACATCAACCCATTTTTCTTTTTGTAATTTTTAAAATGTAAAAGATGAAAAAAAAAATATTTTTTTGTCTAAATCATTTTTAACTTTAGGCGTTTTAGAGATCATTTCATCTTCAAATTGCTTAACTCTTCACAATGGCAGTAATTTTGACCAGGTGTCCCCACACATTTACATGCCACGGTAAGAGATCAAAATCATATAAAAATGGAAGAATAGTACATTGAGAGACTTCACATAAGATCACATGCACACGTTCAGTATTTGGTTAGTATTTAGAATCACTATTTGTAAGCTAAAACCAGGAGTGGGTGATAAATACAGAAGTGGAGCATATGTTTCTATTATACTTTTCCTCTGATTGTTCCACTCCTGATTTTGGCTTACAAATACTGATGTAAAACACTGACCAAATACTGATCGTTTGAACGTGGCCTAAGAGGATGTATTTAATGATACATTTCCAATTATAGATAGAAATGCTGTTTAACATTTGTGGACAGAATAACAACTGCACCAATGATATGTGACCAGAGTAACCTAAGTAATACAGGTCCTTCTCAAAAAATTAGCATATAGTGTTAAATTTCATTATTTACCATAATGTAATGATTACAATTAAACTTTCATATATTATAGATTCATTATCCACCAACTGAAATTTGTCAGGTCTTTTATTGTTTTAATACTGATGATTTTGGCATACAACTCCTGATAACCCAAAAAACCTGTCTCAATAAATTAGCATATTTCACCCATCCAATCAAATAAAAGTGTTTTTTAATAACAAACAAAAAAACCAACAAATAATAATGTTCAGTTATGCACTCAATACTTGGTCGGGAATCCTTTGGCAGAAATGACTGCTTCAATGCGGCGTGGCATGGAGGCAATCAGCCTGTGACACTGCTGAGATGTTATGGAGGCCCAGGATGCTTCAATAGCAGCCTTAAGCTCATCCAGAGTGTTGGGTCTTGCGTCTCTCAACTTTCTCTTCACAATATCCCACAGATTCTCTATGGGGTTCAGGTCAGGAGAGTTGGCAGGCCAATTGAGCACAGTAATACCATGGTCAGTAAACCATTTACCAGTGGTTTTGGCACTGTGAGCAGGTGCCAGGTCGTGCTGAAAAATGAAATCTTCATCTCCATAAAGCATTTCAGCCGATCGAAGCATGAAGTGCTCCAAAATCTCCTGATAGCTAGCTGCATTGACCCTGCCCTTGATGAAACACAGTGGACCAACACCAGCAGCTGACATGGCACCCCACACCATCACTGACTGTGGGTACTTGACACTGGACTTCAGGCATTTTGGCATTTCCTTCTCCCCAGTCTTCCTCCAGACTCTGGCACCTTGATTTCCGAATGACATGCAGAATTTGCTTTCATCAGAAAAAAGTACTTGGGACCACTTAGCAACAGTCCAGTGCTGCTTCTCTGTAGCCCAGGTCAGGCGCCTCTGCCGCTGTTTATGATTCAAAAGTGGCTTTACCTGGGGAATGCGGCACCTGTAGCCCATTTCCTGCACACGCCTGTGCACGGTGGCTCTGGATGTTTCCACACCAGACTCAGTCCACTGCTTCCTCAGGTTCCCCAAGGTCTGGAATCGGTCCTTCTCCACAATCTTCCTCAGGGTCCGGTCTCCTCTTCTCGTTGTACAGCGTTTTCTGCCACATTGTTTCCTTCCAACAGACTTACCATTGAGGTGCCTTGATACAGCAATCTGGGAACAGCCTATTTGTTGAGAAATTTCTTTCTGGGTCTTACCCTCTTGCTTGAGGGTGTCAATGATGGCCTTCTTGACATCTGTCAGGTCGCTAGTCTTACCCATGATGGGGGTTTTGAGTAATGAACCAGGCAGGGAGTTTATAAAAGCCTCAGGTATCTTTTGCATGTGTTTAGAGTTAATTAGTTGATTCAGAAGATTAGGGTAATAGGTCGTTTAGAGAACCTTTTCTTGATATGCTAATTTATTGAGACAGGTTTTTTGGGTTATCAGGAGTTGTATGCCAAAATCATCAGTAGTAAAACAATAAAAGACCTGACAAATTTCAGTTGGTGGATAATGAATCTATAATATATGAAAGTTTAATTGTAATCATTACATTATGGTAAATAATGAAATTTAACACTATATGCTAATTTTTTGAGAAGGACCTGTATAAATACAATTGGAACGTGAAGATTTTAATTATACAAATGAATGTGCAATGTTTGAACTCAAAGTTCTGCACAGAAGAAAATTGCTCTGTAGGCTCCAACTGTGTTTCTTATTATCAGTCTGAATGTTTGGAAATAGCTTTGCGTTGTATTTGTGCCGCAATAACAAAATGTACCATAATATTAATATTCTCGACTGTAACAATTACAGGCAATTTATGAAACTTCTACACTTACTTATCATATTTGCAGAAGCAATGCAATGATGTTCTGCATAAAGATGCGGTCATATATCTCACGCATTACATGAATATGCAAAACTGAAAATATTATAGATTTATTTAAATTAGGTACCATGCTGATAATGAGATTTGATGCCTTTTTTATCAGATTTTACATTAATCTCTATAGGCGAGTAGGGATTTTCTTTAAAACTCTTTATAACTTACAGAAGGATGAGCAACGATGATTATAGAACTCATTTCACAAGAAATGTGTCTTCTTCATCAATGCAAGTACTGTATATGTTCACCGTATATAACTTGTTTTACACCAAAGTGCCCACGTAGAGACATCGTAAATGTGTTTAATGCTGGGTGTACACTATAGATAGCTGTCAGCCAATAGCTTGGCCGAGTGTGCTTCTGTTTTTAGTAGGGAAGTGGTGTAAGACGCTACCATACACCCCTTACTCGGGCTTATTTTTCTTGAGATTAAAAAAATATTGAAATTCAACATGTCATATACTACTTAGCCCCTGCTAAAAGTTGGGGCCCAACTATACACTGCATTGGAGTTAACTCCAACCAAAGTAGGTTTGGCCACCATTCTTCTATTATTGTTTTATAACCTTGGTTTGTAATATTGCTCCTTTTATGCCTCAAAAAGCAATTCTGACCAGTGAAAGTATACCGTAGTATTTAGAACCAAGGTGTTAGCAACAGATATTTTAGGTTCTGTAAGTTAAATTAGTTTACTAGGAAGGAATAATGGGGTAGCCTGTGCATTCGCACCTGAGGTCATGTAAGCAAAACAGAACCCAATTTTTCAGATTATATGGAATAATCCTCTCAACAAAGCCTCATTCAGACATAAATGATATTTCTCATTTGCTAAAAAAGGATCGATGGCTATCAATGTTTATAAACAACTTTTGTGTACCGTCCATAATATGCAAATGAGCCAGAACTAGTCCATGGTGGTGTTGCTTCATGGGCATGATTGACATCCTGTATTCCAGGGTTGACCGGCTACTGACATTGTCTACTGATTGCAGCTCACAGACTGCTATATATATGTTCTACTGTTCTGCTGACCCCTGAATATGGGGTTGGGCAACCGGGGAGAGTGGTGCACGCTGAATGAACCTTTTTTCTGCTACTGGGTGCAGCTCTCTCTGTGCAGACCAGAATGCTAAGAAAATAAAGCTGCACTCTGAAATGCTATAATACGCAAACATTGAATATATGAAATTGGAACTTCATTACTGCTATAGAAAATATGTTAAAAAATTATGTTATTTAGCACACAAATTGGACAATTCATGAGAGCCCACTTGTCGCAACCTTAACCCGATATGCCTCTAATGAGCCGAAAGCCTACAAATTTAAGGGCAGGCAGGATCCAGCTGTAATTAAAAATACCTTAGACTGATGGGAGGAGTGCTCAGTTGGAAAGGACTTTAAGCTTGCATCTTTTCACACTTAATTAATTCTGACTGTAATGCTGTCAGATCAGTTGTCTGCTTATCACCAATCTTCTTTGGGTTGATCAAACTAGGAGAGCAGTGTTGACAACAGCAGCACCGCTTTCCAGACTGTTCAACACGGTTAAAAGTATTGATAGGCAGACAGCTGGTTGGTCCAGTCAACTACAAGTGGAAGCAGAGGAAAGCTTCAGTTGACGTGCATCGCAACTCTGAGTTGTCCAACCTTGGGAGGAGATGTGATCAGTACAGTAGTGCATAGACAATAACTCATAAGCTGTGGGCATTAGGCCATGCCAGTGACTGTGCTCAGTCCAACTGTGAGTTACCCTTCTGGCTCCACCGCTGCTTCTTAGCTGCTATTCCGGTATTTGCTTACAAACTGCTGCAGGAATGACACAATTACAGCTCACATCACTGCTCCAGCCGATCATTTAGCTCAAAGACTAAAGCTGTTCACCTTGGCTGAGCTGCTGAGCTAAGTGATTGGAGCCAGCAGTAGTGTGTGCTGTGCTGTGGTTGTTGAATTTTATTTAGCACAATCCAGAAAGTCCAATGCCGTGGATATAATTGTGACATTTCGGTCAATCAGACCTTTCTCAAAAATGAACAAAGTGGTCGGAGTAGCACAAAGCACAATAATAATGCGACTAAGTCACTGCAATATATATGTAACATCATTGGATCCTAACTGATAAGCTGAAGCATCATATTGTACCATATATTCTAACCTTTAATCCTCCTACACCTCATTAAGTCTTTTGTCAGTTCTTTAGTTTCCGTTCCTTGGCCCACTTTTGATACTAACCACTGCATACTGGGAACATTCTTCAAGACCTCTTGTTTTGGAGATTCTGTGGCCAAGTCATCTAAACGTCACCATTTTGCTAATGTTAATGTAGCTCAGCTCTTTACAATTGCACATTTTTCCAGCTTGCATCATATTATCTTCAATGACTTAGGCTGCTTTCACTCATCAGGTTTTTGCCATCAGGCACAATACGGAAAATTTTGAAAAAAACAGATGCGGCAAAAGTTGCCGCCATATCCGTTTTTTTCTCATAGACTTGTATTAGCAATGGATGGCCTCATGTTTCATCCGTTTTTGTCTGATCTGTTGAAAATTTGTTTTCCGGCGGCTGGAGAAAATGGACATAGTAAAGTTTTTTGTGTTCATCGTAAAAATGGACAGCGACGGATCTGGCGTTTGCTACAATGGAAGCCTATGGCGCCGGATCCGTCAAATGACTGAATCCAGCAACGGATTTCGTTTTTTTTTTTAATTGAGCATGCTCCGTAGCATTTTCCATTCTAGGGTCTCTCTCTCCCCGCATCAGCTAGTCTGAATCTCTGGATCAGCTAGTCAGATCCGGCAAAAAAACGGCTCCGTCGAATCAGTTTTTCACAATTTGCAATGGATCCGTTTTTTTAAAATTCGCCAGATTCAGCCTGACGGTAAAAACCTGATGTGTGAAAGCAGCCTTACTGTTTACTTGCTACCTGATATGTTCCACCATTTAACAGGTATCATTATCACAAGATAATGTTATCCATTCACCTGTCGGCAGTTTTAATGCTAAGGCTGATTGAGGTATATTTTGCAACAGTTTTCGTTTTAAAAATAAGAATGAAATCAAGTAGACAAATAATTATATGTGAATCTTATCCAGTTTTTTCACACAGATTGCTGAAAATTAATTTTACCAAAAAGGAATATTTGCAGTCGAGGAAGAAGCTCCAACTATTCCTTGCACATTTGAAAGAAATTGAGGTGGATCCTTAATTACAAATTTGGAGCATTATTAAAACCAGGGGTGAGGAATCATTTTCTGCCAAAGGCTATTTGGATATTTATACCATCCCTCGGGGACCATACAAATCACGCACTAACTCCGCCCACAAAGAAAGTCCTGACGCTGGCACTAGTATCAGGACATACTGTTTCATTGCAGGTGCCTCAGCGTTCAGTAGTGAATAGTGATGAGCGAGTATACTCATTGCTCGGGTTTTTCTGTGCACGTTTGGGTGACCTCCGAGTATTTTTTAGTGTTCAGAGATTTAGTTTTCATCGCAGCAGCTGAATGATTTACAGCTAATAACAAGCCTGAGTACATGTGGGGGTTGCCTGTTTGCTAGGGAATCCCCACATGTATTCAAGCTGGCTAACAGATGTAAATCATTCAGCTGTGGCGATGAAAACTTAATCTCCGAGCACTAAAAAATACTCGGAGATCACCCAAGCGTGCTCGGGAAAACCTGAGCAACAAGTATACTCGCTCATCACTAGTAGTGAACACTGTGTGCGCATGATCACAGAGCAAGAAGAAATTAATGGTAGAAAACGTCAAATGATGATTAAAACCAAACAACCAAGTAGATTTATTCACCAAATGTATCAATGTACCGTATATACTCGAGTATAAGCCGACCCGAGTATAAGCCGACCCCCCTAATTTTGCCACAAAAAACTGGGAAAACTTATTGACTCGAGTATAAGCCTAGGGTGGAAATGCAGCATTTACCGGTGAATTTCAAAAATAAAAATAGATCATTATTTCCCCATAGCTGTGCCATATAGTGCTCTGCACCGTTCATATTTCCCCATAGCTGTGCCATATACGGTGCTCTGCACCGTTCACTGTGCCCCATAGATGTGCCATATACGGTGCTCTGCACCGTTCACTGTGCCCCATAGATGTGCCATATACGGTGCTCTGCACCGTTCACTGTGCCCCATAGATGTGCCATATACGGTGCTCTGCACCGTTCACTGTGCCCCATAGATGTGCCATATACGGTGCTCTGCACCGTTCACTGTGCCCCATAGATGTGCCTTATACGGTGCTCTGCACCGTTCACTGTGCCCCATAGATGTGCCATATACGGTGCTCTGCACCGTTCACTGTGCCCCATAGATGTGCCATATACGGTGCTCTGCACCGTTCACTGTGCCCCATAGATGTGCCATATACGGTGCTCTGCACCGTTCACTGTGCCCCATAGATGTGCCATATACGGTGCTCTGCACCGTTCACTGTGCCCCATAGATGTGCCATATACGGTGCCCTGCACCGTTCATTGTGCCCCATAGATGTGCCATATACGGTGCTCTGCACCGTTCACTGTGCCCCATAGATGTGCCATATACGGTGCCCTGCACCGTTCACTGTGCCCCATAGATGTGCCATATACGGTGCTCTGCACCGTTCATTGTGCCCCATAGCTGTGCCATATACGGTGCTCTGCACCGTTCATATTTCCCCATAGCTGTGCCATATACGGTGCTCTGCACCGTTCATTGTGCCCCATAGATGTGCCATATACGGTGCTCTGCACCGTTCACTGTGCCCCATAGATGTGCCATATACGGTGCCCTGCACCGTTCACTGTGCTCCATAGATGTGCCATATACGGTGCTCCGCACCGTTCACTGTGCCCCATAGATGTGCCATATACGGTGCTCTGCACCGTTCACTGTGCCCCATAGATGTGCCATATACGGTGCTCTGCACCGTTCATTGTGCCCCATAGCTGTGCCATATACGGTGCTCTGCACCGTTCACTGTGCCCCATAGATGTGCCATATACGGTGCTCTGCACCGTTCACTGTGCCCCATAGATGTGCCATATACGGTGCTCTGCACCGTTCACTGTGCCCCATAGATGTGCCATATACGGTGCTCTGCACCGTTCACTGTGCCCCATAGATGTGCCATATACGGTGCCCTGCACCGTTCACTGTGCCCCATAGCTGTGCCATATACGGTGCTCTGCACCGTTCACTGTGCCCCATAGATGTGCCATATACGGTGCCCTGCACCGTTCACTGTGCCCCATAGATGTGCCATATACGGTGCCCTGCACCGTTCATTGTGCCCCATAGATGTGCCATATACGGTGCTCTGCACCGTTCACTGTGCCCCATAGATGTGCCATATACGGTGCTCTGCACCGTTCACTGTGCCCCATAGATGTGCCATATACGGTGCTCTGCACCGTTCACTGTGCCCCATAGATGTGCCATATACGGTGCTCTGCACCGTTCACTGTGCCCCATAGATGTGCCATATACGGTGCTCTGCACCGTTCACTGTGCCCCATAGATGTGCCATATACGGTGCTCTGCACCGTTCACTGTGCCCCATAGATGTGCCATATACGGTGCTCCGCACCGTTCACTGTGCCCCATAGATGTGCCATATACGATGCTCTGCACCGTTCATTGTGCCCCATAGATGTGCCATATACGGTGCCCTGCACCGTTCACTGTGCCCCATAGATGTGCCATATACGGTGCTCTGCACCGTTCATTGTGCCCCATAGCTGTGCCATATACGGTGCTCTGCACCGTTCATTATTGCCCCATAGATGCTCCACATAAATCTCTGCCGCCGCCGCTGCTGCTGCTGCAATAAAAAAAAACAAAACACATACTCACCTCCCTTGATTGCAGCTCCCGGCGTCTCGTTCCGGCGCCTCCATCTTCCCGGCGTCTCTGCTCTGACTGATCAGGCAGAGGGCGCCGCCACACTATATGCGTCATCGCGCCCTCTGCCTGAACAGTCAGAGCGCAGACGCTGGGAAGATGGAGGCGCCGGCCGGGAAGATGGAGCGACGCTCGGCGGCTGGAACGAGGACAGGTGAATATGCTATACTTACCTAGTCCTGGCGATCCTCGCGCTGTCCCTCTGCCTGGTCTTCGGTGCCGCAGCTTCTTTCTCTATCAGCGGTCACCGGCACCGCTGATTAGAGGAATGAATAGGCGGCTCCACCCCTATGGGAGGTGGAGCCGCTTATTCATTTCTGTAATGAGCGGTCCCACGTGACTGCTGAAGAGGGGAAGAAGCTGCAGCACAGAAGACCGTGGGACGGCAGGGACAGCGCGAGGATCGCTGGGACTAGGTAAGTATGCCTCAGCGCCCTCACCCCCTCACCCGCCGACCCTGCCACCCACCTTGACTCGAGTATAAGCCGAGAGGGGCACTTTCAGCCCAAAATTTTGGGCTGAAAATCTCGGCTTATACTCGAGTATATACGGTAATCAGCATTAAAGTGCCATTATAGCCATGTACTGCATTTATCATACATTACAAAATTGTTCTGACAGCTTCACTTTAAGAAAGTCCAGGGTTATATCCAAGTATCAATCTGAGGGTCTGACAATAGAAAATTAGCTAGTGAGAAGCTTCAGAAATAACAACCATGAATACAGTTGTGCTCAAAAGTTTACATACGACTGAGGGGCGATCTAATAACCATGTATAAGTATATAAGGGGACAATACAAATATCTCGCTGAGGATCTGTTTATACCAAGGAAGGTGACGGGCACAAGGGGGCATTCTTTGCGTCTGGAGGAGAGAAGGTTTTTCCACCAACATAGAAGAGGATTCTTTACTGTTAGGGCAGTGAGAATCTGGAATTGCTTGCCTGAGGAGGTGGTGATGGTGAACTCAGTCGAGGGGTTCAAGAGAGGCCTGGATGTCTTCCTGGAGCAGAACAATATTGTATCATACAATTAGGTTCTGTAGAAGGACGTAGATCTGGGGATTTATTATGATGGAATATAGGCTGAACTGGATGGACAAATGTCTTTTTTCGGCCTTACTAACTATGTTACTATGTTACTATGTATGTTACCCCGGCAGAATTTTTGCTCTCTTGGCCTTTTTTCAGAGAATATGAATGATAATACCAAAACTTTTTCTCCACTCATGGATAGTGGTTGGGTGAAGCCATTTATTGTCAAACTGCTGTGTTTTCTCTTTGTAAATCATAATTATAACCCAAAACATCCAAATGACCCTGAACAAAAGTTTACATACTGTTAAGGACTGTCGGAACGCACCAAGTATAGATGATATGAAACTAGGTGCGTTCGCAGTCCGAGGTCCACCGTGCAGGTAAAAACCCTGCTGCTAGTAAGACGGACTATATGATGGTACTATAAGTATACACGCACGGGTTAACTTCACCCTGCGTGAAGGAAGCGATCCTGTTGAGTCACAGGACCGCGGTACCGCACATAGAGCACGAGCAAGAAGTCAGCGAACACAACCCCAACACAGGATTGAAGTCCGATTAGACCACTTGCTGGCACAACACCGCAACTGGGTGTGTAAAGAAACTATTAAAATAGTATATAAAGGCACGAGAGTGCATGCAGTGCCGCACTGACGGACGCCACTAACCACCCAGGCTTGGGTAAAGAAAGCGCAGAGGAAGCGCACGGCGCCGTACAGGCGGTCACAGCAACTAGACGCTGTTATGTGTGTAACGTGCTGTTGGATAAGTCGGGCACTAGATAGCAAACATACACCTTCCGCGAACAGTCATCCAATAGGGAGGGTATTTTAAAGAGCGACTTTCACTCACAACACACACACATATTATCAAGACAATACTAGCGCATGGCCGTGCGGTCATGCGCAGTTTATATAGTTGCAGCACAGGAAGCTGCTACAGAAGTTTTGCCCTTTCAGGACCTGCCAAGAGGACCAATGGGATGTGCTGCAGCACCTGAGCATGTGACCCTCGATCTCCAACGGGATTTCCTGTCCTGGGCATGCTCAGTGTGTGCAAATAAGGACTTAGTCCCAGGGAAGCCCGCTCGCCGCAGATCAGTGCAGGGTATAACAGGAGAGCCGGAAAAGGCAGCAGTAACCCTTTGCACAGAATCAGTCCCAGCGAGACACTGGGAGCGACGCCTCCGCTGAGCAGAGCCCACTGCGGCCGAAGCAGAATGGGAGACCGCAGCAGACACGGATCGAGATTCCCCCTGTGCAGCAGAGGAAACTCGACTCCTAACATTACCCCCCTCCTAGGGCCCCCCCCTCCTTGGGCCTCGCTACGTTCGAAGGCAGCAATAAGCTGCGGAGCCCGAATGTGCTCAGCAGGCTCCCAGGACCTATCCTCAGGGCCGTAACCATTCCAGTCCACCCAAAAATGTTTTTTGCCACGTACCACCTTGCACCCCAAGATAGCGTTCACCTCGAAATCGTCCGTAGACGAACCCGATGTCTCGGCAGATGACTCAGAAAACCGGGACATGTATACGGGCTTAAGGAGGGACACATGAAAGGTGTCAGTGATACCAAGGCGTGGAGGAAGGGCCAGACGGTAGACCACAGGATTAACCTGTTCAAGGACCTTGAAGGGACCCAAGTAGCGAGGAGCAAACTTAGTGGACTCAACTCGCAGCCTGATGTTACGGGCGGAGAGCCACACCAAGTCGCCAGGAGCAAAGGTCGGAGCGGGGCGCCGATGAGCATCGGAGGAGGACCTCATTCTCTCCTTAGAGGCCCGAATGGCATCCTGAGTGCGGTCCCAAATATCCCGTGCCTCCACAGCCCAGTCTGCCGCCCTGGAGTCTGCGGAAGACACGGGCATAGGCACAGGTACCAGTGGATGCTGACCATAGTTGAGGAGGAATGGGGTTTGTCCAGTGGAGTCGGCTACGGCGTTGTTCAGTGCAAACTCTGCCCACGATAGCAAGGATGCCCAGTCATCCTGCCTGGCTGAAACAAAATGTCGCAGGTATGTGACCAAGGTCTGGTTGGCCCTCTCTACCAACCCATTCGTCTCGGGATGATAAGCGGAAGAGAGATTCAACTTAATACTGAGAAGACGACAAAGCTCTCTCCAGAACCGAGACGCAAACTGGGGACCCCGGTCACTGACAATTTTGTCAGGCATACCATGTAGGCGGAAGATGTGTTTAATGAACAACGCTGCCAAGGCCCGTGCAGAAGGTAACCGTGGTAGCGGCACCAAATGCACCATTTTTGAGAAATGATCGTTGATGACCCAAATGATGGTACAGCCGCAAGATTTAGGTAAACCCACGGCAAAGTCCATCCCGACCATCTCCCAGGGCCTATCTGCCACCGGCAAGGGATAGAGCAACCCAGCTGGCCTTTGCCACGGAGATTTATTTTTGGCGCAGGAGACACACGCCAGAATATAATCCCTGACATCCCGGACCATATGCGGCCACCAGTACGTCCTCGCCAGTAGCTCAGATGTCCTCTTTGTCCCAAAGTGTCCACCCACCCTGGACGAATGAGCCCAAGAGAGAACCTCCGGTCGCAAATTAATGGGCACAAAAGTCTTGCCCGGAGGCACAGACTCCAGCGAAACCGGCGCTACGGTTCTCAGGCTCTCAGAAGGGACAATAAGCCGAGACTCCTCTTCCTCCTCTTCAGTTGACATAAGGGAGCGAGAGAGAGCGTCAGCACGAATATTCTCCCCGGCGAGAAAATGAAGGGAAAAGTGGAACCGGGAAAAGAACAAGGACCATCTGGCTTGGCGAGAATTTAGCCGCTGGGCTGTTTGCAAGTAGACCAAATTTTTGTGGTCCGTGTAAACTTGGAAGGGAAACCGCGCACCTTCCAGAAGGTGTCTCCACTCTGAAAAGGCCAATTTCATTGCTAGCAACTCCCTATCCCCGATGGAGTAGTTTCTCTCCGCTGGCGTGAAGGTCTTAGAGAAGAAGAAGCATGGATGCTTCCGACCTTGAGCATCCTTTTGATAGAGGACTGCTCCAGCACCAACGGATGAGGCATCCACCTCCATTAGGAATGGCTTATCCACATCGGGACGATGTAAGATGGGAGTGCTAGCAAAGTGGGACTTAATAGAAGTGAAGGCCTTGGAGACCTCTTCCGACCACAATTTGGGATTCGCTCCCTTCTTGGTGAGGGCTACCAAGGGAGCTACCAGAGTTGAGAAGTGGGGAATGAACTGGCGGTAATAGTTAATGAACCCCATAAAGTGCTGCACCGCTTTAAGAGAATGGGGCTCTTGCCAGTCCATCACAGCCTGTAGTTTGGCAGGATCCATAGCCAATCCCTGGGCGGAGATGATATAGCCCAGGAACGGTAAAGACTCCTGCTCAAACATACACTTCTCCAACTTAGCATAAAGAGAGTTTGCCCGTAGGAGGTCGAAGACTCTGCCAACATCTCTCCGGTGGGAGTCAATATCTGGAGAAAAGATGAGAATATCATCCAGATAGACTACAACTGAGGTGGAAAGCATATCCCGGAAGATGTCGTTGACAAAGTCTTGGAAAACAGCTGGGGCATTACAGAGCCCGAAGGGCATCACCAGATACTCATAGTGCCCATCTCTGGTGTTAAACGCCTTTTTCCATTCGTCCCCCTCACGGATGCGAATCAGGTTATAAGCACCCCGCAGATCTAATTTAGTAAACACTCTAGCTCCCAGAAGCCTATCGAAGAGCTCGGATATCAAGGGCAAAGGATACTTGTTCTTAACAGTGATAGTGTTAAGACCCCTGTAGTCTATGCATGGACGTAGTTCCCCATTCTTCTTCTGCACGAAGAAGAACCCTGCCCCAGCAGGTGACACTGACTTCCTGATAAACCCTCTTGCCAGATTCTCTTGAATGTACTGAGACATGGCCTCCGTCTCCGGGAGAGATAATGGATAAACTCGACCCCGGGGATGCTCCGCACCAGGCAAGAGATCGATAGGACAGTCATAGGGGCGATGGGGCGGAAGGGTCTCCGCCGCCTTTTTGGAGAACACATCTGCGTAAGACCAATATTGCTTGGGGAGAGAGCATAGATCTGCGGGTACCTCAGTAGTAGCAACCTGAACACACTCTCGGTGACACCTACCCCCACATGATTCACCCCATCCCAGAATTCTGCCCGAGGACCACTCGATGTGAGGAGAGTGGAACCGTAACCAAAGTATCCCCAACATGACCTCATCAATCCCCTCAGGAATGATGAGCAGAGATATAATCTCCTGATGGGATGGTGACATAGACAGAGTAAAAGGGATGGTCCGATGTGTTATCTGTGCGGGGAGTGTCCACCCATTCACCACTCGTACCGTTACTGGTTCAGGTAGCATAACCAGGGGTATTGCGTGACGTTGGGCGAAAGCAGAAGACATAAAATTGCCCTCCGCCCCAGAATCCACGCAGACCTCTACCGAGTGGGAGGATGAGCCAAAAGTAATTGTCCCCTTAAAGGACAATTTGGAGGCAAACGTCGCAGTGTCTAGTGCACCTCCACCTACTACCACTAGACGCTGATGTTTCCTCGACCGCTGATGACATCTGGTGGCAAGATGTCCTGACTGTTGGCATACATGGCAAACCTGGGGTGCACGAGCGGTCCGGGACTTAGATCCCGCTCGTGACACTACCTTAGGTTCATGGGGCTCAGGAGCCTGGACTGGAGATTCCAAACGTTTGGCGAAGGTGGGAGCCAGCCGAAACCTTTGCCTACACTGGGCTCGCTCTAACCTCCGCTCGTGAAAACGGAGGTCAATACGAGTAGATACTGTTATTAATTCTTCCAGTGTGGCGGGAATCTCCCTAGTGGCCAGGGCGTCCTTAACGTGGTCAGCCAGCCCCCTCCAAAATATAGGGATAAGGGCTTTATCCGACCACTCCAGCTCAGATGCTAGAGTGCGGAAGTGGACGGCAAAAAGGCTGACCATGGATGAGCCCTGAGTCAATGCCAACAGTTGGAGCGCCGTATCATGGGTGACACGAGGGCCTAAAAAGACCTGTTTCAGAGTGCTCAGGAATAACGGAGCACTCTGCACCACATGATCGCCACGCTCCCACAGCGGCGTAGCCCACTGCAACGCCCTGTCCGACAATAAGGATATGATAAAGCCCACCTTAGCCCGCTCTGTAGGGAAACGAGAGGCCAGAAGCTCGAGATGTATTGAGCACTGACTCACGAAACCCCTACAGGACTTACTGTCACCAGAAAATTTCTCTGGTAGCGGGAGGCGAGATAGCGTCGGTACAGGGGCGGCAGTGGACAAAGTAGCTGCAGCCACACTTGCAGCCTGAACAGCGACAGCAATAACATCCACAGCTGAGGTTGAACGCTCTAGAGCCACCAACCTTCCCTCCAGCTGCTGGATGTACCACTGTAAACGCTGATCGTCCATCATTACTAGCCAGACCTTGGCGCTAGTATTATGTTAAGGACTGGCGGAACGCACCAAGTATAGATGATATGAAACTAGGTGCGTTCGCAGTCTGAGGTCCACCGTGCAGGTAAAAACCCTGCTGCTAGTAAGACGGACTATATGACGGTACTATAAGTATACACGCACGGGTTAACTTCACCCTGCGTGAAGGAAGCGATCCTGTTGAGTCACAGGACCGTGGTACCGCACATAGAGCACGAGAAAGAAGTCAGCGAACACAACCCCAACACAGGATTGAAGTCCGATTAGACCAATTGCTGGCACAACACCGCAACTGGGTGTGTAAAGAAACTATTAAAATAGTATATAAAGGCACGAGAGTGCATGCAGTGCCGCACTGACGGACGCCACTAACCACCCAGGCTTGGGTAAAGAAAGCGCAGAGGAAGCGCACGGCGCCGTACAGGCGGTCACAGCAACTAGACGCTGTTATGTGTGTAACGTGCTGTTGGATAAGTCGGGCGCTAGATAGCAAACATACACCTTCCGCGAACAGTCATCCAATAGGGAGGGTATTTTAAAGAGCGACTTTCACTCACAACACACACACATATTATCAAGACAATACTAGCGCATGGCCGTGCGGTCATGCGCAGTTTATATAGTTGCAGCACAGGAAGCTGCTACATAAGTTTTGCCCTTTCAGGACCTGCCAAGAGGACCAATGCGATGTGCTGCAGCACCTGAGCATGTGACCCTCGATCTCCAACGGGAGATCCTGTCCTGGGCATGCTCAGTGTGTGCAAATAAGGACTTAGTCCCAGGGAAGCCCGCTCGCCGCAGATCAGTGCAGGGTACAACAGGAGAGCCGGAAAAGGCAGCAGTAACCCTTTGCACAGGATAAGTCCCAGCGAGACGCTGGGAGCGACGCCTCCGCTGAGCAGAGCCCACTGCGGCCGAAGCAGAATGGGAGACCGCAGCAGACACGGATCGAGATTCCCCCTGTGCAGCAGAGGAAACTCGACTCCTAACACATACCCTGTTGATTTTGGCCTGGTAACATACACAGAAGTTGACACAAATGGGTTTGAATGGCTATTAAAGGTAACATCCTGTTAGGGTTGGCGGAACGCACCGAATATATACTTATTAGAAGAAGTCGGTGCGTTCGCAACCCGGGATCCACCGTGCAGGAAAGCACCTGCTGCTAGATATGGTGGTACAATATAGTAGTATAAACAGACTCTGTTACTTCACCGAGTCTGTTAGCAAAGATAACGCTGTGCCCTGTTTGGCTCACAGGGAAACAGAGCAACTTGGTAGAGCAGTTGGTGGTCATGCAGTCAAATGCAAACATGAAACTCCTCGCCGGAGGTGCCAGCATTCTAGGGGCTTATTTCAGCCGGGTCCCTGAATACACACACACAAAACTCCTCGCCGGAGGTGCCAGCATTCTAGGGGCTTATTTCAGCCGGGTCCCTGACTGCATACAAACATGACCACACTGGCGCTGAGCTCATACATAAATTGATACTAGCGCATGGCCGTGCGGTCATGCGCACATCTCATAGCTGCAACAAGTACAGGACCTTCATAGAAGGACCAATGAGAGGCTGCCACAGACGTTAAACACCTTCAGGACCTTCCTAGAGGACCAATAGGATTTGCTGCAGTACCTGAGCATGTAACCCTTGTTCTCCAATGAGAGATCTTACCCTGGGCATGCTCAGGAGGGGAAAAGTAGGACTTAGTTCCAAAGACGTCTGCTCGCTGCTGCCCAGTACTGGCTACAATGCAGAAGCTGGAAGGACAGCAGTAATCCTTCGCACAGTGTCAGACTGAGCATGACGCTGGGATCGACGCCTCCGCTGAGCAGGCTCCACTGTGGCAGGAGAAGAATGGGAGACCACAGCGTAGATGGCTCAAGATTCCCCCTGTGCAGAGGCAGGAACTCGACCCCTAACATATCCTCACCTGTGATCTGTTTGCTTGTAATCAATATGTGCACAAAAGTTGAGTGAGTTTCTGGGATCCAGACAGACTTTTGCATCTTTCATCCAGCCACTGACGTTTCTCGATTGTGAGTCATGGGGAAAGCAAAAGAATTGTCAACGTATCTATGGGAAAAGGTTGTTGAACTGTATAAAACAGGAAAGGGATACAAAAAGATTTCCAAGGAATTGATAATGCCAGTCGACAGCGTTCAAACTGTGATTAACAAATGGGAAATCAGGGGCTCTGTAAAAACAAAACCACGGTCAGGTAGACCAACAAAAATGTCGTCCGCTACCTCCAGGAAAATTGTTCGGGATGCAAATAAAAACCCACAAATAACATCTGCTGAAATACAGGACTCTTTAACAACTAGTAGTGTGGCTGTTTCAAGATGCCCAATAAGGAGGCACTTGAAGAAAAATGGTCTGCCATTCGAGTCGCCAGAAGAAAGCCATTACTGTGCAAATGCCATAAAGTATCTCACCTACAATATGCTAAACAGCACAAAGACAAGCCTCAAAACAACTGGAACAATGTAATTTGGAGTGATGAGACCAAAATTGAACTTTTTGGCCACAACCATAAGCGCTACATTTGGAGAGAGGTCAACAAGGCCTATGATGAAAGGAACACCACTCCTACTGTAAAGCACAGAAGTGGATTGCTGATGTTTTGGAGATGTGTGAGCTACAAAGGCACAGGAAACTTGGTCAAAGTTGAAGGAATGATGAATTCAGTTCGTTATCAGCAAATACTGGAGGAAAATTTGCACTCATCAACCTGGAAGCTGCGCATGGGATGTACTTGGATGTTCCAACATGACAATGATCCAAAACACAAGGCCAAGTCGACCTGTCATTGGCTACAGCAGAACAAAGTGAAGATTCTGGAGTGGCCATCTCAATCTTCTGACCTCAATATCATTCAGCCACTCTTGGGAGATCTCAAGCGTGCAGTTCATGCTAGACAGCCCGGGAATTTACAGGAACTGGAGGCTTTTTCGCAAGAAGAGTGGGCAGCTTTACCATCTGAGAAAGTAAAGAACCTCATCCACAACTACCACAAAAGACTGCAGGCTGTCATTGATGTTAGAGGGAGCAATACTCGGTATTAAGAAATGTGGTATGCAAACTTTTGATCAGGGTCATTTTGACGTTTTGGGTTGTCATTATGATTTAAAAAGAGAAAGCACAGTAGTTTGACAATAAATGGCTTCACCCAACCACTAACCATGAGTGGAGAAAAAATGTTTCTGCTATCATTCATATTCTCTGAAAAAAGGCCAAGAAAGCAAAAATTCTGCCAGGGCATGTAAACTTTTGAACACAACTGTATGTCACCAGGAACAGTAATAGCACTTATAACTGGCAATGACAGGGTATAATAATGGGATTTAAAATGCATCCATGTATCATGATTGGTTGCCAAACTCAGTCTGTCATTGCTCTACTAACCTGCCCCCTCTATTTGTTGGTCAACAAGACCTCATTACTATACAGTTAATTATTAAAATAATTAAATGGAGCTGGGCAGCAATCATGTTACTCAAAAGGAGGAGTCAGAGGAATTTTAGCTGAGCAGTGAAAGCAGTAGAATAGACCTTTCATTTACTTGAATGATAGGTCGGCGTAGTGAGTGCGCCACCCAGAGATGACCACCAGCGGAACACCATCGCGAAAATGCTGCCACCGGGATCAGCTGAATGATTCACTGACCACCGCCATCTTTTTACAGGAGGAGCGCATACGCAATTTTAATGTGACTGCTGCTATCTCCCTGCACAAAAATGGTGGCGGATCCCAGAATTCCAAGTGGCAGAAGTTCATCGACCTCCATATTGGAACACCAAAGTGATGGGTGTCTCAATATGGAAACTGCTGGTGGTACTAGCCTCTTGCATGGTACCACAAGTGGAACACTGTCGCACCACACACACACACACACTGTTTACGTCGTATGCACCACACACACACAAACACACACTGTTTGTGCCATACACACCACACACACACACTGTATATGCCATACGCAGCCCCTTGCATGATACCACCAGCGGAACAGCATCGTGAACACGCCGCCGCCGGGATCAGCACAGTGATTCACTGACCACCGCCATCTTTGTACAAGAGGAGTGCATGCGCAATTTTAATGTGACTGCCGCTATCTGTCTGCACAAAAGTGGCGGCGGTCTGATTTACTGCGAATTCCGCGTAGGTGCAGTGAAACATTCCGTTGATCCCGGGGGCAGATGCGCAACGTGTCTACAGGCAGAGGAAGCCGGTCATATTAAAGGAGTTTTTTCACGAACGAAAGTTCATTTTAAAAATTGTCTGGGTCTGACCGTGTACGGAGCATACCACATCTTCTGGGCAGGGGGAAGCAAAAGACAATACTGACATTGCAGCAGGGGATCACAGAGGATTTCTTTTGTCAGGTGAAATATTTCACTGACTGTTTTTAAACAATATTTTACCTCACAAAATGTATCCTCTGCGATCAAAGCGCATGGGGTGAGAGAGACAGAGCATAAGGGTGGAGACTAGGGTTGAGCGAAACGGGTCGAAATTGTTCAAAAGTCGCCGACTTTTGGCAAGGTCGGGTTTCATGAAACCCGACCCGACCCCAGTGGGGGGTCGGCCATGAAGTCGGCGATCTTTTGAATCTGGAATCGGAATTCCGATCCCGATTCCCGATATGTTTAAGATATCGGGAATTGGTATCGGAATTCAGATTAAAGTGTAAAATATAGAATTAAAATAAAAAATATTGCAATACTTACCCTCTGACGCGCCCTGGTACTAACCGGCAGCCTTCCTCCTTCGAATCCGCGCTTCTAGGACCTTGCCGTGACGTCGCGGTGACGTCGCGGCTTGTGATTGGCCGCGCGGCCGCCCATGTGACCGCTCGCGCGGCCAATCACAAGCCGCGACGTCACCCGCGACGTCACCGAAGGTCCTGGAAGGGCTGATTCTTAGGAAGGAAGGCTGTCGGAAGGAAGCAGGGCGCTTCCGAGGGTGAGTATATACCTAATAGGAATATACTCACCCTCGGAAGCGCCCTGCTTCCTTCCGACAGCCTTCCTTCCTAAGAATCAGCCCTTCCAGGACCTTCGGTGACGTCGCGGGTGACGTCGCGGCTTGTGATTGGCCGCGCGAGCGGTCACATGGGCGGCCGCGCGGCCAATCACAAGCCGCGACGTCACCCGCGACGTCACCGAAGGTCCTGGAAGGCTGATTCTAAGGAAGGAAGGTTCCCGGTTAGTACCAGGGCGCGTCAGAGGGTAAGTATAAGGATATTTTTTATTTTAATTCTATATTTTACACTTAAATATGGATCCCAGGGCCTGAAGGAGAGTTTCCGCTCCTTCAGACCCTGGGAACCATGGAAACCCAATGCACTGCATTGGGTTTCGAGTTTCGGCCGACCCCGACCCCGACTTTTTTATAGGATCGGCCGATTTCACTCAACCCGACTTTTCCAAAAGTCAGGTTTCGTGAAACCCGACCCGATCCTATAAAAGTGAAGGTCGCTCAACCCTAGTGGAGACAGCTCAAACGGGACAGCACATTAGGGGAGAACACAGTACAGGAAAGAGAGAGACAGCAGACAAGGGGGATAGCACATGGAGTAGACAGGTTAAAGAAGAGAACACAGATGGAAAAAGTCAGCACATGGGGAAAGAGAGAGTGGATAGGTGAGTGAGCACATGGAGGGGAGAGATTCTCAACGATGCAAAGCCTGCCCCCATTGTGACATTACCGCCCTCCCGATGAGATAGCATCAGGCGTCCATCTAGTACTAATAATATTGCTACATCAAAGATTAAATAAGTATAATATCAAAATAATAATATTGCAAAATTCCAACAAACCATAACCAAATATTACCATCATATACAATATTGATAATACCCCCATACTGGTCGTTAAAGGGGTTGATGTCAAAGTTTATTTAGCTTCAGACTTCTGATCCTCATAGAGCACACTTTGAGGATTCTCTGGTGCTGGCTTTGGGAGCGGCCATCATGTTCTGCAGACCATATACAGGTGCATCTCACAGAATTAGAATATCATCAAAAAGTTAATTTATTTCAGTTCTTCAATACAAAAAGTGAAACTCATGTATTTTATATAGAGTCATTACAAACAGAGTGATCTATTTCAAGTGTTTATTTCTCTTAATGTTGATGATTATGGCTCACAGCCAATGAAAACCCAAAAGTCATTATCTCAGTAAATGAGAATACTTTATAACACCAGCTTGAAAAATAATTTTAATATCTGAAATGTTGGCCTACTGAAATGTATGTTCAGTAAATGCACTCAATACTTGGTCGGGGCTCCGTTTGCATCAATTACTGCATCACTGCAGCGTGGCATGGAGGCGATCAGACTGTGGCACTGCTGAGATGTTATGGAAGCCCAGGTTGTTTTGATAGCAGCCTTCAGCTCATCTGCATTGTTGGGTCTGGTATCTCTCATCTTACTCTTGACAATACCCCATAGATTCTCTATGGGGTTAAGGTCAGACGAGTTTCCTGGCTAATCAAGCACAGTGATATTGTTGTTTTTAAACCAGGTATTAGTACTTTTGGCAGTGTGGACAGGTGCCAAGTCCTGCTGGAGAATTAAATTTCCATCTCCGAAAAGCTTATTGGCAGAGGGAAGCATGAAGTGCTCTAAAGTTTCCTAGCAGACAGCTGCGCTGAGTTTGGTCTTGATAAAACACAGTGGACCTACACCAGCAAATGACATGGCTCCCCAAATCATCACTGATTGTGGATTCTTCACACTAGACCTCAAGTAGCTTGGATTGTGGCCTCTCCACTCTTCCTCCAGAGTCTCGATTTCTAAATGAAATGCAAAATTTACTTTCATCTGAAAACACCTTGGACCACTGAGCAACAGTCCAGTTCTTTTTCTCCTTGGCCCAGGTAAGACACTTCTGGCATTGTGTATTGGTCATGAGTGGCTTGACACAAGGAATGTGACACTTATAGCCCATGTCCTGGATACCTCTGTGTGTGGTGGCTCTTGAAGCAATGACTCCAGGAGCAGTTCACTCCTTGTGAATCTACCCCCAATTATTGATTGGCCTTTTCTTAACAATCCTTTCAAGGCTGCGGTTATCCCGGTTGCTTTTGCACCTTTTTCTACCTCAGTTTTTCCTTCCCCTCAACTTTCCATTAATATGCTTGGATACAGTACTCTGTGAACAGCCGGCTTCTTTAGCAATGACCTTTTGTGGCTTACCCTCCTTGTGGAGTATGTCAGTGACTGCCTTCTGGACATCTGTCAAGTCAGCAGACTTCCTCATGATTGTGGGGCCCACTGAAACAGATGTTTTTAATAACTTAGGAAGCCTTTGCAGTTGGTTTTGTTAATTATTCTAATTTACTGAGATAATGGCTTTTTGGGTTTTCATTGGCTGTAAGCCATAATCATCAACATTAGCAGAAATAAACACTTGAAATAGATCACTCTGTTTGTAATGACTCTATGAAATATATGAGTTTCACATTTTGTATTAAAGAACTGAAATAAATGAACTTTTTGATGATATTGTAATTTTGTGAGAAGCACCTGTATGTGTATATTATGCAGGTTCTCACCAGTGATGTCTCGCAGATTGTTATCATTTTCCCTTTTCCTTTGCATTCGGTCCAGACCACCAAGACCTCTTCTTCCATCCATAACTTGTCCCTGCAAAATGTAACACACAGACATCTGCACTATACTGAATTTACAGCACCCTCCTCACATTCTACCACCTCTACACAAACCACATATTGTGATAACTTATAATAATTCCTCTGTGCGTCTTTTAACCTTAGATGTATAGTTACGTCCATGGTGCGCTCCCCCTGTTTGCTGCGGGCTCAGTCGATGAGCCGGCAACTTTTACAGCACATAACAGTTGATCTGATCAACTGAAATGTGCCTCTAACAGCTGTGGTTGGAATCACGATCTACCCACGTCTGTCAATCTTTGACAGCGGCATTTAACATGCTCGCCCTGGAAGTGCATCACAAACCCTGCCCATTGGCGCCTGTATCACATGACCACGGGTCACCGATGGGTTAGCATGACAACTCAGGGTCTGCAGGAGACCGCTGTGGTTGTCATTGCCTGACTGCTATAAGCGCCACCCAGCGGTCGTCGCCCATAGAAAGTGATCTCCCCATTCAACATAAAACAATTAAAAAAAAATACACATATTCGGTATCGTCGTGTTCAGAATTGCCCGATTTATCAATAAATAAAAAGAATGAATCCGATTGGTAAACAGCAAAATGAGAAAAATAGTCAAAACACCAGAATTACATTTTTTGGTCACCGCAACATTGCGTTAAAATGCTATAATGGGAGATCAAAAGATTGTATCTACACCAAAATGTTCCAAAAAAATGTGTCAGCTTGATGTGCAAAAAATACAGATATCATTTACAGTAAGGAAAATAACAAGTACAGACTGATACAGAGGAGTGGGGACTCTGCCCTTGTGGGCTTACATTCTACGGGATGGTGGGGAAGGAGACAGTAGTTTGAGGGGTTGCAGGAGCTCCGGTGTTGGTGAGGCGGTAGCTCCAGTATTGGTGAGGAGGCAGTGGGGTCAGTGCAGGCTGTAGGCTTTCCTGAAGAGGTGAGATTTTAGGTTCCTTCTGAAGGATCAGAATGTGGTTGATAGTCGGACGTGTTGGGGCAAAGAATTCCAGAGGATGGGGGATATTCGGGAGAAGTCTTGAAGGTGTTTGGGTGAGGAGCGAATAAGTGTGGAGGAGAGAAGGAGGTTTTGGGAGAACCAGAGATTACGTGAGCGAAGATATCAGGAGATTAGTTCAGAGATATATGGAGGAGACACGTAAATAAAAAAGAACCTATATATGTTGGTTTTTACACACTCGTAATGACCTGGAGAATCATAGTGGCAGGTCAGTTTTAGCATTTAGTGAACATAGTAAAAAAAAACTATTGTGGAATTGCACTTTTTTTTTGCAATTTTACCGCACTTTGATTTTTCTTCCCATTTTCCAGTACACTATTTGGCAAAACAAATGGTGTTGTTCAAAACTACAACATGTCTCACAAAAAACAAGGTCTCACATAGCCATATTGACTTAAAAAGTACAAAAAAAAGATATGGCTCTAGCAAGAAAGGGAGAAAAAAACGGAATCTCAAAAACAGAAAAACCCAAGGTCGCGAAGGGGTTAGTGATGCTCTGCCTTGACCTCTTATAATAGTGACCCTGCACCTCCTTATAATAATAAAAATAACCCATGTGCTTTCTTACATTAATAATAATAATAATAATAATGACTCCTTGCATCCCCTAAAATTACAACGATCCCCCCATGGGGCCTCCGTATATTAATGACCCTGAGTGCCTCTTTATTGTAATAATGCTCTTGAGCAGGAGCATACATAAAAATAACAGGCCTCATAGAAAAAGTCCTATCACGCCATAGTCAATGAAGAGCATATCTCCAAACTTTTTAAGAAATGGAGAAGGAAATGTATTAGAGCACTTAGAGAGTTATTTTGCCCCTACTGAAGCCCCCTTTCATGATCCTCATAGAGTATTATGCCCCCACAAAGCATGATGACCCCACAGAATATGATTGCCCCACAAACCTTACACAAAGTATTATGTCCCATAGCACCCCACACAGTGAGATGGTCACTACAGCCTCTCTTACAGTACGGTATCTACCATAACCCCTAATATATAGTATGAGAGGTACCACAGACCCCCACACAGTATGATGTCCACCACAAGCCCCCACATAAAGTGTGATGTACACCAAAGCACTGCGTACAGTATGATGATCCCTCAGCCCCCATACAGTATGATGTCCCCATAAGCATCCCATACAGCATGATGGTCACCACAGCCCTAACATAGTATAATGTACCCCATAGACCTCCAAACAGTATAAGGTCCACCACAGCCACCCCACACAGTATGATGCACACCATAATCATCCTGCAGTCAGTATGAAGATCCCCTACAGCCCTTATACTGTTTGATGGTCCCCCCAAGGATCCCTATATAGTATGATGGTTCACATCAGAGCCCCTGTATAGTATGATAGTTCACCTCACAGACCCCCATATAGTATGATAAGTAGAAAAAAGAAAACTTTCTCCAGTGTTTATCTTGTGAGTAAAACGTAACAGCTCTGGAGAAACCTTCATTTTTTCTACTTGTGATTTTCACCCCGGACCAGGGTGGCTCCGTGCGAGGATCCACTACAGACACGGTGCTACCACTCATGGTCAGCTGACATACCCTCTTTTCCCTCTCCATTGCCTATTATATAGTATTATGGTCCCTCCAACAGCCCCCTGTAGAGTAAGATGGTCCCCCTAACAGCCCCATATAATATCATGGCCCACCCCACATCTCCTTATATATTATTATTGTACACCTCACAGCTGGACATCTGTTGTGAATTCTGTTGTCGAACTCCCTCCTGTGGTCGTGAATGGTACTTCGGCGAGTTCTGTCCATGGACTCCCTCTGGTGGCTGTGAGTGAAGCTGCTGCTTCTGAGGTTCCTTACACAGGTGACGTGGTTTATCCTTTGGTTGGCTGCTCTATTTAACTCCACTCAGATCGTCACTCCATGCCAGCTGTCAATGTTCCTGCATTGGTTCAGTTCGCTCCTGGATCTTTCTGGTGACCTGTCTTCTCCAGCAGAAACTAAGTTCCTGATAGTTATTATTTGTTCATTGCTTCCTTGTCCAGCTGGTTATCATGATTTTGTCTTGCTAGCTGGAAGCTCTGGGATGCAGAGTGGCACCTCCGCACCGTGAGTCGGTGCGGAGGTCTTTTTGCACACTCTGCGTGGTCTTTTGTAGTTTTTGTGCTGACTGCAAAGATACCTTTCCTATCCTCTGTCTGTTTAGTAAGTCTGGCCTCCCTTTGCTGAAACCTGTTTCATTTCTGTGTTTGTGACTTTCATCTTTACTCACAGTCAATATATGTGGGGGGCTGCCTTTTCCTTTGGGGAATTTCTCTGAGGCAAGGTAGGCTATATTTTCTATCTCTAGGGCTAGCTAGCTCTTAGGCTGTGAAGAGGAGTCTAGGGAGAGTCAGGAACGCTCCACGGCTATTTCTAGTTGTGTGATAGGATTAGGGGTTGCGGTCGGCAGAGCTGCCACATCCCAGAGCTTGTCCTGTGTGAGTTTAACTATCAGGTCGTGCCGGGTGCTCCTAACCACCAGGTCCATAACAGTACAGCTGGCCCAAAGTATTAATGCATCTCAATAGAGGGATAAGAGAAGTTCTGAGACCATTTTTTTCTTTGCACTGTGTTTTGCCTTTCTTTTCCCCTAAACCTTTGGGTGGTTCAGGACACAGGTGTAGATATGGACATTCAAGGTCTGTCCTCTTGTGTGGATCATCTCACTGCAAGGGTACAAGACATTCAAGATTTTGTGGTTCAGAATCCTATGTTAGAGCCCAGAATTCCTATTCCTGATTTATTTTCTGGAGATAGATCTAAGTTCTTGAATTTCAAAAATAATTGTAAACTGTTTCTAGCTTTGAAACCCCGCTCCTCTGGTGACCCCGTTCAACAAGTAAAAATCATTATTTCTTTGTTGCGTGGTGACCCTCAAGACTGGGCATTTTCCCTTGCGCCAGGAGATCCTGCATTGCATGATGTTGATGCGTTTTTTCTGGCGCTTGGATTGCTTTATGATGAACCTAATTCAGTGGATCAGGCAGAGAAAATCTTGCTGGCTTTGTGTCAGGGTCAGGATGAAGCGGAGGTGTACTGTCAGAAGTTTAGAAAGTGGTCTGTGCTTACTCAGTGGAATGAGTGTGCCCTGGCGGCAATTTTCAGAAAGGGTCTTTCTGAAGCCCTTAAAGATGTCATGGTGGGATTTCCCACGCCTGCTGGTCTGAATGAGTCTATGTCCTTGGCCATTCAGATCGATCGGCGCTTGTGTGAGCGCAAAGCTGTGCACCATCTGGCGGTATTCTCTGAGCATAGGCCTGAGCCTATGCAGTGTGATAGGACTTTGACCAGAGCTGAATGGCAAGAACACAGACGTCGGAATGGGCTGTGTTTTTACTGTGGTGAATCCACTCATGCTATCTCCGATTGTCCTAAGCGCACTAAGCGGTTTGCTAGGTCTGCCACCATCGGTACGGTACAGTCTAAATTTATTTTGTCCGTTACTCTGATTTGCTCTCTGTCGTCCTATTCTGTTATGGCATTTGTGGATTCAGGCGCTGCCCTGAATTTGATGGACTTGGAGTTTGCCAGGCGCTGTGGTTTTTTCTTGGAGCTCTTGCAGTATCCTATTCCATTGAGAGGAATTGATGCTACGCCTTTGGCCAAGAATAAGCCTCAGTACTGGACTCAATTGACCATGTGCATGGCTCCTGCACATCAGGAGGATATTCACTTTTTGGTGTTGCATAATCTGCATGATGTGGTCGTTTTGGGGTTGCCATGGCTACAGGTCCATAATCCAGTGTTGGATTGGAAATCTATGTCTGTGTCCGGCTGGGGTTGTACATGGTGATGTTCCATTGTTGTCAATTTCGCCTTCTACTCCTTCTGAAGTCCCTGAGTTTTTATCAGATTACCGGGATGTATTTGAAGAGCCCAAATCCGGTGCCCTACCTCCTCATAGGGATTGCGATTGTGCTATTAATTTGATTCCTGGTAGTAAGTTTCCTAAGGGCCGTCTGTTTAATTTATCTGTGCCAGAGCACGCCACTATGCGGAATTATGTAGAGGAATCCTTGGAGAAGGGTCATATTCGCCCGTCGTCGTCACCATTGGGAGCAGGGTTCTTTTTTGTGGCCAAGAAGGATGGCTCTTTGAGACCTTGTATTGATTACCGCCTTCTTAATAAGATCACAGTCAAATTTCAGTATCCTTTGCTGCTGCTGTCTGATTTGTTTGCTCGGATTAAGGGGGCTAGTTGGTTCACCAAGATCTATCTTCGAGGGGCGTATAATCTTGTGCGAATTAAACAGGGCGATGAATGGAAAACAGCATTTAATACGCCCGAGGGCCATTTTGAGTACCTGGTTATGCCATTCGGGCTTTCTAATGCTCCATCTGTGTTTCAGTCCTTTATGCATGACATCTTCCAAGAGTACCTGGATAGATTCATGATTGTATATTTGGATAACATTTTGGTCTTTTCGGATGATTGGGAGTCTCATGTGAAGCAGGTCAGAATGGTGTTCCAGGTCCTTCGTGCAAATTCCCTGTTTGTGAAGGGGTCAAAGTGTCTCTTTGGAGTTCAGAAGGTTTCATTTTTGGGTTTCATTTTTTCCCCTTCTACTATCGAGATGGACCCTGTTAAAGTTCAGGCCATTTATGATTGGACTCAGCCAACATCTGTGAAGAGCCTGCAGAAGTTCCTGGGCTTTGCTAATTTTTACCGTCGCTTCATCGCTAATTTTTCTAGTATTGCTAAACCGTTGACTGATTTGACCAAGAAAGGTGCTGATGTGGTCAATTGGTCCTCTGCGGCTGTAGAGGCTTTTCAGGAGTTGAAGCGTTGTTTTTCTTCTGCCCCTGTGTTGTGCCAGCCAGATGTTTCGCTCCCGTTTCAGGTCGAAGTTGATGCTTCTGAGATTGGAGCAGGGGCTGTTTTGTCGCAAAGAAGTTCTGATGGCTCGGTGATGAAACCATGTGCCTTCTTTTCTAGAAAATTCTCGCCTGCTGAGCGCAATTATGATGTTGGCAATTGAGAGTTGTTGGCCATGAAGTGGGCATTCGAGGAGTGGCGACATTGGCTTGAAGGAGCTAAACATCGCGTGGTGGTCTTGATGGATCACAAGAATTTGACTTATCTCGAGTCTGCCAAACGGTTGAATCCTAGACAGGCTCGATGGTCGCTCTTTTTCTCCCGTTTTGATTTTGTGGTTTCATACCTTCCAGGATCTAAGAATGTGAAGGCTGACGCCCTGTCAAGGAGTTTTGTGCCTGATTCTCTGGGTGTTCCGGAGCCGGCGGGTATTCTTAAAGAGGGGGTAATTTTGTCTGCCATCTCCCCTGATTTGCGGCGCGTGCTGCAGAAGTTTCAGGCTGATAGACCTGACCGTTGTCCTACGGAGAAACTGTTTGTCCCTAATAGATGGACTAGTAGAGTTATCTCTGAGGTTCATTGTTCGGTGTTGGCTGGTCATCCTGGAATCTTTGGTACCAGAGATTTGGTGGCTAGATCCTTTTGGTGGCCTTCTTTGTCACGGGATGTGCGTTCTTTTGTGCAGTCCTGTGGGACTTGTGCTCGGGCTAAGCCCTGCTGTTCTCATGCCAGTGGGTTGCTTTTGCCCTTGCCGGTCCCGAAGAGGCCCTGGACGCATATTTCCATGGATTTTATTTCTGATCTCCCTGTTTCTCAAAGGATGTCGGTCATTTGGGTGGTTTGTGATCGCTTCTCTAAGATGGTCCATTTGGTACCCTTGTCTAAGTTGCCTTCCTCCTCTGATTTGGTGCCATTGTTTTTCCAGCATGTGGTTCGTTTGCATGGCATTCCAGAGAACATCGTCTCGGACAGAGGTTCCCAGTTTGTTTCGAGGTTTTGGCGGTCCTTTTGTGCTAAGATGGGCATTGATTTGTCTTTTTCTTCGGCTTTCCATCCTCAGACTAATGGCCAAACCGAACAAACTAATCAGACTTTGGAAACATATCTGAGATGCTTTGTTTCTGCTGATCAGGATGATTGGGTGTCCTTCTTGCCTTTGGCTGAGTTCGCCCTTAATAATCGGGCCAGCTCGGCTACTTTAGTTTCTCCTTTTTTCTGTAATTCTGGTTTCCATCCTCGTTTCTCTTCGGGGCAGGTTGAGCCTTCGGACTGTCCTGGGGTGGATACGGTGGTGGACAGGTTGCAGCAGATTTGGACTCATGTGGTGGACAATTTGACATTGTCCCAGGAGAAGGCTCAACGTTTTGCTAACCGCCGGCGCTGTGTTGGTCCCCGACTTCGTGTTGGGGATTTGGTTTGGTTGTCATCTCGTCATGTTCCTATGAAGGTTTCCTCTCCTAAGTTTAAGCCTCGTTTCATTGGGCCATATAAGATTTCTGAAGTTCTTAATCCTGTGTCATTTCGTTTGGACCTTCCAGCTTCTTTTGCCATCCATAATGTGTTCCATAGGTCGTTGTTGCGGAGATACGTGGCGCCTATGGTTCCCTCCGTTGATCCTCCTGCCCCGGTGTTGGTCGAGGGGGAGTTGGAGTATGTGGTGGAGAAGATTTTGGATTCTCGTGTTTCGAGATGGAAACTCCAGTACCTGGTCAAGTGGAAGGGTTATGGTCAGGAAGATAATACCTGGGTTTTTGCCTCTGATGTTCATGCTGCCGATCTAGTTTGTGCCTTTCATTTCGCTCATCCTGATCGGCCTGGGGGTTCTGGTGAGGGTTCGGTGACCACTCCTCAAGGGGGGGTACTGTTGTGAATTCTGTTGTCGAACTCCCTCCTGTGGTCGTGAATGGTACTTCGGCGAGTTCTGTCCAAGGACTCCCTCTGGTGGCTGTGAGTGAAGCTGCTGCTTCTGAGGTTCCTTACACAGGTGACGTGGTTTATCCTTTGGTTGGCTGCTCTATTTAACTCCACTCAGATCGTTACTCCATGCCAGCTGTCAATGTTCCTGCATTGGTTCAGTTCGCTCCTGGATCTTTCTGGTGACCTGTCTTCTCCAGCAGAAACTAAGTTCCTGATAGTTATTATTTGTTCATTGTTTCCTTGTCCAGCTGGTTATCATGATTTTGTCTTGCTAGCTGGAAGCTCTGGGATGCAGAGTGGCACCTCCGCACTGTGAGTAGGTGCGGAGGTCTTTTTGCACACTCTGCGTGGTCTTTTGTAGTTTTTGTGCTGACTGCAAAGATACCTTTCCTATCCTCTCTCTGTTTAGTAAGTCTGGCCTCCCTTTGCTGAAAACTGTTTCATTTCTGCGTTTGTGACTTTCATCTTTACTCCCAGTCAATATATGTGGGGGGCTGCCTTTTCCTTTGGGGAATTTCTCTGAGGCAAGGTAGGCTATATTTTCTATCTCTAGGGCTAGCTAGCTCTTAGGCTGTGAAGAGGCATCTAGGGAGAGTCAGGAACGCTCCACGGCTATTTCTAGTTGTGTGATAGGATTAGGGGTTGCGGTCAGCAGAGCTCCCACATCCCAGAGCTTGTCCTGTGTGAGTTTAACTATCAGGTCGTGCCGGGTGCTCCTAACCACCAGGTCCATAACAGGCATCGTCGTATATGTATGGCGGATGTCATGAAAGGATTAAAAAGGACCAGATCAAAAGTGACCAGTTTGTGCTTTTATTTGATTCTCGCTGTTCATTCACTAAATGTTTCACATTGAACTGCTACAGGATGGGATGTAATAGTGGCTTCAGAGGTGAATAAGACTTTTTTTCTATTTTTAATTTTGGCACTTCATTGCGGAGATTTTAGCAATCAAAATATTTGGTACCTTATGAGTTAACATTTTTTAAAGTCCAAGTGGGTGTCATCAGACAGTTTTAACTGGGGGGCATGTACTTCTTCACTCTGTATGATGCTGACCAATCATAAGCAGGCAGCAACACTCAAAGGGAAAAAGAACATACACCCACCATAGCTTATTATTATTATTATTATTATTATACATTTTTATATAATTTAGAGGCAATTTTTCAGTGTGAGAGACACATAATGACAGACAGCCCTGATCTCCTGGTCTAATCTCCTTAATGAGCTAGTGTGGGTGGAGGGGCAGTGTAGGTGAGTTTAGCTATGTCAAATTGTAAAGAAGCACACATCCCCAGTCCAAACTGGACTTAAAAAGGTTAACTCATTAAGACTCAAATACTTTGATTGCAAATATCTCCAGAATGGAGAGGCAAAATTAAAACACACACGCAAAAAAAAACTGTTTTATTCAGCTCTGCAGCCACAACTACATCCTGTGTCCATTTCAAGATTAAGAATTTGGTGAAAAGTCCTCTTTATATCCAAATGGTTCCAGAGATATGAACCTTTTTATTTAGTTCTAATTTTACTAAGGGTGTGACTCATAGGGACCTCTGGGGTACGTCTTTAGACTGCTTTGCATTATTATATTGTGAGCACCACTATATGTAAAGAGCATCAAAATTAGCTCTAAATAAAAAGGACCAAATATACTATGGCAGGTTAAAAAAAAAACAAAAAAAAACAAAGAGAAAAACTGGATTACTCAAGGGAGCAGCGAGAATAAAATAAGAAGACTAACCGACCATTTTTAACCTGGTGATGGGTCCTCTTTAAGCTCAATCTTTGCTTTGTTCCATTGCTCCTGGCTAGCTAGTATATTCTATTGTGCTATTTTCTCCTAGTAAACAAAGAAACCTACATGACTTATTATAAGTCAATGTCGTCTATTAGAATCAGTTAGAATTTCATATAAAACATGTCAACATTAACCCTTTTTACCCGTCATCCTTCCAATAAAAAAATGGAGCTTTCCATCCAAATTATGGTGCGTAAGCTAAGTGACATCTCTCCTTCTGCGGTTTGTCCCACGGTCAGTTGATCATGGCACTGCCATGAAGAGTGCTCACATCTTTTTTGAAAAGATTTATTTTGCTTTCTTTTCTTTTATTATGCCTTATTTCTTTATTGTCATTATCATCCACAGTATTTTGTTGTCTTTGGTTCTTTAAGATGATCCTAGGATCATTCATCCTTAACTATAGCTTCCTAGAGGTAACGTACAAACGTCTTATTATCAAGTGACCACAATTACACAATTAAATAGTCTTCATGCAAAATACATGAAACATTTTGGGTCGTCTTGGACTTGATTATGCAGATTGGCATGCGAATATTAAATTTCTGACTTCACTAGAGGGCAGCATCTGATCAGATGTCTCTCCGCGTAATATATTTTACACGCAAACCTAAAACAAATTGCACATCCCTTTACAAGAAATTTAGCAGCCTTTAAAGACTAGATTTTCTAAAAATCTAATTTCAACATATCTATTAGTTGGGCTGACCACACAATTTGCTCTCACAAGCAATTTCTAATACTTTAAATGACGGAGCTTACTAATAAATAAGATTTGTTTTAAAAGAGATAAAAAAAAAAGTCCGGGTTTTATAAATCAGGCATAGCTGTGGATGTTTCTGAGCCGCAGCTTTTTAAATGCACCGATATTAATATTTTAAGGTCTTTTATTATTGTAACAGAATAAAACATGAATAGGTTCTCTGGTCTATTAGCCCCTCTCTTCTCCTTTCTTCTACTTAGCAGTCATTTATGACAGGACCTAATGAGAGATGAAATAAGGCTGCCATTTGCAGCATACGTTTGTATTTTTTTTTTCTGGATAATAAGCACCGGAGATATACCCCGAATAAAATATATACATTTTATGTATTCATCATTAAAATAATAATCCCACTTTGTTGTAGAAAACGCAGAGGGACATGGTGTATAACAAATGTAATAACTTGCCTTTAATTTCCATTTTTAATACGAAAACCGAATATAAAAAAAACCCCCACGCAAAATAAATTATGCAATATCTAATATCAATATTAGATATTGATATTAGATATACTGTATAATGTATAACAATTTTTTTTAATTAAAATACTTATAAAAATGTAACCTAAATATTTGGATTAAATGTAGCATTTGGAACGAATAGTTTAGAAGTTATTTAAATAATATTATTTTACTTTTTTTTTTATTATGTTCTATGGTGCTATTAAGAAAAAGTCATATTAACTGGAGGCATCAAGCTATGCAAATCAATATGATTTATTTTTAATTTTTCCTTTATATTTTCCCTTTTTTTTTTTACTGCCTGTAAATCCATAGCGAAGTGGAATAAATCGCTTCTTCTTTAACGGCAGCGTTCGTGTAATAAAGGTATAGATAATGCAGTGGTATTTGAAGGCTATGGAAGAGCCAGACATATAGGGATTAGTAGTGTGAAGATTTACATGCAGATTCTTTATCCCTGGAGAAATCCGCGTAATTAAATAAGAGGAAAAAATTAATTTTGCCACGATGACTGCTAAATGGATTTAGACAAAAACAGATATGCGCACCTGACAGTAGTGACTTAATGCATAACAGACGGTAATAATATCGCTGCGGATGTCTGTACGAGACGTATATTGCAGGAACCATGTGAAAGATTAGTGTGGAGCGTATAGGAATAGTATGGAAAGCGCAGAAAAATACGCTCAGTTCCAGGTTTTAGGCTTGTTACCTGACTCATAAATGTTGACCCTAACGACAACAAATGGAAACATGGGGTTCAATATCGGTATTTTTAATGCAACACTACTGTCAAATGGGATTCATGTGTAAGCAGTGATTACATTATAGGGCTAGTGCGTAACTATAAGTCTATGAATGGAAAAATGACAATGCTTGGACAATGTCGTAGAAACCAAATCCCACCATCCAGTTTTACTTGTGTGAAATAATTCATTTTTGTTTCGGCTTTTTAATACCAAGTGAAAGTCCAGGAATTTGGTGCATACTAAAGTTTTAGCATTTACGTTTTTTGGCTTGGGCATAGGGAATACCTATTTTAGTTGTTTTAAGCCATCCCATAATTCTGTGAGGTTATTTTCACATTATATCAGACTAGCTTAAAACAAAAGAAAAAGTATCACAGAAAAAACATCACAGAAGTTTTTTTTACACTGGCTTTTCTTCATATACTCAAACTTTTAACAATCTCGTTCTCCCTTTTTTTCTTTTTGTCTGTTTTCTACTACTCTGCACTCACCTCATTCTTTTTCTTCTTTTTCACTGTGAAATCACCAAATTGTTGTCTGTAAGACTTATCGTAATAGTTCACTCCCAATAGTTTAAAAACTATAATTTTGTTTTTTTATTTTAATTAATTATTGCATTTTTTATACTACCTTTTTCTTCTCCTACTCAAACTTTTATCCTTCTTCTCCTCCATTCTTCTTATTCTCTTTTCCTATCTTCTACTACTATGTACTCTCCTCATTCTTTTTCTTCTTTCCACCGTTAAACCACCATATTGTTGATGGCAATAATGCTTTATGGTTCACTCCCAAAAGTTTAAAATCTATAATTTTCATTTTAATTCACACTTTGCTCACACAACCCTGTTCTATATGGATACCATGACTTGTCATTTTTCTTTTTCCTTCATTATGATGTTACACCTGTCCATTTGCTTAATCTTTGTATGTAGAAATTGGTAAACTGCTTGGGGACTTTGTCATTGTGTATTTGGTTAACCCTTCGGGTGCCTGCTATTGGGCTTAACTGGAATCCTGGATATATCTCATGAGTCATGACATGTGAAAAAGCGACATACTCCCATCTGTATTTAATAATGGTAATATATGGTATATAGTAGGACTCAAAGTATTAGATAAAAAAATCATGAAAGTTGAAATTGTATAAAAATATTTAGCAAATTCTACATCCTTAAAAAAATCACAACGCTCCTCTACCTAAAAAAAAGGCTGATTTACTTAACATTTTTAAAATGACGGAAATAAATATTTGCTCCCCTGTTGATTTTGTAAGTTTGCCCACTGACAAAGACATGAACAGTCTATAATTTTAAGGGTAGGTTAATTTTAACATTGAGAGATAGAATATCAAAAATAATATTCAGAAAATCACGTTGTATAAATTATATAAATTTATTTGCATTTTGCAGTGAGAAATAAGTATTTGATCCCTCTGGCAAACAAGACTTAATACTTGGTGGCAAAACCCTTGTTGGCAAGCACAGCAGTCTGACGCTTTTTGTAGTTGATGATGAGGTTTGCGCACATGTCAGGAGGAATTTTAGTCCACTTCTCTGTGCAAATCATCTCTAAATCATTAAGATTTTAAGGCTGTCGCTTGGCAACTTGGAGCTTCAACTTCCTCCATAAGTTTTCTATGGGATTAAGGTCTGGAGGCCACTCCATGATCTTAATGTGCTTCTTTTTGAGCCACTCCTTTGTTGCCTTGGCTGTACGTTTTGGGTCATTGTCTTTCTGGAAGACCCAGCCATGACTCTTTTTTAATGTCCTGGCGGAGGGAAGGAGGTTGTTAGTCAGGTTTTTTCGGTACATGGCTCCATCCATTCTCCCATTGATGCGGTGAAGTAGTCCTGTGCCCCTAGCAGAGAAACACCCCCAAAACATAATGTTTCCACCTCTATGCTTGACAGTGGGGACAGTGTTCTTTGGATCATAGGCAGCATTTCTCTTCCTCCAAAGACGGCGAGTTGAGTTAATACCAAAGAGCTCAATTTTTTGTCTCATCTGACAACCACACCTTATCCCAATTACTCACAGAATCATACAGGTGTTCATTGGCAAACTTCAGATGGGCCTGCACATGTGCCTTCTTGAGCAAGGGGACCTTGTGGTCACTGCAGGATTTTAAACCGTTATTGTGCAATGTGTTAGCAATGGTTTTCTTGGTGTCTGTGGTCCCAGCTGCCTTGATATCATTAATAAGTTCCTCCAGTGTAGTTATATACTGATCTCTCACCTTCCTCATGATCAAAGATACCCCGCGAGGTGAGATTTTGCATGGTGCCCCAGATCGATGTTGATTGACAGTCATTTTGTATTTCTTCCATTTTCTCACTATTGCATCAACAGTTGTCTCTTTCTCACCCAGCGTCTTACTTATGGTTTTGTAGCCCATTCCAGCTTTGTGCAGGTGTATGATCATGTCCCTGACATCCTTATAAAGCTCTTTGGTCTTGCCCATGTTGTAGAGGTTAGAGTCTGACTGATTAATTGAGTCTGTGGACAGAAGTCTCTTATAAAGGTGACTATGTAAGACAGCTGTCTTTAATCCAGGTAACGAGTTGATTAGGAGCATCTAACTGGTCTGTAGGAGCCTGAACTCTTACTGGTTGGAAGGGGATCAAATACTTATTTCTCACTGTAAAATGCAAATAAATTAATATAATATATGTGATTTTCTGAATTTTATTTTTGATATTCTATCTCTCAATGTTAAAATTAACCTACCCTTAAAATTAGACTGTTCATGTCTTTGTCAATGGGGAAACTTGCAAAATCAGCAATAATTATTTCCTTTACTCTATATGTATACTTTCAAAGCAGGGTAACTAAAAAAAATTAGCATGTTCTTTACCATACAATAGTCAAAAGGTATAAATAGACTGAATTGATTCACATTTTGTGTGTTATATGGAAGGGGTGGAAATTCATTACATTATGATTACAATCAAGTAAGATTAGAGTCCGTGTTTTCTATGTTTTCTGATACTCCTTAATGTCATGGAAAAACACGTAATGAGACGTCAAATGTGAGCAGGAGAGTGCGCAATTACTTGTTTGAGGCATATTTGCTCACATTGTCGATGGGAACACCGATTCTTAATACGACCCTGCCTGTAGCCCCATAATTTTAAACTGTGCAGTAAAATCTCACCTCTCTCTACGAGCTGTGATTTTATATGTCTCTATGTGAACATGCACATGAGGTGTCACAACAACAGATTGCATGATTTCCTTTATTTTTATTTTGTTACATGAGGCTGTTCACACCGTCGCTACAGCATTTTCTAGCTTTAATGTTACTTAAAAACTAAAATGAAACACCATTCTTTGTCCATGCACCTCAATAGAGGGTCAGCAAAGCACGAACTGATTTTTTGGGGCTCGTGGTGTGTGAACATATAGAAGACGTGACCACAAAGCTCCTCGTATGTAGTCATATAATTGTCACAAGGAGGTTTTCTCAAACATCTCCAACTGTCATGGTGGCATCAGGGTTAGTGGAGTCCACAGATTCAGTCAAATCTCCTTGTGTCTCCAAAGATAGCTATGGTCAGCGCAAAGTGACTCGGGAGTCGACTTCTAGATTTGCAGCTCCTCGGCAGGTTAGAAGGAGTTAGATCTTTGCTGAACTTAGCTTGTTGATTGCCTGTGATCATATGTTGCAGGAGAACCAGTCATGTCTGCTCTTTCCCAATTTAAGTTGGCTCCACTGATCAGGGGAGACCAGCAATTGTTTTCACTATACTGGTCTGGGAGAGGTGGACATGTTCTGGTGTACTGGTTATTTCGAAATTTGTTGTGAGCTGTGTTTGGCTAACCCTTTCCTTTTTCCCTGGGAATCTTTATATTACTTTGCTGCTTTTCATGCTTTACACTTTATGTTCCTTTGTGTATTTCCATGAGAGTGTGTTGTGTGACTGTGTGTCTTGCTTTGTATTTTCCCATACACATTTGAGACTGGTGCTTCTTAGGATCATAGTAAGGATGAGGCTTGGGCATCTAATTCCGGGTGCAGGGATAGCTAGGGACCCCTAGCCTGAGGGTCAGCCTAGGAGCGTACACACCTGTTAGGACTGGCGGAACGCACCCAGAAAGATGATTTAGATGCGTTCGCAGTCCGAGGTCCACCGTGCAGGTGAAAACCCGCTGCTAGTAAATTGCAGACTATCTGGCGGTGCACTAAAGTAAACACACGTGGGTTCAACCTCACCCAGCGTGAAGGAAGCAATCCTGTTGCGTCACAGGACCGCGGTACCGCACCTAAAGTGCGAGCAAGCAGTCAGCGTACTTAACCCCAACAGGGATTGAAGTCCGATTAGACCCTTGAGGGCACTACACCACAACTGGGTGTGTAAGGAAACTAATTAGAAATATATAAATGCACAGGAGTGCGAGCAATGCCGCACTGTCGGACGCCACCAACCACACAGGCTTGTGTATGGAAAGCGCAAGGCAAGCGCACGGCGCCGTACAGGCGAACACAGCAAGAGGACGCTGTAATGTGTGTATCGTGCAGATGGTTAGTCGGGCGCTAGATAGCTACCAACATCCGCGAGCAGACAACTCTAGGGAGGGATATTTAGGAGCTTACATCCATCGACATACATCCATCTACACACACACATATATCATTATGAGACAATACTAGCGCATGGCCGTGCGGTCATGCGCAGTTTATATAGTTGCAGCACAGGAAGTGGCTACAGAACTTTTGCCCTTCCAAGACCTGCCAAGAGGAACAATGGAATGTGCTGCAGAGCCTGAGCACCTGACCCTCGATCTCCAATGGGAGATCTTGCCCTGGGCATGCTCAGTATGTGCAGACAAGGACTTAGTCCCAGAGAAGTCCGCTTGCTGCTGACCAGTACTGGCTTTAATGGCAGGAGCTGGAGAAGCAGCAGTAGCTCTTAGAACAGAGTGAGATTGAGCAAGACGCTGGGACCGACGTCTTTGCTGAGCAGACTCCACTGCGGCTGGAACAGAATGGGAGACCGCAGTGGAGATGGCTCGAGATTCCCCCTGCAGAAGCGGGAACTCGACCTCTAACATTACCCCCCCTCCTAAGGCCCCCCCCCCTTGGGCCTCGCTACGTTCGAAGGCAGCAATAAGCTGCGGAGCCCGAATGTGCTCAGCAGGCTCCCAGGACCTGTCCTCAGGGCCGTAACCCTTCCAGTCCACCAAAAAATATTTTTTGCCACGTACCACCTTGCACCCCAAGATAGCGTTCACCTCGAAATCGTCCGTAGACGAACCCGATGTCTCGGCAGATGACTCAGAAAACCGGGACATGTATACGGGCTTAAGGAGGGACACATGAAAGGTGTCGGTGATACCAAGGCGTGGAGGAAGAGCCAGACGGTAGACCACAGGATTAACCTGTTCGAGGACCTTGAAGGGACCCAAGTAGCGAGGAGCAAATTTAGTGGACTCAACTCGCAGCCTGATGTTACGGGCGGAGAGCCACACCAAGTCGCCAGGAGCAAAGGTCGGAGCGGGGCGCCGATGAGCATCGGCGGAGGACCTCATTCTCTCCTTAGAGGCCCGAATGGCATCCTGAGTGCGGTCCCAAATATCCCATGCCTCCACAGCCCAGTCTGCCACCCTGAAGTCTGCGGAGGACACGGGCATAGGCACAGGTACCCGTGGATGCTGACCATAGTTGAGGAGGAATGGGGTTTGTCCAGTGGAGTCGGCTACGGCGTTGTTCAGCGCAAACTCTGCCCATGATAGCAAGGATGCCCAGTCATCCTGCCTGGCTGAAACAAAATGTCGCAGGTATGTGACCAAGGTCTGATTGGCCCTCTCTACCAACCCATTCGTCTCGGGATGATAAGCGGAAGAGAGATTCAACTCAATACTGAGTAGACGACAAAGCTCTCTCCAGAACCGAGACGCAAACTGGGGACCTCGGTCACTGACAATTTTGTCAGGCATACCATGTAGGCGGAAGATGTGTTTTATGAACAACGCTGCCAAGGCCCGTGCAGAAGGTAACCGTGGTAGCGGCACCAAATGCACCATTTTTGAGAAATGATCGGTGATGACCCAAATGATGGTACAGCCGCGAGATTTGGGTAAACCCACGACAAAGTCCATCCCGACCATCTCCCAGGGCCTATCTGCCACCGGCAAGGGATAGAGCAACCCAGCTGGCCTTTGCCGCGGAGATTTATTTTTGGCGCAGGAGACACACGCCAGAATATAATCCCTGACATCCCGGACCATATGCGGCCACCAGTACGTCCTCGCCAGTAGCTCAGATGTCCTTTTTGTCCCAAAGTGTCCACCCACCCTGGACCTCCGGTCGCAAATTAATGGGCACAAAAGTCTTGCCCGGAGGCACAGACTCCAGTGAAACCGGCGCTACGGTTCTCAGGCTCTCAGGGACAATAAGCCGAGGCTCCTCTTCCTCCTCCTCAGTTGACATAAGGGAGCGAGAGAGAGCGTCGGCACGAATATTCTTCTCCCTGGCGAGATAGTGAAGAGTAAAATGGAACCGTGAGAAAAATAAGGACCATCTGGCCTGACGAGAATTCAGCCGCTGGGCTGTGTGCAAATACACCAAATTTTTGTGGTCCGTGAAGACCTGGAAAGGAAACCGTGCACCCTCCAGAAGATGTCTCCACTCCGAAAAGGCCAACTTCATCGCTAGCAACTCCCTATCCCCGATGGAGTAATTTCTCTCCGCTGATGTAAAGGTCTTTGAGAAAAAGAAGCATGGATGCTTCCGACCTTGAGCATCCTTTTGATAGAGGACTGCTCCAGCACCAACGGATGAGGCATCCACCTCCATTAGGAATGGCTTATCAACATCGGGGCGACGTAAGATGGGAGCGCTAGCAAAGTGGGACTTAATAGAAGTGAAGGCCTTGGAGACCTCTTCCGACCACAATTTGGGATTCGCTCCCTTCTTGGTGAGGGCTACCAAGGGAGCTACCAGAGTTGAGAAGTGGGGAATGAACTGGCGGTAATAGTTAATGAACCCCATAAAGCGCTGCACCGCTTTAAGAGAATGGGGCTCTTGCCAGTCCATCACAGCCTGTAGTTTGGCAGGATCCATAGCCAATCCCTGGGCGGAGATGATATAGCCCAGGAAAGGTAAGGACTCCTGCTCAAACATACACTTCTCCAATTTCGCATAGAGAGAGTTTGCCCGTAGGAGGTCGAAGACTCTGCCAACATCTCTCCGGTGGGAGTCCATATCTGGAGAAAAGATGAGAATATCATCCAGATAGACTACAACTGAGGTGGAAAGCATATCCCGGAAGATGTCGTTGACAAAGTCTTGGAAAACGGCTGGAGCATTACAGAGCCCGAAGGGCATCACCAGATACTCATAGTGCCCATCTCTGGTGTTAAATGCCGTTTTCCATTCGTCCCCCTCACGGATGCGAATCAGGTTATAAGCACCCCGCAGATCTAATTTAGTAAACACTCTAGCTCCCCGAAGCCTATCGAAGAGCTCGGATATCAAGGGCAAAGGATACTTGTTCTTAACGGTGATAGCGTTAAGACCCCTGTAGTCTATGCATGGACGTAGTTCCCCATTCTTCTTCTGCACGAAGAAGAACCCTGCCCCAGCAGGTGACACTGACTTCCTGATAAACCCTCTTGCCAGATTCTCTTGAATGTACTGAGACATGGCCTCCGTCTCCGGGAGAGATAATGGATAAACTCAACCCCGGGGAGGCTCCGCACCAGGCAAGAGATCGATAGGACAGTCATAGGGGCGATGGGGCGGAAGGGTCTCCGCCGCCTTTTTGGAGAACACGTCTGCATAAGACCAATATTGCTTGGGGAGAGAGGATAGATCTGCGGGTACCTCTGTAGTAGCAACCTGAACGCACTCTCGGTGACACCTACCCCTACATGATTCACCCCATCCCAGAATTCTGCCAGAGGACCACTCGATCTGAGGAGAGTGGTACCGTAACCAAGGTATCCCCAACAGGACCTCATCAATCCCCTCAGGAATGACGAGCAGAGATATAATCTCCTGATGGGATGGTGACATGGACAGAGTAAAAGGGATGGTCTGATGTGTTATCTGTGTGGGGAGTGTCCACCCATTCACCACTCGTACCGTTACTGGTTGAGATAGCATAACCAGGGGTATTGCGTGACGTTGGGCGAAGGCAGAAGACATAAAATTGCCCTCCGCCCCAGAATCCACGCAGAGCTCTACCGAGTGGGAGGATGAGCCAAAAGTAATTGTCCCCTTGAAAGACAATTTGGAGGCAAACGTCGCAGTGTCTAGTGCACCTCCACCTACTACCACTAGACGCTGACGTTTCCTCGACCGCTGATGACATCTGGTGGCAAGATGTCCTGACTGTTGGCATACATGGCAAACCTGGAGTGCACGGGCGGTCCGGGACTTAGATCCCGCTCGTGACACCACCTTAGGTTCATGGGACTCAGGAGCCTGGACTGGAAATTCTAAAGGTTTGGCGAAGGTGGGAGCCAGCCGAAACCTCTGCCTACACTGGGCTCGCTCTAACCTCCGCTCGTGAAAACGGAGGTCAATACGAGTAGATACAGTTATTAATTCCTCCAGTGTGGCGGGAATCTCCCTAGTGGCCAGGGCGTCCTTAACGTGGTCAGCCAGCCCCCTCCAAAATATAGGGATAAGGGCTTTATCCGTCCACTCCAGCTCAGATGCTAGAGTGCGAAAGTGGACGGCAAAAAGGCTGACCAAGGACGAGCCCTGAGTCAATGCCAACAGTTGGAGCGCCGTATCATGGGTGACACGAGGTCCTAAAAAGACCTGTTTCAGAGTGCTCAGGAATAATGGAGCACTCTGCACCACAAGATCGTCACGCTCCCACAGCGGCGTAGCCCACTGCAACGCCCTGTCCGACAATAAGGAAATGATAAAGCCCACCTTAGCCCGCTCTGTAGGGAAACGAGAGGCCAGAAGCTCGAGATGTATTGAGCACTGACTCACGAAACCCCTACAGGACTTACTGTCACCAGAAAATTTCTCTGGTAGCGGGAGGCGAGATAGCGTCGGTACAGGGGCGGCAGTGGACAAGGTAGCTGCAGCCACACTTGCAGCCTGAACAGCGACAGCAGTAACATCCACAGCTGAAGTTGAACGCTCTAGAGCCGCCAACCTTCCCTCCAGCTGCTGGATGTACCGCTGTAAACGCTGATCGTCCGCCATTTACTAGCCAGACCTTGGCGCTAGTATTATGTTAGGACTGGCGGAACGCACCCAGAAAGATGATTTAGATGCGTTCGCAGTCCGAGGTCCACCGTGCAGGTGAAAACCCGCTGCTAGTAAATTGCAGACTATCTGGTGGTACACTAAAGTAAACACACGTGGGTTCAACCTCACCCAGCGTGAAGGAAGCAATCTTGTTGCGTCACAGGACCGCGGTACCGCACCTAAAGTGCGAGCAAGCAGTCAGCGTACTTAACCCCAACAGGGATTGAAGTCCGATTAGACCCTTGCTGGCACTACACCACAACTGGGTGTGTAAAGAAACTAATTAGAAATATATAAATGCACAGGAGTGCGAGCAATGCCACACTGTCGGACACCACCAACCACACAGGCTTGTGTATGGAAAGCGCAAGGCAAGCGCACGGCGCCGTACAGGCGAACACAGCAAGAGGACGCTGTAATGTGTGTATCGTGCAGATGGTTAGTCGGGCGCTAGATAGCTACCAACATCCGCGAGCAGACAACAACTCTAGGGAGGGATATTTAGGAGCTTACATCCATCGACATACATCCATCTACACACACACATATATCATTATGAGACAATACTAGCGCATGGCCGTGCGGTCATGCGCAGTTTATATAGTTGCAGCACAGGAAGTGGCTACAGAACTTTTGCCCTTCCAAGACCTGCCAAGAGGACCAATGGAATGTGCCGCAGAGCCTGAGCACCTGACCCTCGATCTCCAACGGGAGATCTTGCCCTGGGCATGCTCAGTATGTGCAGACAAGGACTTAGTCCCAGAGAAGTCCGCTTGCTGCTGACCAGTACTGGCTTTAATGGCAGGAGCTGGAGAAGCAGCAGTAGCTCTTAGAACAGAGTGAGATTGAGCAAGACGCTGGGACCGACGTCTTTGCTGAGCAGACTCCACTGCGGCTGGAACAGAATGGGAGACCGCAGTGGAGATGGCTCGAGATTCCCCCTGTGCAGAAGCGGGAACTCGACCTCTAACACACACCATCCCGCAGTTTCACCGTGACAGTAATGTTCTGCAGTAATTTATTATTGCTTGCATGGCAATTTTGTAGGCGTATTTGTGTGACCATATCCTATAAACCAGACAACCTCTAATTAGTGGTCCATCATTAGTGACATGTATATTCAGTAGAGCTGGAATCTGCTAAAATTCTAATTGCTAAATCACCAGGATGTACTGGGAAATTCGATTTTTAGCAAAGTTAGTCTCTTTTTTTTTATTTGTTTTCCTGAACAATTTCAGGTCCATTACCTTCAGAAACTTACCGTCAATATGGTCATGTGAGAGCTTATTATTTGCGGGACAAGTTGTACTTTTGAACGACACCATTGGTTTTACCATGTCTTGTACTAGAAAATGGGAAAAAAATTCCAAGTGCGGTGAAATTGCAAAAAAGTGCAATCCAACTCTTGTTTTTTGTTTGGCTTTTTTGTAAGTTTCACTAAATGCTAAAACTTACTGGATATTATGATTCTCCAGGTCATTACGAGTTCATAGACACCAAACATGTCCAGGTTATTTTTATCTAATTGGTGAACAAAAATTCAAAACCCCAACTGATCTAGGGTCAGCTGAGGGCTTATTATTTGCGTGCCGAGCTGATGTTTTTAATGATACCACTTTTGTGCAGATACATTCATTTGATCACCCATTATTGCATTTTAATGCAATGTCGCGGGGACCAAAAAAACATAATTCTGGCATTTCAAATTTTTTTCTCGCTATGCCGTTTAGCGATCAGGTTAATGCTTTTTTTTATTGATAGATCAGGCGATTCTGAACGCGGCAATACCAAATATGTGTAGGTTTGATTTTTTTTTGTTTAATTTTACATTTATTTATTTTTTTCATATTTTTATAAACATTTTTTTTTTACTTTTGCCATGCTTCAATAGCCTCCATGGGAGGCTAGAAGCTGGCACCACTCAATCGGCTCTGCTACATAGCAGCGATCACTAGATCGCTGCTATGTAGCTGAATTGCAGGCTTGCTAGGAGCGTTGACCACAGGGTGGCACTCACAGCAAGCCGGCATCAGTAGCCATATAAGTCTTAAGGACCTCTATGGTTACCATCCTGATGCATCGCCAACCCCCGATCATGTGACGCCGGAAGCGATAGTTAAATGCCACTGTCAGCATTTGACAGCGGCATTTAACAGGTTAATAGTGGCTGGTGAATCTCGATTTCACCTGCCGCTATTGCGTGCATATGTCAGCTGTACAAAACAGCTGACATGTCATGACTTTGATGAGGGCTCACCGCTGGAGCCCACATCAAAGGGGGAGACACGACATGCGCCGTAACAGTACAGGCATGTCATGAAGGGGTTAAAATGTTTAAATTAACAACCTGTTTTTGTCTTTTTGTTGCATTGCTGTAGCCACGTTAATTTATCAGTAACATCAACACCCCCCAAAACCGCATATACAGGCATGCAGGTCTTTAAAAACTACATCAGTTGACACCTTTATATCTTCTATCTGTTGCTGCATTCCCAGATAATTAATATTTAATTCATATGCAATTTAGCTTTTACCGGTAATTCAGCTTCCTGAGCTTTTCACCCCACTCAGGGCCAATCTCTTTAGCTTGATTGATAGCTCCATGTCTGATTTCCTTGCCTAGTTCCTGACATTCTCCTTGACAGTGAGCAATCAATCAAGCTAAAGAGGCTGGAGCTGGGCAAGAGAACAACCTGGGGAGGCAATGGTTCCTTAAGTGCTTTACCAAGCCCAAAGCACTCAAAGTCTCATTTTCATATGAGTTTAAATGTTAATTTCGCCTGAATGCAGCAACAGATAGAAAATATTAAGGTGTCCATTGCTTTGCATTTCGCAGACCTTTATATATTCACTTTAACCCTGTGTGTACAGCCTACTGTATATAGAACTAGCCACATATGAACATATAATTAGCAGTAAGAAAGTATTAGCTTCCAGTCAAAGAACATTTTCAAAATTCTTCAAATTCTTTGCTGCACAGAATATCCAGTAAGGTATAAGTAAAAATGTTCATTTTCTGGTGAAGCTCGCTCTGTATTTGAACTTCTATAGAGTTAGAAATAATTCTTATAAGATATTATTGGATTCCTTCCTAGTTAGATGACCAAAACTTAACAGAACTTGTCATTAAATTCTTTAAAAAGAAAAATCATGTAAAAAAGCAGCATAATTGCTTCATGTGAACACAGCCTTATAAATTAATTTAATGTTTCAACGCATTTTTGTAAATAATTTTTGATTATGAGATAGTATTACATTGTTAGCTTAAATATGCTAACCATTAACATAGTGATATGTGCTAACAGCTGAGATTATGCTTAACTTACTCTAAATCTTATCTTAACACCTAAGGGCAAGCCTGATCCTATCCCTAAATTGTTCTAAAGCACTTCTCAACATTTACCATACATATACTGTGCATGTCGCATACAGGTGTATGGAGCGGACTCGGTAGCTGATAGTAGCAGTGATAGGAGCTAAGATAAGCTCTGATGGCTGATGTTTACACAGGATGGTGTGCTGCTGATGAAAAATCATTTTAAAGCTTGCACTTTGCTCATTCATCAGGTGATTGTTTACACAGGATGTGCTGCCGAGAAATTATTTTAAAGCTTGCACTTTGCTCTTTCATCAGGTGATTGTTACACAGGATGTGCTGCCGAGAAATTATTTTAAAGCTTGCACTTTGCTCATTCATCAGGTGATTGTTTATACAGGATGTGCTGCCGAGAAATTATTTTAAAGTCTGCACTTTGCTCATTTATCGGGTGATTGACATCCTGTTTGCACTGGCCATTTATTGGAAAACAAGTGTTACTGGAAATGCTTGTTTCCCAATAAACGGCCAGTATAAATGCACCTTAAGGCCTCCTTCACATCTGTTTTTTTTTCACGGATACCACATGTATGCATTATAATTTATGGTGATCTTCACATGTCCGTGTTTTCACTTGGACCGTGTATGCGTCCATGTGAGCCACACAAAGTCATGTCCATTTTTTTCCGGCAGCATGGATGACTAGGGCTAATACAAGTCTATGGGTCCATGAAAAACATGTACAGCACATGGATGTCATCCGTATGCTACCTGTGTGATATTGCAAAGTATAGGAAAGGCTTTATAATTACACTCTTATTTTTATCCATACTGGAAAAACACGGATGGCACACTGATGGTAAAAATGGACACTCTGATGGAACACTGATGGAACACTGATGACCCACTGATGGCACACTGATGACCCACTGATGGCACACTGATGACCCACTGATGGCACACTGATGACCAACTGATGGCACACTGATGACCCACTGATGGCACACTGATGACCCACTGATGGCACACTGATGACCCACTGATGGCACACTGATGACCCACTGATGGCACACTGATGACCCACTGATGGCACACTGATGACCAACTGATGGCACACTGATGACCCACTGATGGCACACTGATGACCCACTGATGGCACACTGATGACCCACTGATGGCACACTGATGACCCACTGATGGCACACTGATGACCCACTGATGGCACACTGATGACCCACTGATGGCACACTGATGACCCACTGATGGCACACTGATGACCCACTGATGGCACACTGATGACCCACTGATGGCACACTGATGACCAACTGATGGCACACTGATGACCCACTGATGGCACACTGATGACCCACTGATGGCACACTGATGACCCACTGATGGCACACTGATGACCCACTGATGGAACACTGATGACCCACTGATGGCACACTGATGACCAACTGATGGCACACTGATGACCAACTGATGGCACACTGATGACCCACTGATGGCACACTGATGACCCACTGATGGCACACTGATGACCCACTGATGGCACACTGATGACCCACTGATGGCACACTGATGACCCACTGATGGAACACTGATGACCCACTGATGACCCACTGATGGCACACTGATGACCCACTGATGGCACACTGATGACCCACTGATGGCACACTGATCCAAAAAATTGATGACACCAGTACTGTTTTTTCTGGTACCAGTTTAATGCAGACATGTGAATGGGGCCTTGAGCTTACACCAAACCCAACTAAACAAAGGCACTTTGTGCTCTGACTGATCTCCGTTTTGTCAATGCACATCTTTCTGAGTTGAGCACAAAAGCGTGGTCATCTTTGCTTTTGTACCTGCCTCAAAAATGCAGACACTGCTGAAGCAGAGGCCAGACAGAGCACAAACTGACTCCATTTGCTTCATTAAAGTGAACGGCTCTGTTGAGGGTTTTGCCCGATTCTCATTTTTCAGGGCTTTAGACCAACAAAGCCACTAATATGTGGCCCAATCTCAATGTGAAAATAACCATTGTTAGTTGTGAGATCCCCCCCCAAAATCATCATCATCCGTGGTCTGCCTCTAAATTTTGACATTCCTATAAATCATTTGCCCTATGTTTTTGTTCTACAAGGAATTATATATGAAAAAGAAACACCTGCCATTGGCTCAAAATCGTAGGTAAAGGTAAATTGCTTACAGATTATTATGTACCAATACAGGCTTTTTTTTATTGGGCAGGTGATAAAATGAACTATCATCCTGATTCCTGACCATATATATTTTCTAAAAGCAGCTCCAATGATATATTTGACTTGCATGAATTCTATCTTATCCTTTATTCCTTTTCTTTATATTGCTACTTCATACCTGTCACTTATAGCATAAGCTAGGATTTTTAATGGAGATATGCTCTTCTTTCTGAAGGGAACTTGCCTTGCACTCATAACAGGCACATCATTCTAAAAACAACTTAACCCCAGGAGCTGAACTCGTCCTCCCGTATGCAGCTTAATTAATAAAACAGAACTATCACAATCTTCCAAGGCCTTTTCAACCTTTTAAGTGTAATTAGTGATTCCGACTAAATGCAAAAATGTATGACAATAAGACCTTCAGTCTTTAATTAAGGCAGTTACCTGCTTGTTGAATACTTTTATGGTGGCGTCTTATCAATAATGCAGGGAAATTGTTATCTATTTCACTGTTAATGCTTACAATTCAGAGGGCCATTATTTCTGGAATATAAAAGCTTCTTACTGAGAAAACATACTTATTCCCCAGTTCATAAAGACTGGTGTTTACCTCTACACTCTTGATGTGATGAAACATGGTGTAAGAGGCACCAAATTTATTAAGCAGACATATTCTTCTAAATTTATCGCACCTTTCAGCTGTCCTACTCTTCCAAAGAAATGTTCTTCAGTCGAAGACAAGAGCACATTTCCATCATAATTTACACGACTTCTGTGGTATAACTTATGATAGATTTTCTCGCCAGACATCCTCCCAACAAAGCTTCGCACTTTCAAAAAAGTTGGTCAAACTGGTCAGGACTGGCATAAAAATGGCAAAATTCCCTAATTTTTGTTCAAAATTTCAGATAGTTTTACTTTAGACTTTTTGCGAAAGCTGTTTAATAAATTGGGGCCTTAGTCTTATCGTAAAAGTGTTCAAAAGTGTGTAATTACTGGGTGAAATGAAAGAAAATTGAGGTAATACAGTACTGCCTTATTTTCTAAGGAAAAGTGCTCACCGACTGGTGCATAATAATGTGTGTTTTATAAAAATGCACAATATTCACATTTCTCATGTTATATTAGTATATTCTACAATTCTTATCTAAGGGTTTAGGCACTTGTTACACTCATGTTGTGTTTTTGATGCAATTTTTATGAAGTTATTACAATATTGAGTGGTTTCTGGTGGTTTAGAAAAAATAATGCTCAATCTGGCATCATGACATCAACATACTGTTAGGTCACATTAACACAACCGTGTTTTCCGTCCAAGTGCTGTCTGTGAACAAACTGACAGCACGCGGACAGCATTTGGACCAACGTTATTCAATTGGACTGTTCAGCTAAACATTTTTTTCATGGACCAAATCTGCAAGTGAAAAAAATGTCAGCACGCCTTATGAGGATGAAACCCCCACATTCAAGGTTATAGGTGCACAAAAAAGAAAAAAAAACATATTGCATATGGATCAACCATATAGCATCTGACTATTATGGATACAGTGCAATTATTAATAGTGAAGAACGGATACGTTCGCATGACCCAGATCCATGGTCCAGGTCAGTAGTCTCCGACCAAGGTGAGGAGCTTCCTTAATCTCCAGGATCCCAGGCTTGGTATATGATTAGCCTGGCTAATTAAAGGAAGAGTTGGGAAGATCAGGAGGTAAGGATATTCGCAGGTCTCCCGTTTAATGGTCACAGATGACTGACAAGGCTGATGGCTTTGCTTCTTGCTGATCAATTCTCCCACCTCTAGTTTTCATCATTAATATGCCACGCAGACTCAAAAAATAACCCCAAAACTAAATTTTATTTATTATCTTCTGTGACAATTTGTGTTAATTCATTGCTGAGTTGGTTGTGAGTCAAAGGGTGTGCTTACAGTCGCTGTTCACAGTATAGTGAGTGATAACTGAATCCACACAGACACGCCTGTATGACTGAAAGTCAGCGGCTCCAAGGAGAAATGAAGTTCATGTTCTCCCGGGTGCTGCACTTTCAATATGACAACCAAGCGCCTTCATGCAATTAACCTGAAAATTTCTATTTCTGAAGGTTAATAGAATTTTTGGACACAATGGACTACCTTTAATTATCCAGACAAATATAGCCATTATTGGCAAAAACTAATAGATCATTATTGCTATCTCACTTACCATAATCTGACTTGATCTCCCTTGGAGATATTTAATTTTACCACTTATATTCTTTGTATCTTTTCCTTTATGCATCTGTCACGTAGCGCTTTTTGATCTTGCCACCCATTTGTTGGAATCAACCAGATGCTTGAGCCTAAAGTTGCTGATAGAAGATTTGTAATTTGTGGAAAAGTTTATAAGATTATCCCAATTCGTACGTAGACGCAGTACTATAAACCATGAAAACACATAATTTTAAAAACAGATTTATTATGATATTTCTTACTTTTATTAGGTGTGCATATTACATATTGAAATACATTGTAACATATATAGCTATCAGGTTAAAGGTAACCTTGTGAGATTTTATACTGCAGCAGTTAAGTAAATACTGTATTAAAAGGATAGAAGAGCTCTAACTTAAGACCCTTTTAAAACATTTTGGCAAATTGAGTTGTCTGACTCTGGTCCATATGCCAGATCAGTAGTCTCTAGCCGCTGGACAGAAAGCTTGCAGATCTCTTACCTTCTCAGAAATCTGGCACAGCTGTTGGATAGCCAGGCTAGGGCAAAGTCATCATTGTGGCATGACACACATATGACGTTGCATCAGTCTGGCTAGTCAAAATCGTTTCTGAGGATCCCGTAAGTTAAGAGGCTCACTGACCTGGCTGATGGAAATGAATTATGTGAGTTGATCCACCCAACCTTAATAATAATAATAATAATAATAATAAACCTTAACACAGACTGATAACTGTAGAATGAGCATTCATAAAATGCTCATTTCAGATGATCAAAATGCTGCCAATCACCTGATGAAAAAGCAAAATAATGTGTTGGGTGATGATGATATCAAATATGCTTGCATAAAACTAATAATTATTGGCTGCATATGACTCTGTGTAATCAGGGAATATGCTGCTGGTAATATGATGCTGTATGGAGATTGAATGATCATAATAATGATCATCAGCATGTGTGAACAGGTCAATAAATAAGTGCCAATCAACTTCTATGTAGTTGATTGGTGCATATCAATTGGCTGCAATCGGCACAACTAAATGGGCCTTTAGACTCAATAAAAATTTTTAAAAATTGTATTGTTATTATAGATAGGAATCAGTGTAGTGCATCACTGCTATCAATAGAGTTAGAAAGGTATAAACCAGTCAAGGTGTCCATACTGACATTGGTCCACCAATAAAAAGATTTGCATTGGGCAGTAGTGGAGCGCCCGCTAGGACAGTGGGGTACTCAAAATCGGGCCAGTTCTAAAAGGAATGTGTCCCAGCAGCGGTGACCCGGTCTGTGGCCGTGGGCATCCAATTAAAGGGGAAATAAAGTGTCTTGGGAAATAAAGTCTAAAGTTCGTGACGTCATCTGTGGTACTCGGCCAGGGATGGCCGATGCTGCTTAAAGGGGTCCACTTGGGCTGATGGTATTGCAGCAGAGTAGGTGTACCTCCCCACAGGTAGAGCTTGGTCTCCAGGGCTCCCGGTGCCATTGGTAAGGGATGGTAGGTGTTGAGATGAAGGAAAGATTTGGAGGACACAGGGTTGCAGTCTCTTTTACTGGAGAAGTTCAGGTACACAGATGACAGGTGGTCTTTGGAAACCGGGCAGCATGGAAGAGATTTGGAATCCCCTTAGCTAGGTGGAGTTGGAAGCATTCCTTTCGGTACTGAATTCTATGTCCCTTGCTGCCTGAGGCTTCACACAAGGTCCATTCTCAATCTGTCCTTTTAGGTGGCCGGTTTCTGTGCTCAAACCTGGAGTGAGGCAAATCGCAGCTCCACTCCAGTTTCTCTCTCCGCCCTCCTGTGCTTCCTCTCCCTTCACTGTCTCACACAGATTGCCTTCTAACTCCTACTCCAGACCAGAACTTATAGGGAAGCCACCCTGAAACCAGGTTTGGAGCTCCCGCTTCTGGCCTGGAGTCAGAAAAGTGTTGTATGTTAGTGCTACCTGTTAAGGAGATCCTTCTTGCTTCCAGGCATAGCATTACCCTCCCCAAGAGGGAGGCAATGCCATTGTGCCATCCAGACTCCTGGGGTGCCACAGTAGAGCATCAGAACTGGTCCATGGAGCAATGGAAAAAGGGGGAATGGTCTAATGAGACACACTGGACCCAATCAAACAAATCTCAAAGAGTTGCACATTTTTAAAAACTTTTAATGTTTTCACTACAGTTTTACCAAGCTCCGCCAAAATGGGCAAGGCTGGGGGTGGGACAGGGAATGCAGCATTGCACTAATCAAATTCATGATGAGAGTCAGCATGCACTATGCCACAATCTACGGTCATCCACACATAGCTTAAATGGTGTAAATTATGCTTGTTCCTGACTGGCGTATATTTTTTGTGGGGGCACACGGCAACTGATAGGTTTGCTAAATCCATTCTTTCTTAAGACATTTGGTGCCTATAACTCCAGCGCACACTTCATCGAGACTGTCGTACAAAGCTCCGCTCTTGATAAATCAGTGCCTATGTGTTCTCATATCGTACTTGCCCTTCTAAATACATAGTAACATGGTAACATAGTAACATAGTTAGTAAGGCCGAAAAAAGACATTTGTCCATCCAGTTCAGCCTATATTCCATCATTATAAATCCCCAGATCTACATCCTTCTACAGAACCTAATAATTGTATGTTACAATATTGTTCTGCTCCAGGAAGACATCCAGGCCTCTCTTGAACCCCTCGACTGAGTTCGCCATCACCACCTCCTCAGGCAAGCAATTCCAGATTCCCACTGCCCTAACAGTAAAGAATCCTCTTCTATGTTGGTGGAAAAACCTTCTCTCCTCCAGACGCAAAGAATGCCCCCTTGTGAGCGTCACCTTCCTTGGTATAAACAGATCCTCAGCGAGATATTTGTATTGTCCCCTTATATACTTATACATGGTTATTAGATCGCCCCTCAGTCGTCTTTTTTCTAGACTAAATAATCCTAATTTCGCTAATCTATCTGAGTATTGTAGTTCTCCCATCCCCTTTATTAATTTTGTTGCCCTCCTTTGTACTCTCTCTAGTTCCATTATATCCTTCCTGAGCACCGGTGCCCAAAACTGGACACAGTACTCCATGTGCGGTCTAACTAGGGATTTGTACAGAGGCAGTATAATGCTCTCATCATGTGTATCCAGACCTCTTTTAATGCACCCAATGATCCTGTTTGCCTTGGCAGCTGCTGCCTGGCACTGGCTGCTCCAGGTAAGTTTATCATTAACTAGGATCCCCAAGTCCTTCTCCCTGTCAGATTTACCCAGTGGTTTCCCATTCAGTGTGTAATAGTGATATTGATTCCTTCTTCCCATGTGTATAACCTTACATTTATCATTGTTAAACCTCACCTGCCACCTTTCAGCCCAAGTTTCCAACTTATCCAGATCTATCTGTAGCAGAATACTATCTTCTCTTGTATTAACTGCTTTACATAGTTTTGTATCATCTGCAAATATCAATATTTTACTGTGTAAACCTTCTACCAGATCATTAATGAATATGTTGAAGAGAACAGGTCCCAATACCGACCCCTGCGGTACCCCACTGGTCACAGCGACCCAGTTAGAGACTATGCCATTTATTACCACCCTCTGCTTTCTACCACTAAGCCAGTTACTAACCCATTTACACACATTTTCCCCCAGACCAAGCATTCTCATTTTGTGTACCAACCTCTTGTGCGGCACGGTATCAAACGCTTTGGAAAAATCGAGATATACCACGTCCAATGACTCACCGTGGTCCAGCCTATAGCTTACCTCTTCATAAAAACTGATTAGATTAGTTTGACAGGAGCGATTTCTCATAAACCCATGCTGATATGGAGTTAAACAGTTATTCTCATTGAGATAATCCAGAATAACATCCTTCAGAAACTCCATTATCCCATTATCATTAACCCCATTAACTTACCATCCCCATACTAATTAGGAAATATCATGTAATCGTAAATGACCTTAGCGTACAGCATTGCAATTTTCTCAGCACTAAATACATTTCAGATATACATTTCCCTCCATATCCTTGCATTATCATGCATGGCGATGTAACATTCAAATAATCAAACCGTGAATTCCATTATCTTCACCATTCTAGGAGAACATCTCTAAGTAATTAGATGCAATGAAAATTGAGAAAAAGATAAAGACAGCCTGTTGAACTATGGGGATGTTGACCTTTTTTCCTTTTTTTCTTAACTCATCCTGAATGCAGCGTACTTTGCAATAAAGGTTTAATGTAACTTAGCAGATCTGAGTTGCTTTGGGAAGGCTTTAATGCTTGGCAGGTCTGTACATTTTATTTATGAAATCAAAGCTACAACCTAGAGTTTTACTCACTTGAAGACATAAAAGAGATTCAGAAGTCAACCAAATCATCTTGTAATTAATGTTACCATGCACGCCCAAGACATTAGAATGTTAACAGTGTTAGAATCGTGTGCTTTGGAATACAGAGTGAGGGCTTTATTAGAGGGAAATTCACTGCAGATGTCATACACCCTAATTGAAGACATCAGGGCGCCTGCTGCTTTTTTCTATCAGTGGTTGAGGTTTTTTTTTGCCGTTTTTAATTTATTCATTTTCCTTACTGCTAGAATCTGCTCTCATTATTAGTCTATCTTGTCAGTCATTTGCATTTCAAGTGCTGGGACTGTGGGGTACCAGCTAGCAGCCTTAGAAGAATACTTCAAGGGGTTACACTATCAAATAGCAGCAGAGTATCACAGTGAATTTGACATCTGGGTTATCCTATTCCCAGATGCTCCGCAGTGTCATTAGCGGGATTAATCTTAGCTTTAATTTCATAATGATTTTTATTCTAATGTATGTGAATGAACACAAAGTCTCTTGACTCATTATCACCAATTTACCCAAGATATGTAATCAGGCTCTTATATTCACCAACATTTATTTTTGCTAATACATCTAAAATTGTAGATTAAGCAAATATAGTTAGTTCCAGCTGAGTGCATGCCTGGTGAGGTGGCTCTGCACCGTTTATGTTTTAATTAAACCCCATTAATGCTTATTGTCATTGAAATATGTATTGACCAAAATATTTTCACAGCGAACCTACAATTCCATCTTTCAGTTTGCTTCCTGCTGTACTGAAATTAAGACTATTAGAATAAACATACGTTTTTGTTACAGTAACATTTTTATTCTCACCGAAAAGGTGAAAAAAAATACAAAAATTCTCAATTAGTCACTTCCTCTTTGCTGTTCCCAACTGTGTTCATCACCTGCATAAATTCACAGATAACAGATGAAATATTAACATTTGCTTTAAATTAGTAAAACACATTTTTGGCTGTTGCTTCGCATAAATTATGGGGACATAGAAAAATACAGACATATTTAAGAAGAAAGGGATAATAAATGTAACACCCCAGACAACCGGTTGTTGCATTGATGTTGCCTTCCTTTCGGGCGATATGCTTGGAGGCAAGGAGGATTCCCTTTACCAGGTAACGCACCTACATACAACACATTCTGAATCCAGGCCAGAAGGGGGAGTTCTGAACCCGGATTCATGGGAGCTTCCCCTGCTTTTAGTGTTCTGGTCTGGAAGAGGAGTTAGTTCAGTCTGGAGCAGACAGTGAAGGGAGAGGAGTGGAGAGCAGACAACGGAGCCGTGCAGCTAGGACTGAGCTGCAGCTCCAGGAAAGGAAGTGAACCCGAGGGGTTGAATGTAGTGAAGCATCGGAGGAAAGAAGCACAGAGGAAGGAAAGGGGCTCAGAGGGGAACTGTGACCAGGCACCCTCAGAGCCGAAGCGCAGGAACCAGGCACCGGTAGTCCGAGGCTGTGTTGTACTCCAGGTAGCACAGCAGAAACGGAGGGCATAGGACTTGATTTAATTTGCCCACATCCACACCTGAAGGTGCAGCAGTACACTAAGAGCCCGGGTCGTGATAGAGAAACCATAAAAAGAGGACTTTGTACAGAAGCCACAGGCAGCAAGGACCTCGCACACGAGCGTGAGTAGGAAAGCTTACAGACCACACCTGGGAGAGGGATCACCTTTGCCTCCAGGCAGGCCGGACTAGATCATCACCTGTTCCTGGTACCCTGGACCGTGGACTGCTACCATCAGTAAGCCGGGTAAAGACATTATCACTCTGTGTCCTCCATTTATTTGCTGGCATATACCATCTCTGCCCAGCACACCGGGAGCCTGGGGACCCCGCTTCACCTGTAGGAAGCATCACCATCTATGCTGCAGTAACATCACCCCAGAGGACCCCTTTAAGCAGTGTCCGTCCCTATCGACCGAGAACCACAGGTGGCACCATGAACACAAACTTTATTTCAAATGTCCTAAAAGACTTTTCCCCTTTTAATTGGGCACCCAGGGCATGGGACATGGTCGCAGCCACTGTGACATCCCCTTTAAGTGCAACTGCACCCGATGCCAAGTGCCCACGGCCCTGGCGGGTGACCCATAAACAAGTACAGGTAAAATGTTATAATATCCTTGCTGGTGATAGTGTAAGGATAGTGGGCTGTGCTACAGCGTTCCTGTCCCTGAAGACACCAATCGTGTTGTGTATTATGTTGTGCATTTTTTGTATATATTGTGTAGTGTCTTGTGATATGGTTATGCATAGTCTTATACAGTAGGTTATGTAGTGATGTATAATGTATAGCTGATAGTATAGTGCTGTAAGATAGGTAGCATAGGGATGTAGATAGTTGACTGAAACATAGGTAGTGATGATAGAATAAGAGGGTTAATGTTTGAGACTAGCAAACTGGGGTGGGTTTTGTGTTAGGGCAAGTGACGGCTTCCTGTGAGTTAGGCAGAAAGAGATGGAAGTGTGAAGTGAGCAGAGTTGCCTTAGGGGTGATACGGAGTGAGAGGAGACTAAGGACAAGAGATAATGAGATCGAAAATAAAAGAGAGAGGGTGGCCTTCCAGAGAAGGGTCCTTGTAGAGGATTTTAAGTCAAGAATCCTAGATCTTGTAACACAGGTAACAGGCCTAAACAGGACTGAATCATAGAATCATAGAATATTAGAGTTGGAATGCACCTCTAGGGTCATTATATGCAACCCCCTGCTCAATGCAGGATTCACTAAACTATCTCAGACAGATGTCTGCCCAACATGTTTGAAGACTTCCACTGAAGGGAACTCACCACCTCTCATGGCAGCCTGTTCCACTCATTGATCACCTTTCACTGTTAAAAAATGTTTTCTAAAATACAATGTGTAACTTCTGCCTTTCAGTTTCATTCCATTTCTTCTCGTCTTTCCATGTGCAAATGGGAATAAGGATGATCACTCTACGTGCAAATGAGAATAAGGATAATCACTGTACACTGTGACATCCCTTCAGATATTTGTACACAGCTATTAAATCTCCTCTTAGCCTTCTTTTTGCAAGCTAAACATACCCAGATTCGTCAACCATTTTTCATAGGACATACTTTGCAGTCTGCTCACCATCCTGCTAGCTCTTCTTTGAACTCGCTCCAGTTTTTCAATGTCTTTTTTAAAATGTGCCGAGAACTGGAGACAGAATTCCGAATGAGGCGAGACCAAAGAGGAGTAAAGGGAGATAATTACTTCACATTATCTAGACTCTATGCTTCTCTTAATACATCCTAGAACTGTGTTTGCCATTTTTTCTGCTGCATCACACTGTTGACTCATGTGCAGTCTGTGATGTATTGGTATACCCAAGTCGTTTTCACACATACTGTTGTTTAGTTCTATTACTCTCATTCTGTAGATGTAATTTTAATTTTTCTTGCCCAGATGTAGAATCCAGCATTACTCCCTGTTAAATACTATTCTATTAGTTACTGCTCATTCCTCAAGCTTATCTAGATACTTCTGAATATCCTTTCTCTGTCTTCTCTAGTGTTATATATCTCTCCTAGCTTTGCATCATCTGCAAATTTGATTAGTTTACCTTCAGTTCCTTTATCTAGATCATTTATAAAAATGTTGAACAACAATGAGGCCAGGGCAGAGCCTTGTGGTACACCACTTGAAACATTCTTCCAATTGGATGTGCAACGATTTATTACCACTCTGAGTACGATCACTAAGCCAATTATGAATTCACCTAACCATAGCCTTATCAATTACATATTTGGTCATTTTTTCAATAAGGATGGTTTGAGATACTTTATCAAATGTTTTGCTAAAATTGAGAAATATTACATCTACCGTATTTCTCTGATACATCCAGTCAATGATTCCTTCATAGAAGGAAATTATCGTAGATTAGCTTGACATGACTTATTTGCTACAACCAATACTGGCTTTGGTTAATTACTGTATTGTTATCCAAGTACTTACATATATGCTGTTTAAAAATTTGTTTAAAGATCTATCCTGGTATACAAGTAAGGCTCACCGGCCTGTAATTTCCTGGTTCTATCTTCTTTCCTTTTTTGAAAATAGCGACAACGTTTGCCCTTCTCCAATCTTCTGGGACTGCTCCTTTTCTCAAGGATTTTTCAAAGATTTCTGCTAGTAGTGTTAGGAGTCGAGTTTCCTCTGCTGCACAGGGGGAATCTCGATCCGTGTCTGCTGCGGTCTCCCATTCTGCTTCGGCCGCAGTGGGCTCTGCTCAGCGGAGGCGTCGCTCCCAGCGTCTTGCTGGGACTGATTCTGTGCAAAGGGTTACTGCTGCCTTTTCTGGCTCTCCTGTTGTACCCTGCACTGATCTGCGGCGAGCGGGCTTCTCTGGGACTAAGTCCTTATTTGCACACACTGAGCATGCCCAGGGCAAGATCTCCCGTTGGAGATCGAGGGTCACATGCTCAGGTACTGCAGCACATCCCATTGGTCCTTTTGGCAGGTCCTGAAAGGGCAAAACTTCTGTAGCTGTTTCCTGTGCTGCAGCTATATAAACTGCGCATGACTGCACGGCCATGCGCTAGTATTGTCTTTATATTATGTGTGTGTGTAGATGGATGTATGTCGATGGATGAAAGCTCCTAAGTATCCCTCCCTAGAGTTGTTGACTGCTCGCGGATGATGGTAGCTATCTAGCGCCCGACTAGCCATCTGCATGTAACACACATCACAGCGTCCTGTTGCTGTGCCCGCCAGTACGGCGCCGTGCGCTTCCTCTGCGCTTTCCTTACCCAAGCCTGGGTGGTTAGTGGCGTCCGTCAGTGCGGCACCGCATGCACTCTCGTGCCTATAGATTCTATTTTATAAGTTTCCTTACACACCCAGTTGCGGTGTTGTGCCAGCAAGTGTCTAATCGGACTTCAATCCTGTGTAGGGGTTGAGTTCGCTGACTTCTTGCTCGCGCTCTATATGCGGTACTGCGGTCCTGTGACGCAACAGGATCGCTTCCTTTACGCAGGGTGAAGTTAACCCATGTGTGTATACTTAGTACCGCCATATAGTCCGTCTTACTAGCAGCAGGGTCTTTTACCTGCACGGTGGACCTCGGACTGCGAACGCACCTAGTTTCATATTATCTATACTTGGTGCGTTCCGCCGGTCCTTAACAAGTGGTTCTGTATTTCCTCTTCTATCTCTTTCAGTACCCTAAGATGTAATTCATCTATACCCGGAGATTTAAATTCATTTAAATTAGCTAAGTATTCCCTCACCATAGCTCTTTTTATAGATATGGTGGGTTCTTTTATTCCTTCAATAGCTCAGTAAAGATCAGTTAATATCACAATTGTTTTTTAGGGAACACAGAGGCAAAATAAGAATTTAACAATTTGGCCTTCTCAACATTATTTTTGACAATTTCACCCTTTTCTTCCTGAAAAAATCCTATAGAATATTTGACTTTTCTTTTGCTTTTGATATACCTGCAAAATACTTTTTTATTGCTTTTGGCCTCCCTTGCAAGCCTCACTTCATTTCTGGCTTTAACTCTTTTAACGCTTGCCCTGCATTCCATGCAAATGGCATTATATTCTTCTTTAGATATGCCCCCTCTCTCCATTTAGTATACATTTCTTTTTTCCTTTTTTTACAAGTGTTTCAGTTCTGTGTTCATCCATCCTGGCCTCTTTAAATTTAAATATTTATAATTCTTACTGATTTTTGGGATTGTTACTGATGTCCCATCCTTCTTGGACATTTCTGCCATTTAGAACATCCATCCATTTGACCTTCACTACCCTCTTTCTGAGTCCACTAAAATCTGCTTTTGCGAAGTGTAACTTTAAAGTCTTGCTGGTCTTCCTCCTCTTGTAATCCAAAATTTGAGGATAGCATAATCACTGTCTTCTAAATTCCCAGCCACCGTTACTTCCTCAACCATTTCCACACTGTTGGTTAGAATTAGGTCCAAGATTGCAGAATTTCTTGTTCTCTCTTCTACCTTTTGAATGAAAGTTGTCAGCGAGAGAAGATAAGAATTTTTCTGGATTCATTACTTTTGCCTGAGATAGATTCCCAACAAATATCTGGATAGTTAAAATCTCCCATATTCACTATGTCATACTTTTTTGAGGACAGAGACTTCTGATGTAAAAAAAAGTTCATCCATATCTTCAGTCTGTTCAAGTGACCTATAGTAAACACCTACAATAGTGTTCTTGCTGTTCTTCTCACCTTGTATTCTTATCCAAACAGTTTTGGCAGAGCTACCATTCTCTGAACCTTGGATCTCTGTAGAGATATGCATTTTCATAACATACAATGAAACACCTCCTCCCCTCTTGTCGGACTAGTGGCTATCCTGAGCAGTAGATCCAAGGTGTCAGTGGGGTAAGAAATAGGATGCGGATCTCGTGAGCAAGTAAGGAGACTTGCTGAGCAGAAATGTAGAATTAAATCTTGGTTTTAGTGAAGTAGGGAGAAAGTTTGCCTTACTAGCACTGGAGTAAACTACAGAGGAAGGATACTGTGTGAAAAATGTCTCATAATGTAAAGGAAACGTCCATAAGACTTTGTACCTGCTATCCCCTTGTATGTAACTCTTACCAAGTTACCATTCAGCCCAGGTCTCAGAACTAATGCACTCAGTGGGCATGCAGTGGGCCCCACATTCATAGGTGAGACATGCTTCCCTAGCATCCATATGCTGACCCACCAGGCTGGGTACTTTTACGGCTAGAGGTTTTACAATAGCTGGTGGTGTGCGGTATCCACACTCCCATAGGTTATTACAAGAAATGGTCTGTTTACTAATGATTTTTACTGCTCATGATTGGGGGTTGTGGCTACCTGTGATATTTCTGGGAGCATTTGTTTTTTTTTGTTTTTTTTCTTACCAGTTGTATTAATATCAATGCACTGAGGCAATTACCTATGTATTTTGAGGGCCACTCATAATCTGGTGTCTTTGTTTAAATAGCACTTTCATGACATTGTTTGTGTGTTTTTAAAATGTTTATATTTGTTAATAAAGCTTTGTGATATTTTTATACAAAAACAAAAGCTTCCGCTGTTTCTCCGGTATTTTCATTGCCTGTATGTGGAAGTACATTGAGGTAGTTGGTGACTATTTGAGTCACAATTATGAATGTGGAAAATGTTGTATAAAATAATGGTAGTCTCACATTCGAAGCAGCAGTGGATGGTGAGACATGAAGCCTAAAAATCAAAAGTTCAAAACATTGTTACCCTTTTGCTTGTCACTGTAAAACACTTTGATTTTTAATCTTGAGATAGGTGCCAGAACGCGTTGATAAATAAAAACTTTGTATCTCATCCTTTCCATGAGCATAGCCCACACATCATGATAATCTCCGCTTTGCCTAAAATATAAAACATTTGCATACTCACTTTCAGCACCCTTGTGGACTTAGCACAGGTCCCCTTGAAAGTCTGCGCTAGCTCTGGAAGCGATCCCTGCTTTGTTTGGAAACCACAGGAACTGGGATTGACTGCAATGGTCAGGTGACTAGAAGAGCAAGTAACTGGCTGTTTATCTGATGATGCGTTCTTCTAATCACCTGACTGCTGCAGCTAATCACAGGCTGTAACCTCTTAACGGAGCAGGCATAGGTTCCGTAACTGGCACAGACCAACAGAGCAGCTTGTGCCGGATTCGTGTGGGTATTCCATTGTTTTTTATTTTAAACCCATCCATGCATTTTTTCCTTTATTGGACAACCACTTTAAGGATATATTGAAATATTACAAACAAGAGGTTTTCCTGCTAAACACATGTACAGTATCTCCTCTCTACAGAATAGCGGATAAATGTGTAATTGCTAGTGATGAGCGAATATACTCATTACTCAAGATTTCCCGAGCACGCTCGGGTGTCCTCCGAGTATTTTTAAGTGATCGGAGATTTAGTTTTCTTTGCCGCAGCTGAATGATTTACAGCTATTAGCCAGCTTGATTACATATGGGGATTCCCTAGCAACCAGGCAACCCCCATATGTACTTAGCCTGGATAATAGCTGTAAATCATTCAGCTGAGGCGATGAAAACTAAATCTCTGAGCACTAAAAAATACTCGGAGGACACCCGAGCGTGCATGGGAAATCTCGAGTAACGAGTATATTCGCTCATCACTAGTAATTACCATAGGTTTGACCTCTGAGACAACTACCAAATACAAGATCAAGAGTCCCAAAGTCCTTGTGTGAGTGCTTATGCATGGTCACTGCTCCATTCACAGTCTATGGGACTGATGGGAATAGCTTCAGAGCTTTATAAGCTAAAACCATAAATAGAAAATACAGATGTTAGGTGTCGAGTTCCTGCCACTGCACAGGGGGATCTCGAACCATGTCCGCTGCAGTCTCCCATTCTTCTCCAGCCTCAGTGGAACCTGCTCAGCGGAAACGTCAGTCCCAGCACCTGGCTCAGACAGATACTGCACGTTTGGTTACTGCTGCCCTTCCAGGTTCAGCCATTATAACCAGTACTGTTTGGTGGCGAGCAGGCGCTCCTGGGACTAAGTCCTGCTTTTCTCCTTCTGAGCATGCCCAAGGGAAGACCTCTCATTGGAGGTTGGGGGTCACATGCTCAGGTCCTGTAGCAGCTCCTATTGGTCCACTAGGAAGGTCCTGGAGAGCTACAACTATAAAAAGTTTGCATGGCCGCACAGCCATGCGCTAGTATCATTTGTGTTTGGCTGTTGCCAGTGGATACTCTACCACTCAGTTCATATGTGGTGTGAGTCTATTTAGCTTTGGGGCTGTACACTCAGGCAGACAGCTAGCGTCAGTGGGGGCAATTATCCTTGGCTTAGCATCTGGTTCCTTCATGTGTGTGGTTAGCACAGAAGAGTTCCAGAGCAAGCACAACCCTAGTTAGGGTATTATTCCCTGTGTACAGCATGACTCTGTGAGGCAACAGAGCTTGCATTCATTTCACACGGGGTGAGGTTTAACCCACGTGTGAGCTCAGTGTCCATCCGCCATAATTTTGCAGCAGGTATCTCTGCACGGTGGACCCCGGGCTGCGAAAGCACCTTGTATCAATCTCTCTATTACTTGGTGTTAGGGGCCGAGTTCCCGCCTCTGCACAGGGGGAATCTCAGGCCATCTCCATTGTGGTCTCCCATTCTTCTCCTGCCGCAGTGGAGTCTGCTCAGCGGAGACGTCGGTCCCAGCATCTTGCTCAGTCCCACTCTGTACAAAGAGTTACAGCTGCTTTTCCTGCTTCTGCCATTGAAGTCAGTGTTGGGCAGCGGCGAGCAGATGCTTTTGGGACTAAGTCCTGCTTTTCTCATTCTGAGCATGCCCATGGCAATATCTCCCGTTGGAGATCGAGAGTCAGATGGTCAGGTACTGCAGCACATCCCATTGGTCCTCCAGGAAGGTCCTGAAAGTGCAAAACTTTGGTAGCAGCTTCCCATTGGTCCTTTATTGGAAGGTCATGAACGTGCTGCAACTATATAAGCTGCGCATGATCGCACGGCCATGCGCTACTATTGACTTGATATAATGTGTGTGTGTAGATGGATTTATGTCGATGGATGAAAGCTCCTAAATCATTCCCATTCCTAGTGTTGTTGACTGTTCGCGAATGATGGTAGCTATCTAGCGCCCGACTAAGCCATCAGCACGAAACACACATTACAGCGTCTAGTTGCTGTGACCGCCAGTGCGGTGCCGTGCGCTTTCTCAGTGCTTTCCTGACCCAAGCCTGGGTGGTTAGTGGCGTCCGCCAGTGTGGCACCGCACGCACTCACGTGCATCTTTAATACATTTATTTCTGTCACTCTTACACCCCAGTAACGGTGTCGAGCGCATGAGGTTTTTATGAACTCTATTCCTGTGTCTTAAGATTGAGTTCTGAGACTCTTTGCTTGCGCTCTTGGTGCGGTACCGCGGCCCTGTGACGCAACAGGGTTCGCTTCCTTCACACAGGGTGAAGTAAACCCGTGTGTGTATTCACATTGTACCGCCATATCGTCCATCATCATTAGCAGCAGGTTTTCACCTGCACAGTGGACCACGGACTGCGAACGCACCTGATACTATTCCATCTTAAACTTGGTGCATTCCGCCAGTCCTAACACTTGGTACGTTCCGCTAGCCCTAACAACAGACAGACATATAGTAGAAACATTTGCATCTCTTCTATATCCTGGACTAATGCCTTGATGTTGCCTCAAAATGCTGAGGCCTAATTCTGCCCAAAATGCTGCCATGTAAAAAAGGCCTAAGGACCCTATATATGATTTTAATACTGATGAGATTTTCTACCTATAGAAAACATAAAGGATAAATACAAATTATGCTACCTTAGCCTGCCTGATTCAAAGTTGATGATTCACTTACACTTAAAGGTCACAAACACTGTAAAATTGTTTTTGCACTGTGCTATATAGCATATATACTATGCTGGATATTTTTTGTTTTGCGGGATCCCTTTCTATCGAAATGCTGTAGTTGCACGTATAACTTAGATAACTGTTGACTGAACTCTCCCCCATTCACGAGAATGCTTAATTGAGCCAAATGTTAAGGTATTTCCAATGGGTAGAAGGTAGAAATCTGTTGCCAGACATGTTTGACTGTGGCTTTTCTCCTATGGAGACTAAAGGATCTGGCTTGGATTTGGACTGTCTCCTGATACCATCTATTGGAACACATCTATATCCAATACTTTATTCCAGTGTGTATGGGGGCCTTTAAATATTTACACTTCTCAATACAATTGATAAAAATGCATGATGATTCATACCAATGTCTCATACTATTACTAACCATATGGTCCATTATAGACCTCGAGAGTTCAGTATCTCTGGATACATGTAATCCCACAAAAATTACTTCATAAGGTGTGTATAATCAAAAATATATCCATCATTCTGATACAAGTGCCACTCTATACATTGCCTTTATCTTCCTCAGATCCATTATACCGCATATAGGATCATCGCAAACTTGCCCCAATATTATCAATTAGCAGTCGGGTAGGTTCTTCATCTCTATACTACATATCTATTGCACTTCCTTTCAGGAAGATTGATATAGCATGGCTTCATAATAAACCTCCAGTATTCCTATATCTCATATGGAGATTTTCTTTTCTTTTTCGTGCATTATGATGAGATTATTGATTGAATTGTTTTTGTACTATATCTTATACCTGTGTATTTGTTTATTTAGTACATTGAGGAAGGTCATCTGTTTCACTGATATGTTTGTACTACTCTGTACTACATCTGGATTCAATTAAACTTTATTCATCAGGATTCTAAAGTTGAGTGCCAAGTTTTGTTCATATTAAATGTTAAAACTGACCTGCCATTATGATTCTCCAGGTCATTACGAGTTGACCGACACCAAACATGTCTAGGTTCTTTTTTATTTAAGTGGTGAAAAAAAAATCCAAAATTTGTTTAAAAAAAAAAAAGGCGCCATATTCCGAGACCTGTAGCATCTCCATTTTTCGTGATCTGGGGTTGGGCGAGGACTTATTTTTTGCATGCTGAGCTGATGTTTTTATTGATACCATTTTGGTGTACATAAAATCTTTTTATTGCCCGTTATTGCATTTTATTGCAATGTAGCGGTGACCAAAAAAATTAATTCTGGCGTTTTTTATTTTTTTATTGTTACACCATTTAGCAATCGGGTTAATTCTTTTTTTATATTGATAAATCGGGCGATTCTGAATGCGACGATACCAAATATGTGTTTATTTGTTTTTTTATTGTTTTATTTTGAATAGGGCGAAAGAGGGGTGATTTGAACTTTAAAAATTTTTTTAAAAATATTTTTTAAAACTTTTTTTTACCTTTTGCATGTTTTAATAGTTTCCATTGGAGACTAGAAGCTACAATACTTTGATCGCTTCTGCTACACACAGGTGATTGCCATTCCAACCGCTGCTGTTATGGGCACATGTCAGCTGTATAGATCAGCTGTCATGTGTCCGGGAAGGTGCGGGCTCAGCTCCGGAGCCTGCACCAAACAGGGTTGAGTCCAGCGGAAAAGGGTTAAAGGAGTTTTCCCACTAACAAAAGTGAATTTTAAACAATAGATCTTGGAATAATAATAACTTCCATAATTGGATGTGTTTAAATAAAATGTTCCTGTGCTGAGATAATATTATACAGCAGAAGATCATAGCTGTGTCTTTCTTTAAAGTAAAACATTGTTTAAAAACAGACATGGAAATGTTTTACTTCACAAAAAGAATTATCTATGATCACCTGCTGTAATACCTGTATTCTCTTTTCCTTCCTCCCCTGCCCAGGAGCTGTGGTATGATCAGACCTTGTTTCTGTATGGTCAGACACGGTTATTACACAGCACACACAGCAGGGACACATTTATATGATTATCTCATCACAGGAACATTTTTTTCAAACACATCCAATTGCGGAACTTATTATTGTTCCAAGATCTATTGTTATTGCACAGTAAGGTCCCAGTGACGAAGATGGTCAGTGTCTGTCATGCTATGTATAGTTTGCAGATCGCTCCAGACACTTACATCTTCACTCTCACTGCTCATTTCTGTGCTGGTCATCCTAGGGAAGAGGACTGTCGCTATCTGGCACAAAGTTCAAACTATGGAGATCGGTGCAGATTTGGATAGTCTTCTCCTTCAGGACCTTATTATGCATGCACTGACCCAGGGAATGACGACACTTGCACCAGATCTCGGGCGAGAGAGACACGACACTGAAAGAACAGTGACCTGTCAATCAATGTCAAGAGACAGGTAGGAAGGAATGGGGAAGAGAGGCAGCAGAGTTTTAAGTGCATATATATTGTGAGATAGTAGTGACAGGCCAAGGGGTCGGGGATTGCTATATTTCCCAGGGATTTTCTTTTTAAATGCATCCAGACTTCAGAAATCTCATCCAGGAAAAGCTGTTAGGGCTCCTACTCACTTGCGAACAACTCGGATTAGTCTCGCATGTTTAAAACCCGGCTCTGCACCCGGCACTCAGATCCGAGCGTACGGCCGCATAGGAATACATGCAGCCGCACACTCCGCTCCTCTGTACCAGGTGAAGTGCTGGGGTATTGCCGTGCGAGACTCATCCGAGTCTCGCGCAAGTGAGTAGGAGCCCTTAAGGTACCGTCACACTATACGATTTACCTACGATCACGACCAGCGATATGACCTGGCCGTGATCGTAGGTAAATCGTAGTGTGGTCGCTGGGGAGCTGTCACACAGACAGCTCTCCAGCGACCAACGATGCCGAGGTCCCTGGGTAACCAGGGTAAACATCGGGTAACTAAGCGCAGGACCGCGCTTAGTAACCCGATGTTTACCCTGGTTACAAGCGTAAAACTAAAAAAAAACAAACAGCACATACTTACATCTGGTGTCCGTCACGTCCCTTGCCGTCTGCTTCCCGCACTGTGACTGCCGGCCGTAAAGTGAAAGTGAAAGCACGTCACCGCTGTGCTCTGCTTTCACTTTACGGCCGGCAGTCACAGTGCGGGAAGCAGACGGCAAGGGACGTGACGGACACCAGATGTAAGTATGTGCTGTTTGTTTTTTTTTAGTTTTACGCTTGTAACCAGGGTAAACATCGGGTTACTAAGCGCGGCCCTGCGCTTAGTTACCCGATGTTTACCCTGGTTACAAGCGAATGCATCGCTGGATCGCATCGCTAGATCGCTAGATCGGTGTCACACACACCGATCTAGCGATGACAGCGGGAGATCCAGCGATGAAAGAAAGTTCCATACGATCTGCTACGACGTACGATTCTCAGCAGGATCCCTGATCGCTGCTGCGTGTCAGACACAGCGATATCGTAACGATATCGCTGGAACGTCACGAATCGTACCGTCGTAGCGATCGAAATGGTATATTGTGACGGTACCCTTAGAGTTATAAGGAATACAGGAAATCTGGATAATCTGGATAACCTGAACAAAGTAACGTTTACAAAAGGCTTTGGTAACTCCTGCTCTCAGGACTGGAAGTTCATGCAATGATAGACAGGTCTTGTAGCGAGACCCTTCCTTCCCTTCCTGTCTGAGTTTCTCTGTAGATATCAGTAAATCAATGATTTGGGCTGATTCATTAATGGGTGCAGAACGGAGTTTTCACTTTATCGGAAGGAATATTGAAGGGACAGAAAGTTTCTTTTCAAGAGACTGTTATTACCTTCTAGTTTCCAGATGGTGCTATTGGTGTGAGCTAACTCATCTTTCTTTTTTAGCAAGGTCAGTAGGACGCCGCATATATAGTCAAGGGAATCCGATATCTAGTTAGTGTTCAGACGAGCATAAGTCATTTTCTATTTTATGTCTGGAAGTAAAGTTTTTGCATATATTTTGTACCCTGACAATAAAGACACTGTTTGAACCAAATTTCCGCGTGAATGTCTCTGACTGCATTTAATCCCACCGCTTCACAGATAATCGGCCGCAATGGCTTCAACATAAGTGCAGATGCTGGATTTGAAACTTGGACCTCAAAATTACACTACTAACTTATGAGCCACCATAGGAAGACCGGAGGCCAGCAAAAAGTTGAGTCTCTGTCATATAGTTTACAGGTCCACTTATTATATCCTGTAAATTATAGATTCACTTTAAGTGCAATATTTTGCATGCTCAGGAACCACCGGCCTCGTGGTCTTGGTCTTAAAACACCAAAAGCTATCAATTTAAAATTTTTGGCTGACGTTGCTGGTCTAGCGGCTTCAAAGCGTATTAATACAGCGTTGCTAGGTTTTTATAACAAGCCAGGAGATCCGGAATCTGTGTGATGCCATAGTGAACATTTCTTAACCATTACCCGCACACACTGGATTTCAGATTAATATTTTACCATTTTCCAACATTTCCAGCATGTGAAATGAGTAAATCTGGGCTATCTGCCATAGAATTCAATAGTTTTTACTTTTTACATCAAGGCTGTTTGCTATATTTTGCTAGCGAGAGTAATATTTTGTAACACAGTTGCCCCATCAGCCCAAGCTGATACCTTGTACGATGCCCAACTCGTTTTTATAGCATTGTCGAAAACTTGGCTTTGCCTGCTGCTCATCCAGCTCAGCACGGAGTAGTTTATTGTTGGATAAAATATTCAAACATTTAAGGAAAGGAAAGTCAGCCTTGAATTCTTAATTAATTAGTTAATTAATTAATTAATTGCACTATAAATGCCAACATGCTTATTTCCCGGCACCTGCAAGCCAGCACAGGTTCTGTGCTTTCTCGGTATATTAATTTTTTTTAACATCTTTGCTAATTCTCGGGAAGCCTCTCCTGCAAACATATTAGTAAAGAGTAAATATTGAAATTAGAACAAAACTACCAGCTTCGTCGTTCACTGTACACAGAGCAGGATTTAAAGCAGGATTTAGATTTCCATGGCTTCTAATTAAGTAGCGATAATCAGGCTTTCTGCTTAGGGTCACTTCCTGGGAGTGATTTCAGTTATTAAAATGCATGTTTGTGTTTGTTCTGCTTTATGCGCTCGAACAGATCTCTCTTAATATAGTAGTAAATATGCAAATGGGTGTTTCATTTTAGTGCGCAATTTATGGCAATCTTCTCTCATTTTCCGAAAGGGCAAGAGTGAGACCTTGTCATTCATTTTTTTTTAGCTAAGCTAAACTAATTATGAGGCTTGTTCTCATGGAAGACTTAAAAAAAAAAGTGTGCGGCAAGCGACATAACGGGGAATGTGACAGATTTGGCTTGAATGTGAGAGCCTTGCATTTAGCTTCTCCCGTACACGAGAATGGCCTTCAGCGTTATTTGAATGTCAGCGCTGGTTGATAGATAATTTAAAAATTACATCAGTTAGATCTACATCTGAGGAAGTGACTGCTGGAAACCTTTTCAAATGGCTTTATCAAAAAATAAACAGCGCTGATATATAACACATGTCTAATGCATTTGGCAGAAGAATTATTTGATAAGGAAAGGTAATATTTAAAGGGGAATTGACATTCTTCAAAAACTTCTATGTCATGAACTGAGAAGATTCAAATTTTTGTGCCCATATAAATTAGAGAAGAAAATCAGAAACACAAATAAAAATGAGCCTCATCGATGTCCTGATGAAATTAGTACTGTCTCAAAATGCATCAACTGAATAAAGACTCCATTATTTTTGGAATAAAAAGGTTTTATCGATGCATTTGAATTTAGCCTACTACAGGCAACAAGATTTTGTCTCCATCACATATTTGCTTTAATGCCTAACATACACTTTAGGGGAAAAAAATTGCAGAAACATGACTAAAACTAAAGAATGTCATGATGAGTAGATGGGTACGATCACAAAATGAGTCAACAGATTAAAGACTTCATTCTTCTTTTGTTTTTTAAACTCCTTATATTAGTTTAAAACAGTACGTATCAAACTAGTAACATGTCATAGAATCCATGTCAAGTTGTCTTTTCGATTCTGTTCAATATGACATTATTATTAAAACAATAAACTTATTCAAACTCTACCTATTCTGTAATCCCTCCCCTTTATCAACCCCCTGCACTTCTCTGTCCATCAATACATTTAAGGAGATGCCATCTGGTGTCCTTCAACTGGGTTCTCAGTCTATCTTTGATAGCTGGTGATAATGTAGGAATAAGAAAAGACCAAGTCGTTAGAAACTTCCCCGTTATTCTCTCTCTGTCGGTTACTTCATTATTCTTTGAAGAAAAAGGTTTCATTGATGCACACGGTTTCAAATTAGCCCCATCAACAAGCTTCTTCTTCCATCTCATATTTTCAGGTGGATCTGCTAAGCAAGCCTCTTGTCCTGGTGGGCACACTAACCGCAGGTGTTGGTGCAGCTACCACGTAGAATTATAGGGACTAGGACTAACTGGAAATAGAGCAGACGGCCAGAAGAAATGAAACTCACCAAATATAAGTGTGAGTTGAAACACAGTAGTACAGATAATGAAGCATACCAAACAAAGAACACTAGAGTCTCAACTCAGGTGGCCTTAACTAGGTCTAGGGAGATGATGTCATTTGTCCAAGCCTCCCAACCTGCAAAACCTGACATGGAGCACAACAGACAGCAGATTCGCTAAGACTCTGGTCCTGGTTGGCACAGTTCAGAGCCAAAATCTAGATCTTCGCATGTGCTGCCTCCGACATCGGCTCCCAGCGTGCACGTGCCACCCAAACAATGATGATTTATTTGCCATGCAATTTTAAAAAGGAAGAAGGTTACTGAATAATCAGTGACATACATAAGAAGCTGAGGAGGTTGGTGGGGGGAGAAAGAAAAGAAGACCCTGCCCTCATGCCCCGCCCCGAAGCACACAAAATGTCATTTTATGAAAACTTCACTAATTGATTATTAAACAACCAACTTCACTTCAGGTATCATATTGATCAGCATCACAGTGCCTTTATGGCCATGCATTTAGTTTATAGGGCTTAATACTGCTCACAGGTTCTCTTTAACTTGCAGATTAACCCTATATCTTCCAGTTAATCACATTTTTTTTTCCATGACAGATTCCCTTTAATAGAATACCATGTAATGGATGTGGCTACTGCTCCACCCACTGAAACAGAACAGATCCAGGCAAAGAATTTGAATGCAAAATATGTAGCATCAATAGGACACTGCCATATCCAAATGATCAATAGTCCAAAGTATATGAAAAGGTTTGAGTTTATTGACAACACGTTTCAGAGTTGATCTAACTCCTTCCTCAGGTACAAACATCAGAACATAATTACTGACTTTTCACAAACAAACAATGACATAATGTTACAACCACATCGCCTGTTTAATTGTATATTAATAACTTCTAATGAAATACCCATGACCAATATATATAATATATCAACAGACTAGTTAGTTGTTTGTAGTCTGTAACCACAGAGATATAGTGATGCTTAAAAGTTTGTGAACCCTTCAGAATCTTCCATATTTCAGCATAAATTTAAAACTAGATTTTCACACAAGTCCTAAAAGTAGAAAAAAAGAAGCAAATCATAGAAATGAGTCCTGCATTTTAGATTTTGTCATTTTTTAAATGAGGAAAGTGATCCAATATCAGATGTTTGTGAGAGGCAAAAGTATGTGAACCTTTGCTTTCAAAATATCGTGTTACCCTCTTGTGCAGTAAAAGTTGCTAACAAACATTTCCATTAATTGTTGATTAGTCCCGCACATCGGATGGGAGGAATTTTAGGCCATTCTTCCCAATGAAACGGCTGCAACTCTGTTATGTTGGTGTCATTTTCTTCCATGATCTGCTCTCTTCAGGTCCTTCCACAACAGTTAGGCCCCTGAACTACGGTGACCTCGGTGAAATCACATCTAGCACAGTGAAAAAAAGCCTCATGGTACAGCGGTGAGTGTGAACTGCGGTGAACTCACCGCTGCACCGTGACACTTTTTCTCACTGGGCTAGTGGTGATTTCATTGAGGTCACCATAGTTCAGGGGCCCAGCTGGAAATGCAGCCTCAGTGACCTGCGGTAACCTCGATGACGTCACCGCTGGTCACTGAGGCTGAGCTTGCAACAGTTCCTTCCTCAGTAGTTTTCAGCCTGGATGGTCGCATCTTGGCACTGTCCAGGTTGAAAACTCTTTATCCCAGACATGGAATACAGCATGGGACAGAACATTGGACAGGTGAGCGATATGGTTGTTTTAAGGTTTTTAATTTTTTTTACAGGAGACCATGGCTTCAGTGGAATGGGCGTTAGGTGAGAGTAACTGTTAGTTATTATTTTATTAAAAAAGAAAAAGCATGTTTTTTTATTTCAAGTAAAAGGACTTTATTCTGGCTGTGTTAGGTTTCGAGTTCCCACCGCTGCACTTCTTACCACCATATACTGTCTGCCATTACCGAGCAGCAGTTAACATCTCTGCACGGTGGACCCCGGGCTGCGAACACACCTTATATCTTCCTTTATATTATTTGGTGCGATCCGCCAGCCCTAACAGGCTGTGTTTTTAGTTAAAACTAGATGGTGGCCCGATTCTAGCGCATCGGGTATTCTAGAATATGTATTTATGTATGTATACAGCAGCCACATAGTATATAGCACAGGCCACGTAGTATATAGGAGCCAGGTAGTATATAGCAGACAAATACTACGTGGCCTGTGCTATATACTATGTGGCTGCTATATACATACATATTGTAGAATACCTGATGCGTTAATACAGGCCAAGCAATATACAGTATAACAGTGGCCATGCAGTATATAACACAGCCACGTACTATATAACACAGCCCACACAGTATATAGCAGACACGCAGTATATAACACAGGGGACGTAGTATATATCACAGGCCACGCAGTATATAATACTGGCCACATAATATATAGCACAGCCCACTAGTATATAGCAGCCACGTAGTATATAACACTGCCCACACAGTATATAGCAGCCACGTAGTATATAACACAGCCCACGCAGTATATAGCAGCCACATAGTATATAACACTGCCCACGCAGTATATAGCAGCCACATAGTATATAACACAGCCTATGCAGTATATAGCAGCCACAAAGTATATAACACTGCCCACGCAGTATACAGCAGCCACATAGTATATAACACTGCCCACGCAGTATATAGCAGCCACATAGTATATAACAAAGCCCACGCAGTATATAGCAGCCACGTAGTATATAACACTGCCCACGCAGTATATAGCAGCCACGTAGTATATAACACCACCCACGCAGTATATAGCAGCCACGTAGTATATAACACTGCCCACACAGTATATAGCAGCCACATAGTATATAACACTGCCCACGCAGTATATAGCAGCCACGTAGTATATAACACTGCCCACGCAGTATATAGCAGCCACGCAGTATATAGCACAGCCCACGCAGTATAGAACATAGCCCACATAGTATATAACACTGCCTATGTAGTATATAGCAGCCACGCGGTATCTAACAGCCCACGTAATATACAGCAGTGTGGGCACCATATCCCTATTAAAAAAATAATTAAAATAAAAAATAGTTATATACTCACCCCTGGGATCCAGCGAAGCTCCGGCGATACGCGCATGGTTGCCGCCATCTTCCGTTCCCAGGATGCATTGTGAAATTACCCAGATTACTTAGCGGTCTCGGGAGACCGCTAAGTCTACTAGGTAATTTCGCAATGCATCGCCGGGAACAGAAGATGGCGGCCAGCACGAGTGGCTCGGCGGACAACGGAGGGTGAGTATTTCAGCTTTTTTTTTTTTTTATTATTTTAACATTACATTTTTTTACTATTGATGCCGCATAGGCAGCATCAATAGTAAAAAGTTGGGGACACACAGGGTTAATAGCAGCGTTAACGTTACTCGCGGCATAATGCGGTCCATTACCGCCGGCATTAACCCTGTGTGAGTGGTGACCAGAGGGGAGTATGCGGGCGCCGGGCACTGACTGCGGGGAATAAGGAGCGGCCATTTTCTTCCGGACTGTGCCCATCGCTGATTGGTCGTGGACTCGTGGCTGTTTTGCCGCGACCAATCAGCGACTTGGATTTCCATGACAGACAGAGGCCGCAACCAATGAATATCCGTGGCAGAAAGACAGACAGACAGAAAGACAGACGGACAGACGGAAGAGACCCTTAGACAATTATATAGTAGATACAACTATAGTATTACTAATGCATAGGCATCTTATACAGGAAAGAAATATATCTTGGTACTGTGTTAGCCAGTGGATAGAAAAATATTTAGAATTGAGAGTCCTCAGTGGTTGATACCTTTTAATGGCTAACTGAAAAGATGGTAACAAATTGCAAGCTTTCGAGACTACTCAGGTCTCTTCATCAGGCAAAGACTAAAACAAATTCTGAAGAATCACATATTTATGCACAACATAGTATAGGAAAAAAAAAAAAAGGGAAAAAAAAAAAACCATGGATAAGCCAGGTGACATGAAGCAGAATTACCATGGGTGATAAACAGTTACGTCCATAAATATTGGGCCAATTCTTAGATAAGGATTGTTTTATTGTCCTGTGATTAGGGTGTCTGTTGTAATGACCCTTCATGGTCTGAGGGGCAAGTTCCTTAGTTGATGTAAAAAGACATAAATCCATGTGACACATTCATTCCTGCATTAAGAGTGTCAAAGGTCATCATCAGTTTATATTCCCAGACTCTCCTGTCTTTCTGCGATTTGAAGTTTCCTTTCAATACAAGTAATTTCATGTCCATAATGTTATGATTTGGGAGACAGAAATGTATTGCCACCGGTAGATCCATTCTTTTTTCTCTTATTGTATGGCGATGGATAAGAGAAAAAAGAATGGATCTACCGGTGGCAATACATTTCTGTCTCCCAAATCATAACATTATGGACATGAAATTACTTGTATTGAAAGGAAACTTCAAATCGCAGAAAGACAGGAGAGTCTGGGAATATAAACTGATGATGACCTTTGACACTCTTAATGCAGGAATGAATGTGTCACATGGATTTATGTCTTTTTACATCAACTAAGGAACTTGCCCCTCAGACCATGAAGGGTCATTACAACAGAGACCCTAATCACAGGACAATAAAACAATCCTTATCTAAGAATTGGCCCAATATTTATGGACGTAACTGTTTATCACCCATGGTAATTCTGCTTCATGTCACCTGGCTTATCCATGGTTTTTTTTTTTTCCCTTTTTTTTTTTTTTCCTATACTATGTTGTGCATAAATATGTGATTCTTCAGAATTTGTTTTAGTCTTTGCCTGATGAAGAGACCTGTGTAGTCTCGAAAGCTTGCAATTTGTTACCATCTTTTCAGTTAGCCATTAAAAGGTATCAACCACTGAGGACTCTCAATTCTAAATATTAGGCATCTTATAGACACTTTTCCATTACTAAGCCATGGACGTGATGTCTCCAGACAATACAAAGGTGACATTAACCCCACAAATATGGACCCCACTTACCACCACAGGGCAAGTTGGAAGAGCTGGGCAAAGTGCCATAATGGAGGGCAAGGTCCATGTTCTCCTTATCAGCCTTAGAATACCAGCCCCCAGCTGTCTGTTTTAGCTTTTTTGCTTGCCAAAAATGGGGGGATCCCCATGCCATTTTTTAAAAATTATTTATCTAAATAATTTTAAAAAACTGCATGGGGACCCCTTTATTCTTGATAACCAACCTTGCTAAAGCTGACAGCTGAGGTTAATTATCTGTTAATCCTAAAGGTCCAGATACCTTTGCCACTCAGACATGATATTTGATCACCTTCCTCATTCAAAAAATAACATATTCTAATATGTTTTACTCTTTTTGTTTTCTCTTTTTTTTTTTTTTTTACTTTTAGGACTTGTGTGAAAATCTGATATAGGTTTAGGTCAAAAGTATGTAGGACTATGGAAAATTCTGAAGGATTCACAAACTTTTAGCCTTCTCTGTACATGGTTCAGTATTAGATCTGTGTGCACAAAAGAGAAGAATATTGACAGTTACTTAGCCTCACTGGAGCAACAACTAATGGTTGCATATGTGCACATTAGTCTAGTTGATTTATAGACCACCTATGGCTCCATATATGCTGAGAAACAAATGATTTCAGCCAGATGCAGCAAGAATAAAAGGTAATTCTACCACAATGAGAATTTAAGCCATTGCGCATGAAAAACAGTAAAGCTACCAATATCTACATCCCGCCAAAAACAAAGATGCAGCATAATGATTCAATGAGAATTTCCCAAATATTATGTTTTGCATGTGATAATACATATACTTCCTATATTCCTTCATGACGTTTGAGCATTCAGAGCTGATGAAATGATGCAGTGACCATCCATGACACTTGACTTATGTACTGCCATCAAAATTATCAAATCCATTCAGTGAAGTCTTTGTTTTCTGGGTAAAAAAATGCTCTTTAGGACAATTACTCAGAAAAGCTTAGAATATATTGGTATTTATCACAATAATTGAGATGTCAAAAGGCAGAAGTATTCCAGGGTTCCATATCATGTCTACATCCATGTATGTGTCAAGGACAGAATGGGAATAATGATCACACAGTCATTTATTCTTCATTTTTGCTGGTGAATTTTATCGGTCTGAGGACTGTGATGTCCAAGAGGATTTAACCTAATATAAAAAGAAAATCTGCTAAAAAATATTTGAAAATAAAAGATGAGATGTTTTTGTAACTAATGGAGAATTAAGTTTTTTTAATTGGCCTTTGACTCTGTCTTGAACCATGGGGACTTGATGGATGAACGATCTAGGAAGTTAGATCTTCTGCTAGACAGGTTCACCACGGTCTACTCTGCCATTTTTTTGATAGTATCAATCCATTAGGTTGTTGGTCTTCCTCAGAGTTATGCTTTGGCCCTAAAATATGGCCATGCTACATAGAATTACATCTTTAGCTTCCATAATCTTGTTGATCTGCCAGAGGACACTTTGGTTTATATTGTTGTTGTGCTGGCATTTTATTCATGAGCCATCAGGCTAGGATAGGTTCCTTGGAGATAAGTGCTATCATGCGGAGGACATATTAAAAACTATCCTTGACTGCAATCTATGGGGTCTCCTGGAATATCTCTAAATTTTGTACTTGAAACCAGGGATTTTAAGATTTGCAACTCGGTGTAACTATATTTTTTCCCAAATATTTATTGACTGGAACTGTCTGCCACTTAGACAACTCAAAGCTCCTGAATTTTAAATTTTACGAATTTATGAGAACTCGAAGGTCACAAAAGTGTGAAGAGCCAGAGTGATAAACTACAATAGTATCGTAATGTAATTAAATCTGATCATATCCATCTCTTGTATTATACAGGGTTACGCCGATAGGAGCTAGAGCAGGAATCAGAAATCTGAAATTAGCAGGTTAAATTTATTTTTATAGACTGGAGACACATTGGGATTCGGGAATCTCAGGTGATATCTGTTTCTTTGATGTAAGGTTGTGGCATGTGTCAGACTCAATGCTAATAAGGATTGCCAGTGTCTAAATATTTAGAAAACAGCGAGTCATTAATGGCTCCTCATTTACATCTTTACGTGTGTTAATTCAGCTTCTAACAGACAACTTAGTATTGTAATGTTGCGTTCCGTACTCGCATGCTGTTTTCATTACTCTTATTGATTTATTGGAAAGTACAACAGTTTCTTTGAAATGTTCAAAGCAGATTCCCTTGCCTTGGGGATATATGGAAATACTCTAATTCTCCATATATATGCATATGCGACTGTAGACGTCCAGGATGGCATTGTCTCTGCTATTCTATCTTTTTAAAATGACAAGAAAATATAAGGCGCAGGATAGATCCATCACTAAACAAACGAAAGATGAAAACCTTTCTCAATCTACATTTTTTTTTCTGAGAAGCAGTTGGAACACGTCCCTGTAAACAACAATTTTGAACCATGCATATATCTACGCAGACAAATGGTTGACAGGAGGTGTTGTTAGGAATAGAATGGCATACACATCATTAGCTGGGTTATGAGACAAGATGCCTGGCAATTTTTTATTCCTCTTCTCTTTGTGCCGGGTTTGTGCTAACTCGGGGAATGATCTGTCAATTTGTAAACTTTAAATAAATATTTAAATAGTGACAATTAAACAGCGCTGTCTGGGGTACTGAGGCGTTCCATGTCATTCACCAAACCGGCTCTTCTCAGCTGTACAATGTATACGTGTGGCACAATGTGCACTTATATTTTCTATTGTTACATATCTATACTATATCTTATGTTTCAAAATATATGTTATTTAGCTCTTAACGAAAAAAAAGTGTACATGCCAGATTACTAGGAAAATAGAGGGGGGAAACAAAGAGCAGCCACCTACTTGCTCCCGTGGCCCTTTTCTATTATGTTTTTTTTTGTTTGCTTTATTTCTTTATAAGTATTATTTTTTTTTCATGAAAAGCTTAGAATGGGTTACGAAATAAAAGAAGCCATACCAGAATACTAATCTCATCCATCCACTATCCCTGTTCTATCGCTGTCCAAAGAGGGAAGAGTGCCCCTGTGAAAATACAATGTATGAGCCCCTTCAGTCCAGTAGCTCATCACAATGCACAATTGCTCCTTTGGAGGTAGAAGTGGGCCCCCTGACCTCTTGGGCCCCTGGCTATCAATAGTGTGTCTGGCCCTGTCTAATTTCTATACAGAGACATGAGAGCCAAATAGCAGACTAGAGTTGTGGCTAGTGATTGGCTACAGTAGTCACATGCACCTGCCAGGATATATTGCTGCAGCACAAAGTATTAACTAAGAGAGACTAGGCAGCTTTTGAACAGGAACTCCTGTTAATGAGGTGAGAATTGCCACTTCTTTTTTTTCCTTTAACCCCTTAGTGACAGAGCCAAATTTTTGAAATCTGACCATTGTCACTTTATGTGGTAATAACTCTGCAACGCTTCAACAAATCCCAGTGATTTTGAGATTGTTTTTTCGTGACACATTATACTTTATGATAATGGTAAATTTAGTTCAACATTTTTTGTGTTTATTTATAAAAAATATAAAAAATTTGAGAAAAATGTTAAAAAATTAGCAATTTTCTAAATTTGAATGATTATCCCTTTAATCCAGATAGTCATACAACAGCAAACCATTAATAAATAACATTTCCCACATGTCTGCTTTACATCAGCACCATTTGTAAAATGTTATTTTATTTTGTTAGCATTTTAGGAGGTTTAAAAATGTAGCAGCAATTTTTCATTTTTTCAAAGAAATTTACCACATTTATTTTTTTAGGGACTTATCCATGTTTAAAGTGACTTTAGGGGTCCCATATATTGGGAAACCCCCAAACGTGATACCATTTTAAAAACAGCACCCCTAAACATATTGAAAACTGCTGTCAGGTAGTTTATTAACCCTTCAGGTGCTTTACAGGAATTAATGCAAAATGGCATGACAGAAATGAAAATGTGTATTTTTACCACCTAAATGTTGCTAACTTCTAAACAGATTACTATAGCCGGCAGACTCTAAGGCCGCTATTTGGTCATGAATTGCCATCGCAAACATCAGGACAACAAAATCATTATCTGAGGGCACCAATTGGGATAAAGAAGAAGCCCCCACACTCTGTTAACCATTTATAATGATGTAGTCACTATTGACAGCAGCATCTAAGGGGTTAAACAGATTTAGAAGGCGCAAATACTGATCGTGGCTGATACAGAAAGTTGTCAGCTATAGTGTACAACCGACAGATGCTGGATTGTCATCTGTATGGGGAGGCTATTCTCTTATATCTCAGGTCAGTTAAAAGACGTATTGGCGGTCATTAAGGGGTTAAAGAGATTGTCCAGTCTTAACCTACAAGTCTGCAGTCATTCTATGTGACTACAGCTTGTGAATCCTCACATTGTGCATACTGTGTGCTGTGAGCATTGTCTAGTGCCGGTACCGGGAACAAGTATGCAATATGCATAATCCGGACGTATCCTGACTAGACTGTATCTTGCATTGAGGGAGGTTGGATACAGTCTAGTCGACACGTGATCACATGTAAGTTACATATTTGTGGTCAAGCGCCTGTCGCCGGCATCGGAGAATCCTCACAGCTCGTAGTGCACGTGTTGTAAGGATTCACAACTATGCAGTCACACAGAGAAACTGCAGACTTGCAGCCTAAGACCGGGCAACCCCTTTAAAAAATGTGGATCTTTTATGAAAGAAAATGTAACTTGTCATACATCTCCTGTAACTACATTATCAGAATCTTTATATTGTTCTTTTAGGCTAATATACTAAAACTTGCCAATCCTCTTCCAATAAGAATATCGAAGATTATTCTAGTAGGTACAGAAGAAATTGTGCCAATTGTGCATGAACTTAACCCACAAAAGAAATGTTTTTATTTTTTTCATTCATATTAAATATTTAAGTTATTTTCCTCTTTTTAGTTACATTTTTTACTTGCTATTTAAATACATGTTACATTTTAATATATTTACGTAGATTAGAAATAAAAAAAAAAAATGTAATTCTTACTTTTTCTCCTGACAGTATAGACACACATGGCTAAGTGGTGACTTGTGGTGCACTTTTTTTTTTTTCTTAACAGAATGCTTGAGAAAAATCTCATAGACAATCGAAAGCCCTTAGATTCTTAAAGGAATCATTTCCAGATCTATGTTACGATATCTAGATAAGCAAGCAAACCTGCTGATCTTGTCCTCTCTGTGTATTTATAGAAACAATAATAGCAATATCACATCATATTTTTAAAATACGTTTCTCTCCCATCCGCCAAATTTTGAATTTCTCCAAATATCTTATTTTCTGCAAGTCCCATCAAATCGTCATTTTGCATTTGTTAGCATAGAGCTCAAAATATTATTAATTATTTATTCTGGTGAGGAAGAGGATGGCATCTCAGTGACAGCAGGCCAGTAATCAGCATCGGTGTCACTAATGATGTGTTACAGCATGACTGGCAGGCTTTGTACAGATTTAAGGTTTTTTCTCACTTACCAAGGCCTTATAGATATGAAGGCCATTATAGGAATATGGAAAAAATGTAATTCATATTCATTTGGAGTCGTATTTTGAGTTTATTATTCATAAACACGGACATTTTACGACAATGCACAAATTTGAGTATCTGGCATGTTTGTGTACAGAAGTGACTTGTCATTTATATAAGGTAATCCGTAATAGGATACACAGTTGCCAGTGAAGGAAAACATGAAGCAAAAAATCAGCACATACATATGTGTTTTATGGTTTTGTTTTTTTATACATCCCCTTGTATCTTATGTACGACTAATTGTACATGTTTAATAACAATTCACATTTTCGTCATATTCCTTCTGTAAACTCATTGTCATTTTACTGCATGTCATTATTCCCTTGGAGCATGATCTAATGGTAAGGAAAGGATACATTAGCACTTCTCTCGATCCATGCACGATACCAGTCCAGCAGCTTCCTACTGTGTTCTGTGTTTTGTGCACCAGAAGGTCATGTAACAATGTGTAGGATGCGGTGGCAGCATCAGACTTGTAAGGACTCTAACCAATACTTGTAATCCATCCTGCTTGTCGGTAGCAATAGACAGTTCAGGCTTCACAGCAGGCAGTGTATTACCAGTTGCAAAACAAGAAACATCTAGTGGCCATGACATCAGGGCAATATATAAACTATGTGTTGTACACCAGGATGTCATGTAACAATGTGAAGGAAGCAACAGCAGCATTAGACTTGAAAGGACATAGGCCAATACCTGTAATCTATTCTGCTTGTCTGTAGCAATAGACAGTTCAGGCTTCACAGCATGCAGTGTACTACCAGTTGCAAAGGCGAGAAACATCTAGTGGCCATAACATTAGGGCAATATTTAAACCAATCAACCAACATTTTTGGTCATGAAAGTGTAAGGTTCAAGCAGGAATGCGGGATGCAGTAATGTGCGGGAGACAGAGCAAGGTTTTTTTTTTGCATAGTATTACATAGTTAGTAAGGCCGAAAAAAGACATTTGTCCATCCAGTTCAGCCTATATTCCATCATAATAAATCCCCAGATCTACGTCCTTCTACAGAACCTAATAATTGTATGATACAATATTGTTCTGCTCCAGGAAGACATCCAGGCCTCTCTTGAACCCCTCGACTGAGTTCGCCATCACCACCTCCTCAGGCAAGCAATTCCAGATTCTCACTGCCCTAACAGTAAAGAATCCTCTTCTATGTTGGTGGAAAAACCTTCTCTCCTCCAGACGCAAAGAATGCCCCCTTGTGCCCGCCACCTTCCTTGGTATAAACAGATCCTCAGCGAGATATTTGTATTGTCCCCTTATATACTTATACATGGTTATTAGATCGCCCCTCAGTCGTCTTTTTTCTAGACTAAATAATCCTAATTTCGCTAATCTATCTGGGTATTGTAGTTCTCCCATCCCCTTTATTAATTTTGTTGCCCTCCTTTGTACTCTCTCTAGTTCCTTTATATCCTTCCTGAGCACCGGTGCCCAAAACTGGACACAGTACTCCATGTGCGGTCTAACTAGGGATTTGTACAGAGGCAGTATAATGCTCTCATCATGTGTATCCAGGCCTCTTTTAATGCACCCCATGATCCTGTTTGCCTTGGCAGCTGCTGCCTGGCACTGGCTGCTCCAGGTAAGTTTATCATTAACTAGGATCCCCAAGTCCTTCTCCCTGTCAGATTTACCCAGTGGTTTCCCGTTCAGTGTGTAATGGTGATATTGATTCCTTCTTCCCATGTGTATAACCTTTTCATTTATCACTGTTAAACCTCATCTGCCACCTTTCAGCCCAAGTTTCCAACTTATCCAGATCCATCTGTAGCAGAATACTATCTTCTCTTGTATTAACTGCTTTACATAGTTTTGTATCATCTGCAAATATCGATATTTTACTGTGTAAACCTTCTACCAGATCATTAATGAATATGTTGAAGAGAACAGGTCCCAATACCGACCCCTGCGGTACCCCACTGGTCACAGCGACACAGTTAGAGACTATACCTTTTATAACCACCCTCTGCTTTCTATCACTAAGCCAGTTACTAACCCATTTACACACATTTTCCCCCAGACCAAGCATTCTCATTTTGTGTACCAACCTCTTGTGCGGCACGGTATCAAACGCTTTGGAAAAATCGAGATATACCAAGTCCAATGACTCACCGTGGTCCAGCCTATAGCTTACCTCTTCATAAAAACTGATTAGATTGGTTTGACAGGAGCGATTTCTCATAAACCCATGCTGATATGGAGTTACACAGTTAAGGTACCGTCACACTAGACGATATCGCTAGCGATCCGTGACGTTGCAGCGTCCTCGCTAGCGATATCGTCCAGTGTGACAGGCAGCAGCGATCAGGCCCCTGCTGTGCTGTCGCTGGTCGGGGAAGAAAGTCCAGAACTTTATTTCGTCGCTGGACTCCCCGCAGACATCGCTGAATCGGTGTGTGTGACACCGATTCAGCGATGTCTTCACTGGTAACCAGGGTAAACATCGGGTAACTAAGCGCAGGGCCGCGCTTAGTAACCCGATGTTTACCCTGGTTACCATCGTAAAAAAACAAACAGTACATACTTACATTCAGCTGTCTGTCCCTTGCCGTCTATTTCCTGCACTGACTGCTGGCCGCAAAGTGAAAGTGAAAGCACAGCACAGCGGTGAGTCACACAGCGGTGACTCACCGCTGTGGCTGTGCTCTGCTTTCACTTTGCGGCCAGCAGTCAGTGCAGCAAACAGACGGCAAGGGACAGACAGCTGAATGTAAGTATGTACTGTTTGTTTTTTTACGATGGTAACCAGGGTAAACATCGGGTTACTAAGCGCGGCCCTGCGCTTAGTTACCCGATGTTTACCCTGGTTACCGGGGACCTCGGGATCGTTGGTCGCTGGAGGGCTGTCTGTGTGACAGCTCTCCAGCGACCAAACAGCGACGCTGCAGCGATCCGGATCGTTGTCGGTATCGCTGCAGCGTCGCTAAGTGTGACGGTACCTTTATTCTCATTGAGATAATCCAGAATAACATCCCTCAGAAACCCTTCAAATATTTTACCAACAATAGAGGTTAGACTTACTGGCCTATAATTTCCAGGTTCACTTTTAGAGCCCTTTTTGAATATTGGCACCACATTTGCTATGCGCCAGTCCTGCAGAACAGACCCCGTCGCTATAGAGTCCTTAAAAATAAGAAATAATGGGTTATCTATTACATTACTTAGTTCTCTTAGTACTCGTGGGTGTATGCCATCCGGACCCGGAGATTTATCTATTTTAATCTTATTTAGCCGGTTTCGCACCTCTTCTTGGGTTAGATTGGTAAATTAACAGGTTTATTTACAGGGGAATCACTCCACGCAGGGAGATAAATGGTTAAACAGTGTAGGTGACAAAACTGAAGTATGGTGGTACAAATAATGACCTTGCGGTAGCAAGGGTTACAGGAAGTCCAAACACTGCAGCTCCTGCTGCGTACTCTACAGAGCTGGCAATGGCGGCCGCTGTGTCATTTCTAATGAGGTTCAGCACACAACAATACCCCGTCTTCTGGAGACAGTGGTTGGTCTCCGGTACCTTCCACTGCCCCTAGTTCATATTCTATGGTGGCTAACTAAGGCCGGCGTCACACTAGGCGTAGGGAAATACAGTCCATATTTTACAGGCGTAATATGCAGAAATGTTCCCAAAACAGGGATCTGTATGTAATCCGTAGGCAGGGTGTGGCAGCGTATTTTGCGCATGTAAACTTCTGTATGTAATCCATATGGCATCTGTACAGGGAGATTTTCTCGCCGGCTTGCAAAACGGACATAGAATGGATCCATGGGCTCATATATTCATGAAAACATATATACAGTCTATATATTGTATATATATATATATATATATATATATATATATATATATATATATATATATGTCAGTGAGACACATATATTTATATTTAATACAGCGCTAGATAGCAGAAAAGCCGATAATTCAATTGCCGGCTTTTGCTATCTCCTTCTCAAACCCGACAGGATATGAGACATAGTTTACATACAGTAAACCATTTCATATCCGTTATTTTTTTACATATTCCTCATTAATAATGTTACAAGTGTATGTGTATAAAATGTGGGGGCTCTAGATGTTAAAATAAAGGGTAATATCACAGAACAAATTAGCGTGGGCTCCCGCGCAATTTTCTCCGCCAGACTGGGAAAGCCGGTGACTGAGGGCAGATATTAATAGCCTAGAGAGGGTCCATGGTATTGCCCCCCCCCTGGCTAAAAACATCTGACCCCAGCCACCCCAGAAAGGGCACATCTGTAAGATGTGCCTATTCTGGTGCTTAGCCTCTCTCTTCCCACTACCGATTAGCGGTGGGATATGGGGTAATAAAGGGTTAATGCCACCTTGCTATTGTAAGGTGACATTAAGCCAGGTTAATAATGGAGAGGTGTCAATAAGACACCTATCCATTATTAATCCAATAGTGGTAAATGGTTAATAAAACACACACACATTAGGAAAAAAGTATTTTATTGAAATAAAGACACAGGGTGTTGTAATAGTATATTATACTATCAATCCAAATGACGACCCTTGTTCTGTAAAAAATGAAACATAAAAAAAACAACAATATCCCATACTTTTCCAGCACTCAGTCATGTCCCACTCTGTAAATCCATCTGAAGGGGTTAAATAATTTTACAAGCAGGAGCCTGCTAATGCAGCCACCCCTGCCTGTAAAAACTGGGGAATGAATGGGAAAAAGGGGAACGTAGCTACCTAGGCTTGCGGTGCTGCACCCCCTGCTGGCATAACCTCAGATGAACTAGGGCGTGAGAAAATATTCTGAGAAATTCCCACGCTAGAGTTCATATGAGTTTATACCAGCAGGGGGCGCAGCACCGCAAGTCTAGTTAGCTATGTTCCCCTGCTTTCAATTCATTCCCCAGTTTTTACAGGCAGGGGCGGCTGCATTAGTAGGCTCCTGCTTGTAAAATTATTTAACCCCTTCAGATCGATTTACAGGGTGGGACATGACTGTATAGCAGACAGGTATGGGATATTGTTGTTTTTTTATTTTTCCTTTTTTTTACAGAACGAGAGTCATCATTTGGATTGAGAGTATAATAAACTATTACAACACCCTGTGTCTTTATTTCAATAAAATACTTTTTTCCTAATGTGTGTGTGTTTTATTAACCATTTACTACTATTGGATTAATAATGGATAGGTGTCTTATTGAAACCTCTCTATTATTAACCTGGCTTAATGTCACTTTACAATAGCAAGGTGGCATTAACCCTTTATTACCCCATATCCCACCACTACAGGGAATGGGAAGAGAGAGGCTTAGTGCCAGAATAGGCGCATCTTCCAGATGTGCCTATTCTGGGGTGGCTTGGGGCAGATCTTTTTAGTCGGGGGGGGCCAATAACCATGGTCCCTCTCTAGGCTATTAATATCTGCCCTCAGTAATCGGCTTTCCCACTCTGGCGGAGAAAATTGTGCGGGAGCCCATGCCAATTTTTTCCGTGATTTAACCCTTTATTTTAACAGCTAGAGCCCCCAAATTTTGCACACAGACACTTGGAACATTATTAGTGAGGAATGTGTAAAAAAAAATAAGGGATATGAAATGGTTTACTGTATGTAAACCATGTCTCATATCCTGTTGGGTATGGGAAGGAGATAGCAAAAGCGGGCAAATAAATTACCGGCACTTCTGCTATCTAGCGCTGTATGAAATATAAATATATATACATATATGTGTCTCACTGACATATATATATATATATATATATATTTACCTATTCTATGTGTAGACATTTTACCTATTCTAATAAAACCTGTCAGTGTGATTTTACTGTACACCGCACTGAATTGCCGACTTTTCTATAGAACACCGGTGCGTATTTCTCGCAAGTCACACTGCTGGTCGAAGTGTAATCCATATTTTTCTCGCCCCCATAGACTTTAATAGGCGGATTCTATGCCCGAAAAATACGGCTGCGAAATATACGGCAGATAGGAGCTGCCCCATTGAGAATCATTGGTCAGTGTGCAATGCGTAGTTTTTGCGCCTCTCATACGTCTGTAAAACTCTCTAGTGTGACGCCGGCCTAACGGTGAGGGCCACAGTCCTGTACGAGCCCAGCGTGGCTCTGCTAACATACGCTGGCAAGGTTAGGTCACAAGTGTCTGGGCCGATATTCACTAGCACAGTCGGGATGTAAATAACAGTCATGCTCCTGGTCTCTTTCAGGTGGCACGCGCACGATACTCACAATACTGAAGCGACTGGCACCTGGCTTTATGGCGGTCACCGGGCGCACATTGCCCATCTCTCTTTAGTCCCCACTGTTGACGGCGGGCAACAGTGGTCGCTGGTCTGTGTGGCGCTGGTGCTTCCTGGACGGAGCACTCCTCTCTTTGGCTGCTGCAGCACCCGGGTTGGCCCTGCTCTGCGGGCACAGCTCGGATCCGCACAGCTCTGCTCCACAGGCAAGAGGGGCTCCTTCTATGTGGCCCATCGCCACACCGGTACCCTCCGATGGGGAAGCAGGGCGCGCCACTCACTGCTCTGAGCGCTGCTCTCCACCGCTGCCAGACTGTCCTGCTTCGTGTGCTTTTTCCTCTTATTCTTCTGACGCTGCATGCCTTTTTAGGTTCTCCCCGCTCTCCTGAGACAGCAGGAAACTCCATCTCACTAGAGCTTCCCCCAGCTGCAGGGGAAGGTCCGCCTCCTCAGAGCTTTCCCCTGGGAACAGAGGATGCAGCCCTTTTAGTTCTGGACCCGGCATGCAGGTACCCATGGTCAGGTCAACCTCCCTACAAAAGCATATTACATATTTTTGTCTATATTGGTAATCTAATAAGCATACGTTGATTGAAATGACCAAATGTTATCAAGGAATATTTAATTATTTTACTACTTGCTTAAGAACTAGCACAACAGAGGAAAAAACGATCATGAAGCCCAAAATATATGAAAATATAAAGATACTTTATGGAAAATCCATGAGTACAGGTTTAAAAAGGTGGAAAAAGCCACAGTGCTTATGTGCAGTTTACAAGCATGGAACGTGGATGTGCTGATGTAGTCATCTAAAAAATCCAATATTAATTCACACTGGTAAACAACCATTGAAGAGTATAAGACAATTGAAATATATTACCCCCCAAATAAACCATCAACAGTAAATTAGTCTATTATATAAACATCAAAGAGAATATCACATGGCAATCCATCACAGAAGGCATGCATGAGACGGCAACATCAAAAGAAGACATACATATGCAAAATAGATCTCATATTAGCATACCTATAAAGATATCCTGTAGGCCAGCCAGAGAGGCAAAGAGGGGGGGGGGGGGGGCACCAGCGACACCCACATTGCTTAAGAACTAGTAGTCAGGTAAATGCCAACTACCTACCTGTTGTTACCAGCAATAATCTGCTGGCACAAAAAGGTCACAGACTGCTCTTAGTGGTGATTGAGTGACTTCCTCTGACGTCACATCGACATAGCAGTGGTTTCTCTTCTGCTCTACTCTGTTGACAGCCAACTCTTTTCTGCTTAACTGCAGAAAGCCGACTGTCAATCAACATGATGTCAACATACACGCCCCATCAACAGACCAGCCTGGAAGAAAAAGAGCTGTTCAATTGATATGGAGCAGCTGAATCGCCGGCAGGACCAGTTGGTGACCGCTCTGAGTTGGCACCATGTAGAACAGGTAGCTGTTAGTAACTATCTGCCGGTTAGTTTTTAGGCCCATAGTAAAAAAATTAGTTCTGGACAACCGCTTTAAAGGACATATAGAGCAAACAATGCAGATGTAAATAAGAAAATTGACAAGATAGGAAAAAAATACAGTTAGTGATAATGATCGTAGCATAGGGTTACATCTGACATTGGAAAGAGAAATTACATTGAGTGCCTAATCTAGAACACATTTTGGTCAATGTATACCTTCTACTATTCCTTAGTAATGTTAGGCATGTTTTAATGAAGATCAGATTTCATAAACTTTATTCATTATTAAAGATTAACTGGCGTTTTTATTTATTTATTTTCAGTAGACAGTAGAAACAAAAATAAGAGACTTTGTAACATATCTTATGAAAGAAATATGCTTTATTCTCTTCCAGGACTGATCCGTCAGCTTGTAAACTCTATATTCAATGGTAAAATCTGTGTTCATTGTATGCAGGTATTTCCATTACTAAAATAGGAGAATGACAGTTAGTGTTCATAAGCAGTGATGGGCAGGCCTCAACAGTAAAATTCAGGGTCCATACCGAACATCTAGTGTCAGTGCACGGACTCTGAACATGGACTTCTCCAGGAAGTCCTTGTCACTGTTTGGGTTCAGCACCCCGAACATTGGCTGTTCCCCATGCTGTCATCTGCGTGACAGTACGAAAAACACCGGCGGCTCTGATCAGTGGTAAGTTCGATAACGCTGGTCAGAGCACTATGTTTTCTATGCTATCAGATGACAGAGTGTGAGCCATTACATGTGGCCAGTAGTAAAAAGGTTACCACCAATCAAAGGCATTGGCTGATAAGAGTACCACTCTCATCATCCTACACCTGCTCTTGCTGATAGCAGCCAAAGCAGATGAGGCTGATGAGAGTATTCTTCATCTGGTGCCTGTGCAATAAATAAATAAATCTAAAAAAAAAAATGATGTGGGATGTTAGGGGACAAGTTCCCGCCACAGGGGGAATCTTGAGCCATCTCCGCTGCAGTCTCCCATTCTTCTCCAGCCGCAGTGGAGCCTGCTCGGCGGAGACATCGGTCCCAGCCTGATACTGTGTGGATGGTTACTGCCGCCTTTCCAGGCTCAGCCTTTGTAGTCAGTAATGGTCAGCAGCGAGCAGACGTCTCTGGGACTAAGTTCTCCTTTTCCCCTTCTGAGCATGCCCGGGGTAAGACCTCTCATTGGAGGTCAAGGGTCACATGCTCAGGTACTGTGGCAGCTCCCATTGGTCCTCTAGGAAGGTCCTGAAATTGCTGCAGCTATAAAAAGTTTGCATGGCCGCATGACCATGCGCTAGTATCAGCTTATGTCATGAGCTTTAGCTACTCATTGGTCTTGCCTGCTTGTGGTCAGGGTTCGGCTGAAATAAGCCACTAGAATACCGGCACCTCCGGTGAGGAGTTTGTATGTTGAATTCAGGGCTGGCGTAAAGCCATTAGAATTCCGGCTCCACCGGAGAGGAGGTGTTTGTGTGCTTGCTACTCCCTGACCACTGATTGCTTTTGCTCTGTTAGGCAGCTGTGTTCCCTTGTGACGCTTACAGGGCACAGTGTTTTCCTTTCTGTGCGACTCTGTGATGTAACAGAGTTCGCTTCTACCACCATATAGTGCCATCATTTGCTAGCAGTAGGTTGGTCTCCTGCACGGTGGACCCCGAGCTGCGAACGCACCATTAATAATATCTAATAATAATAATAATAATAATTTTATTTATATAGCGCCAACATATTCCGTAGCACTTTACAAATTATACGGGGGACTTGTACAGACAATAAACATTACAGCATAGCAGAAATCACAGTTCAAAATAGATACCAAGAGGAATGTGGGCCCTGCTCGCAAGCTTACAAACTATGAGGAAAAGGGGAGACACGAGAGGTGGATATCTAAATATACTCCTAACATGGGGTCTCTTTTATTTTTTATAATCATGGCAGGTAAAGCTGACAGCTGTTGGCTGGAAACCCCAGCTGTCAGCTTTATCATAGCTGTTTATCAATAATTTAAAAAAACGGCATCGGGTCCCCCCATTTTTGGCAACCAGCCAAGCTATAACACATATCTGGGAGCTGTTATTCGCAGACTGGGAAGGGGCAATGGATATTGGTCCTCCCCAGCCTAAATATATCACCCCTGTTGTGAATTCTGTTGTCGGGCTCCCTCCTGTGGTCATGAATGGTACTTCGGCTGGTTCTGTCCATGGACTTTCTCTGGTGGCTGTGGGTGTTTCTGAGTTTCCTTCCTCAGGTGACGAGGTTAATTCGTTAGCTGGCTGCTCTATTTAACTCCACTTAGATCTTTGCTCCATGCCACCTGTCAATGTTCCAGTATTGGTCTAGTTCACTCCTGGAACGTTCTTGTGACCTGTCTTCCCAGCAGAAGCTAAGTGACTGCTTGTTTTTCTCTGGTTTGCTATTTTTCTGTCCAGTTTGCTATTTTGATTGTTGTCTTGCTTGCTGGAAGCTCTGGGACGCAGAGGGAGCGCCTCCGTGAGTCGGTGCGGAGGGTCTTTTTGCGCCCTCTGCGTGGTCTTTTTGTAGGTTTTTGTGCTGACCGCAAAGCTACCTTTCCTATCCTCAGTCTGTTCAGTAAGTCGGGCCTCACTTTGCTTAATCTATTTCATCTCTGTGTTTGTATTTTCATCTTTACTCACAGTCATTATATGTGGGGGGCTGCCTTTTCCTTTGGGGAATTTCTCTGAGGCAAGGTAGGCTTTATTTTTCTATCTTTAGGGCTAGCTAGTTCCTTAGGCTGTGCCGAGTTGCATAGGGAGCGTTAGGGGCAATCCACGGCTATTTCTAGTGTGGTTGATAGGATTAGGGATTGCGGTCAGCAGAGTTCCCACGTCCCAGAGCTCGTCCTATATTATCAGTAACTATCAGGTCATTCCGTGTGCTCTTAACCACCAGGTCCATTATTGTCCTGACCACCAGGTCATAACACACCCCACAGCCACTTCAGAAGAGTCTCATTGATTAGATGTGCCAATTTTAGCACTTTGCCCAGCTCTTCCCACTTGCCCTGGTGAGGTGGCAAGTGGGTTAACAGGTTTGGGGGTTGATGTCAGCTGTTTTATGGCCACTGACATCAAGCCCAAGGGTTAGTAATGGAGAGGCATCTATAAGACACCTCCATTACTAACCCAATAGTTAGATTTAAAAAAAAAACCCAACCAGAATAAAGTCCTTTAATTGAAATAAAAACACTGACACCTTCATTTGAAATAAAAGAGCAAAGGTATACTCACCCTTGCACCTAATTCATTGATGCCGATGTCAGCTATGAAAAACAAAGCAAAACTAAACAGGTTGCTCAAAGATAGGATTTATTATTATGCGGGTGGTATAATACTGTTTATGGGATATGAAAGTTTGGATTAAAACTGTATGGGGAGGAGCACTATTAATATGTGAAGGCTAAAAAGGGCACTACTACTGTTTTTGGGCATTGAGGATGGCAATATTATTATGTGGGGGCATTATTTTGATATGAGATGCAAAGGAGAACATATTTACAGTGGGGTTCACTATTACCATCTATGGCACCTCTACTGTGTAGGGTATAATATATGTTGCTATCTATTTGGCACCATTTTTTGAGGCACTACCTATCTGAAATTATTGTTTTTAGGAACGCAATAAAGCTGGCACCATATCCTGGCAGGTTATGGATAAAATATTGTTATTTCTGAAGTGCAGCATTTGGGGCATTAAAGCCTGAAGGAAAAGAGGGAAATGTAAGTAGCTACAAACAGAGAAGATGATGGCTGTGAGTAGTGGTGGTGGTAGAAGTTATTGCATCATTATTTGGGCATTGTTCTGTAGTATCATTATTTGGGCCTTGTTCTGTAGTATCATGTCCTGTGGCTCATAAATCTGCGTATATTTGGTTTTGTTAAATAACAATATGGAGGTATTTAATCACTGTAGTAGTAAGTAGTCTTAATACTTAGCCTGAGTATAATGGTATTATGTAAAAACTGTAAAGGCATAGACGTCTCTTTTGTGAATGTGGGGTTGAAGAATACTTTGGCCCATTCGTTGTCTAAAGCCAGCCCTGTTCTGTGGGACAGTCCAGTAGGAAGTGTTCAGTGCCTAAAGAAATCAATGATTAACCCCTTTCTGACATCGGACGTACTATCCCGTCGAGGTGGGGTGGGCCCCCATGACCATGGACGGGATAGTACGTCCAGCGCGATCGGCGGCGCTCACGGGGGGAGCGCCGCCGATCGCGGCCGGGTGTCAGCTGCCTATCGCAGCTGACATCCGGCACTGTGTGCCAGGAGCGGTCACGGACCGCCCCCGACACATTAACCCCTGGCACACCGCGATCAAAGATGATCGCGATGTGCTGGCGGTGCAGGGAAGCATCGCGCAGGGAGGGGGCTCCCTGCGGGCTTTCCTGAGCCCCCCGCAGCAACGCAATGTGATCGCGTTGCTGCGAGGGTCTTACCTCCCTCCCTGCTTGCTCGAGCCCCGGATCCAAGATGGCCGCGGATCCGGGTCCTGCAGGGAGGGAGGTGGCTTCACAGGGCCTGCTCAGAGCAGACACTGTGAAGCAGCCTGCACTGCTCTCAGATCGGTGATCTGACAGAGTGCTGTGCAAACTGTCAGATCACCGATCTGTGATGTCCCCCCCTGGGACAAAGTAAAAAAGTAAAGAAATTTTTTTTCAAATGTGTAAAAAAAATAAAAACAAATATTCCAAAATAATGAAAAAAAAGATATTATTCCCATAAATACATTTCTTTATCTAAATAAAAAAAACAAAACAATAAAAGTACTTATATTTAGTATCGCCGCGTCCGTAACGGCCCGACCTATAAAACTGGCCCACTAGTTAACCCCTTCAGTAAACACCATAAGAAAAAAAAAAAAACGAGGCAAAAAACAACGCTTTGTTATCATACCGCAGAACAAAAAGTGGAATAACACGCGATCAAAAAGACAGATATAAATAACCATGGTACCGCTGAAAACGTCATCTTGTCCCGCAAAAAACGAGCTGCTATACAGCATCATCAGCAAAAAAATAAAAAAGTTATAGTCCTGAGAATAAAGCGATGCAAAAATAATTATTTTTTCTATAAAATAGTTTTTATCGTATAAAAGCGCCAAAACATAAAAAAATGATATAAATGAGGTGTCGCTGTAATCGTACTGACCCGAAGAATAAAACTGCTTTATCAATTTTACCAAACGTTGAACGGTATAAACGCGTCCCTCAAAAGAAATTCATGAATAGCTGGTTTTTGGTAATTCTGCCTCACAAAAATCGGAATAAAAAGCGATCAAAAAATGTCACGTGCCCGAAAATGTTACCAATAAAAACGTCAACTCGTCCTGCAAAAAAACAAGACCTCACATGACTCTGTGGACCAAAATATGGAAAAATTATAGCTCTCAAAATGTGGTAACGCAAAAAATATTTTTTGCAATAAAAAGCGTCTTTCAGTGTGTGACGGCTGCCAATCATAAAAATCCGCTAAATAACCCGCTATAAAAGTAAATCAACCCCCCTTCATCACCCCCTTAGTTAGGGAAAAATTAAAAAAATTATTTATTTCCATTTTCCCATTAGGGTTAGGGCTAGGGTTAGGGCTAGGGTTAGGGCTAGGGCTAGGGTAAGGGCTAGGGTTAGGGCTAGGGCTAGGGTTAGGGTTAGGGCTAGGGTTAGGGCTAGGGTTAGGGCTAGGGTTAGGGCTAGGTCTAGGGTTAGGGCTAGGGTTAGGGCTAGGGTTAGGGCTAGGGTTAGGGTTAGGGCTAGGGTTAGGGCTAGGGTTAGGGCTAGGGCTAGGGTTAGGGCTAGGGTTAGGGCTAGGGTTAGGGCTAGGGTTAGGGTTAGGGTTAGGGCTAGGGCTAGGGCTAGGGTTAGGGCTAGGGTTAGGGTTAGGGCTAGGGTTAGGGCTAAGGTTAGGGCTACAGTTTGGGTTGGGGCTAAAGTTAGGGTTCGGGTTGGGGCTAAAGTTACAGTTAGGGTTTAGATTACATTTACGGTTGGGAATAGGGTTGGGATTAGGGTTAGGAGTGTGTCACGGTTAGAGGTGTGGTTAGGGTTACTGTTGGGATTAGGGTTAGGGGTGTGTTTGGATTAGGGTTTCAGTTATAATTGTGGGGTTTCCACTGTTTAGGCACATCAGGGGCTCTCCAAACGCGACATGGCGTCCGATCTCAATTCCAGCCAATTCTGCGTTGAAAAAGTAAAACAGTGCTTCTTCCCTTCCGAGCTCTCCCGTGTGCCCAAACAGGGGTTTACCCCAACATATGGGGTATCAGCGTACTCAGGACAAATAGGACAACTTTTGGGGTCCAATTTCTCCTGTTACCCTTGGGAAAATACAAAACTGGGGTCTAAAAAATAATTTTTGTGGGAAAAAAAAAGATTTTTTATTTTCACGGCTCTGCGTTATAAACTGTAGTGAAACACTTGGGGGTTCAAAGTTCTCACAACACAACTAGATTAGTTCCCAGGGGGGTCTAGTTTCCAATATGGGGTCACTTGTGGGGGGTTTCTACTGTTTAGGTACATTAGGGGTTCTGCAAACGCAATGTGACGCCTGCAGACCATTCCATCTAAGTCTGCATTCCAAATGGCGCTCCTTCCCTTCCGAGCTCTGCCATGCGCTCAAACGGTGGTTCCCCCCAACATACGGGGTATCAGCGTACTCAGGACAAATTGGACAACAACTTTTGGGGTCGAATTTCTCCTCTTACCCTCGGGAAAATACAAAACTGGGGGCTAAAAAATAATTTTGGGGGGAAAGATTTTTTTTTTTAATTTTCACGGCTCTGCGTTACAAACTGTAGTGAAACACTTGGGGGTTCAAAGCTATCACAACACATCTAGATGAGTTCCTTAGGGGGTCTAGTTTCCAAAATGGTGTCACTTGTGGGAGGTTTCTACTGTTTAGGTACATTAGGGGCTCTGCAAATGCAATGTGACACCTGCAGACCATTCCATCTAAGTCCTCATTCCAAATGGAGCTCCTTCCCTTCCGAGCCCTCCCATGCGCCCAAACATTGGTTCCCCCCACATATGGGGTATCAGCGCACTCAGGACAAATTGGACAACAAATTGTGGGGTCCAATTTCTCATGTTACCATCGGGAAAATACAAAACTGGGGGCTAAAAAATAATTTTTGTGGGAAAAAATGTTTGTTTTATTTTTACGGCTCTGCATTATAAACTTCTGTGAAGCACTTGGTGGGTCAAAGTGCTCACCACACCTCTAGATAAGTTCCATAGGGGGTCTACTTTCCAAAATGGTGTCACTTGTGGGGGGTTTCAATGTTTAGGCACATCAGTGGCTCTTCAAACGCAACATGGCGTCCCATCTCAATTCCTGTCAATTTTGCATTGAAAAGTCAAACGGCGCTCCTTCCCTTCCGAGCTCTCCCATCCGCCCAAACAGTGGTTTACCCCCACATATGGGCTATCAGCGTACTCAGGACAAATTGTACAACAACTTTTGGGGTCCAATTTCTTCTCTTACCCTTGGGAAAATAAAAAATTGGGGGCGAAAAGATAATTTTTGTGAAAAAATATGATTTTTTATTTTTACGGTTCTACATTATAAACTTCTATGAAAAGTCAAATGGCGCTCCTTCGCTTCCGAGCTCTGCCATGCGCCCAAACAGTGGTTTACCCCCACATGTGGGGTATTGGCGTACTCAGGACAAATTGTACAACAATGTTTGGGGTCCATTTTCTCCTGTTACCCTTGGTAAAATAAAACAAATTGGAGCTGAATTAAATTTTTTGTGAAAAAAAGTTAAATGTTCATTTTTATTTAAACATTCAAAAAATTCCTGTGAAGCACCAGAAGGGTTAATAAACTTCTTGAATATGGTTTTGAGCACCTTGAGGGGTGTAGTTTTTAGAATGGTGTCACACTTGGGTATTTTCTATCATATAGACCCCTCAAAATGACTTCAAATGAGATGTGGTCCCTAAAAAAAAATGGTGTTGTAGAAATGAGAAATTGCTGGTCAACTTTTAACCCTTATAACTCCCTAACAAAAAAAAATTTTGGTTCCAAAATTGTGCTGATGTAAAGTAGACATGTGGGAAATGTTACTTATTAAGTATTTTGTGTGACATATCTCTGTGATTTAAATGCATAAAATTCAAATTTGGAAAATTGCAAAATTTTCATAATTTTCGCCAAATTTCCGTTTTTTTCACAAATAAATGCAGGTACTATCAAAGAATTTTTACCATTTTCATGAAGTAAAATATGTCACGAGAAAACAATGTCAGAATCACTGGGATCCGTTGAAGCGTTCCAGAGTTATAACCTCATAAAGGGACAGTGGTCAGAATTGTAAAAATTGTCCCGGTCATTAACGTGCAAACCACCCTTGGGGGTAAAGGGGTTAATGGTCCTGGTATGGGACAGATGTCCTGGTGTGACTGAGCTCGTTTTAGACACCCTCTCTGGCACTTAGATGAGGACCATTAATGGGAACCTGTCAGTTGAGTCATGCTTCCTAAACCATGGGCAGCATAAATCAGAGCTTGGTACTGGCATTTTAGAGAAAACATTGTCTGAAGAGACGGCTGAGGGCTATAGACAGAGAAGAAACTAGTCCAGCACTGCCTCCAGCTGGCTTCTCCCTGCTCCACTGTAGTGGATTGACAGACCTTTCCCATGTGTGTACATAAGAAGAGACCTGTCAATCACATGGATATGTGTGGGGATTGTCCTGCACTAGTCTTGTCTTTGCCTATAGTCCCCAACCAAATCTTCAAACTATGTTTTTTATGATTGGTACAAGAAGATAACAAAAAAAGCATCACTCACCACAGGCATACCCATAAAAAATAGCTTTATTCGGTCATGGGATGACATCAGGAAAACGAGAGGTTGTTTCGCTTGAGTACATGCTTCTTCAGGCTCATGAAGCATGTACTCACGAGAAATAGCTATTGCTCATTTTCCTGATGTCTCTGCATGTTATCCTATGACTGAATAAAGCTATTTTGTACTTTTTACACATATGGTAGTGGTTAGTGCCACCTTTTCCGTTATCCTCTACATACCAATTATGGCATGGTATGGTATTATGTGTATCCATAATCTGAGAACCACATGAACTGACAATTGGGTCCAAATACTCCTCATTTGATCCTGTCTTCCCTGGACATGGGTGTGGCAGCAGTGCCAGCATTTTTCTCTTTCTGTTCTTTTTTTTTTCTGAAACACCAAAGCATTTCAGCGAAATAAATATTTAACTGCAATTGTGCAGCCAAGTTCCGGTTCATGCTGACGGTAGTTAGAGCAGGATGAATCGTCTAGCAGATTCCCTTTATTAAGATATTTGTAGAAAGGATAATCTACTATTATTTTATTAACTTTTATATGGATAATTTAGCTGGTGCATTCTTCTTACTCATTCTTACAACTCACTAGATATTATATTGTTTTTCTTTACATAGCTACTTTCTTCTTGCCATAATACAAATTCTAACATGCTATTCAGTAGGACTATCAGCTGTGCATCCACCAGACTTCTGCACAACACAACTGATGGTCCCAACCCCATTTATAAGGCAAGAAATCCCACTTATTAAACCTGACAGGGCACACCTGTGAAGTGAAAACCATTCCCGGTGACTACCTCTTGAAGCTCATCAAGAGAATGCCAAGATTGTGCAAAACAGTCATCAAAGCAAAAGGTGGCTACGTTGAAGAATCTAGAATATAAGACATATTTTCAGGTGTTTCACACTTTTTTGTTAAGTATATAATTCCACATGTGTTAATTCATAGTTTCGATGCCTTCAGTGTGAATTTACAATTTTCATAGTCATGAAAATACGGAAAAATCTTTAAATGAGAAGGTAACATAGTAACATAGTAACATAGTTAGTAAGGCCGAAAAAAGACATTTGTCCATCCAGTTCAGCCTATATTCCATCATAATAAATACCCAGATCTACGTCCTTCTACAGAACCTAATAATTGTATGATACAATATTGTTCTGCTCCAGGAAGACATCCAGGCCTCTCTTGAACCCCTCGACTGAGTTCGCCATCACCACCTCCTCAGGCAAGCAATTCCAGATTCTCACTGCCCTAACAGTAAAGAATCCTCTTCTATGTTGGTGGAAAAACCTTCTCTCCTCCAGACGCAAAGAATGCCCCCTTGTGCCCGTCACCTTCCTTGGTATAAACAGATCCTCAGCGAGATATTTGTATTGTCCCCTTATATACTTATACATGGTTATTAGATCGCCCCTCAGTCGTCTTTTTTCTAGACTAAATAATCCTAATTTCGCTAATCTATCTGGGTATTGTAGTTCTCCCATCCCCTTTATTAATTTTGTTGCCCTCCTTTGTACTCTCTCTAGTTCCATTATATCCTTCCTGAGCACCGGTGCCCAAAACTGGACACAGTACTCCATGTGCGGTCTAACTAGGGATTTGTACAGAGGCAGTATAATGCTCTCATCATGTGTATCCAGACCTCTTTTAATGCACCCCATGATCCTGTTTGCCTTGGCAGCTGCTGCCTGGCACTGGCTGCTCCAGGTAAGTTTATCATTAACTAGGATCCCCAAGTCCTTCTCCCTGTCAGATTTACCCAGTGGTTTCCCGTTCAGTGTGTAATGGTGATATTGATTCCCTCTTCCCATGTGTATAACCTTACATTTATCATTGTTAAACCTCATCTGCCACCTTTCAGCCCAAGTTTCCAACTTATCCAGATCCATCTGTAGCAGAATACTATCTTCTCTTGTATTAACTGCTTTACATAGTTTTGTATCATCTGCAAATATCGATATTTTACTGTGTAAACCTTCTACCAGATCATTAATGAATATGTTGAAGAGAACAGGTCCCAATACTGACCCCTGCGGTACCCCACTGGTCACAGCGACCCAGTTAGAGACTATACCATTTATAACCACCCTCTGCTTTCTATCACTAAGCCAGTTACTAACCCATTTACACACATTTTCCCCCAGACCAAGCATTCTCATTTTGGGTACCAACCTCTTGTGCGGCACGGTATCAAACGCTTTGGAAAAATCGAGATATACCACGTCCAATGACTCACCGTGGTCCAGTCTATAGCTTACCTCTTCATAAAAACTGATTAGATTGGTTTGACAGGAGCGATTTCTCATAAACCCATGCTGATATGGAGTTAAACAGTTATTCTCATTGAGATAATCCAGAATAACATCCCTCAGAAACCCTTCAAATATTTTACCAACAATAGAGGTTAGACTTACTGGCCTATAATTTCCAGGTTCACTTTTAGAGCCCTTTTTGAATATTGGCACCACATTTGCTATGCGCCAGTCCTGCGGAACAGACCCTGTCGCTATAGAGTCACTAAAAATAAGAAATAATGGTTTATCTATTACATTACTTAGTTCTCTTAGTACTCGTGGGTGTATGCCATCCGGACCCGGAGATTTATCTATTTTAATCTTATTTAGCCGGTTTCGCACCTCTTCTTGGGTTAGATTGGTGACCCTTAATATAGGGTTTTCATTGTTTCTTGGGATTTCACCTAGCATTTCATTTTCCACCGTGAATACCGTGGAGAAGAAGGTGTTTAATATGTTAGCTTTTTCCTCGTCATCTACAACCATTCTTTCCTCACTATTTTTTAAGGGGCCTACATTTTCAGTTTTTATTCTTTTACTATTGATATAGTTGAAGAACAGTTTGGGATTAGTTTTACTCTCCTTAGCAATGTGCTTCTCTGTTTCCTTTTTGGCAGCTTTAATTAGTTTTTTAGATAAAGTATTTTTCTCCCTATAGTTTTTTAGAGCTTCAATGGTGCCATCCTGCTTTAGTAGTGCAAATGCTTTCTTTTTACTGTTAATTGCCTGTCTTACTTCTTTGTTTAGCCACATTGGGTTTTTCCTATATCTAGTCCTTTTATTCCCACAAGGTATAAACCGCTTACACTGCCTATTTAGGATAATAATAATAATAATAATAATCTTTATTTATATAGCGCCAACATATTCCGCAGCGCTTTACAGTTTAACAGTTTCAAACACAAAAGTCATAAGTAACAACGTTAACAATACAATAATTAAAGCAAAATAAGACGACCCTGCTCGTGAGAGCTTACAATCTACAATGAGGTGGGGGAGATACAAAGTACAGGTGTGTATTTACAATGATGTATTTACAATCATGGTGCAGCCATCTTCAGGGGTTGGGGAATAGATGGGGATAGTGAATGGGCTACACACAAACATAACATAACTTTGATTAGTGAACGTGATAGGCCGCTCTGAACAAATGTGTTTTGAGCGAGCGCCTAAAACTATGCAAATTATGGATGGTCCTAATATCTTGGGGTAGAGCATTCCAGAGGATTGGCGCAGCACGGGAGAAGTCTTGGAGTCGGGAGTGGGAGGTACGGATTAGTGCAGAGGTTAGCCGAAAGTCATTTGCAGAGCGCAGTGGTCTGTTAGGCTGATAGTGGTCTGTTAGGCTGATACGTATTTAGGATGTTCTTAAACATTTCCCATTTATTATCTGTATTCTCATTTCTGAGGATATTGTCCCAGTCTACCAGATTAAGGGCATCTCTAAGCTGTTCAAACTTTGCCTTCCTAAAGTTCAATGTTTTTGTGACTCCCTGACAAGTCCCCCTAGTGAAAGACAGGTGAAGGTGTGTTCAAACTTTCGCCCTGTAATGTATATTAAGTTTATTGTTATTGCACTGATGGAAAATTTTGTCAAGGCAACCTCTATGGTTTCTATGATTAGTAATGCAACATTGTTTTAATGTAGGATACAACAAAACCTGTGAATCTTTCATTCTTGTATCCTTTTTTTTTTACTAATTATTTATAGTACTATGGAGTGATTGTTGCATAAAAATATTATTAGTGTAACAAGCCTCCCTCATAAGGGGAAAGAGATAAGAGCTTAAATACCATTCCTTGGAAGATTGGCATGCATTCATTTCTAAAGCACTTAATCAAAACCTACAAGCAAACCGTGCGTGGTGATGGAGATGCTTAATCTTTTATCATTACATACATTTTAATGGCAAGTCTGGTAATCAGTAGCTTGGAAGATCCTATTAAAAGTGAATAAATACAAGCAAAAAAGCAAAAGGGTAGCCCCTTTCTGTTCTTTTATACATTTTTACAATTCTAAAGAACTCATCAACAGTAGAGAAACTAGCGCACAATCTTCCTTGGCTCATATATATGTATATTATCTTCACCTACTGTGGCATATCAACTGCCATGCTTGTTATCTGGCTCCAGCCTCCCATTAACAGAATCCCTGGTGGAAAGCCGTTTCTCTGCATTATATTGTAATGCTCTTGTTAATGATAAATTGATGAAGAGCTGCTTTTTTAGATTAGGTGAGTGGTCCTTTGATAATGGGGTTGGACTCAAGCCAGGGGTTTTATTCAACTTTGCCTGAAGGGTGAGAGCTATCTAAAATATTCTTTTCTTATGTTCACTTAGAAAGCGAGACTTAAAGAATTTGCGCTTCACCTTTTTTAAGACGAGGAATTTAAAAGTCTTTTTTTTTCTGCAAAGTCTTCTATTTTGTTCCCACTTGTCTTTTTTAGGCAGCTTGTAATTAATTTAAATTAGATCCTATTTACATTATACTTTAATTAAATTGATTGTTTTCAGTACTCACTTTGACAGATAAAATGGTGTTAAATGCCAGTTTATTCTCATTGGGCACAGTGCAGAGTTATTTATGCACTGACATTTTTATTTTCATATGGCTTTATACCTAAAGAAGTGAAGTGCCGTAGTAACAGGTTTAGGAGAAAGCAGTAATAATTGGACTAAATGTGGGATGCAGGGTCTTTCAGTTTTAGCAGTTTTAGCAGATTTTAAACTGACCTTTTTTTAACTCCTTGGAAATGCAACCAGGTCTCATTTTTTTTCTTCCTCACCTTCCAAGAGCAATATATTGTGATTTTCTATTGTCATAACTATATGAGGACTTGTTTGTTTTTGCTGCACAAGTTTTAGTTCAAATCATTTTGTCATATAATGTGTTGTAAAATTAGTAAAAAAAATTCTAATTTTTTGGTAGAAAAAACAAAACAATTTTGATGATGTTTGTGAGGGTTTTTTTTAATCTTCACTATGCTGTAAAGATGACATGGTAAACTTGTATCACAGGTCAATATATTTAAAATATATAGAATTATAGAAAATACAGAATATATAGAATTGGCTTCAGTTGACATAATTTGAGTCCAATGGTGCCTACATCCACTTTCGCTGTTCATTGTGAGGGAGGCAAAATTTGCAGAGTCAGTGGTGATGCCACCTTGGCAAATCATGTTACTGATGCCCACAGGGGAATGATAACATGATTAGTGGGATAACTAATCTGGGGGAAACAACGCTCCCAGGACTAGTCACCCACTAATTAGTAAATCACTACGACAGTTAAAAAATTGTTTTTTTATTGGCATATGCAGTAATCAATAGGGTTGAGCGAAACGGGTCGGCCAGATTCAGAAGTCGCCGACTTTTGGCAAAGTCGGGTTTCATGAAACCCGACCCGACCCCTGTGTGGGGTCGGCCATGAGGTTGGCGATCTTCTGATCTGGAATCGGAATTCTGATACCGAGTTCCGATATGTTCAAGATATCGGTAATCGGTATCGGAATTCATATTTAAGTGTAAAATAAAGAATAAAAAAAAAATATTGATATACTCACCCTCGGATGCGCCCTGGTTCTCACCGGCAGCCTTCCTTCCTAAGAATGAGCGCCTGAAGGGCCTTAGATGATGTCGCGGCTTGTGATTGGTCGCGTGATGCCCATGTGACCGCTCACGCGACCAATCACAAGCCGCGACGTCATCGAAGGTCCTTCAGGCGCTGATTCTTAGGAAGGAAGGCTGCCGGTGAGAACCAGGGCATGTCTGAGGGTAAGTATATCAATATTTTTTATTTTGATTCTTTATTTTACACTTAACCCCTTAGTGACAGAGCCAATTTGGTACTTAATGACCGAGCCAATTTTTGCAATTCTGACCACTGTCACTTTATGAGGTTATAACTCTGGAACGCTTAAACAGATCCCGCTGATTCTGAGATTGTTTTTTCGTGACATATTGTACTTCATGTTAGTGGTAACATTTCTTCGATATTACTTGCGATTATTTATGAAAAAAACGGAAATATGGCGAAAATTTTTAAAATTTTGCAATTTTCAAACTTTGTATTTTTATGCCCTTAAATCAGAGAGATATGTCATGAAAAATAGTTAATAAATAACATTTCCCACATGTCTACTTTACATCAGAACAATTTTGGAAACAAAACTTTTTTTTGTTAGGTAGTTATAAGGGTTAAAAGTTGACCAGCAATTTCTCATTATTACAACACCATTTTTTTTTAGGGACCACATCACATTTGAAGTCATTTTGAGGGGTCTATATGATAGAAAATAATGAGGTGTGACACCATTCTAAAAACTACACCCCTCAAGGTTCTCAAAACCACATTCAAGAAGTTTATTAACCCTTTACGTGCTTCACAGGAACTGAAACAATGTGGAAGGAAAAAATGTACATTTAACTTTTTTTTGCAAACATCTTAATTCAGAACCATTTTTTTTATTTTCACAAGTGTAAAAACAGAAATGTAACCATAAATTTTGTTATGCAATTTCTCCTGAATACGTCAATACCCCATATGTGGGGGTAAACCACTTTTTGGGCGCACCGCAGAACTTAGAAGTGAAGGAGCGCCGTTTGACTTTTTCAATGCAGAATTGGCTGGAATTGAGATCGGACGCCATGTCACGTTTAGAGAGCCCCTGATGTGCCTAAACAGTGGAAACTCCCCACAAGTGACACCATTTTGGAAACTAGACCCCTTAAGGAACTTATCTAGATGTGTGGTGAGCACTTTGAACCCCCAAGTGCTTCACAGAAGTTTATAACGTAGAGCCGTGAAAATAAAAAAATCGCTTTTGTTTACACAAAAATGATATTTTCGCCCACAAATTCTTATTTTCACAAGGGTAACAGGAGAAATTAGACCACAAAAGTTGTTGTGCGATTTCTCCTGAATACGTTGATACCCCATATGTGAGGGTAAACCACTGTTTGGGCGCATGGCAGAGCTTGGAAGTGAAGGAGCGCCGTTTTACTTTTTCAATGTAGAATTGGCTGGAATTGAGATTGGACGCCATGTCGCGTTTGGAGAGCCCCTGATGTGCCTAAATAGTAGAAACCCCCCACAAGTGACCCCATTTTGGAAACTAGACCCCTTAAGGAACTTATCTAGATGTGTGGTGAGCACTTTGAACCCCCATGTGCTTCACAGAAGTTTATAATGTAGAACCGTGAAAAAAAAAATCGCATTTTTTCTACAAAAATGATCTTTTTGCCCACAAATTTTTATTTTCACAAGGGTAACAGGAGAAATTAGACCACAAAAGTTGTTGTGCGATTTCTCCTGAATACGTCGATACCCCATATGTGAGGGTAAACCACTGTTTGGGCGCATGGCAGAGCTTGGAAGTGAAGGAGCGCCGTTTTACTTTTTCAATGTAGAATTGGCTGGAATTGAGATTGGACGCCATGTCGCGTTTGGAGAGCCCCTGATGTGCCTAAACAGTAGAAACCCCCCACAAGTGACCCCATTTTGGAAATTAGACCCCTTAAGGAACTTATCTAGATGTGTGGTGAGCACTTTGAACCCCCATGTGCTTCACAGAAGTTTATAATGTAGAGCCGTGAAAAAAAAATCGCATTTTTTCTACAAAAATGATCTTTTTGCCCACAAATTTTTATTTTCACAAGGGTAACAGGAGAAATTAGACCACTAAAGTTGTTGTGCAATTTCTCCTGAGTACGCTGATACCCAATATGTGGGGGTAAACTACTGTTAGGGCGCACCGCAGAGCTTGGAAGAGAAGGAGTGCCGTTTTACTTTTTCAATGTAGAATTGGCTGGAATTGAGATTGGACGCCATGTCGCGTTTGGAGAGCCCCTGATGTGCCTTAACAGTGGAAACCCCCCACAAGTGACACCATTTTGGAAACTAGACCCCTTAAGGAACTTATCTAGATGTGTGGTGAGCACTTTAAACCCCCATGTGCTTCACAGAAGTTTATAACGTAGAGCCGTGAAAAAAAATTGCATTTTTTCTACAAAAATGATTTTTTGCCCACAAATTTTTATTTTCACAAGGGTAACAGGAGAAATTAGACCACTAAAGTTGTTGTGCAATTTCTCCTGAGTACGTCGATACCCAATATGTGGGGGTAAACCACTGTTAGGGCGCACCGCAGAGCTTGGAAGAGAAAGAGTGCCATTTTACTTTTTCAATGTAGAATTGGCTGGAATTGAGATCGGACGCCATGTCGCGTTTGGAGAGCCCCTGATGTGCCTAAACAGTATAAATCCCCCACAAGTGACCCCATTTTGGAAACTAGACCCCCCATGGAACTTATCTAGATGTGTGGTGAGAACTTTGAATGCCCAAGTGCTTCACAGAAGTTTATAATGCAGAGTCGTGAAAATAAAAAATATTTTTTTTTCCACAAAAAAGATTTTTTAGCCCCCAAGTTTTTATTTTCACAAGGGTAACAAGAGAAATTGGACCCCAAAAGTTGTTGTCCAATTTGTCCTGAGTATGCTGGTACCCCATATGTGGGGGTAAACCACTGTTTGGGCGCACGGCAGAGCTCGGAAGGAAGGAGCGCCGTTTTGGAATGCAGACTTTGATAGAATCGTCTGCGGGCATTATGTTGCGTTTGCAGAGCATCTGATGTACCTAACCAGTAGAAACCCTCCACAAGTGACCCCATTTTGGAAACTAGACCCCCCAAGAAACTTATCTAGATGTGTGGTGAGAACTTTGAATGCCAAAGTGCTTCACAGAAGTTTAGAATGCAGAGTCGTGAAAATAAAAAATTTTTTTTTTTTCCACAAAAAAGATATTGTAGCCCCCAAGTTTTTATTTTCACAAGGGTAACAGGAGAAATTGGACTGCAATAGTTGTTGTCCAATTTATCCCGAGTACGCTGATGCACCATATGTGGGGGTAAACCACTGTTTGGGCGCACGGCAGAGCTCGGAAGGGAAGGAGCGCCTTTTTGGAATGCAGACTTTGATAGAATGGTCTGTGGGCATTATGTTGTGATTGCAGAGCCCCTGATGTACCTAAACTGTAGTAACCCCCCATAAGTGACCCCATTTTGGAAACTAGACCCCCCAAGGAACTTATCTAGATGTGTGGTGAGAACTTTGAATGCCCAAGTGCTTCACAGAAGTTTAGAATGCAGAGTCGTGAAAATAAAAAAAAAATTTTTTTTCACAAAAAAGATATTGTAACCCCCAAGTTTTTATTTTCACAAAGGTAACAGGAGAAATTGGACCACTAAAGTTGTTGTCCAATTTATCCTGAGTATGCTGATGCCCCATATGTGGGGGTAAACCACTGTTTGGGCGCACGGCAGAGCTCGGAAGGGAAGGAGCGCCGTTTTGGAATGCAGACTTTGATAGAATGGTCTGTGGGCATTATGTTGCGTTTGCAGAGCCCCTGATGTACCTAAACAGTAGTAACCCCCCACAAGTGACCCCGTTTTGGAAACTAGACCCCCCAAGGAACTTATATAGATGTGTGGTGAGAACTTTGAATGCCCAAGTGCTTCACAGAAGTTTATAATGCAGAGTCATAAAAAAAATATATGTATATTTTTCCACAAAAAGGATTTTGTAGCCCCCAAGTTTTTATTTTCACAAGGGTAACAAGAGAAATTGGACCCCAGAAGTTGTTGTCCAATTTATCCCGAGTATGCTGATGCCCCATATGTGGGGGTAACCCACTGTTTGGGCGCACGGCAGAGCTCAGAAGGGAGGGAGCACCATTTGACTTTTTGAGCGCAAAATTGGCTATCGTGTTTGGAGACCCCCTGATGTACCTAAACAGTGGAAACCCCCCAATTCTAGCTCCAACCCTAACCCCAACACACCCCTAACCCTAATTCCAACCTGATCCATAATCCTAATCACTAACCCTAACCATAATCACAACCCTTACCCCAAAACAACCATAATGTCAACCCTAACCATAACCCTAATCAAAACCCTAAATCCAACACACCCCTAATCCTAATCTCAACCCTAACCTCAAACCTAACCCTAATCCCAATACACCCCTAATCACAACCCTAACCTTAACCCTAATCCCAAACCTAACCCTAATCCCAAGCGTAACCCTAATACCAACCCTAACCCTAAAACCAACCCTAATCCAAACCCTAACCCTAATCCAAACTCTAACCCTAACTTTAGCCCCAACCCTAGCCCTAATTTTAGCCCCAACCCTAACCCTAAGGCTACTTTCACACTTGCGTTGTTTGGCATCCATCGCAATCCGTCGTTTTGGACAAGAAACGGATCCTGCAAATGTGCCCGCACGATGCGTTTTTTGCCCATAGACTTGTATTGCCGACGGATCGTGACGGATGGCCACACGTCACGTCTGTCGTGCACTGGATCAGTGTTTTGGCGGACCGTCAGCACAAAAAAACGTTCAATGTAACGTTTTTTTGTACGTCGCATCCGCCATTTCTGACCGCGCATGCGTGGCCGTAACTCCGCCCCCTCCTCCCCAGGACATAGATTGGGCAGCGGATGCGTTGAAAAACTACATCCGCTGCCCACGTTGTGCACAATTTTCACAACGTGTGTCGGTATGTCGGGCCGATGCATTGCGACGGCCCCGTACCGACGTAAGTGTGAAAGAAGCCTAACCCTAAATTTAGCCCCAACCCTAACTCTAAATTTAGCCCCAACCCTAACCCTAAATTTAGCACCAACCCTAACCCTAAATTTAGCCCTAACCCTAGCCCTAACCCTACCCCTAACCCTACCCCTAACCCTAACCCTAGCCCTAACCCTACCCCTACCCCTAGCCCTAACCCTAGCCCTAACCCTACCCCTAGCCCTAACCCTACCCCTAACCCTAGCCCTAACCCTACCCCTAACCCTAACCCTAACCCTACCACTAACCCTACCCATGACCCTACCCCTAACCCTAACCCTACCCCTAACCCTAACCCTAACCCTACCACTAACCCTAACCCTACCCCTAACCCTACCCCTAACCCTACCCCTAACCCTAACCCTAGCCCTAACCCTAACCCTAACCCTACCCCTAACCCTAACCCTACCCCTAACCCTACGCCTAACCCTACCCCTAACTCTACCCCTAACTCTACCCCTAACCCTAAATCTACCCCTAACCCTACCCCTAACCCTAACCCTACCCCTAACCCTACCCCTAACCCTACCCCTAACCCTAACCCTAATTTTAGCCCCAACTGCTCTTCTCCTGCCGGCCGGCAGATGGAGACAGATGGCGGGCACATTGCGCATGCGCCCGCCATTTTCTTTTGCCGGCGGCCAGGAGGAGCAGCAGGAGGACCCAGGGACACAGGTGAGTATGGCAGGGTCCCCGAATCCCCCTATTTCTCTGTCCTCTGATGTGCGATCACATCAGAGGACAGAGAATTACACTTTAACAGCGGTGGACACCGCGGAATCAGCTATCTACAAGGCTGCATTAGGAGACTCTCACTTAGATTGACGCTGTACTCTGGATATCATTGACAGCGCATATAGCCACCAGTATTTATCTACATCCCAATTTTTTGTCACTGACGAAGGTCATATGTTTGACCGAAACGTTTGAGTTGTGCATTGGGATATAATAAAACATCCAATCTTCTTCTCACAACAAAGTTGAGTGCTGGGTTTTGTTATTATTTTAGAGAATTACACTTTGACTTTTATTTTTTTTTGCGGTCGCCGGTAAACAGTTAATTACCGGCGATCGCAAAACAGGGGTCGGTAAAACCGACCCCGATCATGCTCTTTGGGGTCTCGGCTACCCCCGGCAGCCGAGACCCCAAAGATTCTCGTGGGGCCGGCCGGCGGGCGCACTGCGCATGCGCCCGCCATTTTGAAGATGGTGGCGCTCACCGGGAGCCACGAGGAGCATCGGGGGAGATAGGTGAGTATTGGGGGGCTACCTGGGACCCCTTTTCTCTGTCCTCCGATGTCCGATCACATCGGAGGACAGAGAAATTAAAAAGAGATCGCATTTTTTGCGATCGCCGGTAAACGGTTAATTACCGGCGATCGCAAATGCGGGGTGGGTTAAAAAAAACCCAAATCATGTTCTCTGGGGTCTCGGCTACCCCCGGCAGCCGAGACCCCAGAGAAAATCCGACTCTGGGGGGCGCTATTCACTTTTTCCACAGCGCCGTTAATTAACGGCGCTGTGGTTTAAGTACCCTTAGCGGCCGCCGTTAAAAGGCGTATCGGCGGTCGCTAAGGGGTTAAATATGGATCCCAGGGCCTGAAAGAGAGTGTCCTCTCCTTCAGACCCTGGGAACCATTAGAAACCCAATGCACTGCATTGGGTTTCGTGTTTCGGCCGACCCCGACCCCGACTTTTCTATAGGATCGGCCGATTTCACTCGACCCGACTTTTGAAAAAGTCGGGTTTCGTGAAACCCGACCCGATCCTATAAAAAGAAAAGTCGCTCAACCCTAGTAATCAATATCACAATAAAAAGGACCAGTTAGGAAGGATATAAAGCTAACAATAAATACTTGATGGCAGGGGAAAGATATGAGAGTTCCCTTTAAGATTTGGGGGCCGTAAAAACCAGGAATTTAGTTTATGTATCATGGAAAACCAGTAACTAAAGAATATTATTTTTTTAAGTTTTTATTTTATTCTTTTTTTCTGATGATTTTGATTATATTGCTTTGAATGCTTGGATTGGGGAATGTTTCCTTATTCTAAACGAAACGCGCATCTGGGTGTGCGCCGCACCACAAACTGGGGACCACCATTAGATCATCTCCAGGTAACAGCCTCAGGACAATATATTATCCCTATTTACACCTCTTATTATTATTCTACTCTCCTGACATTGCGGCTGATCCTGTGTTGCATGGGTGCTTATAGGGCAGTATTTTTCCCATATCTCCTGTTTATCATATGGGATACATTGCCATTTGATTGCTAAACATTAGTGGTCCCCTATTCATTCTACTAAGAATGTGTTATACTGTATGTTGTATATATTTGTCTCCTTTTATTTATTTTTTTCATTTTCATTAGTGTGCGGGCGCTCTTGCATACAGTGCCTATTGTTGCCATCCACTGTTTAATAAAGGCATTCTTTTATTTATATTGTCCCTATCTATTTTCTGCTTTGATCCATGTTCTTAAGTTTTCTTCATTTTTTTAATAAAGAATAATGGCTGATTAATTTGTGTAAACACTAAAGATTACCAAATCTGGCGAGTCGTTAAAGGGAACCTGTCACCCCAAAAATCGAAGATGAGCTTCAGCCACCGCCATCAGGGGCTTATCTACAGCATTCTGTAATGCTGTAGATAAGCCCCGATGTATCCTGAAAGATGAGAAAAAGAGGTTAGATTATACTCACCCAGGGGCGGTCCCGCTGCGCCGGGAAAGGTCAAAGAGGCCCAGCACCTGCGCACTGCAGTACTTTGCTCTGCCCTCAACAGGGCAGACAATGTACGCCTGCGCTGGAGCTGCGTCGTGAAGATAAGAAGAGGACATCATTGTCAGAAGATAGGAGGCGCCAGACCCGGACCACGACGCTCTTCGGACCTGGGCCGCAGCGGGACCGCCCCTGGGTGAGTATAATCTAACCTCTTTTTCTCATCTTTCAGGATACATCTGGGGCTTATCTACAGCATTACAGAATGCTGTAGATAAGCCCCTGATGCCAGTGGCCGCAGCTCATCTTCGATTTTTGGGGTGACAGGTTCCCTTTAAATAGATTGGATTTTACAGGAAAATGAGTAAGCAGTAAAGTTATTCTCTGCAAACTGAATCTCCCCAGACCCAAGAACATAATAAACAGAGACTGTAAAAGAAAATTAATAGTCACGTCACTGCTCACCTGTCACAACGTTACAGCGCGCGACGCCAAACTAATGGCATGGCACTCAATAATGTCTGAGGCTCAGTTAAGACCAAACTAATGACCTGGAGTGAAGAGACTGAAGACAAAGTGCATGGAGGAAGGGGACATCAGGTTGCAGGAGTGGAAGGACAGATGAGCCAGTGAGGTGAGTATTATTTTTTTTATTTAACCATTTGTGTGGCCCTCTATAGTTTACAAAAATGGCTGCATTAGGAAGCCATTTTGTTGAATTTGCAAAGGCAAAAAATTCATGTTCTGAAAATACATATTTCTGTAGAATTCAAGGAGAATTCAGTTACACTCAGATATTTCCGTTCATCTCTACTAAATACCCCTACAGAATGAAGAATAATTTGCTGGACCCATTGATTTCAGCAGGATCAGCCTTTCTGCTCCTCTTGACTGATTTTATCAGGGGAAACTAGAGTTGGGTTTGTTGAGGTCCAGTGTCTGATCTTGATCTTGTTGTTTTGTCTGGAAGAGAAGACATGGTCAGAGGTGTCACCTTAAAGCTTCGCTGTAGTGAAAACAATTCTATGAACTTTTAAATGAGTTAAATACATATGCAAGGCACTTTATACAGAATATGTACATTTATATCTGTCTCAATAGCTGTTTTGTAAGCTTGTCTCCATCTTGGACATTGACTTTGACTAGTTGTTATAAGTATCCACCATTGAAGAAACATCGGCACTCTGTCTTCCTTCTTCTTATTCCTCACCAATGGTTAAGGAGTTGTATTCAGAAACGCATCAGATGATTTGATGATTTCATTGTAAATTTTGCACATAGATTTCCAATAAAGTTTTGATCCTAGGAATACGGACTACCAATGTTTCTTCATTGTTCAATTTATTATTTTGCTTACTCAGGCTGCCGTTAACCCAGGATCTCATAGACAGAGGTAAGGCGAGTTGATGCTTTTTTGGCTTTGGATTTTTTACAAGTATGCTCCAATTTCTATATACTGTTATACATTTTTACGACGCACTATGTAGGATATAGGAACTCAAGAAACAGCAAGAAGTGGTGTATTATATAGGCATAAAATGATTTTATTTTATTTCACTGACTAGACTACAGTAATTGTTCTAGCACTACAAAACAGCATCAAAGTGAAATCTATTGCTTAAAATTATATGCAACATTAACAAAAAAACATGATTCCTAGATACATAGCCTAAAAATAAAAAATTATATTTGAGAAAGAACTTTAAATGCAAAATTATGTTAAGATCAAATATGACAGAAATTACATTTGAAGAGTTGATTTATTATTATTTTTACAATAGCTTTTAGCTTTATTTTTCACTAAAGATGTTCATTTGTTCTTATTTTCCAATAATTACCATGACGATATTATACTCCATGCAGAAAATATGCTCTTGTTAGTTACCCAATAACATAAACATGTACAGTATTCGGGGAGTACATAGAAATCATAGGCCCCCAAGTTCTAATTGGGCACCCCCCAAAAATAAAAAAAAAATGGCTGGAAGTAGAGCTTATATCATAATTTTTCAGCCTTAACAAAGTAATGTCCTCCTACTGAAGCCCTAGATTCCCCTTGAATTTCACCCATAAAGTAGTATGCCAACAAAAGTGGCACAGAAACACTGTATGACACTCCTACAATGAATTCCTCCACAGTACCCTCCACACGCACAGTATGATGATCCTTCTGTACCCAACCTCTACCCCTCCAGCAAAGTATGGCAATGTCAATACAGTAAGATCCCCTGAATGTTACCCCATAGAGTCCTCCATTCAGTATAATGGAGCTACATACAGTGTAATGGCTCTCACACCTCAGCACACTGTCTAATTGCCCCACTATTCCTCGAAACAGTATAATTGCCATCACAGAGCTCTCCACACAGTGTGATGGACCCCACACAAACCTTCACACTGTATAATTGCTTGTATATAATATTATGTTCCCCACATATCCCTTAATAAAGTATAAAAGTTCCCACATAGCCATTCAAATAGTATAATGGCCCTCACATAGCCCTTCAAATATTATAATGGCCCCCGCATAGCCCTCCATATAATATAGTGGGCCCCATAATTCTCCATGTAGTATACTGCACCCCATAGTCCTCCATATACAATAATACACTCCCCATAGTCCTCCATATAGTATGATGCACCCCATAGTCCTTATACAGTATAATGCACTGCGCATATTTTTCCATATAGCATAATGCATCCTATAGGGTAAAATACACTCTCCATATTCCTCCATATAGTATAACACATCCCATAGTCCTTTAAATAGTATAATGCATCTCTGTACTCCTCCATACAGCATAATGCACTACCCATAGTCCTCCATACAGTATAATGCACTCTCCACAGTTCTCCATATATTATAATGAACTCCATAGTCCTCCAGATAGTATATTGCATGCCATAGCCCCCATATAGTATAGTGCACTCACCATAGTCCTCCATATAATACAATGCTCTACCCTTAGTCCTCCATATAGTATAATGCACTTCCCATAGTCCTCCATACACTATTCTGGCCATTACAATGTACTCACTGATTTGAAAAAATCATCACTACTCAGCTCTTTTTCCCCTCTGCTCCGATCTCTGCAGCAAACTTTCTGAAGTGCTGTACATCTCAGTGCAGCGAGCGCCGTGTAGTGATGTCACTACATGTACTCCTCATAGTCTTCCATACAGTATACTGCACTCACCATAGTCCTTCCTATAGTACAACACTATCTCCATTGTCCTTCATACAGTACTTTGCACTCCCCATAGTCCTCCATACAGTATACTTCGCTCCCCATAGTCCTCGATACAGTATACTACACTCCCCATAGTTCTCCATACAGTGTAGTGCTCTCCTCACAGTTCTCAATGAAGTATTATGACCGCTTTAATATACTCACTGATTTAAAAAAATATAATACTCACCTCCCCTTGTTCCACATTAGGTGCTATGTAGTGACGTCATCGCGCCTGCTGCACTGAGATGTCAGACGCCGATGAATAATGATGGAGGAGGGAGCGTCATCATCCAGAATGCTGATACAGTTGAATGTATGATAATGGGTGAAACGGACAGTTGCTGGCACTGGGCCCCCCAGGTCATGGGCCCCAGATCAGCTTTGTGGCCTGCCGCCATTAGAGGTACGCCACTGATAGTACCCATCAATAATTTGGACACATGCAGTAGTTTTCCTTGTTCGTATTGGAATGTGCACATTGTAGATTCGGACTGTAGGCAGCAAAAACACAATGGAACACAAACAGAAAAAAGGAGTAAATAGACATGTGTGAAACAAATCAGAATATGTATTAAACCTTAGAGTCTTCAAAGTATTTGCTCTAAGGAGGGCCTTTCACACACTTGATATTCTCTTAAGCAGCTTCAACAGGTAATCACCTAAAATGGTTTTCCAGCAGTCTGGAAGTAGTTCCCAGAGGAGGGCACTTGTTGACTGCTTTGTCTTCACTCTGCAGTCCAACTCATCCCAAACCACTTTAATGTAGTTGGTGTCAGATGATTGTGGTGTCACGGGGATACTGCAACAGAGGGGTCAGAAGCTTATGGTGTCTGGTTACACAAACTCTTGCACTTATTAGAACTGCTTCACCATCCTATTAAACAGTGTAGGTTTCCCTTGCTCTGCAATTTCAAGGGTTAATCAGTTCAGTGGATCTCCTGGAACAATCCATCCTGAATAGTTTCAGCTGTTTTGAGTTGGCCACTCCCCTCTGGTATATACGGTCGTCACTGGCACTAGGGAGTTGCCAGTGATAGTTCTACTTCCTGGTTTGGTGATGAAGACAAAAGTTCAGTGTTTGGAGTTGGCAGTTGGAGAGTTTTTCTGGAGATTGCTGAGTGTAGTTGGTTTCCATGTTTATTCTTATCCTCTCACATTTGGTTTCCCTTCCTGTACCTCTCCTCTTTCCCCCTCTGTTGTTTTGTGAGTGTATTTGTATGATTGTAGTTTTCTTTATTCCTGTTTGTTTACCCCTGTCTTCCTGGTTAGTATTTTCCTATACTCTTCGGCCGTTGACCTCACTGGGTGGGCAAGGGATCATATAAGGGTTAAGTTAGGAGCATAGCTAGGTATGAGACCCCGGCACCTCCACCATCTGGGGTAATCTATGGTAAAGGGAATGACTTGGGTGCCCCTAGTTCGAGGGATTGGGTAGGTGCCCACAGTCACTTGTCACTATGTGAGAGCTCACGTAGCCCTTGCACAGCCTGCAGGTGTGTTTGGGGTCATTGTTTAAGCACAAATAATGGTCCCACTAAGTGCAAACTAGCATCTCACAAAGACATAGGAATGGTACAAACAAAGTTTCAGATTTTGACTTGAAATTGCAGTCCCTATTGTAGCTTTCTTTGCAGTTGTTTTGACCATGAAGGTCTTCTACTCGCAGTCTCCTCTGGGCAATTGACATTAAGATGTGTGCTTCATTTATAAGGGCTGTTATCTGAAGTGCTGTCAATTTGTTGTTTCCGAGGCTGCTAACTGTGATGAACCTATCCTCTGCAGCAAAGGTAATTCCTAGTCTTCCTGTCCTGGACTGGCAAGTTCATCATAGCAATTGATGGTTTTCATAATTTCATTTGATAGCTCAAAGTTCTAGCAATTTTCAAGATTGAGTGAATTTCATGTATTAAAGTAATGATGTACTGTTGTTTCTCTTTACTTACTTAAGTGTATTTTGCCATATTCTGGCTTAGAACAGTTGTGGAATAGAGCTCAGCCCTGAATGAACCTGTGTACCAATACTGCCTCTCCAAAACACACCTGATAGTCACAAACACTTTCTGAAGGCTGGTGATTCAGCAAATTAACTTTTCATGAGATATAACTGCTTACTGAAAGCCTTACCAGTTAACTATTTGATGAAGTTGCTTGAGAGAATTCCAAGGGCATTTAAAGCTGTTTTCAGAGTAAAATGGAGGGACTTGAGGAATCTAAGGTTCAACACAATCTGGTTATTTCACACGTGTTTCTTTTCTTCTAGTTTTCATATGTGTTCCTTCATGATTTCTGCTGCCCTCAATCTGAACACATTTTGGTAAGAGCAAGAAAAACCATTGCATGAAGAGATGTGTCCACATTTTTTACTGGTATTGTATGTCCCTTTTGTCCTTCCATAGTTCAGCCCTGAGGGTAGAACATGCAGACACTAATCTGATATAGTCATATAATAATGACTCCATTATTATATATAATAAAATTATATATTTTATTAGTAATGTATTGAAAAACACAAGAAAACAGAGATGGTTTATGCAGGACATAATACTATTAATTGTAAAGCATTACTATGAGAATCAGATTGTGCCTTGGACAGCTACAAAGGTCTAGAACCACAAGGTTGCTATCCAGTATGAGACCCCATGGTGTCTGCATATCACCTGCCTCCATGACGTAAGTCTCAAGTTTAATGCCAATTACTATGAAAATCATGCAGGCATCAGAATCATTGATGTAAGTTCCTCTATACTTTTGATAATAATCATATAAGATGAGAGATTCTTGGTGTGATTCCTTTGGGAGCTTTGTAGCTGGGCATTACTATACAAAGTAGTTACAATTAGATTTGTGCAGAAATAATTCATCTTGCAATTACAAATCATGTTCTAAAGATTCATTTTGCACTGTTAAATATAGGGAGCTTGCAGGTTTGAAATAAAGGGTGGTATTTGACTTTGAAGAAAAATGTCTTCTTTTTTTCAAAGCATATCTTTTTCATGCTTATCTTTAGATTATTTGTTAGTTAAACCAATTTTCATTATTTTGGTGGATATTAAATTATTTTATAAGTACACAAAATGAAAGACCACATATTGCCTGGTTGTCGCCATATGGGTGTATGCAACACTGTTTTATATCCTTTTGTATTTTTCTTTTATAGTCTCACCCTGGTGTCTACTGTTTCTTCTTGGATGAGTGCACAAGAGATTGTCACTCCATATCTGAGGCTTTATGACTATATCTGCATATCTGAGGCTTTATGCACTTTTGAAGACAACAATGGAAACTTTTTGGGTTTCCATTGATTTCAGTGGAAGTTGCTCTCTAGGAAAAAGAGGAATAATTGTCTTATAATGATAATATATACAAACAATTTGCAAACTATTGCTACACATCTACTATATAATTGTCTAAGGGGTACTTCCGTCTTTCTGTCGGCAACTTCCATCACGGAAATCCCGCGTCGCTGATTGGTCTCGCCAGCTGCCTCTCCTGGCTGCTGTGACCAATCAGTGATGGGCACAGTCCGGCTGAGAGTTAGTCCCTCCCTACTCCCGTCCAGTCATTGCCCGGCGCCCGCATACTCCCCTCCAGTCAGTGCTCACACAGGGTTAATGACAGCGTTAACGGACCGCGTTATGCCGTGGGTAACACACTCCGTTAATGCTGCTATTAACCCTGTGTGTCCCCAACTTTTTACTATTGATGCTGCCTATGCAGCATCAATAGTAAAAAGATCTGATGTTAAAAATAATAAAAAAAAAACAAAAAACCTGCTATTCTCACCTTCCGTAGTCCGCCCAGGCGCGCACGGCTGCCGCCAGCTTCCGTTCCCAGAGATGCATTGCAAAATTACCCAGAAGACTTAGCGGTCTGGGTAATTTCGCAATGCATCCTGGGAACGGAAGATGGTGGCACCCACAGCTTCGCGGTGGGTGAGTATATAACTATTTTCTATTTTAATTATTTTTTTAACATGGATATGGTGCCCACACTGCTAAATACTACGTGAGCTGTGTTATATACCACGTGGCTGCTATATACTACCTGGCCAGTGTTAGATACTTTGTGGGCTGTGTTATCTACTGCGTGGGCTGTGCTATATATTATGTGGCCAGTGTTATATACTGCGTGGGCTGTGTTATATACTGTTTGGGCTGTGTTATATACTGTGTGGCCACTGTTATAAACTGCGTGGCCTGTAATAACGCATCAGGTATTCTACAATATGTAAGTATGTATATAGCAGCCACATAGCATATAGCACAGGCCACGCAGTATTTGTCTGCTATATACATGGCTCCTATATACTACGTGGCCTGTGCTATACACTATGTGGCTGCTATATACATACATACATATACTAGAATACCCGATGCGTTAGAATCGGGCCACCATCTAGTGGAAAACTATAAGACCCTTAGCACATATTTTGATCACAGTGTGTATGATTATTTGCTAGTGACAAGGCAACCTGTTTTAGGTTGGACCCTATACTAATCATTCACCTCTATTTGTGCTTAAGCCTTAAATGAGCGAAAAACAGGATCTTGGTATACTTTGCTCTAATATAAAAACAGTCTTGCAAAGATGAGTCTATAGGATGCACAGACCTTGAAGTTAACCACAATCCCACATACCAAATGCAAAAATTCTGGAACTGGCCAACATTGCTCTTTAACAATAACAATTCTTTGGGTTTCTATTTATTTCAGTGGAAGTTGCACTTTGGGAGAAAGAGATATAGTAAACTTATAATGATAGCATATACAAACAATCTGCCAACTATTGCTAGTTCCTTAGCATGTATTTATATCAAAATGTGTATGCCTATTTGCCAGTGACAAGGCAATCTTTTTTAGTTTGGATCCTATAGTAAAAACTCACCTTTTTTGTGCTGGTTTTTGAAAGATGTGTCGATTCACAATGCCAAAAATCTAGAATTGGCCACCCCTACCCTATGAATAATGAAATCTCTTTGGGTTTAATTTATTTCAGTGGAAGTTGCACTCTGAGAAAAAGGAGCTATAAAATAGTGTAGTGTAAGTGGTATAGTGCTCTTATAATTACAACATGCTTTAATTTTATAACAGGTTGACCCCATCAAGTCATGGATGAAGACAACCATTTCCGAGCTTCAACACACTTCTTAAATCTGGTATCAAGACTAGTGTACTTAAATATGCCAACACCTGATCCAGATGCAGAATACATTAGCGCATAAAGTAGTACGTTCTCCTTCACGTTCACATAGGCCTCTTGAAATGAACCAGGTATAGAGCCTCAATGTTTTGATTTACAGTTGCACCGATGTGTGAAATTTTGCCTCAATTACATTAAATTGCTGTAAAGCGTCGTTGGGCTTCTTGGCAGATTCCGAACTAGCGTGAAAGACTTTTACTTAACTGAACCTTGATTCAAGTACTGAAGGAGCACTGACTGAGCGCTTGTTGCATTGTATATTTTCTTTTAAGTGAAGAAAGGATATGTCAAGTCTTAACTCCAAATATAGTCACACATTTGAATATATAAATGATACTGTTACTTACCTTTAGTATGTTTTCTCCACTGACAGGTATGCTCAGAAAACATCTCTTACTAAAAATGAAATGTTGATATAAATATCTGAGAAAAAATACTAATCAGAGAATACATTGAGAAGACTTACTGATCTTGTATACCTGGAAACTGATTTTCAAACACACTCTGTCAGTTCAGGCTTGGCATTTCTTGTCAAACAAAAGCACGCCTAAAGACACATTTCAAAAGCAGACAATACAGTACTTGCTAACCTGCAGAAAATCGAAAAGGATCAGGGAGACGGAGAACAAACAGAATAGGTAAGCATTAAGAAATGGAACACAGTTCTAAAGACGTGTTTCTGAGAGCCAAATATGTTTAAAGAAGCAGGCATTAATAATTAAACATGAGTAAGTAAAATTCAGTATACTTCTTTTTGCTCGTATTGTCTTAAGATTTGTAATGTAGAAATAGAATAATTGATTCAATATCAGTAAGGAACGAGATAGCGATGGAAAGAAAAAAAAAAAATACTGTCAGGAGAGGCGACTTGGCCCGAAATCTGAACTTTTTGTTAACGGCAATGCATACTTTTTCCTCGGTATTTGCCCATCGCAGTCACTTGAAAATTTGGGTCAGGTAGCCGTTATGTGAATTGACAGCAGCTATCTCACAAAAAGATGTTTGCTTATAATGTGACCTTTCCTATCTGCTGTGTCACATTTACGCCACTCATGTTGCTCATATTGTGTCATATTGTACGGTGATTTGATGCTACATAACACAACATGACAAGAGCCACAGTTGACTGCTATTCGCATTTCATTCAGCTTGCTTCCTAACTCAATTCTCTCTGCAGTATGTTTCCTCTGGAAAGTTATGTCGTTGTTGTCTATTTTTTTTCAACATCACCTTTTAAGATGGAGAAAGCGGTTTCCAAAGGCTCCAAAAAATGCATTTTTCATGACTCGCAGCGCAAAAGTTTGGTCACTTCAATCACTTAGGAGCATTTATTGGCCCTAATTTTAAAACTACTAAGGTTATTTCTTGCCCGTGGCAGAAATCTTTAGAGACGCTTGCTTTATAGGTGGAATATTTGAACAAGTTTTCAGGATAGAAATAATAACCAATTCAGACTGAAAACAACTTTAATCCCTTCCATTTCAGAAACCCTACAGCAAAAAAAAAAGGTTATTTACCAAGGCAAATGCTGTTTTAAGGCAAAGCGCTTTAGATGCCAACTACTGATAGCAGAATGTGAGGGAGTACTGTATATATGGCAGAAAAAGAAAACTCGAAAAGAATAAGATTTCCAGATAAAACTGAATCCCACAAGAAATCAACACCATTTTGTAAGACGGTATATATTCCAAAATTGTGAAAGAGGATATGTTGCAATACCTCTGTATATGCTTCAGTTTCTCCAGGATTGTATGGAGCCTTGCTATCTAGTCACCGTTTATATTTGGCTGCCCAAAAGAACTGGAAACAGCTGATCTGTGGAGGTTCACCATGCAAAATCCTCACCAATTTTATATTGATCACCCATCACAATGGTAGCTAATCAATATCTTAAAGGGAAGCTATCATTATTAAGATACCTATTGTTTACATCAGGATTTTTGTGTTGCAAAGTCGAAGTGGAAGACTGTGACCATTACTGATCCAGCCGCAGGCCCATCCATCTGGTCCGTCAAGAGGCACTCTCATCTCATCAGTCCATTAAACCTTTGAAAAGTATGTCCTCAGATATTTCTTCAGCCTCTGTGTCTTGTTCAGTGGTGGTTGGGTTTCCAGCCTACTTTACCTTGGCCGTTTCTCTGAGTATTGAACACCTTGTACTTCTGGGCACTAAGGAGTTTGCAGTTCTGGAATATGAAAAGGATAATGGCTTCCTGGTCGCTTCACATTTTATTCTTCTCAAATCTTTGACAGTTAATGAACGTCTTTTTTTCTCACTTTTTTGTGACCCTGTTGACTATTTGCAGCAAAACATTTAATGGTTCTGTAATTATGCGCCAAAATATTAGCAATTTCAAAAGGGCTGCATCCCCTGTAAGACTTTTAAAAATTATTGACATTTCAGAATCAGTTACATTTCTTTTTTGTCCCATTTTGCCTGATAATACTGCACCTCGATGAAGAGTTTTGTATCCTTTGGCCTCATCCTCCCTCATTACACGAATACACACTTGATTTGCTTCATCCGATAAGCATTCAAGTTTACACAGCTTGGAGTTGGAAAAGTGGCATAAAAATGATAATTTGGTCAAAACATTCAAATAACTAATAATTGAGCACACAGTGTGTGCCATTTATAACACTGTTTTTGTCTTATGTGCTCAAGAGGCCATTGAATTCTTTTATGCACTATAGCCCAAGTGGCACTGCTACCTCTGGACGATGTAGCTCTATGCCCATGCAAGTGTTGGGGATAATTGCACCTTGGGGGCCCACTCTGCAATTTGCAACAACCGATATTCAGATATGGAGAAGGTGTGCTCTGCATATATGAAGCGGGATCCATGTAGCTCTGGTTCTGGTATTGTTATTGAACTGCCACTGTCAGCCATGACAGCAGAAGCTGAGAGGTTGGAAGTGAAAGGTGGTGTCCCTTCCCATGCGATTGCCCCCCATGCAATATTAGTATGGGGTGCCAATAGCATTGTCATAACCGCAAAAGGTCTTTATAGAAGGCCTTGTTTGTACACTTAGGAGACTGATTATTTTTCAGTACTCTGCTTTATTACATTATTACAGTGTGTGGCACAAAGTACCGTATATACTCAAGTATAAGTCGTCCCGAGTATAAGCCGAGACCCCTCATTTTGCCACAAAAAACTGGGAAAACTTAATGACTCGAGTATAAGCCTAGGTTGGAAAATGCAGCAGCTACTGGTAAATTTCAAAAATAAAAATAGATACCAATAAAAGTAAAATTAATTGAGACATCAGTAGGTTAAGTGTTTTTTAATATCCATAATGAATCATGAGCCCCATATAATGCTCCATACAAAATACACCCCATATAATGCTCCATAAAGTTTATGATGGGCACCATAAGATGCTCCATACAAAAATATGCCCCATATAATGCTGCACAAAGGTTGATTATGGCCCCATAAGATGCTCCATAGAAACATTTGCCTCATGCAATGCTGCATAAAGGTTGATTATGGCCCCATAAGATGCTCAATAGAAAATGTGCCCCATACAATGCTGCACAAAGGTTGATTTTGGCCCCATAAGATGCTCCATAGAAAATGTGCCCATATAATGCTGCATAAAGGTTGATTATGACCCCATAAAATGCTCCATAGAAACATTTGCCCCATACAATGCTCCATAAAGGTTGATTATGGCCCCATAAGATGCTCCATAGAATAATATGCCCCATATGCTGCTGCAGCGATTTAAAAAAAAATGACATCCTCACCTCTTGTCGCTCAGGCCCCCGGCACTTGCGATATTCACCTGTCCCCCGTTCTACCGCCACGCGCCGCTGTGTCTTCCGGCTCTCTGCAGTGACTGTTCAGGCAGAGGGCGCGTACTAACCATGTCATTGCACCCTCTGACCTGAACGTCACAGCCAGAGGACACGGAAGACGGAGCCCGGCGGTGGAACGGGGACAGGTGAATATTGCACATTGCTCATCCTCCCCGTCATACTCACCCTCCTGGCGTGGTCCCTGGCAGCTTCTCCAATGCAATGGTTTCCGGGCGCCGGCAGTTTGTTCCAGTGTCCAACTGGTACCGCTCATTAAAGTAATGAATATGCGCTCCACCCATATGGGAGTTGAGTCATGTCCATATTCATTACTTTAATGAGTGGTACCATGTGAATGCTGATCACAGGAAGAACTGCCAGTGCCCGGAGACCATCGGAAAAGCAGGTACTGCGCCGGGAGCAGGTGAGCATGTGACAGCTGCCACGCCTGCGGCTCCCCTTCCCCCACCGACCCCCTGGGACAATGACACAAGTATAATCCGAGAGGGGCACTTTCAGCCTAAAAAAATGGGCTGAAAATCTCAGCTTATACTCGAGTATATATGCTAATCTATAATTTGTACTTTCATGTACTCTAAGGAGACTAGCAAAAGTTTTAACAAAAGCTTTTAATATTTCTTCAAAATAAAAAAATAAAGAAGTTCACATTACTGACTTTTTTCCCCAGAACATAATTAAAGTCTATACAATGAAAAAATATAACATATCTAGTATATATACTGTGTATATATATATTATAATATATTAGTGTGCAATTGCTTGAACAGTTAAATGAAAACAAAAAGTCAAATTGTCAGAATTACTGTTTTTTTCACTTTGCATATCAAAAATAGAATAAAAACAGATTAGAAAGTCATACCCAAAATGGTAATGGTAAAATCAACAACTCATACTGTAAAAAGCAAGCCCTCATACATTTCTATCAACAAATTAAAATGTTACAGTTATGAGACTGCGAGGAGGAAAAAGCAAAGAGGCGTCCTTAAGGACCATAATGGTACAGCCATTAAAGGGGTTGTGCCAAATTTGAAAGTTATCTTTTATCCATGGGACCCACACTAATCCTGAGAATGGGGCTTTGAAGATCTCCGTCTGATTGGAGCAAAGGTCCAACACGTTTTTCTGAATAGGACTGCCAGAGATAGCCGAGTGCTACTATTTTCAGGAATGGGGGAGGTGGGAGTCCTGGCCAATTGGACTCCCTGTGACCAGATAGTTATTCCTTATCCCATGGATAAGGGATAACATTCAATCTTGATACAATCTTTTTAAGTGGGTACCCTTTACATTACACCGATTCTAATAATTATGTCATTTCATACTCTCTCCAAGCTTTCAAGTTTTTGTGGGTTTGTCCCACAAATTGGGTAGCAAAGTGGATAGGGCTAGTACTCAATTGCATGAATATATGTGTTCTTGTGATGTTTTTTGAGCTTTTCTGTGTGATTCTTAAAGTGTTCAGCAATAGGGGATATTGTTGGCAGTTATGATAATAATTATAATTTATAAGTGTTATGATAATTATAACTAGATATATTATGGTTATAATAATCCCATCTTCCAACATGGCTATCAGTAGGTTCGTGCATCCCCTCCCATAGTGGGGAAAATGCTAAAGTGCCAGAAAACAATGCTTCATGGGACCTAAAAGTCATAATGTTAATATAATTATTCTTCTTAAGGCTAGGTTCACATCTGAGAGAATCGGGTTGATTATTCTAATCACTCTCTGATCAAAGTCTGCTGAGAGTTTGATCAGATTGTGATCAAAGTGCAATAGATTTTCTCGGATGAGGAGAAGAAGGAAAAAAATGTCTCCATCTTCTTTATTCTGTTAGTGTGTGGAAATCGGTCTGCACCCTGATGTCTTTCCAGTGCAGTCCGATGTCTTCCATGGACTCATTGATTTGCAAGGCTGAGAGTGAACCAATTGAATCCAACTCAGTCATGCTGCAATTTTTTCCTCTGATCAGCTTGGTCTGAGGAAAATATTGGAAATGTGAATGGCCTCATAGAATAACATTGGTCCTAATGCGTTCCGATGTTTTGTTGGATCACGCTTGAACTGAAAATATAGTTGTCTGCCCTAACATGATGATGGTGCAGACACAGTATGGTGAGTGGGGAGAATGGGGCAGACAGAGAATGGGAAGTATGGGTGTGAATGCAGTATGGGAAGAAAAAGGGGGTCCCGAGGAAGCCCAACGCGAAACGTGCGTCGGGGCTGTTGGGTGGAATAAATAAAGATTTAAGATAAATAAATTAAAACAGCATTGGGACCCCTCTATTCTTGATAACCAGGCTTGCTAAAGCTGACAGCTGAGGATTGCAGCAGCTGTCAGATTTGCTTGGCTGGTTGTCAAAAATACAAGGGAACCTACATCAATTTTTTTAAAATTATTATAGCGCAATTGATGGGTCAATTGGTGCCAGTTTTTCTGGTGTCTGCCCCTAATTTTAGCTATTTTAGCAGCTTTTTGACCCCCTGATTTTGTTGTCTATGCATTTGGTTTTGCATCCCATTGAAGTCAATGAGGTTCGGGTATGTTCGGCAAACTAATCGGCAAACATGTTTTGATGAACATTGGGATGTTTGCAGATCTGAATCGAACCTTGAAAGTGCCACTCATCTCTAATGGTATGACCCCCACAGGACCTTGATCTCAATATCAATGAATCTGTCTGGGATAGCATGAAGAGACAGAAGGATTTGTGCAAACCTAAATCCAAAGAAGATCTAAAGGTACCTTAACACTGAACAACTTAACAACGATAACGATAGTGATCCATGACGTTGCAGTGTCCTGGATAGCGATATCGTTGTGTTTGACATGCAGCAGCGATCAGGATCCTGCTGTGACATCGCTGGTCAGAGCTAGAAGGCCAGCACCTTATTTCGTCGCTGGATCACCCGCTGATATCGCTGAATCGGCGTGTGTGACGCCAATCCAGCGATGTCTTCACTGGTAACCAGGGTAAACATCGGGTTACTAAGCGCAGGGCCGCGCTTAGTAACCCGATATTTACCCTGGTTACCATTGTAAATGTAAAAAAAAACCAAACACTACATACTTACATTCCGGTGTGTGTTGCATCCCTCGCCGTCAGCTTCCCGCACTGACTGTGAGCGCCGGCCGTAAAGCACAGCGGTGACGTCACCGCTGTGCTCTGCTTTACGGCCGGCCTTCACAGTCAGTGCGGGAAGCTGACGGCGAGGGACGTGACACACACCGGAATGTAAGTATGTAGTGTTTTTTTTTTTTTTACATTTACAATGGTAACCAGGGTAAATATCGGGTTACTAAGCGCGGCCCTGCGCTTAGTAACCCGATGTTTACCCTGGTTACCCGGGGACCTCGGCATCGTTGGTCGCTGGAGAGCTCTCTGTGTGACAGCTCTCCAGCGACCACACAATGACTAAACAGCAACGCTGCAGCGATTGACATTGTTGTCTATATCGCTGCAGCGTCGCTTAATGTGGCGGTACCTTAAAGGGAACCTGTCACCCCGTTTTTGAAAGATGAGATATAAATAGTGTGAAATAGGGGCAGAGCTGGGCTTTACATTAGTGTCCTTTTGGTGCCTTTATTCCCCCGGGATGCTGCTGAAATACCTTTGTGAAGTGTCCGTTTTGTCCTGTCAGTCAAGTTGGTCAGGTCGAATGGGCGTTGTAAAATAGCGGTTCCTCCCCCTGATTCTCGGCTTGTCTTTCGTAAACGCGATCTGTGAATAGCACAGATCGCGCTTTTTCTTAGCGCCTGCGCAGTGAATTTGCCTCCGGCGCCTGCGCATTATGTTTTGCCCATCTGTGGGCAAAGCATAATTGACATCATTGCGCATGCGCGGGCCTTCACTTTAGCCGGGGTGCCCCGGAAGTTGTCATATCGGCAAAGTGTTATTCTGGATGCCGTATCTCATCCCACACTGCGAGCGTAAGTTTTGTGCCAAGATCGCTCGCCTGCCTTACGCTCGCAGTGTGGGATGAGATACGGCATCCAGAATAACACTTTGCCGATATGACAACTTCCGGGGCACCCCGGCTAAAGTGAAGGCCCGCGCATGCGCAATGATGTCAATTATGCTTTGCCCACAGATGGGCAAAACATAATGCGCAGGCGCCGGAGGCAAATTCACTGCGCAAGCGCTAAACATAACGCCAACGGCGGAACTAAACTTCGCAGGGAATCGCATGAGGTGGGGGAGGAACCGCTATTTTACAACGCCCATTCGACCTGACCAACTTGACTGACAGGACAAAACGGACACTTCACAAAGGTATTTCAGCAGCATCCCGGGGGAATAAAGGCACCAAAAGAACACTAATGTAAAGCCCAGCTCTGCCCCTATTTCACACTATTTATATCTCATCTTTCAAAAACGGGGTGACAGGTTCCCTTTAAGGTTAAATCTCCAAAATGTTTGAAACAACCTTCCTTCTGAGTTCCTTTAAAAATTATGTGCAGATGTACCCAGAAGATGTGATGCTGTTTTGAAGGCAAAGGGCGATCACACCAAATATTGATTCCATTTAGAGTTCTCTTTTGTTCATTCAATTTGCACCTTGAAAATTGATAAAACTAAGCTCGACTTTTCTATTTTTTAAAGCATTCTTATGTTGCAGCATTTTTTCTACATCTGCCTGGTGCTTTTGCACAGCGCTGTATGTATCATCTAGTTCCGTTGTTTATTACTGACAGTTACATGAAGCAGAAGAAAATCCATTGACATGCATTATATCAATATCATAATAACTGTCATATATATTGTACTTGGGTAGGTATGATACATTACCCAGTACTGTATAGAAAAAGGTGTGATTGCCTTCAAATGTTTGTCACCATAATTATATAGATCAATGTAATGTCATTCATTATATGCAGTCACACAAATGTATAAGATTTCAAGGTGAAAACAAGTTAGAGTAAGCAAGCTGTATTTTTTCAGCATGGATCCTAGCAGATGATGTAGAACCTAACTAGATTGCCACCTTGTACCTGCAGCCATGGTGATCCGATACATGCCGCTGACAACATAAGTGATGAACTTGTTTGCGGGGATTTGTTGACTCAAGCTTGGAAGCATCTGAGAGATTTGCCAAATGACAGGAAGATGCTTATATTCACAAGGTGTGATCGCCTAAGTGTTTGCCTGTGTCTAATTAGCCCGTCTTTGCTGGTTGGTACCTCCACAGCCAGAAGCAGATTGACTCTGCAGGGTTTTAACTGAAAGCTGTGATTGGTGTTACTAACATTTGTTTATTTAATCCAATTTATAACCCAAACCATATTTTTTAGATAAAAGCTAAGTCTGCTTTTCCTGCCTGAGTGGTGTACTCATTAGTTGCTTTTATTCTATATCAATGACTGAACCTTTGTAAATCCTTAATGACCAATGTGTCTGCAAGGGTTTGAAAAGGTGTTGACAATATATCAGTGTAAGGTAATGCTTCACTAAATGAATGGCTATGGGATTTATGCTCTTGTGTTTATATAACACCAGGCCAGGCACAAAATCAGAGTTTATGATATGTTAAGAAATATTAGGTAGAGTCCAAGGTTTAATGTTCAATGACATTGTACAGAATAATAATTATAGATTAAAATTAAACTGATTTAACCCCTTAGTGACGGAGCCAAATTTTTGAAATCTGACCAGTGTCACTTTATGTGGTAATAACTCTGCAACGCTTCAACAAATCCCAGTGATTTTGAGATTGTTTTTTCGTGACACATTATACTTTATGATAATGGTAAATTTAGGTTGATATGCTTTGTGTTTATTTATAAAAAATATCAGAAATTTGAAAAAAATGTTAAAAAATTAGCAATTTTCAAACTTTGAATGATTATCCCTTTAATCCCGATAGTCATACCACAGCAAAACATTAATAAATAATATTTCCCACATGTCTGCTTTACATCAGCACCATTTGCAAAATGTTATTTTATTTTGTTAGCATTTTAGGAGGTTTAAAAATGTAGCAGCAATTTAAATTTTTTTTCAAGGAAATTTACAAAATGTATTCTTTTAGGGACCTATCCATGTTTGAAGTGAATTTGGGGGTCCTATATATATAGGGAAATCCCCACAAGTGATACCATTTTAAAAACAGCACCCCCTGACATATTGAAAACTGCAGTCAGGTAGTTTGTTAACCCTTTGGGTGTTTTTCAAGAATTAATGCACAGTGGCATGAGAAAAATGAAAATGTGTATTTTTACCACATAAATGCCACTAACTTCTGAACAGATTACTACAGCCATCAGACTCTAAGGCCGCTATTTGGTCGTGAATTGCCATGGCAAACATCAGGACCACACAATCATGATCTGAGACCACCAATTGGGATAAAGAGGAAGCCCCCACACTCTGTTAACCATTTATAATGATGTAGTCACTATTGACAGCAGCATCTAAGGGGTTAAATAGATTTGGATGGTGCAAACACTTATCATGGCTGATGCAGCAAGTTGTCAGCTATGGTGCACAGCTGACAGCTACTGGATTGTCACCTGTATGGGGATATAAATCTCTTATATCTCAGGTCAGTTAAAAGGCGTATTGGCGGTCACTAAGGGGTTAAAAAAAAACAATTAAAACTATGGCACAGTTTTAGTGAAGCTATGGTCACATTGTGCTTTCCAGCTTCTGTTTAACATATGCGCCAAGAAAAGCTGCCCATATATTTGTCATCAATATGGGCATGTAGGTTATAGAAAGTTGAAGAAAATGATGATTTGATATCTGCGATCTGATGTTTTATTCAAAAGAAATCCACATTTTTCTTAATATGTAAATGAGTTGTTAAGATCTATGGGCAGGACAAAGATCTCCTTGATATTCTGCCTCCAGAGCTGATTTTAAATGTTAGGTCTCGAGTTCCCACTTCTGCACAGGGGGAATCTCGGGCCGTCTCCGCTGCGGTCTCCCATTTCTATCCAGCCGCAGTGGAGTCTGCTCAGCAGGGACGTTGGTCCCAGCGTCTTTCTCGGTCTCGCTCTGTACAGAGAGTTACTGCTGCTTTTTCAGCTCCTGCCATTAAAGTCAGTGCTGGTCAGTGCTGGTCAGCAACGAGCGGACTTCTCTGGGACTAAGTCCTTATTTGCGCACACTGAGCATGCCCAGGGCAAGATCTCCCGTTGGAGATCGAGGGTCATGTGCTCAGGCTCTGCAGCGCCATATAGTCTGTCATTCACTAGCAGCGGGTTTCGCCTGCACGGTGTACCCCGGACTGCGAACGCATCTATATCATCTTACTTGGTGCGTTCCGCCAGTCCTAACAGTACACTAGCGCCAGGGTCAGGCTAGTGATGACAGACAAACAGCAATCCTTCCGGTATATCCAGCAGCTGGAGGATAGGTTGGCGGCTCTCGAGAGCGCAACCTCAGCTGTGGATGTGACCGCAGTTGCTGTACAGGCTGCCAGCGTGGCTGCAGCAACTTTGTCCATTGCCACCCCTGTTCCGACATTTTCTCGCCTCCCGCTGCCAGAAAAATTTTCTGGTGATAGCAAATTTTGTAGGGGATTTGTGAGTCAGTGCTCTATTCATCTTGAGCTCCTGGCTGCACGCTTCCCCACAGAGCGGGCTAAGGTGGGATTTATTGTATCTCTATTGTCGGACAGGGCGTTGGAATGGGCTACGCCGCTGTGGGAGCGTGGCGATCATGTGGTGCAGAGTGCTCCGCTGTTTTTGAGCACTCTGAAACAGGTCTTTTTAGGACCTCAAGTCACCCATGATACTGCGCTCCAACTGCTGGCATTAACTCAGGGTGAGTCCTTGGTCAGTCCTTTTGCCGTCCAATTCCGCACTTTAGCATCTGAGCTGGAATGGTCGGATAAAGCTCTTATCCCCATATTTTGGAGGGGCTTGGCTGACCACGTAAAGGACGCTCTGGCCACTAGGGATATTCCTACCACACTGGAGGAGTTAATAACAGTCTCCACTCGAATTGATCTCCGTTTTAACGAGCGGAGGTTAGAGCGAGCCCAGTGTAGGCAGAGGTTTCGGCTGGCTCCTACTTTCGCCAAACCTCTGGAATCTCCGGTCCTGGTTCCTGGTTCCTGAGTCACATGAGGCCAGAGAAGGGTCACAAGCGGGATCTAAGTCCCGGACCGCTTGTGCACTCAGGGTCTGTCATGTTTGCCAGCAGTCAGGACATCTAGCCACCAGATGTCCTCAGCGTCAGTGTCTAGTGGTCGTAGGTGGAGGTACACTAGACACGGCGACGTTTGCCTCTAAATTGTCCTTTATGGGGACAATTACTATAGGCTCATTCTCCCACTCAGTAGAGCTCTGTGTGGATTCTGGGGCGGAGGGCAATTTTATGTCTTCTGCCTTCGCCCAACGTCACGCAATACCCCTGGTTATGCTAGCTCAACCAGTAACGGTACGAGTGGTGAATGGGTCGACACTGCCCTCACAGATAACACACCAGACCATCCCTTTTACTCTGTCCATGTCGCCATCTCATCAGGAGATTATTTCTCTGCTCGTCATTCCAGAGGGAATTGATGAGATCCTGTTGGGAATACCTTGGCTACGGTACCACTCTCCTCATATCGAGTGGTCCTCAGGCAGAATTCTGGGATGGGGTGAATCTTGTGGGGGTAGGTGTCAGAGGGAGTGCGTTCAGGTTGCTACAACAGAGGTACCCGCAGATCTATCCTCTCTCCCCAAGCAGTATTGGTCTTATGCAGACGTGTTCTCCAAAAAGGCGGCGGAGACCATTCCGCCCCATCGCCCCTATGACTGTCCTATTGACCTCTTGCCTAGTGCTGAGCCTCTCCGGGGTAGAGTCTATCCGCTATCTCTCCCAGAGATGGAGGCAATGTCACAGTACATCCAGGAAAATCTGGCAAGAGGGTTCATCAGGAAGTCAGTGTCACCTGCTGGGGCAGGATTCTTCTTCGTGCAGAAGAAGAATGTGGAATTGCGTCCATGCATAGACTAAAGGGGTCTTAACGCCATCACCGTTAAGAATAAGTACCCTTTGCCTCTGATATCCGAGCTATTCGATAGGCTTCGGGGAGCAAGGGTATTTACTAAATTAGATCTGCGGGGTGCTTACAACCTGATTCGCATCCGTGAGGGGGACGAATGGAAGACGGCGTTTAACACCAGGGATGGGCACTATGAATATCTGGTGATGCCCTTCGGGCTCTGTAATGCCCCAGCCGTTTTCCAAGACTTTGTGAACGATATCTTCCGGGATATGCTTTCCACCTCGGTCGTAGTCTATCTGGATGATATTCTCATCTACTCTCCAGATATTGACTCCCACCGGAGAGATGTTAGCAAAGTCTTCGACCTCCTACGGGCAAACTCTCTCTATGCCAAGTTGGAGAAGTGTATGTTTGAGCAGGAGTCCTTACCTTTCCTAGGCTACATCATCTCAGCCCAGTGATTGGCTATGGATCCTGCCAAACTACAGGCTGTGATGGACTGGCAGGAACCCCATTCTCTTAAAGCGATGCAGCGCTTTATGGGATTCATCAATTATTATCGCCAGTTCATCCCGCACTTCTCAACTTTGGTAGCTCCCTTGGTTGCCCTCACCAAAAAGGGGGCGAATCCCAAATTGTGGTCTGAGGAGGTCTCCAAGGCCTTTATCTCTATAAAGTCACACTTCGCTAGCGCTCCCATTCTACATCGCCCCGATGTTGATAAGCCATTTATCATGGAGGTGGATGCCTCTTCTGTTGGTGCTGGAGCAGTCCTCTTCCAAAAGGATGCTCAAGGTCGGAAGCATCCATGCTTCTTTTTCTCCAAGACCTTCGCACCAGCAGAGAGGAATTATTCCATCGGGGACAGGGAGTTGCTAGCCATGAAGTTGGCTCTCTCGGAGTGGAGACATCTCTTGGAGGGAGCACGTTTTCCCTTCCAAGTCTTCACAGACCATAAAAATTTGGTGTACCTGCAGACAGCTCAGCAGTTGAATTCTCGCCAGGCCAGATGGTCCTTGTTCTTCTCCCGGTTTCATTTCACCCTCCATTTCCTTTCTGGGGAGAAGAACATTCGGGCCGACGCTCTCTCTCGCTCCGTTGTGTCATCTGCGGAGGAGGAGGAGGAGCCTCGGCTTATTGTCCCCACCGAGAGCTTCGCTGGAGTCTGTGCCCCCGGGCAACACTTTTGTTCCATCTAGTTTGCGACCGGAGGTTCTTTCTTGGGCGCACTCGTCCAGGGTGGGTGGACATTTTGGTACTAAAAGGACATCTGAGCTACTGGCGAGGACATACTGGTGGCCGCATATGGCCCGTGATGTCGCGGAGTATGTTCGGGCGTGTGTCTCTTGCGCCAGGAACAAGACTCCTCGGCAACGGCCAGCTGGTTTGCTTTATCCTCTGCCCGTGGCGGACAGGCCCTGGGAGATGGTCGGGATGGACTTTGTGGTGGGCTTGCCCAAGTCTCGTAACTGCACCATTATCTGGGTGATCACCGACCATTTTTCCAAAATGGTGCATTTAGTGCCTCTTCCACGGCTACCATCTGCACGGGCGTTGGCTGTCTTGTTTATCAAGCATATCTTTCGCCTACACGGTATGCCAGACAAAATTGTTAGTGACCGGGGTCCCCAGTTTGCGTCTCGATTCTGGAGAGAACTTTGTCGTCTACTCAGTATTGAATTAAATCTCTCTTCGGCATATCATCCAGAGACGAATGGGTTGGTTGAAAGGGCCAACCAGACCTTGGTCACATATCTGCGACATTTTGTTTCTGCCAGGCAGGATGACTGGGCATCCTTGCTACCGTGGGCAGAGTTTGCACTTAACAATGCCGTAGCCGACTCCACCGGTCAGACTCCATTCCTCTTAAATTACGGCCAGCATCCGCGTGTTCCTGTGCCCATGCCTGTGTCTTCCGCTGACTCCAGGGTGGCAGACTGGGCTGTGGAGGCACGGGACATTTGGGATCGCATGCAGGATGCCATTCGGGCCTCCAAGGAGAGAATGAGGTCCTCCGCCGATGTTCATCGGTGCCCCGCTCCGACCTTTGCCCCTGGCGACTTGGTGTGGTTCTCCGCCCGTAACATCAGGCTGCGAGTTGAGTCCACTAAGTTTGCTCCTCGCTACTTGGGTCCCTTCAAGGTTCTCGAACAGGTTAATCCCGTGGTCTACCGTCTGGCTCTTCCTCCACGCTTGGGTATCACCGACACCTTTCACGAATCCCTCTTGAAACCCGTATACATGTCCCGGTTTTCCGAGTCATCTGCCGGGACATCGGGTTCGTCTACGGACGATTATGAGGTGAACACTATTTTGGGGTGCAAGGTGGTACGCGGCAAAAATTTCTATTTGGTGGATTGGAAGGGTTATGGCCCTGAGGACAGGTCATGGGAACCTGCTGAAAACATTCGGGCCCCACAGCTCATTGCTGCCTTCGAGCGTAGCGAGGCCCAAGGAGGGGGGGGCCCTAGGAGGGGGGGTAATGTTAGGTCTTGAGTTCCCACTTTTGCACAGGGGGAATCTCGGGCCGTCTCCGCTGCGGTCTCCCACTCCTATCCAGCCGCAGTGGAGTCTGCTCAGCAGGGACGTCGGTCCCAGCGTCTTGCTCGGTCTCGCTCTGTACAGAGAGTTACTGCTGCTTCTTCAGCTCCTGCCATTAAAGTCAGTGCTGGTCAGCAACGAGCGGACTTCTCTGGGACTAAGTCCTTATTTGCGCACACTGAGCATGCCCAGGGCAAGATCTCCCGTTGGAGATCGAGGGTCATGTGCTCAGGCTCTGCAGCGCATTCCATTGGTCCTCTTGGCAGGTCTTGGAAGGGCAAAGTTTCTGTGGCCACTTCCTGTCCTGCAACTATATAAACTGCTCATGACCGCACGGCCATGCGCTAGTGTACAATTATTATGTGTGTGTGTAGATGGATGTATGTCGATGGATGAAAGCTCCTAAGTATCCCTCCCTAGAGTTGTTGACTGCTCGCGGATGATGGTAGCTCTCTAGCGCCCGACTATCCATCTGTATGTTACACACATCACAGCGTCCTATAGCTGTGCCTGCCAGTACGGCGCCGTGCGCTTGCCTTTCGCTTTCCATACCCAAGCCTGGGTGGTTAGTGGCGTCCGTCAGTGCAGCATCGCACGCACTCTTGTGCTCATTTATTACTAATAAGGTTCATTACACACCCAGTTGCGGTGTTGTGCCAGCAAGGGTCTAATCGGACTTCAATCCCTTTCGGGGTTAAGTTCGCTGACTACTTGCTCGCGCTCTATGTGCGGTACCGCGGTCCTGTGACTTAACAGGATCGCTTTCTTCACGTTGGGTGAGGTTTAACCCACGTGTTTATACTTTTAGTACCGCCATATAGTCTGTCATTCACTAGCAGCGGGTTTCGCCTGCACGGTGGACCCCGGACTGCGAACGCATCTATATCATCTTACTTGGTGCGTTCCGCCAGTCCTAACAGGGTCTTACCAGTGTGAGACATGTAATGACTGACAGTATGCTCTCCTTATCTACATGTCTCACACTGCTAATGCCCCCCTTTCAATTAAAATATTCTCTGAAGACAGACTCTCAGGCAGATCTGTGTCTGGCCCATAGATCTTAGCTAGGTATGAGTGAACCCAAACTGTAAAATACAGGGTTCGGACCTGACATCTGTCTGGTACATACCAAACTCCAGACATGAAATTCTTACTGTAAGTCCGTGTGGATTTTCGGGTTCTGCAGCCTAATAAAGCAGGTTGAAAGGCTTCAAAGCAGCCAGTCAACCAGCTTTAAAGGGAACCTGTCATCCCCAAAATGGAAGGTGAGCTAAGCCCACTGGCATCAGGGGCTTATCTACAGCTTTCTGTAATGCTGTAGATAAGCCCCCGATGTATCCTAAAAGATGATAAAAAGAGGTTAGATTATACTCACCCAGGGGCGGTCAGGACCGGTTTTGGTCTGATGGGCGTCGCGGTCCAGTCCGGCGCGTCCTATCTTCATCAGATGACGTCCTCTTCTTCTCTTCGCGCTGTGGCTCCGGTGCAGGCGTACTTTGTTTGCCTTGTTTATGGCAGAGCAAAGTACTGCAGTGCGCAGGCGCTGGGAAGGGTCAGAGAGGACCACCGCCGATGCACTGCAGTACTTTGCTCTGCCCTCAACAGGGCAGACAAAGTAAGCCTGCGCCGGAGCCGCAGCATGAAGAAAAGAAGAGGACGTCATCTGATGAAGATAGGAGGCGCCGGACCGGACCGCGATGCCCATCGGACCAGAACCGGACCGGACCACCCCTGGGTGAGTATAATCTATAATTAAGCAAGGTGAGTTATCCAACAAAAATCAAGTAGAAATAGCAATTGGATACTATAAAATTTAACCTTTAATAGGTTTATTTAAAAATAGCTTAAAAAACTGCAAAAAACTACAAAAGAAAGGGATGGGGGGACCCTGGTGCAATAGTGTGCCCTAATAACCAACACAGAATGGGAAGACAAAAACCAAAATCAAAACACACAAAAATATTAAAAACTGACAGTACTATTTGCCTCTGAGCCTGTGACCTCACAGATCGATTACTGAAACAGGCCTCCACTTATGTGGAAAGCTAGAGTATATCTCTGTATAGACCAACTCCAAATGAGCCAAATTCAAAGAATGCCACAGATGGGACAATTCTCAATGTTTCTTATGGTATGGGTGCATACAAGGTATGTCTCTGTGTAGATTAATGACTTTGCCTGAAGTTGTGAGCCCAGACCTATATCTGATATAGAGTACGTTTATAAACAATTCTTTTGTCCAATCATTTAGTCTTTCAATTTTTTTATTGCCTTTGGCTCTTTATATTATGTCAAGACACTACCTCAAAGTCCATATAGACAATTAACAGCCAATTGCCTGTTCATCATGTCATGAACTATAGTTACTATCAGCAAATGTAGCAGCATATCGGTGAGGCTTCAAAGCCAAAATCATGACCGCAATTATGAAACCATACATATCTAAGGAACCATGCATCCTTATCAATTATTTATGAGCGTCCCCTTATGGTTAAGTTGTGGTCCCTATATCAATTTACCATAGATATTTCACCAAAACGTTGGCATCTATAGAACAGCATAATCTTAAGGAGCCCACTGATGTGGGTGGATCTCACCGCAAGTTGGAGAGACTCTGCCCCGTGTTGGAACTCTCAAAGACGGTGAGGTGAGGTTGAAGCCTCTGCTATGAATAGCGTCTCCCAATGTGTTTCATCATTACAGAATCATCAGGGGAGTATAGTGACCTGCATTTACCGATCTCCCCTATTCTGTGGTATTTAAAGAATAAACCCAGCGGTGCGTCGGGAAGCCCCGCCCCTGGCATGTGACGCGTATGTGGGTTATGCAACGTACTTCTGGTATTCTAGGCGTGCTCGTCCGAGGTAGTGGAACGCAAAAGACCAGGCTGCCTTGAAACGCAAGCGTTCACATAAGCAACGACTATGCGCCCATACGGATCAGTAGTTTATTAACCCCTATACCTATGTTGTGGGACATATGTCACGCTCTGGTGAATATCCGACTATGCAAGACCATCCCAAATTGTGCCGCACATACATGGAAAAATGTCTGAATGTGTATAACAGACCTACATTATGAGCCAGGCACTTAAAATAAGACGGATGATCCTTTTATCAACATCGTCCTATTCACCCTATGACATGATTCAGCATTATCTCAACACTTTTTTAAATGACACCAACAGAAGCGGTCACAGACGTGATGTGCAGATCGCTGGAGATGAAATCAAAATACAGAGTGGAGGATAAATTGGACAAGAAAGACATTAAAATAAGAGTGCTTTATTGATATATACGAAAAGGATTATATGATTACCAATATTGTATATAAAGTAATGAATATTAAATATACTTTAGGATATAATAGTCCTAAATAATTACCATATATATACGGAACACCACCTACCATATATAAAAGATTGATAAAGGAGGGGACGTTTTTGGAAAGGAACCTAATATGCCCTATATATGTACACCTACTCTCCTTGTACCCTACCTATCGTGGAGGTTGGCACCCTAGAAGAAACCTGCGCATGTGGCGCCCCCACTCAACACAGGCTGTCCCAAACTAATTGTCCCGATTGATCCCTAAACCACAGATGGAAAAGTATGGAACTAATAGGGGGTAAGGATAAATTGAATGGGTTCCAAAGATATTAAATTATTCAGCTGAAGTTATGATATATGTTAAAGAAGGGAATATTATGAGAAATTATCCTACCGTTAGATCTGGACCCTGCCTACGCGGGGGTTGGCACCCTAAATACCTGCGCAAGTGGAGCCCCCACTCGTCGGCGGCTATCCCTAAATAACTATCACTATTATATTCCAGGTAGTAAATGTATGAAGAGGTATAATTGGGAGTAGATGTTAAAAAATACTACAGAAAGCAACTGTAGGGTTGGAGCTCATTCATACCTAAAGGTTGGACCGTTCTGAGGGTAAATATCCATCTACTCTCTTTTTGAAGTATCTGTTTGTCCCAATCCCCTCCTCTTATTGGCAGAAATATTTTGTCTATCCCCACAAACATAATCTTTTTAGGATTTCCTTGATGAAAAAGATTCATATGGGTTGCCACTGGAGTTTCTCTTTTGTTGGCAATGTCACGAAGATGCTCACCAACCCTCTTGCGAAACTCCCTTTTTGTCTTTCCCATGTATTCTAAGCCACATTCACAGGTACCATTGTATATGACACCTTTAGTGCAACAAGTAATAAAGTGTCGAATAGAGAAGGTGGTGCCCGTGACGTTGCCTAAAAAGTCCTTTTTAGATGTAATTTAGGCACACGTTTTACACCCCCCACATTTGAAACAGCCCTTAGTCTGATGCATTAAATTGGGCCTGCTCACTGGATGGTAATGGCTGTGAACCAACCTATCACCTAAAGATCTGCCTTTCTTGTAGGTGTAAAAGCCAAATTCAAAGAATGCCACAGATGGCACAATTAGAAAAGAACTATTGGTGCCAAAACCAAGGTCGGAGGAGGAAGGTGTTATTCACTGCATTATTAGGTTTTCTAATGTAGCGAGTGACATTAGGGATGTACTTCTCCAGATGGATTGGGACATAAAGAAACACATTTCCTCATTCCCACTGATCACCTACAAGAAAAGCAGATCTTTAGATGATAGGTTGGTTCACAGCCATTACCATCCAGTGAGCAGGCCCAATTTAATGCATCAGACTAAGGGCTGTTTCAAATGTGGAGGGTGTAAAGCATGTGCCTCAATTACATCTACAAAGGACTTTTTAGGGCACCACCTACTCTATTCGACACTTTTATTAATTGTCGCACTAAAGGTGTCATATACAAAGCTACCTGTGAATGTGGCTTAGAATACGTGGGAAAGACAAAAAGGGAGTTTCGCAACAGGGTTGGTGAGCATCTTCGTGACATTGCCAACAAAAGAGAAACCCCAGTGGCAACCCATATGAATCTTTTTCATCAAGGAAATCCTAAAAAGATTATGTTTGTGGGGATAGATAAAATATTTCTGCCAATAAGAGGAGGGGATTGGGACAAACAGATACTTCAAAAAGAGAGTAGATGGATATTTACCCTCAGAGCGGTCCAACCTTTAGGTATGAATGAGGTCCAACCCTACAGTTGTTTTCTGTAGTATTTTTTAACATCTACTCCCAATTATAACTCTTCATACATTTACTACCTGGAATATAATAGGGATAGTTATTTAGGGATAGCCGCCGACGAGTGGGGCGCCACTTGTGCAGGTATTTAGGGTGCCAACCCCCGCGGTAGGCAGGGTCCAGGTCTAACGGTAGGAAAATTTCTCATAAGGAACATTTAGATACGTATTCCCTTCTTTAACACATACCATAACTTCAGCTGAATAATTTAATATATTTTGTACCCATTCAATTTATCCTTACCCCCTATTATTTCCATACTTTTCTATCTATGGTTTAGGGATCAATAGGGACAATTAGTTTGGGACAGCCTTCGTTGAGTGGGGACGTCATATGCGCAGGTTTCTTCTAGGGTGTCAACCTCCACGATAGGTAGGGTACGAGGAGAGTAGGTGTGCATATATAGGGCATATTAGGTTCCTTTCCAAAAACTTCCCCTCCTTTTTCAATCTTTTATATAGGGTAGGTGGTGTTCCGTATATACAGTTATATGAAAAAGTTTGGGAACCCCTATTAATCAATAGGAAGTATAATGTCTGATAATCCAAATTAGTATTAAACCAAGAAAAATGAAAAAACTAATCTATCCAAAAAACTTTATTAAACCAAATTAGGATAAAAGACTGACACAACACCCAGACCCCTTGCGATGGGAGTGGGTCAATTAAAAAGCCTGGCCCAAAAAAAATTGTAAAGGGCAAAAGGGTGGGAATGACAAAAGGACAAAGTACAAAAACCTATACGTCCCTAAAGATGTCCCCTACCTGTCTGCGGAGGTTGGCACCCTCTTGGACGCAATGTGGCGCCCCCGCTCCTCATCGACTGACCCTTAAAGCCCTATAAGTCCATATAGACGTGTAAGGATACTATACCCCTAACAATACCTAATATGTGGCCTAACCAGACTAGGGACCAACAAATAAAGACAAAACACCAGGTAGTAATTCACCAGTGAAGACACTTGGTCTGACCGTACAACTCCCTATACACTTATGTATGCCGCCTGTAGCTAAGGCTAGTATGCCCTAGGGAGTCCCTAGCCGAGTCACCCTGCCTGTCAGCGGAGGTTGGCACCCTCTTGAATGCAAATGGCGCCCCCGCTCCTCGGCAGCTGCCCCTACTCACCCTAACTGAATCCCTAGAGAGATATGTCGGGATACTAGATCTGGGTGGTGCCTTAGGGGCTACACTAGTGACCCATATAAACGGATCCCTATAACTCGGTCAGACCCTAAAGAACTAACAAAATAACGAAAGTGCTTTAACCAACGATAGCTAACAATAACCAAAATGTGTCTAGTAGCTTAACGGATACAATTTTAAATTTAAATCACAGATGGTCAAGTACCCATATACATATACATTGGTTACAAAAACACAACTGGTGAAAAACATATAAGTTTAAAAAGCCTGAAACACTTATCTGTGTTCAGGTTCCGCCTCTACGCGTTTCCCCCCCATGATGTGTTTCCTCAGGAGGCATATGGGAAAATAAGATTCCTTGTGATTAGATCACATCAGAGATACATGCTGTGCCTGGTTGCAGGTCAGGGATACACTGACCAAAACGCCATTAAATAGCCCCCACCCTGGAAATAAAGAGTTAAGGGCCTAATTGCCACCTGAATGTGCCGCTCGTAAACCATATCACACACATGGGGTCCATAATCAGCCTCCGAACTCACTGTTACAGCGTTCCGGCCGCCATTATTGCTGTTTCCCGGCGTCCTGTCCTCTCTGCGCATGCGCAGGTATCTGGCCCTAGAGGTCCAATTGCCAGGCACCTCACTGCGCATGTGCTTAGGCGCCATGTTCCTGTAGACAGAGTTTCATATCAGGAACAGCCACGCAGGCGCAGTAGCGCCGGCAGGAGACTCCGCCCATGTTAAATAGCGCTACCATTACCTGCGCATACAGCTGGGTGCGATATTCATACCAACCAAATTGCATCAGGAACTGTACAGGCGCCATAGTATCGGCAGATGGCTCCACCAGTATTCAATGACGCTACCATTTGTACGCCACATATGCTCCACCTTATGACTGGCACATTCAGCGCCCTACAAGCAAGGTGGCAATGCTGGCATACTTCTGCTGTTAGTACTACCTATAGGACCCCATAAATGCAACCGCTACTTGTACAGTTACATATACTTTGCCCATCAGTGTTAAGCTGTAGACAACTGCGTTCAACCCCTTTATATATACGGCGGCATTACATATTATACTTGATGTATAGATCACTCAAAGCAGTAACATCCGCAAAAGCATTCAACCACATATGTTCAACTTTATAGCCGGCACATTCAGCGCCCTAAAAACATAGTGGTTATGTAGGATTACTTCTGCCATTAGTGTTATTTAGAGGACCCCATGGATGTAACCGCTAGTTACACAGTCACATGGCCCAACCATATTACACTGCGGACACCTCCAATCGATCCCTTTAGACATGGCGGCACTACACCTTGCTCATATACTTAATGTAAAGATCGCTCAAAGCAATCACGTCCGCAAAAACATTGGTTTATAGTGCTATATTGCCAGCCATATGTAAAATGATTCCTATGCACAGCTCCTATGAGCACCACATACACATAGTTTTGTATACATGTAGACTTTTCATATAAGAATGACAGTGCATATAGATGTGCTTTTATGCATATATCACCATCATGCGATATTAACGTTGTAAAAAGTACAATCAATATATAATATACAGTAACATGTACACGTAATTGGTAAGTATGTGGTGAACTGCGGTATAAGTCAGCAAAGCCCAGCACCCGCAACCACACTATCCTAAGTCCATTATATGTAGATGATCCAGAGTATGCATGTTATGCACCAAATTCCTATACTCTTGTAAAATTTCCTGCAGGCCATCTATTAGGTCTGCAGCGCTGTCTCATTTTTTAATCAGGGGAAGAGGGGAGCGAAGACAGAACTGACGAAAACAATTCACACAAAGCAACCAAACGTAAGCCGCTTATTAAGTCCTCCTGGGGCTACTGACTCCATCCTAAATATCCACTGGGTTTCCTTTTGCAGGATAACCCTATCCCAGTCACCTCTCCTGCCATTCTGATTTATTACTTCCAGAACACAAAAAGAGAGAGTTTTGCTGTCACCCTGGTGTACCTCCCAAACATGCCATGCTACTGGAGTGTCTCTGTTGTTCTTGATATCTCCCGAAACAGGAGGGAACTTGGCTTGATAGACGTATTAATGGTACGTTTAGGTGCGGAAACTGTTCATTCTGTGAGTATATAGCACCATGTAAGAGCTTTAGGAGTGTACAGAATGGGAGAAACTTCTTCTGCAGAGACTTTGCTAATTGTAAGACCACTGGTGTGGTCTATATGGCTACGTGTACATGCCCGAAAAATTATTTAAAGGGAACTGAGAAGGAAAATTGGGGAACACTTGGGAGATATCAAGAACAACAGAGACACTCCAGTAGCATGGCATGTTTGGGAGGTACACCAGGGTGACAGCAAAACTCTCTCTTTTTGTGTTCTGGAAGTAATAAATCAGAATGGCAGGAGAGGTGACTGGGATAGGGTTATCCTGCAAAAGGAAACCCAGTGGATATTTAGGATGGAGTCAGTAGCCCCAGGAGGACTTAATAAGCGGCTTACGTTTGGTTGCTTTGTGTGAATTGTTTTCGTCAGTTCTGTCTTCGCTCCCCTCTTCCCCTGATTAAAAAATGAGACAGCGCTGCAGACCTAATAGATGGCCTGCAGGAAATTTTACAAGAGTATAGGAATTTGGTGCATAACATGCATACTCTGGATCATCTACATATAATGGACTTAGGATAGTGTGGTTGCGGGTGCTGGGCTTTGCTGACTTATACCGCAGTTCACCGCATACTTACCAATTACGTGTACATGTTACTGTATATTATATATTGATTGTACTTTTTACAACGTTAATATCGCATGATGGTGATATATGCATAAAAGCACATCTATATGCACTGTCATTCTTATATGAAAAGTCTACATGTATACAAAACTATGTGTATGTGGTGCTCATAGGAGCTGTGCATAGGAATCATTTTACGTATGGCTGGCAATATAGCACTATAAACCAATGTTTTTGCGGACGTGATTGCTTTGAGCGATCTTTACATTAAGTATATGAGCAAGGTGTAGTGCCGCCATGTCTAAAGGGATCGATTGGAGGTGTCCGCAGTGTAATATGGTTGGGCCATGTGACTGTGTAACTAGCGGTTACATCCATGGGGTCCTCTAAATAACACTAATGGCAGAAGTAATCCTACATAACCACTATGTTTTTAGGGCGCTGAATGTGCCGGCTATAAAGTTGAACATATGTGGTTGAATGCTTTTGCGGATGTTACTGCTTTGAGTGATCTATACATCAAGTATAATATGTAATGCCGCCGTATATATAAAGAGGTTGAACGCAGTTGTCTACAGCTTAACACTGATGGGCAAAGTATATGTAACTGTACAAGTAGCGGTTACATTTATGGGGTCCTATAGGTAGTACTAACAGCAGAAGTATGCCAGCATTGCCACCTTGCTTGTAGGGCGCTGAATGTGCCAGTCATAAGGTGGAGCATATGTGGCGTACAAATGGTAGCGTCATTGAATACTGGCGGAGCCATCTGCCGATACTATGGCGCCTGTACAGTTCCTGATGCAATTTGGTTGGTATGAATATCGCACCCAGCTGTATGCGCAGGTAATGGTAGCGCTATTTAACATGGGCGGAGTCTCCTGCCGGCGCTACTGCGCCTGCGTGGCTGTTCCTGATATGAAACTCTGTCTACAGGAACATGGCGCCTAAGCACATGCGCAGTGAGGTGCCTGGGAATTGGACCTCTAGGGCCAGATACCTGCGCATGCGCAGAGAGGACAGGACGCCGGGAAACAGCAATAATGGCGGCCGGAACGCTGTAACAGTGAGTTCGGAGCCTGATTATGGACCTCATGTGTGTGATATGGTTTACGAGCGGCACATTCAGGTGGCAATCAGGCCCTTAACTCTTTATTTCCAGGGTGGGGGCTATTTAATGGCGTTTTGGTCAGTGTATCCCTGACCTGCAACCAGGCACAGCATGTATCTCTGATGTGATCTAATCACAAGGAATCTTACTTTCCCATATGCCTCCTGAGGAAACACATCATGGGGGGGAAACGCGTAGAGGCGAAACCTGAACACAGATAAGTGTTTCAGGCTTTTTAAACTTATATGTTTTTCACCAGTTGTGTTTTTGTAACCAATGCATATGTATATGGGTACTTGACCATCTGTGATTTAAATTTAAAATTGTATCCATTAAGCTACTAGACACATTTTGGTTATTGTTAGCTATCGTTGGTTAAAGCACTTTCGTTATTTTGATAGTTCTTTAGGGTCTGACCGAGTTATAGGGATCCGTTTATATGGGTCACTAGTGTAGCCCCTAAGGCACCACCCAGATCTAGTATCCCGACATATCTCTCTAGGGATTCAGTTAGGGTGAGTAGGGGCAGCCGCCGAGGAGCAGGGGCGCCATTTGCGTTCAAGAGGGTGCCAACCTCCGCTGACAGGCAGGGTGACTCGGCTAGGGACTCCCTAGGGCATACTAGCCTTAGCTACAGGCGGCATACATAAGTGTATAGGGAGTTGTACGGTCAGACCAAGTGTCTTCACTGGTGAATTACTACCTGGTGTTTTGTCTTTATTTGTTGGTCCCTAGTCTGATTAGGCCACATATTAGGTATTGTTAGGGGTATAGTATCCTTACACGTCTATAGGGACTTATAGGGCTTTAAGGGTCAGTCGACGAGGAGCGGGGGTGCCACATTGCGTCCAAGAGGGTGCCAACCTCCGCAGACAGGTATGGAACATCTTTAGGGACGTATAGGTTTTTGTACTTTGTCCTTTTGTCCCTCCCACCCTTTTGCCCTTTACAATTTTTTTTGGGCCAGGCTTTTTAATTGACCCACTCCCATCGCAAGGGGTCTGGGTGTTTTGTCAGTCTTTTATCCTAATTTGGTTTAATAAAGTTTTTTGGATAGATTAGTTTTTTCGTTTATCTTTGAACCCCTATTAATCTTAAGCTTAATATTTTATAAAAATTGTTTTTTTTCCAACAGCTATTTCAGTTTCATATATCTAATAACTGTTGGACACAGTAATGTTTCTGCCTTGAAATGAGGTTTATTGTACTAACAGTAAATGTGCAATCTGCAATCAAACAAATTTTGACAGGTGCATGAGTATGGGCACCCCACCAGAAAAGTGACATTAATATTTAGTAGATCCTCCTTTTGCAAAAATAACAGCCTATAGTCGCTTCCTGTAGCTTTTAATTAGTTCCTGGATCCTGGATGAAGGTATTTTTGACCATTCCTCTTTACAAAACAATTCCAGTTCAGTTAAGTTTGATGGTCGCCGAGCATGGACAGCCCTCTTCAAATGATCCCACAGATGTTCAATGATATTCAGGTCTGCGGACTGGGACGGTCATTCCAGAACAGTGTAATTGTTCCTCTGCATGAATGCCTGAGTAGATTTGGAGCAGTGTTTTGGATCATTGTCTTGCTGAAAGATCCATCCCCTGCGTAACTTCAACTTTGTCACTGATTCATGAACATTATTGTCAAGAATCTGATGATACTGAGAGGAATCCATGCGTCCCTTAACTTTAGCAAGATTCCCGGCGCCGGCATTGGCCACACAGCCCCAAAGCATGATGGCACCTTTACCAAATTTTACTGTGGGTAGCAAGTGTTTTTCTTGGAATGCTGTGTTTTTTGGCCGCCATGCATAACGCCTTTTTGTATGACCAAAAAACTCAATCTTGGTTTCATCAGTCCACAGGACCTTCTTCCAAAAATAAATTGGCTTCTCCAAATGTGCTTTTGCATACCTCAGCCAACTCTGTTTGTGGCGTGCTTGCAGAAACGGCTTCTTTCGCATCACTCTCCCATACAGCTTCTCCTTGTGCAAAATGCGTTGTATAGTTGACCGATGCACAGTGACACCATCTGCAGCAAGTTGATGCTGCAGCTCTCTGGAGGTGGTCTGAGGATTGTCCTTGACTGATCTCACCATTCTTCTTCTCTGCCTTTCTGATGTTTTTCTTGGCTTGCCACTTCTGGCCTTAACAAGAACTGTACCTGTGTTCTTCCATTTCCTTACTATGTTCCTCACAGTGGAAATTGACAGGTTAAATCTCTGAGACAGCTTTTTGTATCCTTCCCCTGAACAACTATGTTGAATAATCTTTGTTTTCAGATCATTAGACAGTTGTTTTGAGGAGCCCATGATGCCACTCTTCAGAGGAGATTCAAACAGGAGAACAACTTGCAAATGGCCACTTTAAGTAGCTTTTCTCATGATTGCATAAACCTGGATATGAAGTTCAAAGCTCAATGAGGTTAGAAAACCAAAAAAAGTGCTTTAGTAAGTCAGTAAAAAGTAGGTAGGAGTATTTAAAACAAGAAAATGATAAGGGTGCCAATACTTATGTACCTGTCAAATTGTGTTTGAATGCAGATTGCACATTTTCTGTTAGTACAATAAACCTCATTTCAAGGCAGAAACATTACTGTATCCAACAGTTATTAGATATAGCTGAAATAGCTGTTGCAAAAAAAACAATTTTTATAAAACATTAAGCTTAAGATTAGGGGTGCCCAAACTTTTTCATATAACTGTATATATGGTAATTATTGAGGATTATATCCTAATCCCACCAAGCTAAAGTATATTTAATATTCATTACTTTATATACAATATTGGTAATCATATAATCCTTTTTGTGTATATCAATAAAGAACTCTTATTTTAATGTCTTTCTCGTCCAATTTATCATCCACTCTGTATTTTGATTTCTTCTCCAGCTATCTGCACATCAAGTCTGTGACCGCTTCTGTTGGTGTAATTTAAAAAAGTGTTGAGATAATGCTGAATCATGTCATAGGGTGAATAGGACAATGTTGATAAAAGGATCATCCGTCTTATTTTAAGTGCTTGGCTCATAATGTAGGTCTGTTAGACAGATTCAGACATTTTTTCATGTATGTGCGGCACAATTTGGGATGGTCTTGCATGGTCGGATACTCACCAGAGCGTGACATATGTCCCACAACATAGGTATAGGGGTTAATAAACTACTGATCCGTATGGGCACATAGTCCTTGCTTATGTGAATGCTTGTGTTTCACGGCAGCTCGGTCTTTTGCATTCCACTACCTCGGATGAGCACTCCTAGAATACCGGAAGTACATCGCATAACCCACATATGCGTCACACGCTAGGGGCGGGGTTTCCCCAAAGCACCGCTGGGTTTATTCTTTAAATACCACAGAATAGGGGAGATTGGTAAAGCGGCGAATGCAGGTCACTATACTCCCCTTATGATTCCGTAAGGATGAAACGCGTCAGGAGATGCTTTTCATAGCAGAGGCTTCAACCTCACCATCTTTGAGAGTTGACACACGGGGCAGAGTGGAGAGTGTAGGGTATAGAGTGGAGAATGTAGAGAGTATAGTGGAGAGTGTAGAGTGGAGAGTGTAGGGTATAGAGTGGAGAGTGGAGAGTGTAGAATGTAGAGTGTAGAGTGTACAGTGTAGAGTGGAGAATGGAGAGAGGAGAGTGGAGAGTGGAGAGTGGAGAGTGCAGGGTATAGAGTGTAGAGTGGAGAGTGTAGAGTGTAGAGTGGAGAGTGTAGAGTGGAGAGTGGAGAGTGTAGAGTGGAGAGTGTAGAGTGGAGAGTGTAGGGTATAGAGTGGAGAGTGTAGAGTGTAGAGTGTAGAATGGAGAGTGGAGAGTGGAGAGTGTAGGGTATAGAGTGGAGAGTGTAGAGTGGAGAGTGTAAGGTATAGAGTGTAGAGTGGAGAGTGTAGAGTGCAGGGTATAGAGTGGAGAGTGTATAGTGTATAGTGTAGAGTGGAGAGTGTAGAGTGTAGTGTAGAGTGTAGAGTGTAGGGTATAGAGTGTAGAGTGTAGAGTGTAGAATGGAGAGTGGAGAGTGGAGAGTGTAGAGTGTAGAGTATCAAGTGTAGAGTGTAGAGTGGAGAGTGGAGAGTGTAGAGTGTAGGGTATAGAGTGTAGAGTGTAGAGTGTAGAGTGTAGGGTATAGAGTGTAGAGTGGAGAGTGGAGAGTGGAGAGTGTAGGGTATAGAGTGTAGAGGCAGAGTCTCTCCAACTTGCGCTGAGATCCACCCACATCAGTGGGCTCCTTAAGATTATGCTGTTTTATAATAAATGCCAGCGTTTTGATGAAATATCTATGGTAAATTGATATAGGGACCGCAACTTAACCATAAGGGGACGCTCATGAATAATTAATGAGGAAGCATGGTTCCTTAGATATACATGGTTTCATAATTGCGGTCATGTTTTTGGCTTTGAAGCCTCACCGATATGCTGCTCCATTTGCTGATAGTAACTATAGTTCATGACATGATGAACAGGCAATTGGCTGTTAATTGTCTATATGGACTTTGAGGTAGTATCTTTACATAATATAAAGAGCCAAAGGCAATAAAAAATTGAAAGACTAAATGATTGGACAAAAGAATTGTTTATAAACATACTCAATATCAGATATAGGTCTGGGCTCACAACTTCAGGCAGAGTAATTAGTCTACACAGAGACATACCTTGTATGGACCCATACCATAAAAAACATTGAGAATTGTCCCATCTGTGGCATTCTTTGAATTTGGCTCTTTTGGAGTTGGTCTACACAGAGATATCCTCTAGCTTTCCACATAAGTGGAGGCCTGTTTCAGTCCTCTATCTGTGAGGTCACAGGCTCAGAGGCAAATAGTACTGTCAATTTTTAATATTTTTTTGTGTTTTGATTTTGTTTTTTGTCTTCCCATTCTGTGTTGATTATTAGGGCACACTATTGCACCAGGGTCCCCCCATCCCTTTGTTTTGTATTTTTTTGTAGTTCTTTAAGCTATTTTCAAATAAACCTATTAAAGTTTAAGTTTTACAGTATCCAAGTGAGTATAATCTATCCTCTTTTTATCATCTTTCAGGATACATCGGGGGCTTATCTACAACATTGCAGAATGCTGTATATAAGCCCCTGATGCTGGTGGGCTTAGCTCACCTTCCATTTTGGGAGTGACAGGTTCTCTTTAAGGCTTTGGGCACCTATGGCCCCATCACAGCCATGTCATCATTTCAAAAAATGACGCGCAACCCCCCTATTGTTATGACCAGCCATGGGAAAGCAGACAGCTGTGAGCTGGTCTTATTATGCTGGGAAGGGGACATTATCAATTTAGTGTCCCAGCCTATACTTATCAGCCTCCAGATGTCTGCTTTGCCTTAGCTAGTTATTAAAAATGGGGTGACCCTAAAAAAATGATGTGGGGTCCCACCTATTTTTAATAACCAGCTAAGGCAAAGTAGACAACTGGGGGCTGATATTAATAGTCTGGGAAGGGCCATGAATATTGGCCCGTTCCCATACTAATAAGACCAGCCCTCAGCCACCTCAGAAATGGCGCATCCATTAGATGCGCCCATTCTGGCTCTTAGCCTTGGCTCTTCCCAATTGCCCTGGTACATTGGCAATCGGAGGCAATTGGGGTTGATGTCAGGTGTGTAATGTCCAATAACATCAAGCTCAGGGGTTAGTAATGAAGAGGCATCTGTCAGAATTCACGACTAATAATCCCATAGTCAAAAGACAGAAAGACACACACACAAAAGTCCTTTATTTGTAAAAAGCACTCCCTGACAAATTCCCTCATTCCCCCATGTATTAAAAATAAAATACTCCTCTGGCATAATCCAGCATAATCCAAATTGAGGTCCCACAACAATCCCCTTCTTCATCAGCCAGTCTATTGAGCCCTGTTGTAAGAAGATGAGGATCGTCGTGGGACCTCCATTTGGATTATGCCTGATTACACCTATGGATTTTTTTATATATAAATGAGGGAAAGAGGGAATTTGTTCTGCAGTGCTTTTTACAAATAAAGGACTTGTGTGTCATTCTTTGTATTGCGGGGTTAGTAATGGGGGTGCTTGATAGACGACTTCCCATTACCAACCAATGACCTTGATGTCAGTGGACATTACACAGCTGACATCAATCCCAAAATCATTTCCCCAATTGCCAATGCACCAGGGCAATTGGAAACAGTCAAGGCTAAACGCCAGAATGGGTGCACCTAATGGATGTGTCATTTCTGGGGCGTCTGAGTGCTGATTTTATTAGGTTGTGAAAAGGGCAATTGACCCTTCCCAGCCTATTAATTTCAGCCACTAGCTGTCTGCTTTTCCATAGCTGTTATTAAACTTAGAGGGACCCCACGTCATTTTTTTAGCGTCCCCCAATTTTTAATAACCAGCTAAGGCAAAGCAGACAGCTGGAGTCTGATATTAATAGGCTGGGAAGCTAAATAAATATGGACACCGTCCCAGCATAATATGACCAGCTCACAGCTGTTTACTTTCCTGTGGCTGGTTATTAAAAATGGGGGGACTCTAAGTCATTTTTTTTCATTAATTAATTAATTTATTAACAAGTACAGTAGACTACATATGTAAGGCAAGGCTCTACTCCTCCACTTGTACCTCTGCCTTCTGGTTCAAGATTATTATTTTTTAAATTCTAAGTTATTTTAAGTCATTTTCCTATACACATTTGTTTGAAGGGCAATTGTCCTGCTCTTACCCCATTTTGCTGGCTTTTGTAGCCCCCTAGCCCTTGCTACCACCATTTTACAGCACCAAAGTTCGGGTCTCCAGTGACTTATATGAGGTTTGGGTCCAAGGTCAAGTTTGGGTACCCGAACCAAACTTCAGACTCAAGTTCTCTGGAACTCGCCAAACTCCAACTTACACTGGTTTGCTCCTCCTTAATGTGAACAGCTCATTTGCATATTAAGAAGACATGTATTTCTCTGGTATGAAACATCAGATCACAGATATAAAGGTATCATTAAATTCAACTTTCTATGACCTACATGCCTATATAGATGGCTTAGAAGGCATTTTTTTTTGCTGTTGTTTTAATAATGAAGAAAATGTCTAAAATTTGTAACAAACAAATTCTAGTTTGTTATGCCATTCTTTGGAGTTTGTTGAGGCCTTGGTATTGTACACTGAGTTGCCATGTTTATTGATACCATTTTGGGGTACATACAACATTTTGATAACTGTTTATTGTATTTTTATGGTTACTGAAAAAACAGCAATTCTGGAATTTCCATTTTTTTCTCTTCTTTTTGGTACTTAATGTTTACTTTTTTTTAAAAAAAAAGCAATATGAAATATGTTTATTTTTACAGTTTTGTTATTATCTTTTTTTCTAATAGTGGAAGAGGGGGAGTGGTTTGAATTTTTATATTTTTTATTCATCTTTTATATTTCTTAAAACTATTTTTTGCTTAATTTTTTTAGATTCATTTTAGTACTGTACTGCAGTATATAGTATATAGAGAAATTGGCAGACGGGAGCCGGTGTGTGGGGATTTAGCAGCAGAATCTAAATGGTTAAACTGCTCTGGGCCTCTGCAGTTATAGGCAGACACCAATTATGTAACACAACTGTTGTCTGCTGTGAAGCAGCTATCTTGAGCCAGTTTCATACATTTCTTATTGACTTAGGACAAAAATATACATCATAGTTTATAGGGTCAATGAAATAAATATAATTTTGTATCATCTATAAAGTGGAATTGCATTATGGTTATGGTTTTTATTGTACTACCATTCTGCTATGATATGGTCATCGATTTTTTTTCATAATTGCAACATTCAATTTATTTCTTCATAGTGTCGAAAATAGACAGAAATCTTTAATCCCTTCTTTACCGTTGTCAATCTTTTTTTTCCTTACAAATTTTTATTTAAATGGGTTTCAAATAATAAATTCAATATAAGATTATTTACAGTTTTGGCACCCAATCAATTGGTGTCTCTTGGACAATGTAGTAGTAGTATAATGCGTCATTTAGAAACCCGGGAACTTTAAGAGAATGCTATTTCAGTCCCGAAAATTGTACAGCATTGACATGTTGTCAGAATGTCATCTCTTTCTGCTATAACTTGACTTGTTTTTTTTCTTATTCTTCCCACTGGTTGGCACACGGTGCTTCTTTCTAGACTGTCAGAGTGAAATTATACATAAAGCATTAATTAGAAGTACAAAAAAATTCAACCTTCCTTCCAGGTTCTCTGCAAGATATCAAATAAAGATGCACCGGTAACCAAGGAGAGGTCAACGTTTTAATTGTTAAACTTTAACAATTAATTTGGTGCCTTTTGAAATGGAAAAAAAGAGCAAAAGCCCCAGGTATAAAATCGTTGTTAAAAGGCTAAGTATTTTTACAGTGAGTGACAGTCGATGTCTTCTAGTACTGACTTTTCCCAGAGCTCTGTAAATGTCACAGTTCCCTAAGCTTTTAAGGCCACTTTTTCTCCAAGTCCAAATTAATAAAATGAAGTCTGTTCACTCAGTACATTTGGCTCTCTGGCACAGCAGGTAACCTATAAAAAAATGTTTCAAAAATATTGTGCTAATGCTAGGTGCCTACAGACAGCTCGAAATTGAGATGAGAGAAGATTATTGTCCTAACCACCTTGTTACAGTCTAATGTGCCTTTTAAATTGAGTTTTATAATATCACTTTATGACGAAATACAGAATTGTTAAGGTGGGTTTTCATTTTCTTGGTTAATATGCCACAAAATGTTAATAAGAAAAATCTGCTCTCTTTTATTATAAAGCTCATAACAAGTTTCTTAAAAACAGATTTGAATAATATTATTCACCAAAAGGGGTGAACCCCATTTTTGAATCCCTCTCTAGTAAGCCATAAAATTTTACTTTTAATATTGTGTTTAAAATACATATGGGGCATTAATAAAATATTGTCCCTAATCTGTCTGTAAAGTATTAATTTTAAGGTATTCACCTAAGTAATTACAATTGATGCCAGTGTCCCATCACCTGATGTGGTGAAACATGTTGAGGGGACTCGTGCTATAATATGATTTGTCTTATTCTGCTATTAAAGTGATGAAACTCCAAGGTGTCATCAATTGAAATAACATAGGTGAATGAATACCTTAAAATTAATACATTACATACAGATTAGGGACAATATTTTATTAATACCCCATATGTATTTAAAACTCAATTAATAATAAAAGTTACATTTTATGGCTTGCTAGAGAGGGATTCTAATATGGGGTTCACCCCGTTTGGCTAATTTACAATATATTCCTCCAAATCATTTTTTTTTTACCCGTCTTCTGTTTTGGTGTATAATATTATTTACATACAACATTGAGGAACTGTATTTGTGATGCTTTATGTTTTCACGACATAGGTTTTACTACTGCCGATATTTAAAAAACTAGACCTGTTTGTGTTTTCTTTTCCTTTTCTTTACAATTAGATGAAGTTAAAAGTTTTGTATTTTTATCTCTGTTTTCAATAAAATCATACCAGATATCATTTTAAATGCATGACAGTTATTTACAACAAATGGGTAATTTTCCACTAGTGTAGCGGTATTTTTGAAAGAAAGAATAATGCTGCAAACTGAGCTATTTTTGCTTTTAAAATATCAAATAAAAATTTACAGAGAAAGTTGAGAATTCTAAGATGAACAGAATCTTGGGTTATCCTCTTTCCAAGAAATAATTTGTCTTCAATTTTTGGGCTTTGTTGCAAGGAGAAATTATTAAAAGAAGAGGATCAACAAGCAAGGAACTGACTCCTATGAACAAAATTGTCCCTAAAAAAGCAAATACAAGGTTGTTGTCTTAGAATTAGATAGTGTTTAGGAATTAAATATTACTAGTTACTACCTGACAGCTCTGGCTGTGTCTTACTATCTTTGAAAAGGATCTAGCACGTGGAAACCCTATAGGGCAATACTTCTTTTTCCCAACATCTGTCGTTAACACCCCTATACACATTAGTTGATTAGCATGTCCAAAGTAAGATCAGTGGGTTTGGCAGACATTAATTTAAAAGGTAAGACTTTTCCATAGTGGACCATAGAAAGGGTTTAGGGCTAATCTGCAGATTAATAGCATTACAATGCTGTCAGGCTTCCTTATTGAAAATACAGCAACAGGAAGAAAATGAAATGTATTCATCCCGGGAACTGTCGGCTTTTAGTCATAGAGGAGTACCAGGAGTGGCTACAGTCACAGCTCAGTGCACAGTAAGCGGTAGCTACAAGCACGCCCTGGCACTATGATTGACAGTGTGCTATGCAACACATCTGTGCAGATCGAGCTGTCAGTTAAAAGGCCAGGGAATGCTCAGAGTCGCCGCTTAAAATACTGTGAGCAATACTGTAGCTGCTTCAGGCATGACTTTATGACTGAAAGCTGGTGAGTCACGGAAGGAATAAAGTTTATTTTCTCCTGGTAGTCATGCTATTAATAATGGGGTCAGACAGCATTGTAATGCTATTAACCTATAGAATAGCTCTATCTTTGCAGGGTAATAGTGTTTGGGACAATGACAGGTTTTCTTTACACCATACCTACAACCATTAAATGAAGTTACCAGCTTATGGATGGATGGCCTGACATTACTAAATGTCCTAAGTTAAAATTATTTTATAAGTAATAAAAAGAAATAAAGCGGGCTACGAGAGCCATAGCCAGCTCACCGACAGACCACAGGAGCGCGGAAACTTCGTCCTGACCCAGACGTGTAGCAGCAGCGGATGAAGAGAAAAAAGTGTATGTTCCAGCTACTTAAAATTTGAGAAAGTCTTTATTAATCCATATAAAGTATAAAATAGGGCAAATCCTTGCACGCAGTGGATGCGGACAGGTGGAAAAGACAGCTTGAAGCAACGTGTTTCGATCTAAAAGATCTTGATCACATGATTTTTACGAAGGTCGTAACAGCTCACAGCACCATAGAAAAGTAAGAAGTTTTACATACATTAAAACAATCAATTGCACAATACAAATTTTTATAACATTTAACAATAATGATACATAATTTTGTTTTTCTTATTGAGACCAAAAGGGGATCTAGCTTGCAAATTATAGATCCAAAACGCCTCTCTCATTAGGAGTCGTCTTTTTATATCTCTCCCACGATTGGAACATTTAACTTGTTCTATACCCTGAATAGACATTGCTGAGATGTTACCACCATGGCAGGTAACAAAATGTTTTGCAACCATAGAGATGTTTTATTACCAACATTGAAATTGCCAATATCTCTTAAATGTTCGAATATTCTAGTTTTTAATTTCCTTGTGGTGCAGCCCACATACGAGACTCTACAGTCTAAACAATTGATTTTGCACACTACATTTTTACATCAATCTGCTCATCTGTATCCTGTACTTCTTATTGCAGCTGAAATAAAGAGAAAAGCAAAATTAGTGGAAATATAGTCTACTTAGAATCAAGATACCTCACTGTATCAAAACAGGAATAGCAATATGTGAAAGTAATATAAAACTTAACTTTTAATATACATTGGCAGGATGCAAAATGCAAGCAGGAACAGTGTATAGCGAATGCCACAACCAAGTAACGGGAATTGTATACCGGAACATCTGCACAGCTTATGGGCTAAGTCCTCCTAAGTCCAGGTGGGAGACCCCAGAAAAAGTGGTGGAGAATGAACGGACTAAAATCCTGTGGGACTTCAAGATCCAGATGGATAAGCAGTTGTTGGCTAACCAACCAGACATTGTGATAGTAGGCAAGGATCAGAAGACAGCAATGATAATAGATGTGGCAGTGCCAAGTGACAGCAACATCAGAAAGAAGGAATATGAGAAGTTGAAGAAATACCAGGGCCTCAAAGGAGAAGAACTGTAGAAGGTGTGGAAGGTGAAGGCAACAGTGATTCCATTGGTGATAGGGGCACATGGAGCAGTGACCTCTAAGTTGGAAGAATAGCTACAACAGATCCCAGGAGCAACATCTGAGCTCACTTTCCAGAAAAGTGCAATGCTGAGAACAACTAAGATCCTGCACAGAACCCTCAAACTCCCAGACCTCTGGTAGAGGACCCGAGAATGAGAAAGGACAACAAAACCACCCTCATTGGGTGTGTGAAGGAAGTTGTTTTATATATATATATATCTAATATATAAAGCTGAATGTGTGTATGTGTGTGTGTATGTGTGCATGTATGTCCGGGATTGGCATCTGCACCGTCGCAGCTACAGCCACAAAATTTTGCACAGTCACACGTCTGGACCCCGAGAGCGTCATAGGCTACGTTGTGAGGTGAAATTTTAACCCCGCACTTTCCAATTCACCAAACAATTTTGCCCCTATCTACATAATGGGGAAAAAAGTGAAAGGAAAAGTGTTGGAGGCGTCGCAGCTACAGAAACAAAATTTTGCACAGTCACACGTCTGGACCCTGAGAGCATCATAGGCTACGTTGTGAGGTGAAATTTTAACCCCGCGCTTTCCAATTCACCAAACAATTTTGCCCCTATCTACATAATGGGGAAAAAGTGAAATGAAAAGTATTGGAGGCGTCGCAGCTACAGCCACAAAATTTTGCACAGTCACACGTCTGGACCCCGAGAGCGTCATAGGCTATGTTGTGAGGTGAAATTTTAACTCCGCGCTTTCCAATTCACCAAACTATTTTTCCCCTATCTACATAATGGGGAAAAGTGAAAGGAAAAGTGTTGGAGGCAAATTGACAGCTGCCAGATGTGAACAAGGGGGACTTAAAGAATGAGAGCGATGGCGCAAAAGAGTATATACCAATCAGTTGCTAAGGTGGGGCCCCGACATGGGATACTCACCACACACGGGGATATGAACACACACACAAAATGCGCCACACACCACCACGTGCTTGAACACATATACCACCCTCAGCACACATTTCACCACACATACACCAACCTCGTCACATAAAAGTCGAAACACAAATGTCGCCACTCAAAACTCGCCACAAGTGCAAAACTCACCTCATGGAAAACTCGCCACACGCAAAACTTGCACACGCGGAAAAATTGCCACATGCACAAAATTTGCAACACATGCAAAAGTTGCCTCACACAAAACTTGCACATACTCAAAAGGCACCAGACATAAAACTCACCACGCGCAAAACTCGCCATGCGCAAAACTTGCTGCACACAACTTGCTACACTAACCTGTCACATGCAACTCGACACACAAAAAGTTGCTACACGCATGTTGCCACACAAAACTCATCCCACAAAAGTCGCTACATGCATGTCGCCACACGCAACTCAACACACACAACTTGACAAACGAAACTCGCCCTAAAACACACACAAGTCTGGTATTATCTTCAAAAATAAAAATCTGATTAATAAGCAGACAAACTACAAGAGCAACAAATGTACCATATAGGAAATACGGCAGCTGTCAGTCACATGACCTGTATATTATGTGTATTATGTGTGAGCTAATATATACTGCCAGGGGGAGGGCTTCCTGTTGGCTGGGGATTTATCAGGCTGCCAATTTAGCTTACAAATACTGAGGTAAAAATACTGACCAAATAACATGTGAAAGCGGTCTAATACAGGAGGAGATGACACACAGGTATATACTATATACAGGGGAGATGACACACAGGTATATACTATATACAGGAGAGATGACACACAGGTATATACTATATAGAGGAGGAGATGACATACAGGTACATATATATACAGGAGGAGATGACATACAGGTATATACTATATACAGGAGCAGATGACCTACAGGTATATCCTATATACAGGAGGAGATGACATACAGGTATATGCTATATATAGAAGATGACATACAGGTATATACTATATACAGGAGGAGATGACACGGATATATGCTATATACAGGGGAGATGACACACAGGTATATACTATATACAGGAGGAGATGACATACAGGTATATACTATATATAAGAGGAGATGACATACAGGTATATGCTATATACAGGGGAGATGACACACAGCAGGTATATACTATATACAGGGGAGATGACATACAGCTATATACTATATACAGGAGATGACATACAGGTGTATACTATATATAAGGGAGATGATAAACATGTATATACTGAGGTGAAAATGAGAGGTGTGAGGTGAAAATGAAGAGGTGTGAGTGCAAAATGAGAGGAGTGAGGGAAAATAGTGGAGTGATCAGAAAATGACAGATGTGAGGTCGAAATGACAAGTGTTAGGGGGGAATGAGAGGAGTGAGGAGGAAAATAAGGTGTGAGGGGGAAAATAAGGAGTGAGGGGGAAAATAAGGAGTGAGGGGGAAAATAAGGAGTGAGGGGGAAAATAAGGAGTGAGGGGGAAAATAAGGAGTGAGGGGGAAAATAAGGAGTGAGGGGAAAATAAGAAGGGAGGGGGAAAATAAGGAGTGAGGGGGAAAATAAGGAGTGAGGGGGAAAATAAGGAGTGAGGGGGAAAATAAGGTGTGAGGGAGAAAATGAGAGGTGTGAGGGAGAAAATGAGAGGTGTGAGGGGGAAAATGAAAGATGTGATTGGGAAAATGAGAGGCGTGATGGGAAAATAAGAGAAGTGTGGTGCTATAACTAACCACAGATATTTACTATGCCCAGGCAACGCAAGGCTCTTCAGCTAGTATATATATAAGATAATAAAGTGCTGCTTGGGAATAGGATAGAGTTGATGGATTGAGATTTGTCTCTCTTAATTAAAAGCAAAAATCTGATCTTAACTGCTCTTCAGTAAGGCGTTTCAGAACATAACAATGAAAGGTATTGTGTTTCTGCTCCACTGAGGCCCAATAGGACAGTTAATCCTCTATCAAAAGGTCCATTGCAAAGAAGCAGACAACTGTATCCTAATGCTGGATATTATTTAGGACAATTAAATATTAATTAGCTGCTAGTGACATACCGTATATACTCGAGTATAAGCTGACCCAAGTATAAGCCGACCCCCCTAATTTTGCCACAAAAAACTGGGAAAACTTAATGGCTCAAGTATAAGCCTAGGGTGGAAAATGCAGCAGCTACCGGTAAATTTCAAAAATAAAAATAGGTACCAATAAAAGTAAAATTAATTGGGATATCAGTAGGTTAAGTGTTTTTGAATATCCATATTGAATCAGGAGCCCCATATAATGCTCCATACAGTTCATGATGGGCGCATAAGATGCTCCATATTAAAATATGCCCCTATAATGCTGCACAAAGGTTAATAATGGCCCCATAATATGCTCCATAGACACATTTGCCCCATACAGTACTGCATAAAGGTTAATAAGGGCCCCATAACATGCTCCATAGAGACATTTGCCCAATATAATACTGTTCAAATGTTGATTATGACCCAATAAGATGCTCCAGAGAGATTTTTGCCCCATATAATGCTGCACAAATGTTGATTATGGCCTCATAAGATGCTCCATAAAGATATTTGCCCCACGTAGTGTTGCACAAAAGTTAATTATGGAACCATAAGATTCTACATAGAGATATTTGCCCAATATAGTGCTGCACAAATGTTGATTATGGCTCCATAAGATGCTTCATAAAGATATTTGCTCCACATAGTGCTGCACAAACGTTGATTATGGCCCCATAAGATGCTCCATAGAGATATTTGCCCCATATAGTGCTGCACAAACGTTGATTATGGCCTCATAAGATGCTCCATAAAGATATTTGCCCCATATAGTGCTGCACAAAAGTTAATTATGGAACCATAAGATGCTCCATAGAGATATTTGCCCCATATAGTGCTGCACAAACGTTGATTATGGCCCCATAAGATGCTTCATATAGAGATATTTGCCCCATATAGTGCTGCACAAACGTTGATTATGGCCTCATAAGATGCTCCATAGAGATATTTGCCCCATATAGTGCTGCACAAATGTTGATTATGGCCCCATAAGATGCTCCATAAAGATATTTGCCTCATATAGTGCTGCACAAACATTGAATATGGCCCCATAAGATGCTCCATAGAGATATTTGCCCCATATAGTGCTGCACAAATGTTGAATATGGCCCCATAAGATGCTCCATAGAGATATTTGCCCCATATAGTGCTGCACAAACGTTGAATATGGCATCATAAGATGCTCCATAGAGATATTTTCCCCATATTCTGTTGCTGCAATTTAAAAAAAAATGACATACTCACCTCTCGTCGCTCAGGCCCCCGACACTTGCAATACTCACCGGCCCTCTTTCCAGCGCCGCTGTGTCTTCTGCGTCCTCTGCACTGACGCTCAGGCAAAGGGTGCGGACTACCCACGTTATCGCGCCCTCGGACCTGAGCGTCACTGCAGAGGACGCGGAAGATGGAGCTGCCCCCAGATTGCGGACAGGTGAATATCGCGCAGTGCTCCCCCTCCCCATTATACTCCCCTGCTCCTGGCGCAGTCCCTGCATCTCTGGTCACCGGGTGCTGACAGCTTCTTCCAGTGTTGAGCGGTCACCGTTACTGCTCATTACAGTAATGAACATGCGGCTCCACCCCTATGGGAGTGGAGTCTGGTCCATATTTATTACTGTAATGAGCGGTACCATGTGACCGCTCAACCATGGAAGAAGCTGTCAGTGCCCAGAGAAAAGAGATTCAGGGACTTCGCCAGGAGCAGGTAAGTATGTCACAGCCGCCACTCCCCCTCCCCCGTCGACCTCCCAGGGACAATGACTCGACTATAAGCCAAGAGGGCACTTTCAGCCTAAAAAAATGGGCTGAAAATCTCGGCTTATACTGGAGTATATACGGTAAATATCAGCGCAAGTCATTTATCCTTTTAAAAAGACAAAATACAATCTCCCAAGAGATCAGCTGACAATGGTCAGACTCAATGACTCCAATAGACAAAATAACTTAGTCAGAAATATATGGTTAAAAAATACACACTCAATGACTCCAAATGCCAAAGTAATGTTTTCGGGGCCAGAGCTTTTGGAGAATTCGCCTAACGCAGCCCCTACAGGGACCTATATGGCTAGATTACAAAAAAAACTCATCCTCCAGGTTCTACTCTTCCAGGATGTGCATCCCCACCTACATCAAAGAACAATGAATGGATAAGAATATTCCTATTTGTTTATAGCTAAGAGTGTGTTTCTATATATTCCAATATATATATATATATATATTTATATACTGCTCAAAAAATAAAGGGAACACTGAAATCCCACATCCTAGATATATCACTGAATGAAATATTTCAGTTGCAAATCTTTATTCATTACATAGTGGAATGTGTTGAGAACAATAACACATAAAGATGATCAATGTAAATCAAAATGAAAATCCCATGGAGGTCTGGATTTGGAATAATACTAAAAATCAAAGTGGAAAATTAAATTACAGGCTGATCCAACATCAGTGGAAATGTCTCCAGACAAGGAAATGATGTTCAGTTGTGTGTGTTTCCTCCATGTGCCTGTATGACCTCCCCTACAATGCCTGGGCATGCTCCTGATGAGGGTCTCCTGAGGGATCTCCTCCCAGAACTGGACTAAAGCATCTGCCAACTCCTGGACAGTCTGTAGTACAACGTGATGCTGGTGGATGGTGCGAGACATGATGTCCCAGATGTGTTCAATTAGATTCAGGTCTGGGGAATGGGCGGGCCAGTCCATAGCTTCAAAGCCTTCATCTTGCAGGAACTGCTGACACACTCCAGCCACATGAGGTCTGGCTTTGTCCTGCTTTAGGAGGAACCCAGGGCCAACCGCACCAGCATATGGTCTCACAAGGGTTCTGAGGATCTCATCTCGGTACCTAATGGCAGTCAGGCTACCTCTGGCGAGCACATGGAGGGCTGTGCGGCCCTCCAAAGAAATGCCACCCCACACCATTACTGACCCACTGTCAAACCAGTCATGCTGAAGAATGTTGCAGGCAGCAGATCGCTCTCCACGTCTGTCACATGTGCTGATCTGTGAAGAGCACAGGGCGCCAGTAGTGAATTTGCAGGTCCTGGTGTTCTGTGGCAAATGCCAAGTGTCCTGCATGGTGTTGGGCTGTGAGCACAACACCGATCTGTGGATGTTGGGCACTCAGACCATCTTCATGGAGTCAGTTTCTAACCATTTGTGCAGACACATGCACATTTGTGGCCTGCTGGAGGTCATTTTGCATTGCTCTGGCAGTGCTCCTCCTATTCCTCCTTGCCCAAAGGTTGAGGTAGTGGTCATGTTGCTGGGTAGTTGCCCTCCTACGGCCCCCTTCATGTCTCTTGGTGTACTGGCCTGTTTCCTGGTAGTGCCTCCAGCCTCTGAACACTACGCTGACAGACACAGCAAACCTTCCCCACCTGCAGAACCACTCCTTTATTGAGTGTGTCTTGATAATTGCCAATAATTTCCATCTGTCGTCTATTCCCTTTACACAACAGCATTTGAAATTGATTGTCAATCAGTGTTGCCTTCTAAGTGGACAGTTTGATTCCACAGAAGTTTGATCTACTTGGAGTTATATTCTGTTGTTTAAGTGCCCCCTTTATTTTTTTAGCAGTATATATATATGGACACACCCTCTCATTTACATTTTTTTCTGTGTTTTCATGACTATGAAAATTGTACATTAACACTGAAGGCATCAAAACTAAGAATTAACACATGTGGAATTATATACTTAACAAAAAAGTGTGAAACAACTGAAAATATGTCTTATATTCTAGGTTCTTCAAAGCAGCCACCTTTTGCTTTGATGACTGCTTTGCACACTCTTGGCATTCTCTTGATGAGCTTCAAGAGGTAGTCACTGGGAATGGTTTTCACTTCACAGGTGTGCCATGTCAGGTTTAATAAGTGGGATTTCTTGCCTTAAAAATGGGGTTGGGACCATCAGTTGTGTTGTGCAGAAGTCTGGTGAATACACAGCTGATGGTCCTACTGAATAGACTGTTAGAATTTGTATTATGGCAAGAAAAAAGCAGTTAAGTAAAGAAAAAGGAGTGGCCATCATTACTTTAAGAAATGAAGGTCAGTCAATACAAAATATTGGGAAAACTTTGAAAGTGTCCCCAAGTGCAGTTGCAAAAACCATCAAGCGCTACAAAGAATCTGGGTCACATGAGGACTGCCCCAGGAAAGGAAGACCAAGAGTCACCTCTGCTTCTGAGGATAAGTTTATCTGAATCACCAGCCTTAGAAATCGCAGGTTAACAGCAGCTCAGATTAGAGACCAGGTCTATGCCACACAGAGTTCTAGCAGCAGCCACATCTCTACAACAACTGTTAAGAGGAGACTTTGTGCAGCAGGCCTTCATGGTAAAATAGCTGTTAGGAAACCACTGCTAAGGACAGGCAACAAGCAGAAGAGACTTGTTTGGGCTAAAGAACTCAAGGAATGCACATTAGACCAGTGGAAATCTGTGCTTTGGTCTGCTGAGTCCAAATGTGAGATCTTTGGTTCCAACCACCGTGTCTTTGTGCGACGCAGAAAAGGTGAACGGATGGACTCTACATGCCTGGCTCCCACCGTGAAGCATGGAGGAGGAGGTGTGATGGTGTGGGGGTGCTTTGCTGGTGACACTGTTTGGGATTTATTCAAAATTGAAGGCGTACTGAACCAGCATGGCTGCCACAGCATCTTGCAATGGCATGCTATTCCATCCGGTTTGCGTTTAGTTGGACCATCATTTATTTTTCAACAGGACAATGACCCCAAACACACCTCCAGGCTGTGTAGGGCTATTTGACCAAGAAGGAGAGTAATGGGGTACTACGCCAGATGACCTGGCCTCCACAGTCACCACACCTGAACCCAATCGAGATGGTTTGGGGTGAGCTGGACCGCAGAGTGAAGTCAAAAGGGCCAACAAGTGCTAAGCATCTCTGGGAACTCCTTCAAGATTGTTGGAAGACCATTCCCGGTGACTACGTCTTGAAGCTCATCAAGAGAATGCCAAGAGTGTGCAAAGCAGTCATCAAAGCAAAAGGTGGCTACTTTGAAGAACCTAGAATATGAAACATAATTTCAGTTGTTTCACACTTTTTTGTCAAGTTTATAATTCCATATGTGTTAATTCATAGTTTTGATGCCTTCAGTGTGAATGTCCAATTTTCATAGTCATGAAAATACAGAAAAATCTTTAAATGAGAAGGTGTGTCCAAACTTTTGGTATGTACTGTATATATATATATATATTTTTGACCACATACTGTATTAAACTGTCTATTTCTGGTCAGGCTACTTCGGCTGTTTGAGTCATTGAGTCTGACCATTGTCAGCTGATCACTTGAAGATTATTTTAGTCATTTTACAAGGATAAATGACTTGTGATGACATTTAGGTCAATAGCAGCTAATAAACGTTTAATTGTCCTAAAAAAACATCCAGCATTAGGATACAGTTGTCTTCTGGTTTGCAGTGGACCTTGAAGGGCAGTTAAGGTCATATTTTTGTTTTTAGCAAAGAGAGACAAATCTCCATCCATCAACAAAAAGGTCACTTATTCCTTGGCTGGGGAATCTGTCCTCTTTATAGGCAGCACTTTATTATCTTATACTGTATATTATTAAAAGTTACTCTCACATATTGATGTTCCTGCAGGCGAAATAACATAATCAAACTACTGATCAGAACACTCTTGAAGATACCTGCTAATGGTCAGGCAGCCCCATAAGCAACATCTTGTTGGCTGATCACGCCAGAACTCAAATTTCACCTTACCCATCTATACAGTTACCCTCCAATCACATATAACTATGGCTTATTTAGAAGTTCAGTTTAATCTCTTTATAGTAAAAAGCCTGCTTTGAAAATTACTTGGTCTTTGATGGGAAAGAGTCTTTGAAGTATTTGCTTTCCCCACAACTATGTACTGTATTGGACCTCATACAGAAGTCCATGTTGCACATACTCGATCTATTCATGTTTTTCATGGATCTAGCACATGCTCATTATAGTCTATGGTGGAATTAACATGTTCGTGTTTGTTAGGGCTAGCGGAACGCACCAAATAATAAGACAGATAGAGTATGGTGCGTTCGCAGCCCGGGGTCCACCGTGCAGAGATGGAACCTGCTGCCAAGTAATGACGGACTATATGGCGGTACAAAGTGAATACACACATGGGCTAACCTCACCCTGTGTGAAGGAAGCGAACCCTGTTACGTCACAGGGCCGTGGTACCGCACCAAGAGCGCAAGCAACGAGTCTCAGAACTCAATCACAAGACACAGGATTTGAGTACATAGACCTCATGCGCTCGACACCGCTACTGAGGTGTCAGAGTGACAGCAATAGAAGCACGAGAGTGCATGCAGTGCCGCACTGGTGAACGCCACTAACCACCCAGGCTTGGGTCAGGAAAGCGCTGTGAAAGCACAAGGCGCCGCACTGGTGGTCACAGCAATAAGACGCTGTATTGTGTGTTTACGTGCTGATGGCTAAGTCGGGCGCTAGATAGCAAACATACACCTTCCGCAAACAGTCATCCAATAGGGAGGGTTATTTAAAGAGCGACTTTCACTCACAACACACACACATTTACAAATGTACACTAGCGCATGGCCGTGCGGTCATGCGCAGCTTATATAGTTGCAGCACGTTCAGGACCTTCCAATAAAGGACCAATGGGAAGCTGCTACCAAAGTTTTGCCCTTTCAGGACCTTCCTGGAGGACCAATGGGATGTGCTGCAGTACCTGAGCATGTGACCCTCGATCTCCAATGGGAGATCTTCCCCTGGGCATGCTCAGAAAGAGAAAAGCAGGACTTAGCCCCAAAAGCATCTGCTCGCCGCTGCCCAACACTGACTTCAATGGCAGAAGCAGGAAAAGCAGCAGTAACTCTTTGTACAGAGTGAGACTGAGCAAGACGCTGGGACCGACGTCTCTGCTGAGCAGACTCCACTGCGGCTGGATAAGAATGGGAGACAGCAGCGGAGATGGCTCGAGATTCCCCTTGTGCAGAAGCGGGAACTCGACACCTAACATTACCCCCCCTCCTTGGGCCTCGCTACGCTTGAAGGCAGCAATGAGCTGTGGGGCCCGAATGTTTTCAACAGGCTCCCAGGACCTGTCCTCTGGGCCATAACCCTTCCAATCCACCAGATAGAACTTTTTGCCACGTACCACCTTGCACCCCAAAATAGCGTTCACCTCGTAATCGTCCGTAGACGAACCCGATGTCCCGGCAGATGACTCGGAAAACCGGGACATGTATACGGGTTTCAAGAGGGACACATGAAAGGTGTCGGTGATACCCAAGCGTGGAGGAAGGGCCAGACGGTAGACCACAGGGTTAACCTGTTCAAGGACCTTGAAGGGACCCAAGTAGCGAGGTGCAAACTTAGTGGACTCAACATGCAGTCTGATGTTACGGGCGGAGAGCCACACTAAGTCGCCAGGAGCAAAGGTCGGAGCGGGACGCCAATGAGCATCGGCGGAGGACCTCATTCTCTCCTTGGAGGCCCGAATGGCATCCTGAGTGCGGTCACAAATGTCCCGTGCCTCCACAGCCCAGTCTGCCACCCTGGAGTCAGCAGAAGACACAGGCATGGGCACAGGGACACGCGGATGCTGGCCATAATTTAGGAGGAATGGAGTCTGACCGGTGGAGTCGGCTACAGCATTGTTAAGTGCAAACTCTGCCCACGGTAGCAAGGATGCCCAGTCATCCTGCCTGGCAGAAACAAAATGTCGTAAATATGTGACCAAGGTCTGGTTGGCCCTCTCTACCAACCCATTCGTCTCGGGATGATATGCCGAAGAGAGATTCAACTCAATACTGAGTAGACGACAAAGCTCTCTCCAGAATCGAGACGCAAACTGGGGACCCCGGTCACTAACAATTTTGTCTGGCATACCGTGTAGGCGAAAGATATGTTTGATGAACAAGACAGCCAACGCCCGTGCAGAAGGTAGCCGTGGAAGAGGCACCAAGTGCACCATTTTGGAAAAATGGTTGGTGATCACCCAGATAATGGTGCAGTTACGAGACTTGGGTAAGCCCACCACAAAGTCCATCCCGACCATCTCCCAGGGACTGTCCGCCACCGGCAGAGGGTAAAGCAAACCAGCTGGCCGTTGCCGAGGGGACTTGTTCTTGGTGCAAGAGACACACGCCAGAACATATTCTGCGACATCACGAGCCATATGCGGCCACCAGTATGTCCTCGCCAGTAACTCAGATGTCCTTTTGGAACCAAAATGTCCACCCACCCTGGACGAGTGTGCCCAAGAGAGAACCTCCGGTCACAAACTGGATGGTACAAAATTATTGCCCGGAGGCACAGACTCTAGCGAAACCAGGGCCACAGTTCTCAAGCTCTCGGTGGGGACAATAAGCTGAGGCTCCTCTTCCTCCTCCGCAGATGACACAACGGAGTGAGAGAGAGCGTCGGCCCAAATGTTCTTCTCCCCAGAAAGAAAATGGAGGGTGAAATGAAACCGGGAGAAGAATAAGGACCATCTGGCCTGGCGAGAATTCAACCGCTGGGCTGTCTGCAGGTACACCAAATTTTTATGGTCTGTGAAGACTTGGAAGGGAAAACGTGCTCCCTCCAAGAGATGTCTCCACTCCGAGAAAGCCAACTTCATGGCTAGCAACTCCCTGTCCCCGATGGAATAATTCCTCTCTGCTGGTGAGAAGGTCTTAGAAAAGAAGAAGCAAGGATGCTTCCGACCTTGAGCATCCTTTTGGAAGAGGACTGCTCCAGCACCAACAGAAGAGGCATCCACCTCCATGATAAATGGCTTATCAACATCGGGGCGATGTAGGATGGGAGCGCTAGCGAAGTGTGACTTTATGGAGTTAAAGGCCTTGGAGACCTCCTCAGACCACAATTTGGGATTTGCCCCTTTCTTGGTGACGGCAACCAAGGGAGCTACCAAAGTTGAGAAGTGCGGAATGAACTGGCGATAATAATTAATGAACCCCATAAAGCGCTGCACCGCTTTAAGAGAATGGGGTTCCTGCCAGTCCATCACAGCCTGTAGTTTGGCAGGATCCATAGCCAATCCCTGGGCAGAGATGATGTAGCCTAGGAAAGGTAAGGACTCCTGCTCGAACATACACTTCTCCAACTTGGCATAGAGAGAGTTTGCCCGTAGGAGGTCGAAGACTTTGCAAACATCTCTCCGGTGGGAGTCAATATCTGGAGAGTAGATGAGAACATCATCCAGATAGACTACGACCGAGGTGGAAAGCATATCCCGGAAGATGTTGTTCACAAAGTCTTGGAAAATGGCTGGGGCATTACAGAGCCCGAAGGGCATCACCAGATATTCATAGTGCCCATCCCTGGTGTTAAAAGCCGTCTTCCATTCGTCCCCCTCACGGATGCGAATCAGGTTGTAAGCACCCCGCAGATCTAATTTAGTAAATACCCTTGCTCCCCGAAGCCTATCGAAGAGCTCAGATATCAAGGGCAAAGGATACTTATTCTTAACGGTGATGGCGTTAAGACCCCTGTAGTCTATGCATGGACGCAATTCCCCATTCTTCTTCTGCACGAAGAAGAACCCGGCCCCAGCAGGTGACACTGACTTCCTAATGAATCCTCTTGCCAGATTTTCCTGGATGTACTGTGACATTGCCTCCGTCTCCGGGAGAGATAACGGATAGACTCGACCCCGGGGAGGCTCAGCACCAGGCAAGAGATCAATAGGACAGTCATAGGGGCGATGGGGCGGAAGGATCTCCGCCGCCTTTTTGGAGAACACGTCTGCATAAGACCAATACTGCTTGGGGAGAGAGGATAGATCTGCGGGTACCTCTGTAGTAGCAACCTGAACGCACTCCCTCTGACACCTACCCCCACAAGATTCGCCCCATCCCAGAATTCTGCCTGAGGACCACTCGATATGAGGAGAGTGGTACCGTAGCCAAGGTATTCCCAACAGGACCTCATCAATTCCCTCAGGAATGACGAGCAGAGATATAATCTCCTGATGAGATGGCGACATGGACAGAGTAAAAGGGATGGTCTGGTGTGTTATCTGTGAGGGCAGTGTCGACCCATTCACCACTCGTACCGTTACTGGTTGAGCTAGCATAACCAGGGGTATTGCGTGACGTTGGGCGAAGGCAGAAGACATAAAATTGCCCTCCGCCCCAGAATCCACGCAGAGCTCTACCGAGTGGGAGAATGAGCCTATAATAATTGTCCCCTTAAAGGACAATTTAGAGGCAAACGTCGCCGTGTCTAGTGTACCTCCACCTACTACCACTAGACGCTGATGTTTCCTCGACCGCTGAGGACATCTGGTGGCTAGATGTCCTGACTGCTGGCAAACATGAAAGACCTTGAGTGCACAAGCGGTCCGGGACTTAGATCCCGCTTGTGACACTTCCATGGCCTCATGTGACTCAGGAACCAGGACCGGAGATTCCAGAGGTTTGGCGAAGGTAGGAGCCAGCCGAAACCTCTGCCTACACTGGGCTCGCTCTAACCTCCACTCGTTAAAACGGAGGTCAATTCGAGTGGAGACAGTTATTAACTCCTACAGTGTGACAGGAATCTCCCTAGTGGCCAGAGCGTCCTTAACGTGATCAGCCAGGCCCCTCCAAAATATGGGGATAAGGGCTTTATCCGACCAGTCCAGCTCAGAAGCTAAAGTGCGGAATTGGACGGCAAAATGACTGACCAAGGACTCACCCTGAGTTAATGCCAGCAGTTGGAGCGCAGTATCATGGGTGACTTGAGGTCCTAAAAAGACCTGTTTCAGAGTGCTCAGGAACAGCGGAGCACTCTGCACCACATGATCGCCACGCTCCCACAGCGGCGTAGCCCATTCCAACGCCCTGTCCGACAAGAGAGACACTATAAATCCCACCTTAGCCCGCTCTGTGGGAAAACGTGCAGCCAGGAGCTCGAGGTGAATAGAGCACTGACTCACGAATCCCCTACAAAATTTGCTATCACCAGAAAATGTTTCTGGCAGTGGGAGGCGAGATAATGTCGGAACAGGGGTGGCAATGGACAAGGTTGCTGCAGCCACACTAGCAGCCTGTACAGCAACTGCGGTAACATCCACAGCTGAGGTTGAGCTCTCGAGAGCCGCCAACCTACCCTCCAGCTGCTGGATATACCGCAAGGATTGCTGTTTGTCAGTCATTACTAGCCAGACCCTGGCGCTAGTGTAATGTTAGGGCTAGCGGAACGCACCAAATAATAAGACAGATAGAGTATGGTGCGTTCGCAGCCCGGGGTCCACCGTGCAGAGATGGAACCTGCTGCCAAGTAATGACGGACTATATGGCGGTACAAAGTGAATACACACATGGGCTAACCTCACCCTGTGTGAAGGAAGTGAACCCTGTTACGTCACAGGGCCGTGGTACCGCACCAAGAGCGCAAGCAACGAATCTCAGAACTCAATCACAAGACACAGGATTTGAGTACATAGACCTCATGTGCTCGACACCGCTACTGAGGTGTCAGAGTGACAGCAATAGAAGCACGAGAGTGCATGCAGTGCCGCACTGGCGAACGCCACTAACCACCCAGGCTTGGGTCAGGAAAGCGCTGTGAAAGCACAAGGCGCCGCACTGGCGGTCATAGCAATAAGACGCTGTATTGTGTGTTTACGTGCTGATGGCTAAGTCGGGCGCTAGATAGCAAACATACACCTTCCGCGAACAGTCATCCAATAGGGAGGGTTATTTAAAGAGCGACTTTCACTCACAACACACACACATTTACAAATGTACACTAGCGCATGGCCGTGCGGTCATGCGCAGCTTATATAGTTGCAGCACGTTCAGGACCTTCCAATAAAGGACCAATGGGAAGCTGCTACCAAAGTTTTGCCCTTTCAGGACCTTCCTGGAGGACCAATGGGATGTGCTGCAGTATCTGAACATGTGACCCTCGATCTCCAATGGGAGATCTTCCCCTGGGCATGCTCAGAAAGAGAAAAGCAGGACTTAGCCCCAAAAGCATCTGCTCGCCTCTGCCCAACACTGACTTCAATGGCAGAAGCAGGAAAAGCAGCAGTAACTCTTTGTACAGAGTGAGACTGAGCAAGACGCTGGGACCGACGTCTCTGCTGAGCAGACTCCACTGCGGCTGGATAAGAATGGGAGACTGCAGCGGAGATGGCTTGAGATTCCCCTTGTGCAGAAGCGGGAACTCGACACCTAGCAGTGTTTTTTCACAAACCGTGCATCTATGCAAAAATCACGGAAACATGTCTGTGTTTTTCAGGTATCACAAATAAAAAGTGCCAATACAAGTCTATGGATCTGTGAAAAACATGTGCAGCACACAGATGGCATCAGTGTGCAGTCTGTATTTAAGGTCACATTCACACATTCAATATTTTTTCAGTATTTGACATCAGTATTTGTAAGTGAAAACCAGCAGTGAGTGAAAAATGCAGAAGTGGTGACGTGTTTCTATACTTTTCATTTGATTGTTCTACTCCTGATTTTGGCTTACAAATACTGATGTACAACACTGATCACATACTGAACATGTGAACGTGACCTTACATTGAAAAGGATAGGAGAAGATTTATTTATCCATCTGTGGAAAAATGCTGACACACTGGTCCAAAACACTGATGACGCTAGTACGATTTCTGTATATCAGTGTTAACACGGATGTGCAAATGGGCCCTTGTACAGTAGATATATCTTGTATGAGATCAAGTTAATTTTGCATATATTGTTTACTACCTGGAACATTGTTGGTAATCTGCTGAAAAAAATACAAACAAAATCTAAAAACAACTGATTTTTCTAAAATAAATTCAATCAAAAGAGGAAACACAGACTCTCAAAATGTCAATTCTACTTAGCGAAATATCATATAATTTATAGGCTGCTTATTGTTCTTGATGATATAAGTTATAGTGACTGCAAGCAACTAAGGTGAAATTTTACCTGCAGTCAAAAGTAATATCAGGTGTATTTCGCGTATATTTGAAATGATACATAATTTATAGATAAATGTTACTGAATGCCAAGTTATAACTATAAATGAATTATAACCCTTTTAGTGAATTGCTTGAGGTCATAAGAGTGCACAGAAAATCTACATTTTCGTGATGGTTCATGGCCCAGCATTTCAGTACCTGTTTATAGATTACTTGATCTTTTTCAGGTCCACATCATAAGGCATCTAGTAAGACAAAAGTATTAAATAAGTAAAATGCTTTAAAGTGAAGCTTTTACAGTATAAAATGTTTTTTTTTAATGCACTTACCTAAAATTACTTTATTTTTCCACCATGAGTGGACCACTTTCCGACAATAAACATACAATGCAAGTAGATTAATAAAAGAAACAAGTTTGGGCATTTTAGCTGTTTACCAAAACTTATTCAAGAGACTCTCAGTTTTAATTTGAGGGTGTTCACATTCTTATTGGAGTAAGGGCTCAGGAATTACAGCTGTTTAAAGGGAACCTGTCACCTGAATTTGGCGGGACTGGTTTTGGGTCATATGGGCGGAGTTTTGGGGTTTTTGATTCACCCTTTCCTTACCCGCTGGCTGCATGCTGGCTGCAATATTGGATTGAAGTTCATTCTCTGTCCTCCATAGTACACGCCTGCACAAGGCAAGATTGCTTTGCGCAGGCGTGTACTATGGAGGACAGAGAATGAACTTTAATCCAATATTGCAGCCAGCATGCAGCCAGCGGGTAAGGAAAGGGTGAATCAAACACCCGAAAACTCCGCCCATATGACCCAAAACCAGTCCCGCCAAATTCAGGTGACAGAGTCCCTTTAATATGCACCTCTTTATAACAGGACCAAAAGTAATTGTACAGATATCTCAAAAGCTCTAAAGAGCTGCATGGGCTGCATGGGCTATTCTCTTGTTAATCCATCCCATCATCAATTAAGAAGGTAAAAGGTCTGGAGCTGATTCCAGGTGTTGCATTTGCATTTGGATACTGTTGCTGTGAACCGTATTATGAAGTCAAAAGAGCTCTTCAATAGAAGAGAAAAAGACCATCATTAGGCTGAAAAAAAAGAAATCCATCACAGAGATAGCAGAAATGTAACCAGTGGCCAAATCAACAGTTTGGTACATTCTGCAAAAAAGAGCTCACTGGTGAGCTTGGAAACTCAAAAAGGCCTGGACATCCACAGGAGACAACAGTGGTGGATGATCGCAGAATCTTTTTCAAGGTGAAGAAAAACCCTTCACAACATCCAACCAAGTAAACAACAATCTCCAGGAAGTAGTTGCTTCAGTATTTAAGTCTACCATAATGAGAATACATCATGAAAGCAAATACAGAGTGATCGCCACAAGGTGTACTGCTGACCATTAATCAGCCTTAAAACTGGAAAGGCCAGATTCGACTTTTCCCCCCCCAAAAATTAAAGAAGCCAACTTGGAAAAGTATTCTTTGGACAGCTGAAACTAAGAACTGCCTGTACCAGAATATTGGAAAGAAGGAAGTATGGAGAAGACTTAGAAAGGTTCATGATACAAAGAATACCACCACATCTTCTGTAAAACATGCTGGAGTCAGTAAAATGGCATGGACATGCATGGTTACCAATGGCACTGGGTCACTAGTGTTTACTGATGATGTGATTGAAGACAGAAGCAGCCGGATGAATTTTGAAGTGTACAGGGCGATACGTTTCTCAGATTTAAACACATGCAACAAGGTTGATTGGATGGTGCTTGACAGGACAATACTTTTGAGCTCCTGAAATGAGGAGGCTGTGTGGAAAAATGGTTGTAATTCCTAATAATTCCACAGGATATTTTTGTTCAATCCCTTTAATTAAACCAGAAAGTCTGCACTTCAATTGCATTTCTATGTTGTTTTATTTTTTACCCAAAAAATAATGGTATGTAGAACTCAAATAATGAAGATTCAGTCACTGTCCAAAATTTTTTTTCTCATTAATCTGCACTCTGCACCTCATCTTGAGTGACAAAAACAGAAATGTAGTAATTTTTGCAATTTAATTAAAAAAGAAACCCACTGCACCCACTATATATAAATGAAATATTTCCTGTGCCCCATATTATACTATTTTATAATTGGAGGTAGACTTACAGGGATTGTCCAGAGACAAAAGAAAGATATGCTGAGGAAATGTAACTTCTTGAAATTACGGTAGGTATTCATTGTGCAAATCTGCTTTCAGTTCCCATTTTTGTGCCTCTTTTTTGATCCCACTTGCTCCAACACAGAAATGGAGTTGCCTGTCCTCCCTGTCACTGTTTAAGCCCTTTAAGAATGCACTATAATACTAGAAAAAACACCGGTAGGGCTAAAATGTTCTGGCTAAGCCCCCAGATTAATTCTTTATGGGTGTAGTTTTGTAAAATAGGGGGTATTGGGGGTATTTCTTATGTTTTGATACTCTCAAGTTATATAAAAGAGAATTAATGCCTGAAAGTATACTACTAATAAGGAAGTCTCAAAATCCACAATGTTTTCCTTTACTTCTCAGGTCAAAAAAGTAAAAAAAAAATAGAGATTCATCACACCTAAAACAAATAAAATTTTATTTGAAATGTATAAAAATGAAATTCCATTAAAAGGATGGTGTGCCAAATTGAAACTCCACCAAGGTGAAAAAAAGTCCCGTCATGTTATGTTCATAGATGTTGACGCCTTTCGAGGTGAACACCTCATATTTATCACCTAAATTAAAAAAATAACTACAAAGTTTAAAAACCCCGCCAGAAGACACATTCTCCTCACACATGTCTCCTCACACATGGTCACAGACAACATTGGGTTGATGAAATGAAAGAAAAAAAGAAAATAACTTGCATATAAATAATTCCCAAGGAACAAAATAAAAAACACATAAAATTATAGATATATTATATAAGTACACAATATTTAATAATCAGATCAGTCTTTTTATTCAAGCTCCATGGACAGAATGTTTGCTGAAGGGCTGGAGAGTACAGTAATGAGGGTCTACAGGCAACAGTGGACAATAGTGGAACATTCTTGGAAATGTGGGACTGCATTTCAGCAAATAAAGTTGGGAATTTGGTCAGGATTCATGGTGTCCTGAATGCTGAGAAATACAGACAGACATTTATCCATCATTCAATGGCATCAGAAAGTCATCTGGTTGGCTCCAATTTTCTGCAGCAGTATAAGGACCCAAAGCAGCCAGCCATTAAGACCTACCTTCCATGGAAAGAAGAACAAGGAGTCCTGTAAGTGATGAAATAGCCCAACGGAGCCTTACTCTCAACATCATGGGGTCTGCCTCAGATTAAATGACAGAAGAATTCAAACCAGCCTACATCCACAACCTGGAAACAAGCTCCCTATCAAGTTCCTTCAAACCATGTATATGTGTACCTAGAAGAATTGATAATGTTTTGAAGGCAAAGGGCGATCACACCAAATATTGATTTAATTTAGATTTATTTTTTGATTGTTCACTTTTTTGTTAATTAAAAAAATGTAAAATTAAACTAATGCTTCTATTTTTTTTAAAGATAGAATTCTTACGTTACAGCATTTTTTTTCACTCCTGAATAAAAGTTTTGCATGGTGCTATATACAGTATAAAATAATCAATTTAGAGCAACTACACTCACGAAAGCTGTATGCCAACATCGATATTGCTTATTCTTCATATTATTTTATAGCAAAATTTTCATTGTGAAGCACCGAATTAAAGTTGTTACCAGTTCTGAATTGAATAAAAGCTCTCTAGTTTATTCATCCAGGCCCGATGGGATTGCTTCTTCAAAGGTAGCAGAGTGATTTACTGAATTTTCTTTCCATCATGGCATGTGTTTATTGATTTCCAAGAACAAGTGGACATCAAGGATGCCATTTAGAATTGCTTTATGATTCAGAACTTGGTTAAGGGACTTGGTGTAACATTTCCAGTACACATTGACAAAAGACTAATTGGCCTATGCTACAAACCCGTCAGTCGCTAATATTGTATGAGCGAAAATGAAGCATGGACGTCTATACTTACCTTTAAACTAATTTACAAATAAGTGTGTCAATGCAAAATGCTCTTGGTATATATGTTAATCGATAATATTAGATCATCTTAATCAATAATTGCTAGATAATTACATACGTTTTTAGTTTCTTAAAATCTGGATCGTGGAATGTATAGACTAATATTCAAAGTTGCTTTGTAAAAAGTAATGTTTCAATCTATATATTTGTGATGCTAAAAAAGACATGATGAAATAATTCGCAAAAGATATCCAAGCTAATATTTCCCCCTTTTTTTCAGATTTTCAGCTTGCTACTCTCATGGGATGCATTCAAGGAAAAATCAAGCATGGTTGTAAAGTATCAAAGGATTTTTGTGGCTTGAGAAATCCACATGTATTGATTTTTTTTATAATCTGAACTTTACAGTGACTTAACTACTGAGCAACAACTGCAACCATGGTGGGCAGGAGGCTACTTTCTATTCCACTATTATATATATCATTTGAATTTAAAAAACACTGCTTGCCGATGCAATCACACCTGTCAATGGAAAACACGGTGGCTTCTGTAAATTTATTCACTTTCATCTATTCTTAAAAAAACAAATTGTAGGCAAGGAGTTATTTTGACAATATATGTGATATATACAATTTCTTTATTAGATATTCATTGTAGCAAGTTCTCTTAAAATTTAGAATGTTATAGAGTTTTTTTTTACTTTTGCTTTCTATATATTCCCAATATATTTTATTCTTAGTGATTATTTTAAATTCTGCTCAGGTGTTTGTTAGAACTACCATGATGCAGATTTTTTAAACTATCAACTAAAAAAATGCAATTTTTCTGCAGATGTTGTTAGGGCTGGCGGAAAGCACCGAGTATATTTAGATATATATGCATTCGCAGCCCGGGGTCCACTGTGCAGGAGACCAACCTGCTGCTAGCAAATGGTGGCACAATATGGCGGTAGAAGCGAACTCTGTTACTTCACAGAGTCGCACAGAAGGGAAACCGCTGTGCCCTGTTAGCGTCACAGGGGAACACAGCTGCCTAACAGAGCAAAAGCAATCAGTGGTCAGGGAGTAGCAAGCACACAAACACCTCCTCTCCGGTGGAGCTGGAATTCTAATGGCTTTACGCCAGCCCTGAATTCACCATACAAACTCCTCACCGGAGGTGCCGGTATTCTAGTGGCTTATTTCAGCCGGACCCTGACCACAAGCAGACAAGACCACTGAGTAGCTAAAGCTCATAACATAAGCTGATTTTAGCGCATGGCCGTGTGGCCAATGTGAACCTTTTATAGCTGCAGCAACTTCAGGACCTTCATAGAGGACCAATGGGAGCTGCTACAGTACCTGAGCAACTTCAGGACCTTCCTAGAGGACCAATGGGAGCTGCTACAGTAACTGAGCATGTGACCCCCGACCTCCAATGAGAGGTCTTACCCCAGAAGGGGAAAAGAAGGACTTAGTCCCAGAGACGTCTGCTCACCGCTGACCAGTACTCGCTACAATGGCTGAGCCTGGAAAGGCAGCAGCAACCATCCGCACAGTATCAGGCTGAGCCAGATGCTGGGACCGACGTCTCCACTGAGCAGGCTCCACTGCGACTGGAGAAGAATGGGAGACCGCAGCGGAGATGGTTCGAGATTCCCCCTGTGCAGAGGCAGGAACTCGACCCCTAACAGATATAGTGGTAATCTGTAAGTAAATCACTGAGTCTACTCATGTTGCTATAGGGGTATTTATTTAATCATATCTGTCTTGTGGCCCCTTAACTGTGAAGGTTAATCAGTTTTTGTGATGTGGTACATTTGTTCATATGTATAAATACAAGAATTTACCATGTGTTACACTTTCCCTGTTGTTGTCCGATATTTAGGATGGACAGTAAGGACTATGGCACTCTATTGAACCCCTTACACACCGTACTTCCGTTATTTTCTCCTATTTTCTGTATATAGTTTTGGAAAGTTAAAAGGGTGATTGTGAAGAATAAATGAGGGGAAGCTGACATTGAGCGGGGGCGCCACTTTGCGTATCATTTAGGGTGCCAACCTCCGCAGCAAGGTAGGGACAATCTATTAGGTAGAGTTTAAGGTGAGCTAGTACAGGTTTTTTCCCGACCTCTACCCTACAATTTTTATATTTAATATACATCTGGGTATACTGTTGTTTTTTTTAGTTTTTGGATTTGTTTTGATTGGGCTCTTGAGGTTGTTATTTGAATATCCACCATCTATTGTAAGGACAAATCCTCCTTGGGACCACTGATTTTGTTCTACACCCTTTTGCTTCCTTCTGATCACTGCGGCATTATTACTTTCTTATTTTGGATATCGGTTACTTCACGGGTTGTGTACATTACCTAACTAGGGATTGCTAGGTCGCATCCAGGGTGAGCCAACGGTGAGCAGGGGCACCATGTTGTGAACAAGTTAGGGTTCCAACCTCCTCTGTCAGGAAGGGTACAAATAGGGTCCAGTAGGATCTTCTAGGGTGTTTTTATATCATAATAAATAATCCTAATATGGACCTGCTGGATGCAGGTTTTGTGGAGTTTGTGTTATATAATGTTTTTAAATAGTGGAAATAAAATTGAGTTTTTAGGTATTGGTTTATATGTTAGTTAGTCTGTTAATCCACTGTGCCGCTATATCTTTTGATTTTTTTCTTCAAATGGCCAGTTTGGCCTTTTCCACCAACTTCTATAGGGACTTCTCTGAAAACAAAATATATCAAGGGATAAATATATGCAGATAACCCACAAAGAACATTCTCATAAGTCAATAAAAAAGGCTTGGGATAAACAATGAATCATATATACAGAACAAAGTGGGACATGAATAAGAATATCCTTTTTCATTTAGGTGTTATGTACAGGTTAATACTTTTTTTTACAGTTAAACTATCTTTGTTCTCCATAGCATTAGAGTTTAGCCTTCATTTTATTAGAGTAGTTTTAAATATGAATGAGGCCTATCATATTCTTCCCTACCAGTTTAAGTGGTACTCTCGTGCTATATTTGCTTCACTGATGAATTGTGATAGTGTTGGCTTGTGTACACAGAAGTCAATCAGAGAAAGACAAAACTGGTCTGCTAGTCAATTTTTGGGCTTTTCTACTATAGCAAAAAATAGAATACATAGTGTGATGCCTAAAGGGGTTGTCTGGTCAAAATCGATAATATTTCAGTCACTCTGTGTGACTGTAGACTTATGAATCCCCCAGGGCACGCACTGTGCGCTATGAGGATTTGCTGATTTCTGTCCCAGGACAAGATGGTATGTATACCTACTCCCCAACAGTGGGCACGGCCTCGCTTCCGTACCCTGGTATGGAGGGAGACTGTGCCTTCTATTTGGCCATGCCCACAGACTGGGCACGTCTCTAAATGGGTGAGGTCTTTGCTCAAAACAAGTGTGTGGAGCAATGCTGCACCTACTGCCGGGAGTAAGTATAATGCATACATACTCTCCGGTCCCAGGACAGAAACAGGCGAATTCCCGCAAGAGGATTCATGAGTCTCCAGTCACTTAGAGTGACTGTAGACTTATTGATTTGGACTGGACAGCCCCTCTAAGTGATGTGCTTAATCAGCTTCGGTGAAACCTGCATTGGGGCACACAGACCACAGATTTACACTACGCTCTTTCACTTTTGCACTACCACTATGGTAAAAATATTGTGTGATCAATAGAACATATGGCGTTGCAAACAGTATAATAAACATTTTTAAATCATGAAATCAGCATAGAAATCATATTAAGCATTCCAAGCACATGTTAACCTATAAAAAGTAATATTTGATCACAGTGTATGTGGTCCAGCATTGGATTTCTATGTTTTTGTATCTATGTTATATTTTAATTACTTTTTAACATATTCAATAAAGGTTATATTTTATGAGACATTATGCACCTGTGCTTGTCTAGTTGATCTTGTGCCAGTCATTACACTGGCTACCAATTCACTACAGCGTCCAGTATAAACTCATCTCTCTCACTAACAAAGCTCTCCACAGTTCTGCACCGCCTTATATCTCCTCTCTCATCTCTGTCTATCACCCTACACGTGCCCTCCGTTCTACAAATGACCTAAGACTAACATCACCCGTAATCCGAACCTCGCACCTCCGTCTCCAAGACTTCTCTCGTGCTGCACCAGCTCTCTGGAATGCACTTCCCCAGACGATCAGACTGATACCTAGCCCCGACCTATTCAAGCGCGCTTTAAAAACCCATCTCTTGAAACAAGCCTACCACATCAACTACTCAGTAAACTAACTTTGCCCTGTTCCCTCCTTCCAAATATTAATCTGAATCTGCACCCTACTATTTATCTGTCTCCACACCCTCCATGCACACGATAACTCCACTTGATACTTGACTATTGCACTTAAACACACGGGCTGATGACCGGATCATGCAGCTTTATATGAAAATCCCTATTTACTATAATTGCCAGACCTGAAATAACAAGCACTTTTCACCTATGGTGTCCCCCCATTTCCTTGTAGACTGTAAGCTTGCGAGCAGGGACCTCACCCCTAATGTCACTGTTTAAATTGTCTTAACATGTATTGAATTTATTGTCTGTACATGTCCCCGCTTAATTGTAAAGTGCTGCGGAATATGTTGGCGCTATATAAATAAATATTATTATTATAGTTGATGGTATCTTATGCTAGAGATGTGTCTCCTAAATACAAGAAAACTGAATATTATTATGCTCTTAAGCTGTTGGTCTACTCAATAATTATTATAGCAGATGTACAAAAACAGAACATGTCAATGTGTACTGAAATCGAGATCCAATTTTTCATATGCTTCTTTATTACCTAAAATTGTGAATTCATTCTTGACATACAAGACTTGAAAGACTTTTATTGAATTCAGTGGATTTCAGCGTTGAACACAGCTGATAATTAAGAACTCTGATGTCAATATCAGAAAATAGACAATTTCTTTATTTTTTTTCCTCCATATAATGTATAGTGACTGACTAGTGGTAAATGATTTTTAGTAGACATTACAGGAATAAATTATTTTCATGCCTATATGTTTACTGCATGTATTCTGGATATCTGTCCTAAATTGACTGATGTCTTGTCATGATCTCCAGTGAGACAGAGGAAATCATATTTGCATGTTATGTTATTTATAGTATATCACACAATATAAATGGTTGAAATTTGGTTTAATCAACACAATATATTGAACTGACCTCAGGCATTTCCGAGGCTACAGACAGGAAAGGTTTTTAACTTTTCTCTATATGAGCCAATTTGCAGCTCTAAATCATGTAATTTTCTTTATTACCAAGGGGCTTACTTTATCATAAAAATTAAAAAGAATAGTTACTTTCCATATGACATTTTCTGCCGTAAGAGTAAAGTTTTATGAACTGTAAATTGTAGTTATAATTTTAGTGGAGAAGAATGATTTTCTTAGTGGGATGTCAATTCTCGATAAATATGTTTCATTTGCTCTTGTTTGTCTATATGTCAGACATGAAAATCAAAAAATTAACCTGTTAAAAGGAAATGATCAAAAATGATTGCATGCATTCAAATACAGGAAAGAAATATATCTTGGTACCGTGTTAGCCAGTAGATAGAAAAATATTTAGAATTGAGAGTCCTCAGTGGTATCAACCACTGAGGACTCTGAATTCTAAATATTTTTGCATTCAAATAGAAATTCAACAATGTGTGACATTCAGTTTATGGGGATTGTGCACTATTTCAAAACGGATCTATTTCAATTATTTAATTTATTTATGTGGTATGCAGTAATTTTTACAGATATGAATATTTTAAAATTATTTCCCCCAAATGTCAAATTATTTTTGTATTCATTTAGCATTTGCAAAACAATATGAAGTATACAGACAATATATTAGGAAATTGTACGATATGCAATTCCAAGATATTTCTTACTGACCTTTAAATGATGGTTTTAATAGTAGAGTAACAGTCACATATGTTTTCAACAGCAGAAAAAAAGGCAGCAACACTTACCTGCCCAGATCTTAGAACAAATGCACTGCAGGGTGCAGCCAGCCCATGAAGCAAGATGTTAGCAACACAGGTGCAAAATACCAGATCAACAGCCCCTCTCCACATACCCACTCCTGGAGGGGGTGACTGCCAGTATACAATTTCACAATAAAGGGTCACATAGGGCGTGGTTCACACAATGGTACTGCATAGTGTCTGGTTCACAGCCTATTAGACACGCCCCTACTTTTCGATTAGGCGGGCTGGCCAGTACACTCTCAATGCATCCCAGTGCAAACACCCCTCATGCGAGACCGAACGTGTTTGGGCTTGGCTGCACCCCGAAAAATATAGTGCAAAAAATATTCAAAAACAGTGAGGTATTTGTTGATACTTTGGCCAAAATACGCAAGCTCGTAACCAACGCCAAGGGTCCCCACGCTTACGAGTCCTACACTAAACTGAATAGCAAAGCCACTAGAGACTCAAGGTCTACAAAAATTCAATTTTCAACAGCAGAAAAAAAGGCAGCAACACTTACCTGCCCAGATCTTAGAACAAATGCACTGCAGGGTGCAGCCAGCCCATAAAGCAAGATGTTAGCAACATAGGTGCAAAATACCAGATCAACAGCTCTCCCTCTCCACATACCCACTCCTGGAGGGGGTGACTGCCCAGTATACAATTGCAAAAATAACAGTCACATATGGCAAACCAGAAATATACTTTTAAAGAGCTAGGTTACATTCATACATTTAGTGTGAAATGTCCGAGTGCTGCCCCATATAAAATGTAGATAAATTCACAAAGGGGTAGAATTTCCAAAATGGGGTCACTTGAGGGGTATTCTGCTCTTCTAGCAATTAGGGGCTCTCTGTATGGAGTCTGCAAACTGTTGTAGGAACATCTGCAATCCAGGAGGCAAATAGTGCTCTTGTCCTTCCTGAATCTCTCCATATGGCTAAGTAGTACTGTACAGCCACATATGGGTTATTGCCACTTTCAGTAGAAATTGTGGGACAAATATTCGTGCCATTTTTACCCACTTCTTGTGTGAAAATGTAAAATCTGGAGCTAAAACAAAATTTTGGTGGTAATTATTTTTTCTTCACTGCCCAATGGTATAAAATTCCGTGACACACCTGTGGTGTCAATATGAATTTGTTGTAGTTTGTTAAATGGGGGTCACTTATGGGGGGTTCTGCTGTTCTGGCTCTCCCAGTGGGTTACGGCACCCGCAAACCATAACAGTAAAATCTGCACCATAGTATGGTGCTCTTTCTCTTCTTAGCTTTGCACTGTGCATGAAAAATATTTCCTGATTATATGTAGTGTATCGGCTCACTTAGGAAAAAATGGACCTCAGTTTGTTGTAAAAAAAATTTCCGATTAGCCCTTAGAAAAATTAAAAACTTGTAGCTAAAACAACATTTTAGTGATAAAAATCTAAATTATTCTTTCTCCTCCGCTCAATGGTCAAAAATTCTGTGAGACACATGTGGTGTGAATATGATCATTGCACCCCCAGATGAATTGAGTGGGGATTGTAGTTTTTAAAATGAGTTTACATATGGGGTTTCAGTTGTTCTGGCACCTCAAGGGCTCTGTCAATGTGACATGGCACCCTCAAACCATACCAGCAAAATCTGAACTCCAATATAGTACCTCTTCCTTTCTGAGCTTTGCACTGTGCCTCAAAAGTAGTATTCCCCCACATTTGGGGTATCAGCGTACTCAGGAAAAATTGCCCAACTAATTATATGGTGCGATTTCTCCTGTTACCCTTGTAAAAATATAAAAATTGTGGCTAAAATAACATTTTTGGGGAACATTTTTTTTTATTTTTATGGCTCAATGGTATAAACTTCTGTGAAGCACCTTTGAATTCAAAGTGCTCACCACATATCTAAATACATTCCTTGATGGGTCTGGTTTCTAAAATGGGGTCACTTGTGGGGCACTTAGAATGTGTAGGAACATCAGAGACTCTCCAAATGGGACATGGAGTGTGCTAATTATTCCAGCAAATTTTACATTCAAAAAGTCAAATGACACTCCTTCCCTTCCAAGCCCTGCGATGCTCCCAAATAGTAGTTTTCTCCAACATATGAGGTATTGGCATACTTAGAAGAAATTGTACAACAAATTGTATGGTGCAATTTCTTCTGTTACCCTTAATGAAATGCAAACTTGGGGGCTAAAATAACAATTGTGTGGGGAAAATTTTTTATTTTTATTTTCACGGCTCAACATTATAAACTTTGTGAAGCACCTGTCGGTTCAATGTGCTCATCATCACACATCTAGATCAGTTCCCAGAAGTGTCTAATTTCCAAAAATGTGTCACTTGTGATGGATTTTCACTGTTTAGGTGCACCAAGGGGTCGCCAAACGCGACATGGCGTCCGCTAATTGTTCCAGCAAATTTTGCATTCAAAAAGTCAAATGGCACTCCTTTTCTTCTGAACTCTGCTGTGAGCCCAAACAATGGTTTTTCTCCACATATGGGAATGCTCAGGAGAAATTGCACAACAAATTTTGGCTTCCATTCTTTCCTGCTACCTTTGTGAAAATTTAAAAATTGGGGTCTAAAGTAAATTTTTTTGTGAAAAGAAAGTTAAATGTTAATTTTTCCACATTCCACAAATTCATGTGAAGCACCTGAAGGGTTGATAAACTTCTTGAATGTGGTTTTGAGCACCTTGAGAGGTGCAGTTTTTAGAATAGTGTCACTTTTGGGTTTTTCTACCATATAGAGCCCTCAAAGTCACTTCAACTGTAAGGTGGTCCCTAAAAAAATTGGTTTTATACATTTTTTTGAAAAATGAGAAATCGCTGGTCAACTTTTAACCCTTATAACGTCCTAAAAAAATTGTTTAAAAAATTGTGCTGATATAAAGTAGAGATGTGGGAAATTATATTTATTTATTATTTTGCGTGACACATCTCTCTGATTTAAAGGGGATAAGAATTCAAAGTTTGAAAATTGCTAAATTTTCCAAATTCTTGCTAAATTTTAGTTTTTTTTCCACAAATAAATGCAAGTTATATCAAATACATTTTACCACTATAATGAAGTACAATATGTAATGAAAAAAACAATCTCAGAATCACCGGGATCCATTGATGCATTCAAAAGTTATTACATCATAAAATAACACTGATCAGAATTGTAAACATGGGACTAGTCATTAACATGCAAACCACTTTGGGGGGTAAATGGGTTATGGACATAGCTTAATTTGGTACATAATGAGGCAACACATTTTTCTTATTTTTTATTTCTGCATTCTTAAGCCATCATTTTTATTAAAATTAATTTTTTAAGGCCATATGTGGTCTCACTTTAAAAGTACACAATTTTGGGTTACATACTGTACTGTATGCTGTATTGTGTAGTCATTATTTTATTTATGGGGGGAATGAGAGGACAAAAAACTACAGTAATGTGTTGTGTTTGCTTTTATGGCATTCACAATATGATAAAAATAATATCATAACTTTATTCTGTAGGTTGTTGGAGAGCCCCGCTAGGGCCGTGGGGTACTTGGGACTGGGCTGGTTCTTAAAAGGGTGGTCATGGTGGCAGTGACCCGGTCCATACTCCTGGGCAGCCAATTAAAAAAAGGGTTTTTGAATAAAGAATAAAGTTTGTTCATGACGCCACCTGTGGTATTCAGTCAGGGATGACCAACGCTGCTTAAAGGGGTCCACTGGGGTGAAGCTATGGCAGCAGAGATGGAATGGCTTCCCACAGGTGAAGCTGGGTTCCAGGGCTCCCGATGTAATAGATAAAGGTGGTGTAGTGCCAGAAAGAATCAGAGGACACAAGGTTGCAGTCTTTCTACCTTTTTACTGGTGCAAGGCAGCCACAGTGCAGGGTACGGATCACAGTGATGGTGCGGTCTGGCCGGCCTGGAAGCGATTCTGATATCCCCCTAGCTAGGTTGGGTTGGAAGCCTTCCTTTCAGTGCTGTGTTGTAGTTCCTTGCTGCCTTAAGCCTCACACAAGGTCCTCACTTTCTCTCTGTCGCCCTTATTGGTAGGACACTACCCGCATGGCAGGTAACTTCGAGCCTTTTTACAGGTGTCTCCCAGATGACTCTGGGCTCTATGTGTTACTGTACCTTCAGGCATTAATGGTGGACAGGCGACCTGCAATCTATTGTCCACCGGTTTCTGCCATGGGGCATAGAGTTACGCCCACAACCGCAGTCTTCCGGCTACCGGAATTCTGCGCTTCAGCGTGGAGGAAACTCAGTCGCAGCTTCCCTCCAGCTCTCTACTTCGCCTTTGCTCCTTCCTACTCTATACAATCTGTTCCATTCCTCTCTTTCCTTTCCAGGAACTGCAGAACTGCTCATCTGTATGGCCCCAGCTCTCTTCCTTAACTCTCTCTGTCTGCTTCATCTCTCTACTCTCCTCTCACAGACTACCCTCTAACTCTTCCTCCAGCCAGAATATATATATAGGGGAGCCACCCACAAAGCCACCCACAAACTGGATCAGAGCTCCCCCTTCTGGCCTGGAGTCATAACATGTTGCATGTATGTGGTACCTGTTAAAGGGATCTTTTCCTCGCTTCCAAGCATGGCATCACCCTCCCCGAGAGGAAGGCAATACCACTGTGACAGCCACGCTCCTGGGGTGTCACATTGTCAGAATTGCAAAGATGCAAATTTTACATTTTTATGTTGCTTTTTTAATCTTCTGCATAACAAAAACACACCTTTTTAAACATATTTTGTGTTGTTTCAGTTACTCCATTGATGGAGCTGCATGAGGGACTATTTTTTGTTTGAAGACTTTAGTTTTCATGGATACCATTTTAGACTAAAATCGTGAAGACACTAGCACTATTCAACATTAGCCTTTGCAGCCCAGAGGAACAGAACAGCTGATTTGTCTTGCAGATCACTGGTACAACACCTCGAACTAACAGTGTTGTGAGGAATCCAAATGGAGAGATGAAGAGTTTACACTCCGGGGTCTGATAAAACTATATGAGAAGGGATGTCAAGCGGCAGAGTATTTTCTCCAAAGCTTGGGGATATACATGGAAACACAGATCCAATTCATACTAGAATGTATCCAATTTATCCTGAACCATAATTACTTTCTATATGAGGGGCAATATTACATTCAAACGTGGGGTACCGCGATGGGTACAAGATTTGCGCCTAGTTACGCAAATACCTATGTTGGTAGGTGGGAAACCCTACATATTTATAAGGATGGGCTACTACATCCAGGCCTGGTGGTCTGGCGTCGCTTTATAGACGACGTATTTTTTATATGGGAGGGGTCCCACAAAGACCTAAATACGTTCATTTCCGGGCTAAACGATAATCAGTATGGTCTGGAATTTACCGCCAATACCAGCACTCATGATGTGAACTTTCTGGATTTGAACATTTATGTTGAACAGGACCAACTGTATACTAAATGTTATCACAAAGAGGTTGACTCAAACAGTTTTATTAATATCAGTAGCTGCCATTTACCAGTATGGCTGACAAATATTCCAAAATGTCAGTTTACTAGAATACGCCGTAATTGCTCTAATCTGGCAGATTTTAATGAGGAAGCCAAGTACCTAACTGAGCAATTCCTGGAAAAAGGGTATCTCGAACCATTGTTGAGGAAAGCCCAAGACGAAATAACTGAAACATCCAGAGAATCTATATTACAAAACAGTAATAAACTTGTTAGGACAGGGGAGGGCCCCATAGAAGAACAAATCCGGGACCTGGCGTTTATTACACAATTTCATACTGGGCATCAAAGATTTGTCAACATCATACGTAAACACTGGTCAGTCTTGCAAAATGACAAGGTGGTGGGCGAATTACTCCCTAGCAATCCCAGATTCATTTACAGGAAAGCCCAGTCCTTGGGGCATCTAATAGTCCCTACAATGAAAATGACCCTTACAGATGGATTAGTAGGGAATTCCACCATAAATACACCTAAAGGGGGATTTTTACCATGTGGGAGTTGTTATGGATGCACGCAGACTACCTTTAGGAAGATTAGAAAACTAACATTCCAAGATGCGGATGGTATGAAAGGATTCTCCATCAAGGATAATATGTCCTGCCACACCGCTGGGGTGATATACATAATACAATGCCCATGTAATAAGCTATATGTGGGACGAACCAAAAGGCAGCTAAAGATACGCATTAAAGAACACTTTAAGAATATCCAAAAAGGGTTCCTAGAACATCCTCTATCACGACATTTTAAAGAGAAACATGGGCAATCATTAAAAGGAACTGTCTTTTACGGTATCCAGGTTGTACGTCCAAACAAAAGGGGAGACGATTTTATTAAACAAATGTCAAGAATTGAATCCCAGTGGATTTTTACCCTGGACAGTTTAAAACCGAAGGGCCTTAATTGCGAACTGGAACTATACGCTTTTTAATTCTAACTGCACTACACATTAATTAGCATCTACAACCCACACTGCCTATTTAGTTGTGTTGCCGGTACCTTAGACAAAATAAGCCAGTTTGTAACCCAGGAGCAGATACATGCTCCCAGGGGATTGTTAATATAGTACCTGCAGCCCACTTCTAGTCTATGCATCTTAGTTACTACAGGGGACGAATATGATATTTTACAAGTATGAATATATATTCTTATTAATTTTTATCTAGCCCTTCGCCCCACATATTTATGTCCACCATATATTTATAGTTTTTATATATTTATGTTTTTAATAAAAGTGAAGTTTTAACCCGCAGTAGGTCAGGTTCCTTTTTAAATATACCGCACTACATATTTGTAGTAATAAATCAAGCACAATGCCAGTAGGTTTTTTAATCTTAAGTATCCAGCACACATGCAAACATAGTTGAATCTAATACACATCAGGAGATATTTTATAATATTTTATATATATATATATATATATATATTACACACAGCGGGCAATCGTGTACTTGCCTTCACGCAATGAGTGGGGAAAAATGTATAAAAAAATGTAAGGTTGCGAATATTGTATGGGGGACCATGAATGGAAAGGAGTATGCAGCTTTATGTAGATGTTAGTGCACAGTGGGGTACGAGCAGGGTGCCTATATATATATGGGGCTGGAGTCAGTGGGCGGTAACCCTGATGAAGGAGTGCGTGACACTTTGAAACGCGTAGGTTAGAATTGGCCCTACTGAGGCTCCATAGGCCAGTGACGTCACTCACTGCTCTGCAGTGTCGGCCATTTTTCCACGTGTATCCAGGGACGCCTCGGGCCGGAACGTCTCTGGCGCTACACGTAGCTACCGCAGTCTTCACCTGCAGTACCCACAGCCACCGACATCGACTAAGGCTGGCACCCGCATACTCACCTTCCAAGCGGACGGGAACAGCTTCCTGACACAGCGGACACCTAGATGTGCAGGTCCAACAGCTGAACCCGACGCAAGCAGCCCAGCAGCTCCACGATCTCCATACGGCTGCATCCAGTAGGTAACAGAATATAATTAGTTACCACCTACTATTGCGGTATAGCAGTATAACAATACAAGCTCAGCAGGAGAGCCACAATTAGTTGCACTACGCATATAGAGGATCAATGCATCCCTTCTCTTCTAAGCATATGATAATCGGCAAATTGGACAGATATTAGTAGCTGCCGCCCACGATCATAAGGAGTTTCTGGTTGTCACTCTAGGATCACAGACGGTACCTAGTCCTAGCCACTTGTAGCGCGGTACTTTCAATTGTTTTATATTGGTCTTTTGTTCCCCAATGAAATTAGGGCCACATCATTCATTCCTGTGACCTATCCCTGCTTGATTATTTATAAGTCCCCCTTTTTAATTACTTTTCTATTAAAGCTGTTGTATGTAGTAGGTGGTTCTTTTTTTAGAGTTGCTGATTATATTGGGACCCATTAAGATGATTTGATTTGTTTGCTTTTGTTTTAGAAATTTGCATTCTGACGTTCCTCTGCTATTACTCCAGAATTTGAAGAAATTGACAACTGGATATTTCCATTTCCTTAGTTAAAGAGGCATACTTTGATACTGCCCAAAGAACACGACCATGTTAAGTTGTGTAAGGAAGTACTCTATGGAAAATTGAACAGTAATCTCAGATTTTAAATTTATTCACACACATATATATATATATATATATGTATATATATATATACATATATATATATATATATACATATATATGAAATAATGAAGGAACCGCATACAGAGACATCTAAGGAAAGATGAGAAATAAGATTCATAAGTTGATGATGACTGCTCTTTAATAGAACAATCATTGTGCCATATAATGATTTACACATAAATACTTGTGGGTATTTTGGTATATTACTTTTTGATATACCTTTAAATTGCAAAAAAGAGAGATTTCACTTACTTTCAATATGAAATCCTGCTTTAATGTTACATTAGTCCACATCTCTTTATAATCAAGCCCAGCACTTGGACCATGGGGCATCCCAGCCATTTCTTCCATGTAGAAATGTCTTGTATAATCTAGGAGAAAGCTTGTTCAATACCCTGAGCATTTCTAATGCTGCTTGTTAGTGCTTATTTTGGACGGTGTTAACATCATTTCAAATATTCAGGCTGGATGAGACCTGATTTAAGTCCTTAGGAGAAGCTAAAAAGACTATTAACAAGCCTGGTCCATGGAAAACATCTGTTCAAGTCACACTGCTGTTTTTTTTATTAGTTCTCCAAATCTGTAACAAAGATGTTCTCTTGAGAGTTGGGAAAATAACCCCACAATGATGCACTGCGGTACAATTTTCCCTACCTTGGTTAACTTTCAGATATGCAGTCATACATATTTATGAATAGAGCACTGACACAGAATACCGCAAAATACAGCCCATATTATATATTTGCTTCATTTAAGTTTCCTTGTAATGTAATTTGGTGTAAAAGCCCTAAAACCTAACTGCTTAATAAGATATGAAATACACTGCCTTTTTCTTCTGAAGTCCCCCTTGTGCGATTATTCCCAGCATGTGAAAGACGGAATTGTAAACAATTTGTGTTCTCTGCACTTAATAAGTGATTTGACTTTAAGAAATGTTTTCCTGGAGATTATGTTGTAGAATATTCAATTTTTCATGCATTGATTGTGCTATCTGCTTGTTAAGGAAACATTTTCTCTAGTGCCTCTCTGAAATTCCTCGCAATACAACATGTAAAAAAAATTTATAGTGTATTAGGACATTCTTCCATATAAAGTCTCCTATTGAGATTGCCTTAAAGATGTATGCTTAAATTACCATATTTGCACATCACTTACTCTTGTTTTTTTTTGCTTTTTTTGTGTTCTTTTTGCATTCTGGGACACCCATTAGTAGAATGGGTTGTTGTTTTGAAGTCCTATTAATCAAAGTTTGCCAATGGATAAATGTAGTAGGGAACAGAAGAAATAAATATTCTCTAAAATAATGGTGATGGTAAAATACATTCCTTTAGATTGCTTAAAACAAATGTTACAATTTTAGAGATCTATATAAATTGCCTACAATTGAACTTTTTTATGTACTGTTTAGAGTTTACTGCACAGTATGCATAAGAGTTTTTATATATATATATTTAGTTCCATTGCTTTTCGTCCTCTGATAAAGCCAAGGGACTGAAACTTTAATAATCTCACATATTAGAAGATCCCTTAACTGTAGAAGAGTTGATGTTATATTCTTGTCATGTCACTACTTTGTTGTCGTTTAGTCCTGGTGGTGTAAAATCTTTTTCTTCCTGTATACTACAAATTAGAATTTGTTCTCAAATTCCCTAGTAGCTCAGTGTGCTATTAGGTTGATTCCCAAGCGAAAGGTCACTGGTTCAAATCGGGGAGATTTCCCAAGAAAAGAAAAACAGCTTCATCTAACTCATCGATAAAGGTCTCTAGGGCAAGGAAATTTCTAAACTGCATCATGTGAGCATCATGACTGTTGAAAGAATACAAAATGAAGTCTGTCTATCCATTTAAAAGCCAAGAGGTGGACATCTAGGCAAAATATCGGAGTCAACAAGTCCAATCATCACAAGGTCTATCAGTTCTGGTGCGACAAGCATGGCATTGGAGTTTGCTTGTATGCTTCATAATAGTGACATCACAAATATCCATCCAAGCACCGTGCGACACACTTTACACAAGTCTGGAATGATGGCCCCAAAAAAGGTGAAGAAGCCTTAACTTCAATATTGTCATAAGAAGCATCAGATCGAGTTTGCCAAAAAATACTAAGGGTGGACAGTAGTGTTGAGCATTCCGATACTGCAAGTATCGGGTATCGGCCGATACTTGCGGTATCAGAATTCTGATACCGAGATCCGATACTTTTGTGGTATCGGGTACCGGTATCGGATCCATAGAGATGTGTAAAATAAAGAATTAAAATAAAAAATATTGATATATTCACCTCTCCGGCGGCCCCTGGACATCAAATGAGTGCCTTTAGGACCTGCGAATGACGTTGCGGCTTCTGATTGGTCGCGTGCCGCTCATGTGACCGCCACGCGACCAATCAGACGCCACGACGTCATTCTCATTCACTAAACTCCTAATTCTAGGAATTAAGGACCTGCGAATGACGTCGCGGCTTCTGATTGGTTGAGTGGCGGTCACATGAGCGGCACGCGGCCAATCAGAAGCCGTGACGTCATTCGCAGGTCCTAAAGGTGCTCATTTTAAACAAAGAAGCCTGCCGGTTACCAGCGTGATGTACAGGGGCCGCCGGAGAGGTGAATATATCAATATTTTTTATTTTAATTCTTTATTTTACACATCCCTATGGATCCCAGGGCTTGAAGGAGAGCTTCCTCTCCTTCAGACCCTGGGAACCATCAGGATACCTTCCGATACTTGGTGTCCCATTGACTTGTATTGGTATCGGATATCGGTATCGGCGATATCCGATATTTTTCGGGTATCGGCCAATACTATGCGATACCGATACTTTCAAGTATCGGACGGTATCGCTCAACACTAGTGGACAGTAATAGATGGGATACTGAAGATTTTGAATAGATGAGATGAAAGTCATTTTACTAGGCTCTGATGGATGCAAATGGTTCTGCAAGATACAAGTGAAAAAGAGGCTAACAAATTGAGAAATTGAAGGAACTGTACAGTTTGGTGAAGAAAGACTGATAGCATGGGGTTGTTTCACAGCCAAAAGCACTAGATACTTCACCGGGATCGATGGTGGTTTCATTGCAGAGATATATGTTAGTATGCACAAGACGAGTTACTTTGTACACTCGAGTACTGAGGGTATGGAAAGAACAACATAGTGTTCCAGCAGGAAATGACCTGAATCATATGTCAAGATTGGTGAAGAAACGGTTCAATGACACTGAAGTAGAAATGCTGGATTCGCCCCCACATTCCCCAGACCTCAACCCAATTGAACACTTGTAAGTAGAGATGAAGAAAAAGCTGTAGACATACCCAACAAAGTTGACCAGTATGCACCAACTTTGGGAAGGTGTAGAGGAGACCTGGGATCACATTTCGGTCAAGACATGTTTTATAGAACATGCCCGGAAGAATTCAGGCAGTGTTCACAGCAAAAAGCGGATGTACAAAATACTAACAAAATAATAAAATAAAAATGTAGATTTTTAGGAGCAAAGCAGTAACAATGCAGTGACAAGACAAGAATCTACATAACAAATCATTTGCAAAATTGTAAGTCAAATTTATGTATGAGATAGCCAAGATGATTGTCTATAAAATGATGGTAGATTCACGTTTGAAGCAGTAGTGGATGGTGAACTATAAAGTCTAAAAGTCAAAGGTTAAAACATTGTTACCTTTGTGCTCGGCAGTGTATAGGAGGTTTCCATGTCACAGGTTGCTCAAGCACCATGAAAAAATGACATGGCTGCCTCCCCAAATAAAATCCAACGACATCTGTGCTCCCAAATCTAAATGTCCCTTGTAATTTCTAATCCATGCAGTCACCGAATTTAATAACCACGTTTGTCATTACATCAAGTGGGAAGAACCCATTTAAAAAATTTCCAAGGTGCCTGTCTCCTCGTAGCACAAGGTGGGCAAAATGTATAGGCACTAAGGCTGGTTTCACATTTGCGTTTTTTGCCGCTGCGTTTTAGCGCAAAAAAAGCATGCGTTTTTTCCCTATACTTAACATTAAAAACGCATGCCTTTTTTTGCATGCGTTTTGCCGCGTTTTGCGGCCGCATGCGTCTTTTCTATGCATGCGTTGTGTTGCAGAAATGCAACATGTAGTAATTTCTAGCGGCGATTTTTTGCTGCAAAAAAACCTATTGCTGTCTATGTAAACGCATGCGTTTTTAAGCACATGCGTTTGCATGCGTTTATAAACGCATGCGTTTTAATAGAAAAAGACAATAATACACACTGATAAGCCAACCCCAAACCCTAACCCTTACCCTAACCCTAAGGGATCCTAACCCAACCCAACCCTAACCCTAGGGGTTAGGGTTGGGTTAGGATCCCTTAGGGTTAGGGTTAGGGTTAGGATCGGTTAAGGTTAGGGTTAGGATCCCTTAGGGTTAGGGTTAGGATCCCTTAGGGTTAGGGTTAGGGATAGGGTTAGGGTTAGGGTTAGGATCCCTTAGGGTTAGGGTTAGGGTTGGGATAGGGTTAGGGTTAGGGTTAGGATCCCTTGGGGTTAGGGTTACGGTTAGGGTTAGGGATAGGGTTAGGGTTAGGATCCCTTAGGGTTAGGGTTAGGATCCTAGGGTTACTAGGGATCCTAACCCTAACCCTAACTCTAGCTATTTCTGTTTAAAGTGGATTTTCTTGTTGATTTTGATGATTGGCAGCTGTCACACACTTCTCATCATGCGTTTTAAAAACGCAAACGCAGGAAAAAACGCATGTAAACGCGTCAAAACGCCGCGTTTGTATTAAAACATGCAAAAACGCATGCGTCTAAAAAACGCTGTGTTTTAACGCATTTACATGCATTTTTTTTATCACCACATGCGTTTGCGTTTAACCCCTTAAGCCCCGAGGGTGGTTTGCACGTTAATGACCGGGCCAATTTTTACAATTCTGACCACTGTCCCTTTATGAGGTTATAACTCTGGAACGCTTCAACGGATCCCAGTGAATCTGACATTGTTTTCTCGTGACATATTGTACTTCATGATAATGGTAAAAATTCTTTGATAGTACCTGCGTTTATTTGTGAAAAAAATGGAAATTTGGCGAAAATTATGAAAATTTCGCAATTTTCCAATTTTGAATTTTTATGCAATTAAATCACAGAGATATGTCACACAAAATACTTAATAAGTAACATTTCCCACATGTCTACTTTACATCAGCACAATTTTGGAACCAAAATTTTTTTTTGTTAGGGAGTTATAAGGGTTAAAAGTTGACCAGCAATTTCTCATTTTTACAACACCATTTTTTTTTAGGGACCACATCTCATTTGATGTCATTTTGAGGGGTCTATATGATAGAAAATACCCAAGTGTGACACCATACTAAAAACTGCACCCCTCAAGGTGCTCAAAACCACATTCAAGAAGTTTATTAACCCTTCAGGGGTTTCACAGGAATTTTTGGAATGTTTAAATAAAAATGAATATTTAACTTTTTTCACACAAAATTTATTTCAGCTCCAATTTGTTTTATTTTACCAAGGGTAACAGGATAAAATGGATGCGAAACATTGTTGTACAATCTGAACTGAGTACGCTGATACCCCATATGTGGGGGTAAACCACTGTTTGGGCGCATGGCAGAGCTCGGAAGGGAAGGAGCGCCATTTTACTTTTCAATGCAAAATTGACTGGAATTGAGATGGGATGCCATGTTGCGTTTGGAGAGCCCCTGATGTGCCTAAACATTGAAATCCCCACAAGTGACACCATTTTGGAAAGTAGACCCCCTAAGGAACTTATCTAGAGGTGTGGTGAGCACTTTGACCCAACAAGTGCTTCACAGAAGTTTATAATGCAGAGCCGTAAAAATAAAAAATCATATTTTTTCACAAAAATAATCTTTTCGCCACCAATTTTTTATTTTCCCAAGGGTAAGAGAAGAAATTAGACCACAAAAGTTGTTGTGCAATTTGTCCTGAGTGCGACGATACCCCATATGTGGGGGTAAACCACTGTTTGGGTGCATGGCAGAGCTCGGAAGGAAAGGAGCGCCATTTGACTTTTCAATGCAAAATTGACTGGAATTGAGATGGGACGCCATGTTGCGTTTGGAGAGCCCCTGATGTGCCTAAACATTGGAACCCCTCACAAGTGACACCATTTTGAAAAGTAGACCCCTTAAGGAACTTATCTAGATGTGTGGTGAGCACTTTGACCCAACAAGTGCTTCACAGAAGTTTATAATGCAGAGCCGTAAAAATAAAAAATCTTATTTTTTCACAAAAATGATCTTTTCGCCCCCAATTTTTTATTTTCCCAAGGGTAAGAGAAGAAATTAGACCACAAAAGTTGTTGTGCAATTTGTCCTGAGTGCGATGATACCCCATATGTGGGGGTAAACCACTTTTTGGGTGCATAGCAGAGCTCGGAAGGGAAGGAGCGCCATTAGACTTTTCAATGCAAAATTGACTGGAATTAAGATGGGACGCCATGTTGGTTTGGAGAGCCCCTGATGTGCCTAAACATTAAAACCCCCCACAAGTGACACCATTTTGGAAACTAGACCCCCTAAGGAACTTATCTAGATGTGTTTTGAGAGCTTTGCACCCCCAAGTGTTTCACTACAGTTTATAACGCAGAGCCGTTAAAGTAATTTTTTTTTTTTTCGCAAAAATTATTTTTTAGCCCCCAGTTTTGTATTTTCACAAGGGTAACATAATAAATTGGACCCCAAAAGTTGTTGTCCAATTTGTCCTGAGTACGCTGATACCCCATATGTGGGGGGGAACCACTGTTTGGGCGCTTGGCAGAGCTCGGAAGGGAAGGAGCGCCATTTGGAATGCAGACTTAGATGGATTGGTCTGCAGGCGTCACGTTGCATTTGCAGAGCCCCTGATGTACCCAAACAGTACAAACCCCCCACAAGTGACCCCATATTAGAAACTAGACCTCCCAAGGAACTTATCTAGATGTGTTGTGAGAACTTTGAACCCCTAAGTGTTTCACTACAGTTTATAACGCAGAGCCGTGAAAATATAAATTCTTTTTTTTTTCACAAAAATGATTTTTTAGCCCCCAGCTTTGTATTTTTACAAGGGTAACAGAATAAATTGGACCCCAAAAGTTGTTGTTCAATTTGTCCTGAGTACGCTGATACCCCATATGTGGGGGGGAACCACTGTTTGGGCGCATGGCAGAGCTCGGAAGGGAAGGAGCGCCATTTGGAATGCAGACTTAGATGGATTGGTCTGCAGGCGTCACGTTGCATTTGCAGAGCCCCTGATGTACCCAAACAGTAGAAACCACCCACAAGTGACCTCATATTGGAAACTAGACCTCCCACAGAACTTATCTAGATGTGTTGTGAAAACTTTGAACCCCCAAGTGTTTCACTACAGTTTACAACGCAGAGCCGTGAAAATAAAAAATCCTTTTTTTTCCCACAAAAATGATTTTAGCCCCCCAAATTTTTATTTTCCCAAGGATAACAAGAGAACTTGGACCCAAAAAGTTGTTGTCCAATTTGTCTCGAGTACGATGATACCCCATATGTTGGGGTAAACCCCTGTTTGGGCGCACGGGAGAGCTCGGAAGTGAAGGAGCACTGTTTTACTTTTTCAATGCAGAATTGGCTGGAATTGAGATCGGACGCCATGTCGCGTTTGGAGAGCCCCTGATGTGTCTAAACAGTGGAAACCCCCCAATTATAAATGAAACCCTAATCCAAACGCACCCCTAACCCTAATCCCAACTGTAACCCTAACCACACACCTAACCCTGACACACCCCTAATTCTAATCCCAACCCTAATCCCAACCGTAAATGTAATCCAAACCCTAACCCTAGCCCTAACCCTAGCCCTAACCCTAACCCTAATGGGAAAATGGAAATAAATACATTTTTTTTAATTTTATTATTTTTCCCTAAGGCTAGGTTCACATTGCGTTAGCGAAATCCGTTTAGCACTAGCGGATTGCGCTAACGCAATGTCTTTTTAGGTGTCATGTTTAGTGGTCGCGTTAACGTCCCCGGTCTGGAAGATCGGGGATCGGACCTCGGGCGCGCCGCGGATGCTGCAAGCAGCGTCTGAGGCGCGCCACAAAAGAATGGCACCTTGCTAGCGCGAGACGAAAATGGCACGCTCTAGTGATGCGCTACACCCGAAAATCACATTGCTGTCAATGGTTGTGCTAACGGACCCGTTGCACGGCGTTAATTGTGACATTTTCGCCGTGCAACGCTGTCCGTTAGCGTTAACCCATTAACGCAATGTGAACCTAGCCTAACTAAGGGGGTGATGAAGGGGGGTTTGATTTACTTTTATAGCGTTTTTTATATCGGATTTTTATGATTGGCAGCCGTCACACACTAAAAGACGCTTTTTGCGTCTCCACATTTTGAGTTCTATAATTTTTCCATATTTTGGTCCACACAGTCATGTGAGGTCTTGTTTTTTGCGGGACGAGTTGACGTTTTTATCGGTTACATTTTCGGACATGTGACAGTTTTTGATCGCTTTTTATTCCGATTTTTTGTGAGGCAGAATGACCAAAAACCAGCTATTCATGAATTTCTTTTGGGGGAGGCGTTTATACCGTTCCACGTTTGGTAAAATTGATGAAGCAGTTTTATTCTTCGGGTCAGTACGATTACAGCGATACCTCATTTATATCATTTTTTTAATGTTTTGGCGCTTTTATACGATAAAAGCTATTTTATAGAAAAAATAATTATTTTGGCATCGCTTTATTCTGTGGACTATAACTTTTTTATTTTTTTGGTTATGATGCTATCTGGTGGCTCGTTTTTTGCGGGACAAGATGACGTTTTCAGAGGTACCATGGTTATTTATATCTGTCTTTTTGATCGCGTGTTATTCCACTTTTTGTTCAGCGTTATGATAATAAAGCGTTGTTTTTTGGCTCGTTTTTTTTTTTTTTTCTTACGGTGTTCACTGAAGGGGTTAACTAGTGGGCCAGTTTTATAGGTCGGGTCGTTACGGACGCGGCGATACTAAATATGTGTACTTTTATTGTTTTTTTGTTTTTTTTTTATGTAAAGAAATGTATTTATGGGAATAATATTTTTTTTTTTTCTGCTTTATTTAGGAATTTTTTTTTTTTTTTTTACAAGTGTGGAAATTTTTTTTTTTACTTTTTCACTTTGTCCCAGGGGGGGGACAATACAGATCACCGATCTGACAGTGTGCACAGCACTCTGTTAGATCGGTGATCTGACATACAGCCGGGCAGGATTAGAGCTGCAGCTGCAGCCTGATCCTGACCCGGAAGTGCTCCCTGCAGGACCCGGATGCAGCCCGGCGGCCATTTTGGATCCGGGGACTGCAGGGAGAAGACGCTCGGTACACGGTGAGTACATCACCGTGTACCGATCGTCTCAGGGAAGCCCGCAGGGAGCCCCCTCCCTGCGCGATGCTTCCCTGCACCGCCGGCACACCGCGATCACCGCGATCATCTTTGATCGCGGTGTACCGGGGGTTAATGTGCCGGGAGCGGTCCGTGACCGCTCCTGGCACATAGTGCCGGATGTCAGCTGCGATAGGCAGCTGACACCCGGCCGCGATCGGCCGCGCTCCCCCCGTGAGCGCGGCCGATCGCATATGACGTACTATCCCGTCCCTGGGAATTAAGTCCCAGGTCACCTGGACGGGATAGTACGTCATATGGGATTAAGGGGTTAAAACGCTGTGTTTTTAAACGGAAATGTGAAACCAGCCTAAGCTGGCATATTTGCAATTTTCCAGAAAAAATTAAGGAGAAGATGTTGCAGAGTGAAAACACCTATTGGTTAGGGATTAGAGATAAGTGAACCTTTCAAAGTTCGATTCGCTGAGCATTAAGACGAACATGTTCGCCAGTTAGACAAACATACCCGAGCCCCTTTAAATTCAATGGGAGGCCAAGCCAAATGTATACACAACACCTTAAAGGGTGACAAAAAGCTTCCCAAACAGCTAAAATTAGGGGTAGACACAATGAAGTGGCATCACTGACCCACAGTAGAAATTTGCAAATGGCACAGCAGCAGTCAGCAATGGGTCGTGGATGAGGTATTAGGGTCTGGGCCATCATTTATAGCAGCTTGGAATTGAAGTTTCACTGAGGACCTGGTGGTTAAGGGAGCTGTGTAAGCCTTCTTAGCAGGGAGCCCTGATACCTCATGCAACACCTCCAATTTTTTTTTCAGATGATCAGTTTCATACAGTACTATTTTTGGAAAAATATACGGAAAGTAACAGGTAGTTGCCTGAAAGTAGGTGCAGGTCTGACTCTGTAGGAGCTCTACTTACTAAGGCAACCCTCTAGATGGAGACCCAACTTGGAGTCTCCATATTTCAAAAAATTATTGTCAAACACCACTAAAGTGAATCAAAAAGACGTGAGCACAGCTACTTGGTGCACGGGTAGGTTCCCAAGCCATATACATATAGATAAAAAGAACCCGGCACTCAACTTTAACTCAAACTGGTGTTTTTTTATTTCGTAGTACGAAAAACGTTTCGGCCAGGTCTGGCCTTCGTCAGTTACTACAATATTATAAAGAAAATAGGTAATGAATAATAAATAATAAATACATCCGTGACTACATCTGTAAATACATCAGTAAGTACATACGGTGTGAAATAAATAACAAAAAAAGGGAGAAACAGAAAAAATGGAAAAAACAAACAAAAGTATATACAGTGTGTCAAATGGTCATAATATGACGATATTAAGAAGGAACAATATGAAGAACCAACTAGTATGACCCAGCCCCCCTGGTGGTGAATGGAGAACAAAGAACATAGTGCCGCTACTCGTACCGTACTGGGAGATGTCTGGGAGTATGCTCTGTGAGCGTGGTAGATTCCAAGGGTATCCCTAGAAGGAGGGAGAGAAAGCCCGTACTGTGAGCTATCTTCCATCTATTATAATGTGCCAATGTAGATGGTGTAAAAGGCCCCTATAAGTGCTAGTACCTTGGGAGATGTCAGCCTCCGGTCAATGACGCGGCTGCAGGCTGTGAAGGGAGAAGGAGTAATATCAGGGCGCATGCCACATGGCGTGCTGGCCGAGCAACGTGACAGGCTATGAGGCGTCCTTGCCCCTTAAGGCGGGGGCTAGAGACAGGGGTAGCGAGTTACCTGTATGAGAGACGGGTCAGGACGCGGTGTCCACCGCTGTCTGTGAGGATGCCCGAGTGAAGGGACGCCAGTGTGGCGTTCCTTATGTGCGAGACGGCCGGACCGGACGTGACGTACCGGAAGTGACCGCATACTAATGCCTGAGATGGACAGGAGTGAGCCGGCCAGTCATGAGACTCTAGAGGAGGGAGGCGGGACAAAATAAGGTGTGCACAGTGTATGAGGACCAGATGGAGAGCCTCAGATAGTACGGATACAGTGATAGCGGCGTAGAAGGTGGAGGTGGTGGTAGTTCATATTCTATCCGCTGTGACCCCGTGGATAAGGAGGAGAGTCCTGGCAATTCAATATAGTCGACTCTAGAAAAACAGATAAATATATTAGAAACTTTCAACATGATAAGTATGCGAATATTACCTAAGAAAAAATGCATATAATTACCAAAGACAAAATGCATATAATTACTAACTGTGAGACCAGAACCCATAGTGTTACAGAGGCCCCATATAATTTAATTTACTTTAGGTAAAGGAGACCAGGTCGTAGTCCCTATTAAGACCTTTAGGGTGCAGAGTATCAAGCGTATGGATCCAGAAAGCCTCCCTACGTTAAAGGGAGGCCAATCTGTCTCCCCCCCGTCTGGGCGCTGGGACCTGCTCGATTACCTGAAACATTAGCTGAGAAATATTGTGGCCTTTCGATATAAAGTGTTGTGGGATGGGTAGGAGCGTGTTGCCACACCTTATCGTGGACTTATGCTTAGAGATACGTTCCCGGATGGAACGGGTTGTCTCTCCCACATAAAGCATGCCACAAGGGCACTTGATGAGGTAAATTACATAGGCCGAATCACACTTAAAATAGTTCTTAATAGGGAAGGACCTCCCCGAGCGTGGATGGTGGAATGAGCTACCCTTGAGAACATTGCTGCATTGAGTGCAGTGGAGACAAGGGAATGTCCCGAGGCGAGGGTTCTGAAGGAACCGTTGTGTGGGTGCCTTTTTGTCCGGTCCTACATCAGCTCTTACCAGTGTATCCCTTAGATTACGAGGTCTCCTAAAACACGGGAGAAATGGCTCTCTAAATTCTGGGATATTCGGGTGGGCAGTTGTGAGTAAATGCCAGTGTTGGCGTATGTTTTTATGGAGGATATATGCAAACGGGTGGAAGGAATGGACGAATGGAATGCGGCTATTTGACTTGGGTTTATTGTGGCCAGATGTCTGAGATTCCCGGAGGAACGAGTTAGGGTAACCTCGTGCCTGAAATTTAGCTTCCATTTCTGACACTCTTTGTGTCCGTAGCTCCTGGTCCGAGACTATGCGGGTTACCCACTGAATTTGGGATTTAGGGATCGCTTTTTTTATGGCTCGGGGGTGTAAACTCTCAAAATGCAGTAGGCTATTCCGGTCTGTGTTTTTTATGTGGATATCGGTGCTCAATTGGCCTGTGTGGTTTTTGATGACCATTGTATCCAGAAAGTTCATTCTGTGTAGGTCATGAGCCATGGTAAAGGAGATGCCAGGCCATGCTGTATTGAGAAATTCCACAAAAGACCGGAAGGACTCCAACGTGCCGCCCCAGACGCAAAAAATATCGTCTATGTAACGTTTCCAGAGTAATATCGTCATATTATGACTATTTGACACACTGTATATACTTTTGTTTGTTTTTTCCATTTTTTCTGTTTCTCCCTTTTTTTGTTATTTATTTCACACCGTATGAACTTACTGATGCATTTACAGATGTAGTCACGGATGTATTTATTATTTATTATTCATTACCTATTTTCCTTATAATATTGTAGTAACTGACGAAGGCCAGACCTGGCCGAAACGTTTTTCGTACTACGAAATAAAAAAACACCAGTTTGAGTTAAAGTTGAGTGCCGGGTTCTTTTTATCTATACACACCACTAAAGTGGCATCAATCTCCACAGAGTAGAAACAGTATACAAGAGCTCTGACACACCTTCTACTCCAGGCAACCCACCAGATGTAGACCCAACTTGGAGTCTCCACATATCAAAAAACGATTGTCACAGGCTACTAAAGTGGCAACAATTTCCACAGAGAACAAACGGTATAATAGGCCTCTGATACATCTTCCACTATAGGCAACCCACCTGATGGAGACCCAACTACAACCCACCAAATGGAGACCCAAATTGGAGCCTCCACATTTCAAAAAAATATTGTCACACATCACTAAAGTGACTTAAATTTTCACAGAGTAAAAATATTACAATAAGCCTCTGACACACCTTCTACTACAGGCAACCTACAAGATGAAAACCCAACTTGGTCTCTCAACATTTCAAAAAATTGTTTGTAACATCAGCAGCAGTAGCAACAGCTATTAGGGCTAGCGGAACTAACCAAATAATAAGGATGGTTGTTGTGAGTTCTGTTTTTGGGCTCCCTCTGGTGGTTACTGGTCGTACTGGGTGATTTGTGTTCTGCTGTCTCTGGTGTCCACCTGTTTTATTAGGATTTGGGAGTTTCCTATTTAACCGGGCTTTCTTGTCATTTCCCCGCCGGCTATCAAGGTTATCAGAGTGTTTTGTTACCTCAGCTTCTGGCTGCAGTAATCTTCAGGACAAGCTAAGTTTTTGATTTTCTTGTTCCACGTTTTGCTTTATTTTTGTCTTGTCCAGCTTGCATATAATTGTTTCTTTGCTGCTGGTTGCTCTAGTGGGCTGTATTTGCTCCTCATGTTCCATGAGTTGGAACATGAGTTCAAGTAATTGCAGGATGGTTTTTTTGAAGGGTTTTTTGCTGACCGCGCAGTTTACTTTTGTATCCTCTGCTATCTAGTTTTAGCGGGCCTCATTTTGCTGAATCTGTTTTCATACTGTGTATGTGCCTTCCTCTCATTTCACCGTCATTATATGTGGGGGGCTGCTATTTCTGTGGGGTATTTCTCTGGAGGCAAGAGAGGTCTGTGTTTCTTCTAATAGGGGAAGTTAGATCTTCGGCTGGTGCGAGACGTCTAGGATCAACGTAGGCACGTTCCCCGGCTATTGTTATTTGTGTGTTCAGGTTTAGGGTCGCGGTCAGCTCAGGTTCCATCACCCTAGAGCTCGTTGGTGCTTGTCCTTTTGTGATTCCCTGCCATTGGAATCATGACAGTATAGCCGGCCAAAATGTTTGGGCTGAAGTAGGAGGAAAAGTAGTCTGAGGAAGTTTTTTTTTTTTTTTTTCTCCTCTGAGGTTGCTGCTTAGCCTTAATTGCAGCCTGGCTGATTTTTTTTTTTTTTTTCCTCCTCTTAATCCTTGAATGGCTCTGACCTTAGCTGTTTATCATGGACGTCCAGAGTTTAGCTTCCAGCTTGAATAATCTTGCTGCTAAGGTTCAAAATATACAAAATTTTGTTGTACATGCTCCTATGTCTGAACCTAGAATTCCTATTCCAGAGTTCTTTGCTGGAGATAGATCTAGTTTTCTGAATTTTAGGAACAATTGCAAGCTGTTCCTTTCTTTGAAATCTCGCTCTTCTGGAGACCCTGCTCAGCAGGTTAAGATTATTATATCTTTCCTGTGGGGTGACCCTCAAAATTGGGCATTTGCATTGGCACCAGGGGATCCTGCGTTGCTTAATGTGGATGCGTTTTTTCTGGCATTGGGTTTGCTCTATGAGGAACCTAACCAGGAGATTCAGGCTGAAAAAGCTTTATTAGCTCTCTCTCAGGGGCAAGATGAAGCAGAAATATATTGTCAAAAATTTCGGAAATGGTCAGTGCTTACTCAGTGGAATGAGTGCGCCCTGGCTGCAAAGTTCAGAGATGGCCTTTCTGAGGCCATTAAAGATGTTATGGTGGGGTTCCCGGCGCCTACAGGTCTGAATGAGTCTATGACTATGGCTATTCAGATTGATCGGCGTTTACGGGAGCGCAAACCTGTGCACCATTTGGCGGTGTCTTCTGAACAGGCACTTGAGACAATGCAATGTGATAAAGTTCAGTCTAGAAGTGAACGGCAAAACTATAGGCGGAAAAATGGGTTGTGCTTTTATTGTGGTGATTCAGCTCATGTTATATCAGCATGCTCTCAACGCACAAAAAAGGTTGATAAGTCTGTTGCCATTAGTACGTTACAGTCTAAGTTCATTCTGTCTGTGACTCTGATTTGCTCATTATCATCCATTTCCGTCGATGCCTATGTAGATTCAGGCGCTGCCCTGAGTCTTATGGATTGGTCATTTGCCAAGCGATGTGGGTTTAGTCTTGAGCCTCTGGAAGTCCCTATTCCTTTGAAGGGAATTGACTCTACACCTTTAGCTATGAATAAACCTCAGTACTGGACACAAGTGACCATGCGTATGACTCCCGTTCATCAGGAGGTGATTCGCTTCCTGGTACTGTATAATTTACATGATGTTCTAGTACTTGGTCTGCCATGGTTACAAACTCATAACCCAGTCCTGGACTGGAAAACAATGTCTGTGTTAAGCTGGGGATGTCAGGGGGTTCATGATGATGCACCTCCGATTTCTATCGCTTCATCTACTCCTTCTGAGGTTCCTGTATTTTTGTCTGATTATCGGGATGTTTTTGAGGAGCCTAAGCTCAGTTCGCTTCCTCCTCACAGGGATTGCGATTGTGCTATAGATTTAATTCCTGGTAGTAAATTTCCTAAAGGTCGTTTGTTCAATCTGTCAGTGCCAGAGCATACTGCTATGCGGGATTATGTTAAGGAGTCCTTGGAAAAGGGACATATCCGTCCATCTTCGTCCCCTTTGGGAGCAGGTTTTTTTTTCGTGGCCAAAAAGGATGGGTCCTTGAGGCCTTGTATAGATTATCGTCTTTTGAATAAGATTACCGTAAAATATCAGTATCCTTTGCCTTTGTTGACTGATTTGTTTGCTCGCATTAAAGGGGCTAAATGGTTCACTAAGATTGATCTTCGGGGTGCGTATAATCTTATACGAATAAAGCAAGGTGATGAGTGGAAAACCGCATTTAATACGCCTGAGGGCCATTTTGAGTATTTGGTAATGCCTTTCGGACTTTCTAATGCTCCTTCAGTCTTCCAGTCCTTTATGCACGATATTTTCCGTGAATATCTGGATAAATTTATGATTGTGTATTTGGATGATATTTTGTTTTTTTCTGATGACTGGGAGTCTCATGTTCAGCAGGTCAGGAAGGTGTTTCAGGTCCTGCGGGCTAATTCCTTGTTTGTAAAGGGCTCAAAGTGTCTCTTTGGAGTCCAGAAGATTTCTTTCTTGGGGTATATTTTTTCCCCTTCTACTATTGAGATGGATCCCGTCAAGGTTCGGGCTATTTGTGACTGGACGCAGCCTGCATCTCTTAAGAGTCTGCAGAAGTTCTTGGGCTTTGCTAATTTCTATCGTCGTTTTATAACTAATTTTTCTAGTGTTGTTAACCCTTTGACGGATTTGACTAAGAAGGGTGCTGATGTTGCTGATTGGTCTCCTGTGGCTGTGGAGGCCTTTCAGGAACTTAAACGCCGGTTTTCTTCTGCTCCTGTGTTGCGTCAGCCTGATGTTTCGCTTCCTTTCCAAGTTGAGGTTGATGCTTCCGAGATTGGAGCGGGGGCGGTTTTGTCACAGAGAAGCTCCGATTGCTCGGTGATGAAGCCATGTGCGTTCTTTTCTAGAAAATTTTCGCCCGCTGAGCGGAATTATGATGTGGGTAATCGGGAACTTTTGGCCATGAAGTGGGCATTTGAGGAGTGGCGTCATTGGCTGGAGGGTGCTAGACATCGTGTGGTGGTCTTGACTGATCACAAAAATCTGATTTACCTTGAGTCTGCCAGGCGTCTGAATCCTAGACAGGCTCGTTGGTCACTGTTTTTCTCTCGTTTCAATTTTGTGGTTTCAGACCTGACAGGTTCAAAGAATGTGAAGGCGGATGCTCTTTCTAGGAGTTTTGTGCCTGACTCCCCTGGAAATTCTGAGCCCACTGGTATCCTTAGGGATGGGGTGATTTTGTCGGCCGTCTTCCCAGACTTGCGACGTGCTTTGCAGGAGTTTCAGGCGGGTAAACCTGATCGTTGTCTGCCTGAGAGACTGTTTGTTCCGGATAGTTGGACCAGTAGAGTCATCTCCGAGGTCCATTCTTCTGCGTTGGCAGGTCATCCTGGAATATTTGGTACTAGAGACTTGGTGGCCAGGTCTTTTTGGTGGCCTTCCTTGTCGAGGGATGTGCGTTCTTTTGTGCAGTCTTGTGAGGTTTGTGCTCGGGCTAAGCCTTGCTGTTCTCGAGCCAGTGGATTGTTGTCACCTTTGCCTATCCCGAAGAGGCCTTGGACGCACATTTCCATGGACTTTATTTCGGATCTCCCTGTCTCTCAAAAAATGTCTGTCATCTGGGTTGTGTGTGACCGCTTTTCTAAAATGGTTCATCTTGTACCCTTGCCTAAGTTGCCTTCCTCCTCTGAGTTGGTCCCTCTGTTTTTCCAGAACGTGGTTCGTTTGCATGGGATTCCGGAGAACATCGTTTCTGACAGGGGATCCCAGTTTGTGTCTAGATTTTGGCGGACGTTCTGTGCTAAGATGGGCATTGATTTGTCCTTTTCGTCTGCATTCCATCCTCAGACGAATGGCCAGACGGAGCGAACTAATCAGACCTTGGAAACTTATTTGAGGTGTTTTATTTCTGCTGATCAGGATGACTGGGTTACCTTTTTGCCGCTGGCCGAGTTTGCCCTTAATAATCGGGCTAGTTCTGCTACCTTGGTTTCTCCTTTCTTTTGTAATTCGGGGTTTCATCCTCGTTTTTCCTCTGGTCAGGTGGAGCCTTCTGATTGTCCTGGAGTGGACATGGTGGTGGATGGGTTGCATCGGATTTGGAGTCATGTGGTGGACAATTTGAAGTTGTCCCAGGAGAAGGCTCAGCAGTTTGCTAATCGCCATCGCCGCGTGGGTCCTCGACTTCGTGTTGGGGACTTGGTGTGGTTGTCTTCTCGTTTTGTTCCTATGAAGGTCTCTTTTCCTAAGTTCAAGCCTCGGTTCATCGGTCCTTATAGGATCTTGGAAATTCTTAACCCTGTGTCGTTTCGTTTGGATCTCCCGGCATCGTTTGCTATTCATAATGTGTTCTATCGGTCGTTGTTGCGGAGGTATGAGGTACCTGTTGTTCCTTCGCTTGAGCCTCCTGCTCCGGTGCTGGTGGAGGGAGAATTGGAGTATGTTGTAGAGAAGATCTTGGATTCTCGTGTTTCCAGACGGAAACTCCAATATTTGGTCAAGTGGAAGGGTTATGGTCAGGAGGATAATTCTTGGGTGGTTGCCTCTGATGTTCATGCTGATGATTTGGTCCGCGCTTTTCATAGGGCTCATCCTGGTCGCCCTGGTGGTTCTCGTGAGGGTTCGGTGACCCCTCCTCAAGGGGGGGGTACTGTTGTGAGTTCTGTTTTTGGGCTCCCTCTGGTGGTTACTGGTGGTACTGGGTGATTTGTGTTCTGCTGTCTCTGGTGTCCACCTGTTTTATTAGGATTTGGGAGTTTCCTATTTAACCGGGCTTTCTTGTCATTTCCCCGCCGGCTATCAAGGTTATCAGAGTGTTTTGTTACCTCAGCTTCTGGCTGCAGTAATCTTCAGGACAAGCTAAGTTTTTGATTTTCTTGTTCCACGTTTTGCTTTATTTTTGTCTTGTCCAGCTTGCATATAATTGTTTCTTTGCTGCTGGTTGCTCTAGTGGGCTGTAATTGCTCCTCATGTTCCATGAGTTGGAACATGAGTTCAAGTAATTGCAGGATGGTTTTTTTGAAGGGTTTTTTGCTGACTGCGCAGTTTACTTTTGTATCCTCTGCTATCTAGTTTTAGCGGGCCTCATTTTGCTGAATCTGTTTTCATACTGTGTATGTGCCTTCCTCTCATTTCACCGTCATTATATGTGGGGGGCTGCTATTTCTGTGGGGTATTTCTCTGGAGGCAAGAGAGGTCAGTGTTTCTTCTAATAGGGGAAGTTAGATCTTCGGCTGGTGCGAGACGTCTAGGATCAACGTAGGCACGTTCCCCGGCTATTGTTATTTGTGTGTTCAGGTTTAGGGTCGCGGTCAGCTCAGGTTCCATCACCCTAGAGCTCGTTGGTGCTTGTCCTTTTGTGATTCCCTGCCATTGGAATCATGACAGATGATATAAGGTGCGTTCGCATTCCGGGGTCCACCGTGCAGAGATGGATCCTGCTGCTGAGTAATGACTGACTATATGGCAGTATAATGTGGATAGCTTCACCCGATATGAAGGAAGCGAACCCTGTTGCATCACAGGGCCGCAGTACCACACAAAGAGCGCAAGCAAAGAGTCACAAAACTCTGTCCCAATACTCAGGGAAAGAGTTCCTCTAGACCTCTTGCGCTCGACACCGCTACTGGGGTGTCAGAGAGTAACAGAAATAATAATATAATGTGCAAGAGTGTGTGCAGTGCCGCTCTGGCGGACGCCACTAACCACCCAGACTTGGGCCAGGAAAGTGCTCAATTAGCACACGGTGCCACACTGGCGGTCACTGCTATAAGATGCTGTATCGTGTGCTAGCTGTACGGAATAGCACTTTCAGGCGCTAGGTAGCTTCCACTATTCATGAACAGTCAACAACACTAGGAATGGGAATGATTTGCTGCTTTCATCCCTCGACAGGCATACTGTACATCCACACACACACGTTAGTAAGTTTATACTAGCGCATTGCCGTGAGGCCATGCGAACCTTTTATAGCGGAAGCTCTCTAGGACCTTCCTAGTTGTCCAATAGGAGCTGCTACAGGACCTGAGCATGTGACCCCGGACCTCCAATGAGAGGTCGTCCCTTGGGCATGCTCAGAAGAAGAAAAGCAGGACTTAGTCCCAGGGATGCCTGCTCGCCGCTGATCAGTACTGGTTACAATGGCTGAACCTGGAAGGACAGCAGTAAACAGCCGCACAGTATCAGCCTGGGTCAGATGCTGGGACCGACGTCTCTGTTGAGCAGGCACCACTGCGGCTGGAGGAGAATGGGAGACCGCAGCAGAGATGGTTCGAGATTTCCCCTGTGCAGGGGCGGGAACTTGACACCTAACCTTACCCCCCTCCTAGGGCCCCCCTCCTTGGGCCTTGCTACACTCGAACGCAGCAATGAGCTGCGGAGCCCGAAAGTGCTCAACACGCTCCCAGGACCTGTTCTCTGGGCCATGACCCTTCCAATCCACCTAATAGAACCTTTTGCCACATACCACCTTGCACCCCATGATGGCGTTCACCTCATATTCATCCGTGGACGAACCTGATGTCCCGGCAGATGATTTTGAAAACCGGGACATGGGGACGGGCTTTAGGAGGGACACATGAAAGGTGTCGGTGATGCATAGGTGTGGAGGAAGGGGAAGACGGTAGACCACAGGATTAACCTGTTCCAGGACCTTGAAGGGACCTAGGTCGCGAGGCACAAACTAAGTGGACTCAATTTGCAGCCTGATGTTACGGGCAGAGAGCCACACTAAATTGCCAGGAGCAAAGGTCGGAGCGGGGCGCTGATGTGCATCAGCAGAGACCCTCATTCTCTCCTTGGAGGCCCGGATAGCATCCTGTGTGTGGTCCCAAAAGTCACGAGCCTCCACAGCCCAGTCTGCCCCCTGGAGTCGGCGGAAGACACGTGCAAGGGTACAGGAACCCGCGGATGCTGGGCCAGAATTAAGGAAGAATGAGGTCTGCCCAGTGGAGTCAGCTATGGCATTGTTCAGCGCAAACTCTGCCCATGGTAGCAAGGATGCCTAGTCATCCTGCCTAGCTGAGACAAAATGTCGCAGGTATGTGACCAGGGTCTGGTTAGCCTTCTCCACCAACCCATTCATCTTGGGATGGCATGCTAAAGAGAGATTCAGCTCGATGCTGAGAAGACAACAAAGCTCTCTCCAGAACTGAGACGCAATCTGGGGACCCCGGTCACTGACAATTTTGTCTGGCATACTGTGTAGGCGGAAAATGTGCTTAATAAACAACGCCGCCAAGGCCCCTGCAGAAGGTAGTCGAAGAAGAGGCACCAAGTGCACCATTTTGGAAAAATGGTCGGTGACTACCCAAATAATGATGCAGCTACGGGACTTGGGTAAGCCCACCACAAAGTCCATCCCGACCATTTCCCAGGGTGTGTCCGCCACCGGCAGGGGGTAAAGTAGCCCAGCAGGCCGTTGTCGAAGAGACTTATTTTTGGCGCAAGAGAAACACGCCCGAATATAGTCTCCGACATCATGGGCCATATGCGGCCACCAGTACGTCCTCGCCAGGAGCTCTGATGTCCTCTTGGTCCAAAAAATGTCCACCCACCCTGGACGAGTGAGCCCAAGAGAGAACCTCCGGTCACAAATTAGATGGCACAAAGGTCTTGCCCGGGGGCAGAGACTCTAGTGAAACCAGGGCCACGGTCCTCAGGCTCTCCGAAGGGACAATTAAGCGATGCTCCTCCTTCTCCTCTACTGATGACACTAAAAAGCAGGAGAGAGCATCGGCACAGATGTTCTTCTCCCTGGAAAGATAATGGAGGGGGAAGTGGAAGCAGGAGAAGAACAAGGACGATCTAGCCTGGCGAGAGTTTAGCCGCTGGGCAGTCTCTAAGTAACCACATTTTTGTGATCGGTATACACTTGGAAGAGAAAACGAGCCCCCTCCAGGAGGTGTCTCCACTCCGAGAAGGCCAACTTCATATCTAGCAACCCCCTGTCCCCAATGGAATATATCCTCTCTGCTGGTGTGAAGGTCTTGGAGAAAAAGAAGGAAGGATGCTTCTGACCTTGAGCATCCTTTTGGAAGAGGACTGTTCCAGCACCAAAGGATGAGGCATCCACCTCCATTATAAATGGTTTATCTACATGTCTACATCGGGCCGATGTAGGATGGGAGCGCTAGCAAAATTAGACTTAATAGAGAAGAAGACCTTGGAGACCTCCTCTGACCTCAATTTGGGATTTGCTCCCTTCTTGGTGAGGGCTACCAAGGGAGCTACCAAAGTTGAGAAGTGAGGAATGAACTGGCGATAATAGTTAATGAACCCCATAAAGCACTGCAACACTTTGAGAGAATTGGGTTCCTGCCCATCCATCACAGCCTGTAGCTTGGCAGGACCCATAGCCAATCCCTGGGTGGAGATGATATAGCCAAAGAAAGGCAAGGACTCCTGCTCAAACACACACTTCTCCAACTTGGCATAGAAGGAGTTTGCCCGTAGAAGGTCGAAGACTTTGCAAACATGTCTCTGGTGGGAGTCTATATCTGGAGAGTAGATGAGAATATCATCCAGATAGACTACGACCGAGGTGGTGAACACATCCTGGAAGATATCATTTACAAAGTCTTGGAAAATGGCAGGAGCATTACAGAGTCCAAAGGCCATCACCAGGTATTCATAGTGCCCATCCCTGATGTTAAATGCCGTCTTCCATTAGTCCTCCTCATGGATGAGAATCAGGTTGTAAGCACCCCGCAGATCAAGCTTAGTAAATACCCTTGCTCCCCGCAACCTATCGAATAGCTCAGATATCAGAGGCAGAGGGTATTTGTTCTTAATGGTGATTGCGTTAAGACCCCTGTAATCTATGCATGGACTTAGTTTCCCGTTCTTCTTCTGCAGGAAGAAGAACCCCGCCCCTGCAGGTGACACTGACTTCCTAATGAATCCTCTTGCCAAATTCTCCTGAATGTATTGGGTCATCGCCTCCGTCTCTGGGAAAGATAGGGGATAGACTCGACCCCGGGGAGGCTCTGCACCAGGCAAGAGGTCAATTGGACTGTCATAGGGGCGGTGGGGTGGAAGGGTGTCCACAGCCCTCTTGGAGAACACTTCCACATAGGGCCAATAGTGCTTGGGGAGAGAAGAAAGATCTGTGGGTACTTCAGTAGTAGCAACCTGAACACACTCCCTGAGACATCTACCCTCACAAGTTTCACTCCATCCAGAATACTCCCAGAAGACCACTCTATATGAGGAGAGTGGAAGCGTAGCCATGGTATCCCTAACAGAACCTTATCAATTCCCTCTGGAATGGCTAGCAGGGAGGTAATCTCCTTATGGGATGGAGACATGGATAAAGTAAATGGGATGGTTTGGTGTGTTATTTGTGAGGGCAGAGTCGACCCTTTCACCACTCGTACAGTCACCGGCTTGGCGAGCATCACCAGGGGTATTGCGTGGCGTTGGGCGAAGGCAGAGGACATAAAATTCCCCTCTTACCCAGAATCCACACAAAGCTTGACTGTAAGAGTGGATGGGCCAAAGGTAATTTTCCCTTTGAAGGACAGCTTGGAGGAAAACATTGCCGTGTCTAGTGTACCTCATCCTACATCCGCTAGATGCTGACGTTTCCCCGACCCCTGGGAACATCTGGAGGCAAGATGCCCTGACTGCTGGCAGACATGACAGACCTTGAGTGCACGAGCGATCCAGAACTTAGAACCCGCTCGTGACACCTCCATGGCCTCATGTGGCTCGGACGCCTGGACCAGAGTTTCCAGAGGTATGGCGGAGGTGGGAGCCAGCCAAAACCTCTGCCTACACTAGGCTTGCTCCAACCTTCACTCGTTAAAACGAAGGTCGATGCGAGTTGATACAGCTATTAGCTCCTCCAGTGTGGCGGGAATCTCCCCAGTGGCCAAAGCTTCCTTCACATGGTCAGCCAGCCCCCTCCAAAATACAGCGATGAGAGCTTTATCCAGCCACTCTAGCTCAGATGCTAAAGTCTGGTAGTGGACGGAAAAATGGCTGACCAAGGATGAGCCCTGTGTCAGTGCCAGCAGTTGGAGCACCGTATTATGGTTGACTTGAGGTCCCAAAAAGACCTGTTTCAGAGTGCTCAGGAACCACAGAGCACTCTGTACCACAGGATCGTCACGCTCCCACAGCAGTGTAGCTCACTCCAATGCCCTGTCCGACAAGAGAGATATTTTGAATCCCACTTTAGCCCGCTCTGAGGGGAAACGTGCAGCCAGAAGCTCAAGATGTATCGCACACTGGTTCACGAATACCCTGCATGACTTGCTATCGCCAGAGTACTTATCTGGCAGTGGCAGGTGGGATAAAGTCGGAAAAGGGGTGGCAGTGGACAAACTAGCTGTAGTCACACTAGAAGCCTGAACAGCTACTGCGGTAACATCCACAGCCGAGGTTGTGCGCTTGAGAGCCGCCAGCCTGCCATCCAGCTGCTGGATGTACCGCTACAGTTGCTGTTAGTCCGCCATTAGTAGCCAGACCCTGGTGCTAGTATAATTTTAGGGCTAGCGGAATGCACCAAATAATTAGAAGGATGACATAAGATGACATCAGAACTGTCGGCAAGAATACGAGTGAATGGACTATTATCTGAACCCTTCAATCTGTATTGGGGTACGAGGCAGGGTTGCCCCCTGTTTCCACTGCTTTTCGTCCTGGCGGTGGAGCCTTTGGCTTCGAGGATAAGACTTAGCCCAGAAATTGAGGGGTTTAGATATGGGACATTAGAGGAGAAAGTGGCTCTCTACGCCGATGACATTCTCCTGTTTTTGGCTGACTCACGAATCGCTCAATGGAGTAATGTCACTTTTTGATGCGTTTGGGGCTATATCGGGTTTGGCCATAAATTGGGAAAAGTTTGCTATTTTACCATTAGACCTAACTGTGGTTAGAGCTACACAGCTGTCAGTAGTGTCATGTTTTAAATACCTGAATATCAATGTATCAAACAACATATTAGATTATTAATGTTTAAATCTTTCCCGGCTTGTGGCTAGGATTAAACAGAAGATTAAGGCCTGGACTAAGTTACATTTGTCAATAGTTGGAAGAGTGAACCTGTTGAAATAGGTGATTATGCCTCAGCTTTTATATGTTCTTCATAACTCCCCAATTTGGCTTCCCCAAAATAGGTTATTTAAAATTAATGCACTGTTTAGGGAACTTATATGGTTGAAAAAGGGTGCGAGAATTAAGTTAGAGCACTTACAAAGGAGTAAGGAGGAGGGAGGGTTGGCATTTTCTAACCCTTGGCTATATTTTTTATCTTCCCAGTGTCAACATCTGGCAAGTAGAATGGAGGACACATCTGTGGAAATAGGGGGAGGTCGAGGGATTCTTCCGTTTCTGGGGGGTCGGGGTCCACTATTGTCTAATTTAGAGGCGAATAAATTTAAACCGTGGGTGTCTAAATTTCCGACGGTAATGCTTCTGGTCAAAGTGTGGGGTAAAATTAAAAGTTTAAGAGGAATTACTGGGTTCACGAGGTATACCCCTATATGGGATAATCCATATCTGCTGCAATTGAGGACATTGAAGGGGTTTGCGCAATGGCGACAAGTGGGTATCTGGTGGCTCTCACAGCTGATAGATGGGGTGTCTTTAAATCATTTGAGGACTTACGAAAGGAAAAGGAGTTCTCACTTCAGCATTCTATATTTTATCAGTATTTACAAGTAAGACATGCTTATATAATGCAGACTCATATACACCCTATTATTATACATCATGATATTGTTATTAATAGGCTCGGTTTACAGGCATCTACAAGGGGACTAATTTCATTTGTGTATGGGGAGCTCCTCTCGAGGGTGCTATTAGGTCACCCTATGACGGCATTAGCGAAATGGGAACAACAAGTGGGGGGGATTTTGAGAGATCAATGGGAGTCAATAATGCAAATGATCCCTAAGTTGTCCCTCAGTGAGCCTAACCGTCTGTCTCAACCCTTTATAGGGTTTATAGGACTCCTAGGTGGCTGTTTGATTTGGGTCTAAGGCCAAATTCAAAATGTCCCAAGTGTACGCTCGATAATGCAGATATCCTACATATGTTTTGGACGTGTCCCTGTATACAAATGTTCTTGATTATGGTTCTCAACTTAATATATATGGCCACAGAGCAGGATATTCCCAGAGACCCTATTGTCTGTGTGCTTGTATATGTTGAGGAGGCGGGAGGAGATGATTATTCACAAATAGCTGTTGCCAGAATGCTTTTTACTGCCAGAAAATTAATAGCATATCACTGGATCTCAGATAAAGTTTCCACGAGGAAAGAATATGTAAATAAGCTAAACCTCATACTATGCAGAGAGAAAGCCATTTATCTTAAATGGGGTAGACCGGCAGTGTTTGAGAAAATTTGGGCAGGATGGTTGAATGTTCCGGGCTTACCATCTGTAAGTTTATTCTCGTGAAACCATGTTTATATTACCCTGAAAGTGATTTAGTTGTACTCCATGACTGGTGCCTTATCTATGTCTGTATTTTTCTTATGATATATTTTATCATTGGACCAGGGTTGGGTAGGGGGGGAACGGTCGGGAATGGGGAAAAGATTGCGGGGCATTTTGGAAAAAATTCTGCTATGTTCTGAAAACTTTAATAAAAAATATCTGATTAAAAAAAAAGAAGGATGACATAAGTTGCGTTCGCAGTCCGGGGTCCACCGTGCAGAGATGGAACCTGCTGCTGAGTAATGACGGAGCAGACGCTCAATGGGACAGATGAGGGGGGGGATGGTGGGATGGAGCTGCAGGACAATGAAGTAGCAAGCTGGGTGACAGTTAGGAAGCGGGGTAGAGGGAAGAGTGCCAGGGAGGCTAGTCCTGATCTGGAACACCCCAATAAGTTTGCTAAGTTGGCAGATGAGGGGGGTGCCAGTACAGGGGTAGCACTGCTGCAGCCAGGCATGTCCTCTGAAAGCCGGAGGAGTGACTGCTCCAGTAAGGAGGGAAATAGGAGAGCAGGGCAGGCCAGACAGGTGCTGGTAGTGGGCGACTCAATTATTAGGGGAACAGATAGGGCAATCTGTCACAAAGACAGGGATCGTCGAACGGTGTGCTGCCTACCTGGCGCTCGAGTCCGACACATCGCTGATCGGGTGGACAGATTATTGGGAGGGGCTGGTGAGGATCCAGCGGTCATGGTGCACATTGGCACTAATGACAAAGTTAGAGGTAGGTGGAAGGTCCTTAAAGATGATTTCAGGGAATTAGGCTGCAAGCTGAAAGCAAGGACCTCCAACGTGGTATTTTCCGAAATACTGCCGGTACCACGTGCCACGCCAGAGAGGCAACGGGAGATTAGGGAGGTTAATAAGTGGCTCAAGAATTGGTGTAGGAAAGAGGGGTTTGGGTTCCGGCAGAACTGGGCCGACTTCTCAGTTGGCTACAGGCTCTACGCTAGGGACGGGCTGCACCTCAATGGGGAGGGTGCAGCTGTGCTGGGGGAGAGAATGGCTAGAAGGTTGGAGGAGTGTTTAAACTAGGAATTGGGGGGGAGGGTATTCATTTTATAGGAGGGGAAGATAGTGCAGACAGAGTCCTGGGCACAAATAAGGAAGTTGGGGGTGGCGGTGGCATGGGGGGTGGGGTCAGAACAGTTAATAATTTAAGAAATAGAAGTACAGAGAGGAACATAAAGTGCATGTATACTAATGCCAGAAGCCTCGCCAACAAAATGGACGAATTAGAACTAATGTTGTTGGAGCATAATTATGACATGGTGGGGATATCTGAAACGTGGCTGGATGAGAGCCATGACTGGGCTGTTAACTTGCAGGGCTATAGTCTGTTCAGAAATGACCGTACAGATAAGCGAGGGGGAGGGGTGTGTCTATATGTAAAATCATCCTTAAAACCCATCCTGCGCGATAATATAGGTGAATTTAATGAAAATGTAGAATCCCTGTGGGTGGAGATAAGGGGAGGGGGAAAAAATAATAAATTACTGATAGGGGTTTGTTATAAATCTCCAAAAATAATGGAAGCAATGGAGAATATCCTCGTAAAGCAAATAGATGAAGCTGCGACTCAAGGAGAAGTCATTATTATGGGGGACTTCAACTACCCTGAAATAGATTGGGGAACAGAAACCTGCAGTTCCAGCAAAGGTAATCGGTTTTTGACAATTATGAGAGACAATTACCTTTCACAACTGGTTCAGGACCCAACAAGAAGGGGGGCACTGCTAGACCTAATATTAACCAACAGGCCAGACCGCATATCAAATATAAGGGTTGGGGGTTACTTGGGAAATAGCGATCACAAAATAATAAGTTTTCATGTATCCTTTAAAAAGATGTGTAGTAGAGGGGTTACAAGGACACTAAACTTCAGGAGGGCAAATTTCCAACGGATGAGAGAGGATCTTGGTGCAATTAACTGGGACGATATCCTGAGACACAAAAATACACAGAGAAAATGGGAGACGTTTATTAGCATCCTGGATAGGACCTGTGCACAGTATATACCGTATGGGAATAAACATATTAGAAATAGGAGGAAACCAATATGGCTAAATAGAGCTGTAAGGGGCGCAATAAGGGACAAAAAGAAAGCATTTAGAGAATTAAAGGAAGTAGGTAGTGAGGAGGCATTAAATAAATACAGAAAATTAAATAAATTCTGTAAAAAGCAAATCAAGGCAGCAAAGATTGAGACAGAGAGACTCATTGCCAGAGAGAGTAAAAATAATCCTAAAATATTCTTTAACTACATAAATAGTAAGAAACTAAAAAATGATAGTGTTGGCCCCCTTAAAAATAGTCTGGGTGAGATGGTGGATGAGGATGAGGAAAAAGCCAATATGCTAAATGACTTTTTTTCATCAGTATTTACACAAGAAAATCCCATGGCAGACAAAATGTCTAGTGATAAAAATTCCCAATTAAATGTCACCTGCTTAACCCAGCAGGAAGTGCGGCGGCGTCTAAAAATCACTAAAATTGACAAATCTCCGGGCCCGGATGGGATACACCCTCGAGTACTGCAGGAATTAAGTACAGTCATTGATAGACCATTATTTTTAATCTTTAAAGACTCCATAATAACAGGGTCTGTGCCACAGGACTGGCGTATAGCAAATGTGGTGCCAATATTCAAAAAGGGAACAAAAACTGAACTCGGAAACTATAGGCCAGTAAGCTTAACCTCTACTGTGGGTAAAATCCTGGAGGGCATTCTAAGGGACGCTATACTGGAGTATCTGAAGAGGAATAACCTCATGACCCAGTATCAGCACGGGTTTACTAGGGACCGTTCATGTCAGACTAATTTGATCAGTTTCTATGAAGAGGTAAGTTCCGGATTGGACCAAGGGAACCCAGTGGATGTAGTGTATATGGACTTTTCAAAAGCTTTTGATACGGTGCCACACAAAAGGTTGATACATAAAATGAGAATAATGGGGATAGGGGAAAATATGTGCAAGTGGGTTGAGAGCTGGCTCAGGGATAGGAAACAAAGGGTGGTTATTAATGGAGCACACTCGGACTGGGTAGCGGTTAGCAGTGGGGTACCACAGGGGTCAGTATTGGGCCCTCTTCTTTTTAACATATTTATTAATGACCTTGTAGGGGGCATTCAGAGTAGAATTTCAATATTTGCAGATGACACTAAACTCTGCAGGGTAATCAATACAGAGGAGGATAATTTTATATTACAGGATGATTTATGTAAACTAGAAGCTTGGGCTGATAAATGGCAAATGAGCTTTAATGGGGATAAATGTAAGGTCATGCACTTGGGTAGAAGTAATAAGATGTATAATTATGTGCTTAATTCTAAAACTCTGGGCAAAACCGTCAATGAAAAAGACCTGGGTGTATGGGTGGATGACAAACTTAAATTCAGTGGCCAGTGTCAGGCAGCTGCTACAAAAGCAAATAAAATAATGGGATGCATTAAAAGAGGCATAGATGCTCATGAGGAGAATATAATTTTACCTCTATACAAGTCACTAGTTCGACCACACTTAGAATACTGTGCACAGTTCTGGTCTCCGGTGTATAAGAAAGACATAGCTGAACTGGAGCGGGTGCAGAGAAGAGCGACCAAGGTTATTAGAGGACTGGGGGGTCTGCAATACCAAGATAGGTTATTACACTTGGGGCTATTTAGTTTGGAAAAACGAAGACTAAGGGGTGATCTCATTTTAATGTATAAATATATGAGGGGACAGTACAAAGACCTTTCTGATGATCTTTTTAATCATAGACCTGAAACAGGGACAAGGGGGCATCCTCTGCGGTTGGAGGAAAAAAGGTTTAAGCATAATAACAGACACGGATTCTTTACTGTAAGAGCAGTGAGACTATGGAACTCTCTGCCGTGTGATGTTGTAATGAGTGATTCATTACTTAAATTTAAGAGGGGACTGGATACCTTTCTGGAAAAGTATAATGTTACAGAGTATATACACTAGATTCCTTGATAGGGCGTTGATCCAGGGAACTAGTCTGATTGCCGTATGTGGAGTCGGGAAGGAATTTTTTTCCCCAATGTGGAGCTTACTCTTTGCACATGGGGTTTTTTTGCCTTCCTCTGGATCAACATGTTAGGGCATGTTAGGTTAGGCTATGGGTTGAACTAGATGGACATATAGTCTTCCTTCAACCTTAATAACTATGTAAATCTATGTAACTATAAGGTGGTGTAATGTGGATATACACACGGGTTAGGTTCACCTGGTATGGAGGAAATGAATCCTGTTGCGTCACAGGGCCGCGGTACCGCACAAAGAGTACAAGCAAAGAGTCACAGAACTCTGTCCCAAGACTCAGGGAAAGAGTTCCTCTAGACCTCTTGGCACTCGACACCGCTACTTGGGTGTCAAAGATTAACAGAAATAATAATTTAATGCACAAGAGTGTGTGCAGTGCCGCTCTGGCGGATGCCACTAACCTCCCAGACTTGAGCCGGGAAAGTGCTCAATTAGCACACGGTGCCGCACTGGTCACTGCTATAAGATGCTGTATTGTGTGCTAGCTGTGCGGAATAGCACTGTCAGGCGCTAGGTAGCTTCCACCATTCATGAACAGTCAACAATACTAGGGATGGGAATGATTCGGAGATTTCATCCATCGACAGGCATACATCCACACACACACGTTAGTAAGTTTATACTAGCGCATGGCCGTGCGGCCATGCAAACCTTTTATAGCGGAAGCTCTCTAGGACCTTCCTAGTTGTCCAATAGGAGCTGCTACAGGACCTGAGCATGTGACCCCCGACCTCCAATGAGAGGTCGTCCCTTGGGCATGCTCAGAAGACGAAAAGCAGGACTTAGTCCCAGGGACACCTGCTCACCGCTGATCAGTACAGGTTACAATGGCTGAGCCTGGAAGGACAGCAGTAACCAGCCGCATAGTATCAGCCTGAGCCAGACGCTGGGACTGACGTCTCTGCTGAGCAGGCTCCACTGCAGCTGGAGGAGAATGGGAGACCGCAGCAGAGATGGTTCGAGATTCCCCCTGTGCAGCGTCGGGAACTCGACACCTAACAACAGCAGGCACAGAAAACTCCACCAAGATAGCACAGACTGCAATAACACGATATCAATACATGACACTAAAAACAACACCATCGCCTAGTCTGACCAATCTGTGACTGGGGTGCAAAAGTCATAGTAGATCCATGATTTGATCATTTTACTGAAAGCTAAGCAGTTTACAGCCAGATGTGCTTTTCGATCAGGACTCCACAAGCAGCGCTGAAGATACATTATGAGAAAACGCTCACTGCTGGGCATGACAAAACCTCCGAGGCGTGACAGGCAAGCTCAGGCCATTCTTCCATTTTTGAAAACCAAAATGTGAAAGGATCCAAACCCCCTCTCATAGCATTGATATTGAGCTCCAGATACTCCTGCATCATCCTCTCTAGTCATTCACAACGTGACAGACTTGTACTCTATTCTGCTGGTGCATGGGTGATGTCTAAAAAATGTGTTAAACGACTCTCAGGAAGTGCTTATGCCACTTACACTGCTGCTGCTAATGTTTTGGCGATGACGCCTTGACGATGCCAGGGTTGGATGTCTAAGTATACTATATGGATGATTATGGGAAGGGCAGTATACTGTATGGAGGACTATGTGGAGTGCAGTATACTGTATGGAGGATTATGGGGAGTGCAGTATACAGTATGGAGGACTATGGGGAGTGCAGTATACAGTATGGAGAACTATGGGGAGAGTAGTGTACTGTATGGAGAACTATGGGGTGCGCATTACACTGTATGGTTGGACTATGGAGGTGTATTATACTATATGAAGGATCTGGTAGTGTATTATACTATATGGAAGACTTTGATGGGTGGGTTATGCTATATGGAGGACTATGGTGAGTGCATTATACTGTATGGAGGACTATGGGAAGTGCATTCTACTGTATGGAGAACTATGGGAAGTGCATTATTATATATGGAGAACTATGGGGAGTGCATTATACTATGTGAAGTACTATGAAGTGCATTATACTATATGGAGGACTATGGGGTATATTATACTATATGGAAGAAAATATGTGTCTCAGTATACTAAATAGGGGTCTATATGAAACCCATTATACTACATGGAAGGTTATGTTGGGATATTCTAACATTTGGAGGGCTATGTGGGGGCCATTATAATATTTGGAGAGCTATGTGGAAGCCTTTATACTTTACGGTGTCTATGAGGGGGTGATTATACTGTATGCAAGCAGTTATACAGTGTGAAGGTTTGTATGGGGTACATCATATTGTGTTGAGAATGGTGTTTGGGTGATTATTGTTATGACCTGGTGGTTAGGACAATAATGGACCTGGTGGTTAAGAGCACACGGAATGACCTGATAGTTACTAATAATACAGAACAAGCTCTGAGACGTGGGAACTCTGCTGACCGCAATCCCTAATCCTATCACACACACTAGAAATAGCCGTGGATTGCTCCTAACGCCCCTATGCAACTCGTCACAGCCTAAGGAACTAGCTAGCCCTAAAGATAGAAAAATAAAGCCTACCTTGCCTCAGAGAAATTCCCCAAAGGAAAACGCAGCCCCTCACATATAATGACTGTGAGTTAAGATGAAAATTACAAACACAGAGATGAAATAGATTTAGCAAAGTGAGGCCCGACTTACTGAACAGACAGAGGATAGGAAAGGTAACTTTGCGGTCAGCACAAAAACTACAAAAAGACCACGCAGAGGGCGCAAAAAGACCCTCTGCACCGACTCACGGTGCGGAGGCGCTCCCTCTGCGTCCCAGAGCTTCCAGCAAGCAAGACAAAAATCAAAATAGCAAGCTGGACAGAAAAATAGCAAACAAAAGAAAAACAAGCAGGAACTTAGCTTCTGCTGGGAAGACAGGTCACAAGAACGATCCAGGAGCGAACTAGACCAATACTGGAACATTGACAGGTGGCATGGAGCAATGATCTAAGTGGAGTTAAATAGAGCAGCCAGCTAACGAATTAACCTCGTCACCTGTGGAAGGAAACTCAGAAGCCGCAGCCCCACTCACAACCACCAGAGGAAGCCCATGGACAAAACCAGCCGAAGTACCATTCATGACCACAGGAGGGAGCTTGACAACAGAATTCACAACAGTACCCCCCCCCCTTGAGGAGGGGTCACCGAACCCTCACCAGAGCCCCCAGGCCGACCAGGACGAGCCAAATGAAAGGCACGAACCAGATCGGCAGCATGAACATCAGAGGCAAAGACCCAGGAATTATCTTCCTGACCATAACCCTTCCACTTGACCAGGTACTGGAGTTTCCGTCTCGAAATACGAGAATCCAAAATCTTCTCCACCACATACTCCAACTCCCCCTCAACCAACACCGGGGCAGGAGGATCAACGGATGGAACCACAGGCACCACGTATCTCCGCAACAACGACCTATGGAATACATTATGGATGGCAAAAGAAGCTGGAAGGGTCAAACGAAATGACACAGGATTGAGAACCTCAGAAATCTTATACGGACCAATGAAACGGGGCTTAAACTTAGGAGAGGAAACCTTCATAGGAACATAACGAGACGACAACCAAACCAAATCCCCAACACGAAGTCGGGGACCCACACAGCGCCGGCGGTTAGCGAAACGTTGAGCCTTCTCCTGGGACAATGTCAAATTGTCCACCACATGAGTCCAAATCTGCTGCAACCTATCCACCACAGTATCTACACCAGGACAGTCCGAAGACTCAACCTGCCCTGAAGAGAAACGAGGATGGAAACCAGAATTGCAGAAAAACGGTGAAACCAAAGTAGCCGAGCTGGCCCGATTATTAAGGGCGAACTCAGCCAAAGGCAAAAAGAACACCCAATCATCCTGATCAGCAGAAACAAAGCATCTCAGATATGTTTCCAAAGTCTGATTAGTTCGTTCGGTTTGGCCATTTGTCTGAAGATGGAAAGCCGAGGAAAAAGACAAATCAATGCCCATCCTAGCACAAAAGGATCGCCAAAACCTCGAAACAAACTGGGAACCTCTGTCAGAAACGATGTTCTCCGGAATGCCATGTAAACGAACCACATGCTGGAAAAACAATGGCACCAAATCAGAGGAGGAAGGCAATTTAGACAAGGGTACCAAATGGACCATCTTAGAGAAGCGATCACAAACCACCCAAATGACCGACATCTTTTGAGAGACAGGGAGATCCGAAATAAAATCTATAGAAATATGCGTCCAGGGCCTCTTCAGGACCGGCAAGGGCAAAAGCAACCCACTGGCACGAGAACAGCAGGGCTTAGCCCGGGCACAAGTCCCACAGGACTGCAAAAAAGAACGCACATCCCGCGACAAAGACGGCCACCAAAAGGATCTAGCCACCAAATCTCTGGTACCAAAGATTCCAGGATGACCAGCCAACACCGAACAATGAACCTCAAAGATAACTCTACTAGTCCATTTTAGAGTTGAGCGACCTTGACCTTTTTAGAGTCGAGCCGGGTTTCGCGAAACCCGACTATCTCAAAAGTCGGGTCGAGTGAAATCGGCCGATTATGACGTAAAGTCGGGATCGACCGAAACACGAAACCCAATGCAAGTCAATGGGGCAGCATAGTCGGCAGTGAGTGGGGGCCAGGAAAACACCTAGAGTGCCCATTTTAATGTCAAAACCATCCATTCTTCTTAATGAAGCTTGTCAAGCGTAATTTACCTTATAATAATTGGAAGGCATTTGAAATTGGGGGTCATTTGGCTAAAGTTGTGGTGGGTAGGGCTGGTTCAAGTAATTAGTGGGCCCAGGAAATCTGGACCACGTCACGGCAGTGGAGCAGGGAGAGGTAAGTATTTCAACTTTGCAAGTGCTGTGAACCTGAGCAAGCAGGGGGGGCCCCTGCATTGGCACTGGCACAGGGCCCCTCAAAGTACAGCGGTGTGTTTGCACGGCGGGGGCGCCTCCCACCGGCAGCAACACTTTTGCGTACTATGAGAGGCCCTGTGCCAGTGACCTCGCCAACTAGTATTCCTCCCCCTACCTGATGAAGGAACCTGCACTTTCATCTGCACCTTCCTCTTTGTCCCCGTGTAAGGTGGTATGGTATGCGGTAAGAGCAACCTGACTTTCAGCAGGGTCACAATGTTGTTGTGTAGCGTGCACGGGGAATGTTGCGTTATGGGTCAATGTACCAGCAGACTCATCTATCACTGGCTGGGCAATGGGCAGGATGAGGAGGAAGCACAGATATAGGCCCAAATAATAAAGTGGGCTAAATGCAGTTCAAAATTGGTAACACAGGAATAATCAGGGGGCATTTCAGTGGAGGACAACTGGAATGAGAGGCTGACACAGAGAGTAGGCCCAAATCAGTAAGTAGTCGAAATGCAGTTCAAAATTGGCAACCGTAGTAAACAGGCGGCACAGCTTTGTTCAGTGGAGGAGAACAGCAAGGAGTGGCAGACACCGATAGTAGGCCCCAACCCAACTAGTAGGCCAAATGCAGTCTAACATTAACAACTACTTAACGAGCGCCTGAAAACGGAATTTCAGGACAGGAAACCAGGAGAACAGCAAGGAGCGGCAGACACTGTTAGTAGGCCCCAAACCAACTAGTACGCCAAATGCAGTTGTTCCATTTAACCACAATTTAACGAGAGCCTGAAGATAGAAGCTCAGGAAAGGCAACCTGGAGAACACCTTGGAGTGGAACACACCATCTCTCTCCACCCCATACCCATTTTGTAGGCCTAATGCTGTGTAGTTTTCTACAACTACTAAACGAGAGTTGGAAGACCGAAGCAATGGCAAGGCAACCTGGGGAACACCTTGGAGTGTAACACACCATCTCTCTCCACCCGATACCCATTTTGTAGGCCTAATGCAGTGTAGTTTTCTACAACTACTAAACGAGAGTCGGAAGACCGAAGCAATGGCAAGGCAACCTGGGGAACACCTTGGAGTGTAACACACCATCTCTCTCCACCCGATACCCATTTTGTAGGCCTAATGCAGTGTAGTTTTCTACAACTACTAAACGAGAGTCGGAAGATCGAAGCAATGGCGAGGAACCTGGAGAACACCTTGGAGTGTAACACACCATCTCTCTCCACCCCATACCCATTTTGTAGGCCTAATGCAGCCTACTTTCCGACAACTACTAAACGAGAGCATGAAGATCGAAGCTCAGGAAAGGCAACCTGGGGAACACCTTGGAGTGTAACACACCCTCTCTCTACACCACGGAAGGGCTGATTCTTAGGAAGGAAGGCTGTCGGAAAGAAGCAGGGCGCGTCCGAGGGTGATTATATTCTTATTAGGTATATACTCACCCTCGGACGCGCCCTGCTTCTTTATTTGTAATGAATGTTTATTTGCAATGTGGTTTTGACTTACTCTATTTTTTTGGTAAATAATGATTTTATTATTTTCATTGTTTTGCATCTTCTTGGCAATAATATAAAGAAGATGCGACAGGACAACACTCGGTGGATGCCATATCTGTGTTTTAAATTGAAAAAAACTTTCAGTTAACTACTTGCAGGAGAAAGTTATTGTAGCTGGTGGCCATTTTTAGTACTGTACCAGATTTTTGTTGTATGTGTTTGTTTTTAATGTTAAAATGTCTGCATTTGATATCTCTCCAGTATTTTCTTTTTTATAAGCAAAATACTTATTTTTATATTTTCTGATGTTGGTTCAAGGGGTACACGGGCAGCAGTAGACAGGTCAGTGGAGGCCTAGTGGAAGGAGGGACCGCAGACAGGCTTCGAAGCCCTAACATAATAAATTGGCCTGGCTGTAGGCAATTTACAATTGGTTCCAGGGGAACACGGGCGGCAGTAGACAGGTCAGTGGAGGCCTAGTGGAAGGAGGGACCGCAGACAGGCTTCGAAGCCCTAACATAATAAATTGGGCTGGCTGTAGGCAATTTAAAATTGGTTCCAGGGGAACCCGGGCAGCAGTAGACAGGTCAGTGGAGGCCTAGTGGAAGGAGGGACCGCAGACAGGCTTCGAAGCCCTAACATAATAAATTGGGCTGGCTGTAGGCAATTTAAAATTGGTTCCAGGGGAACCCGGGCAGCAGTAGACAGGTCAGTGGAGGCCTAGTGGAAGGAGGGACCGCAGACAGGCTTCGAAGCCCTAACATAATAAATTGGGCTGGCTGTAGGCAATTTACAATTGGTTCCAGGGGAACACGGGCGGCAGTAGACAGGTCAGTGGAGGCCTAGTGGAAGGAGGGACCGCAGACAGGCTTCGAAGCCCTAACATAATAAATTGGGCTGGCTGTAGGCAATTTAAAATTGGTTCCAGGGGAAGCCGGGCAGCAGTAGACAGGTCAGTGGAGGCCTAGTGGAAGGAGGGACCGCAGACAGGCTTCGAAGCCCTAACATAATAAATTGGGCTGGCTGTAGGCAATTTAAAATTGGTTCCAGGGGAACCCGGGCAGCAGTAGACAGGTCAGTGGAGGCCTAGTGGAAGGAGGGACCGCAGACAGGCTTCGAAGCCCTAACATAATAAATTGGGCGGGCTGTAGGCAATTTAAAATTGGTTCCAGGGGAACCCGGGCAGCAGTAGACAGGTCAGTGGAGGCCTAGTGGAAGGAGGGACCGCAGACAGGCTTCGAAGCCCTAACATAATAAATTGGGCTGGCTGTAGGCAATTTAAAATTGGTTCCAGGGGAACCCGGGCAGCAGTAGACAGGTCAGTGGAGGCCTAGTGGAAGGAGGGACCGCAGACAGGCTTCGAAGCCCTAACATAATAAATTGGGCGGGCTGTAGGCAATTTAAAATTGGTTCCAGGGGAACCCGGGCAGCAGTAGACAGGTCAGTGGAGGCCTAGTGGAAGGAGGGACCGCAGACAGGCTTCGAAGCCCTAACATAATAAATTGGGCTGGCTGTAGGCAATTTAAAATTGGTTCCAGGGGAACCCGGGCAGCAGTAGACAGGTCAGTGGAGGCCTAGTGGAAGGAGGGACCGCAGACAGGCTTCGAAGCCCTAACATAATAAATTGGCCTGGCTGTAGGCAATTTACAATTGGTTCCAGGGGAACACGGGCGGCAGTAGACAGGTCAGTGGAGGCCTAGTGGAAGGAGGGACCGCAGACAGGCTTCGAAGCCCTAACATAATAAATTGGGCTGGCTGTAGGCAATTTAAAATTGGTTCCAGGGGAACCCGGGCAGCAGTAGACAGGTCAGTGGAGGCCTAGTGGAAGGAGGGACCGCAGACAGGCTTCGAAGCCCTAACATAATAAATTGGGCTGGCTGTAGGCAATTTAAAATTGGTTCCAGGGGAACCCGGGCAGCAGTAGACAGGTCAGTGGAGGCCTAGTGGAAGGAGTGACCGCAGACAGGCTTCGAAGGCCTAACATAAGAAAAATGTCAATACAATGGTATTGACAGTGCCAGGCATTGAAGGATGTCAGCGCATAGACTACATTGGTGGAGCTGTGAGAGAAAATTTTGCAAGTGGTAGAGCACTGTTTGACCTGGGGGGGGGACTGTCTTGTGGCCGGCGGTACAGGCCCAGGGCCCCTCATATTACAACGGTGTGTCTGACGTTGGGTGCGCACCACCACCGCCAGACACTTTATTGTACTATGAGGGACCTAGTGGCAGTGCCGTCGACCAAAAGCGGGCACACCCACCTCTTCAGACAAACAGTACTCTCACGGGTGCTGGCGCCAAGTGGCGATACCACGGCCCCGTGTGGGGACTTTGGCCATTTAGGGAGGTGTTAACATGTCGGATGCTGGACAATCAGGTGCTGCAAATTACGAGATTGGAAAAGTCGTTCAGAATAGTCCACAGGCAAGACCTTTACATAGGAAAGCTAGGTGTCAGCCGGGCAAGGTGGGGCAAAAGATTTCGAAATCCAGTTGTGGTTCATTTTAATGAAGGTTAGATCATCTACATTTTGGGTAGCCAGACGAGTCCTTTTTTCTGTTAGTATTGAACCTGCAGCACTGAATACTCTTTCTGATAGGACACTAGCTGCCGGGCAAGCAAGCTCCTGCAATGCATATTCTGCCAATTCTGGCCAGGTGTCTAATTTTGATGCCCAGTAATCAAATGGGAATGACGGTTGAGGGAGAACGTCGATAAGGGATGAAAAATAGTTAGTAACCATACTGGACAAATGTTGTCTCCTGTGACTTTGAATTGATGCTGCAGTACCTGTCCTGTCTGCGGTCATAGCAAAATCACTCCACAACCTGGTCAGAAAACCCCTCTGGCCAACGACACTTCTGATTTCTGCCCCTCTAACACCTCTGGTCTGCTGGCCCCTGCAGCTCGTGTTAGAACGATCACGGGCGCTGTGTGCAGGGAATGCCAGAAGCAAACGGTCAACAAGAGTTGATTGTTTGGTTGCTAATATTAGTTCCAATTTCTCATGTGGCATTATATTTTGCAATTTGCCTTTATAGCGAGGATCAAGGAGGCAGACCAACCAGTAATCGTCATCGTTCATCATTTTTGTTATGCGTGTGTCCCTTTTGAGGATACGTAAGGCATAATCCGCCATGTGGGCCAAAGTTCCAGTTCTCAAATCTGTGGTTGTGCTTGGTTGAGGGGCAGTTTCAGGCAAATCCACGTCACTTGTGTCCCTCCAAAAACCAGAACCCGGCCTTGCCGCGCCAACAATTTCCACTGGCCCCGGAAAAGCTTCCTCATTAAAAATATAATCATCCCCATCATCCTCCTCGTCCTCCTCCTCCTCTTCGCCCGCTACCTCGTCCTGCACACTGCCCTGGCCAGACAATGGCTGACTGTCATCAAGGCTTTCCTCTTCCTCAGCTGCAGACGCCTGATCCTTTATGTGCGTCAAACTTTGCATCAGCAGACGCATTAGGGGGATGCTCATGCTTATTATGGCGTTGTCTGCACTAACCAGCCGTGTGCATTCCTCAAAACACTGAAGGACTTGACACATGTCTTGAATCTTCGACCACTGCACACCTGACAACTCCATGTCTGCCATCCTACTGCCTGCCCGTGTATGTGTATCCTCCCACAAAAACATAACAGCCCGCCTCTGTTCACACAGTCTCTGAAGCATGTGCAGTGTTGAGTTCCACCTTGTTGCAACGTCTATGATTAGGCGATGCTGGGGAAGGTTCAAAGAACGCTGATAGGTCTGCATACGGCTGGAGTGTACGGGCGAACGGCGGATATGTGAGCAAAGTCCACGCACTTTGAGGAGCAGGTCGGATAACCCCGGATAACTTTTCAGGAAGCACTGCACCACCAGGTTTAAGGTGTGAGCCAGGCAAGGAATGTGTTTCAGTTGGGAAATGGAGATGGCAGCCATGAAATTCCTTCCGTTATCACTCACTACCTTGCCTGCCTCAAGATCTACAGTGCCCAGCCACGACTGCGTTTCTTTCTGCAAGAACTCGGACAGAACTTCAGCGGTGTGTCTGTTGTCGCCCAAACACTTCATAGCCAATACAGCCTGCTGACGTTTGCCAGTAGCTGCCCCATAATGGGAGACCTGGTGTGCAACAGTGGCAGCTGCGGATGGAGTGGTTGTGCGACTGCGGTCTGTGGACGAGGTCTCGCTTCTGCAGGAGGACGAGGATGAGGAGGAGGGGGTGCGAATGGCTACAGCCAACTGTTTCCTAGACCGTGGGCTAGGCAGAACTGTCCCAAACTTGCTGTCCCCTGTGGACCCTGCATCCACCACATTTACCCAGGGTGCCGTGATGGACACGTAACGTCCCTGGCCATGCCTACTGGTCCATGCATCTGTTGTCAGGTGCACCTTTGTGCTCACAGATTGCCTGAGTGCATGGACGATGCGCTCTTTAACATGCTGGTGGAGGGCTGGGATGGCTTTTCTGGAAAAAAAGTGTCGACTGGGTAGCTCGTAGCGTGGTACAGCGTAGTCCATCAGGGCTTTGAAAGCTTCGCTTTCAACTAACCGGTAGGGCATCATCTCTAACGAGATTAGTCTAGCTATGTGGGCGTTCAAACCCTGTGTACGCGGATGCGAGGCTAAGTACTTCCTTTTTCTAACCATAGTCTCATGTAGGGTGAGCTGGACTGGAGAGCTGGAGATCGTGGAACTAGCGGGGGTGCCGGTGGACATGGCAGACTGAGAGACGGTGGGAGATGGTATTGTTGCCGCCGGTGCCCTAGATGCAGTGTTTCCTACTACGAAACTGGTGATTCCCTGACCCTGACTTCTTTGGCCTGGCAAAGAAACCTGCACAGATACTGCAGGTGGTGCAGAAAATGGTGGCCCTACACTGCCGGAAGGGATGTTGCGTTGATGACTAGCTTCATTGGCCGAGGGTGCTACAACCTTAAGGGACGTTTGGTAGTTAGTCCAAGCTTGCAAATGCATGGTGGTTAAATGTCTATGCATGCAACTTGTATTGAGACTTTTCAGATTCTGCCCTCTGCTTAAGGTAGTTGAACATTTTTGACAGATGACTTTGCGCTGATCAATTGGATGTTGTTTAAAAAAATGCCAGACTGCACTCTTTCTAGCATCGGATATCTTTTCAGGCATTGCAGACTGAGCTTTAACCGGATGGCCACGCTGTCCTCCAACAGGTTTTGACTTTGCCACGCGTTTTGGGCAAGATACGGGCCCGGCAGATGGAACCTGTTGCGATGTTGATGCCTGCTGCGGCCCCTCCTCCTCCGCTTCAGAACTGCTGCCGCCTGCACCCTGTTCCCCCAATGGCTGCCAATCGGGGTCAAGAACTGGGTCATCTATTACCTCTTCTTGTAGCTCGTGTGCAACTTCGTCTGTGTCACTTTGTCGGTCGGTGGTATAGCGTTCGTGATGGGGCAACATAGTCTCATCAGGGTCTGATTCTTGATCATCACCCTGCGAGGGCAATGTTGTGGTCTGAGTCAAAGGACCAGCATAGTAGTCTGGCTGTGGCTGTGCATCAGTGCACTCCATGTCAGATTCAACTTGTAATGGGCATGGACTGTTAACTGCTTCACTTTCTAAGCCAGGGACGGTATGTGTAAAGAGCTCCATGGAGTAACCCGTTGTGTCGCCTGCTGCATTCTTCTCTGTTGTTGTTTTTGCTGAAGAGGACAAGGAAGCGACTTGTCCCTGACCGTGAACATCCACTAACGACACGCTGCTTTTACTTTTACCAGTTTCACGAGAGGAGGCAAAAGAGCTAGAGGCTGAGTCAGCAAGATAAGCCAAAACTTGCTCTTGCTGCTCCGGCTTAAAAAGCGGTTTTCCTACTCCCAGAAAAGGGAGCGTTCGAGGCCTTGTGTAGCCAGACGACGAACCTGGCTCCACAGCTCCAGACTTAGGTGCAATATTTTTTTTCCCACGACCACCTGATGCTCCACCACTACCGCTACCCTCATTACCAGCTGACAATGAACGCCCCCGGCCACGACCTCTTCCACCAGACTTCCTCATTGTTTTAAAAACGTTACCAAACTAACTGTATTTGTTGCAGTCACACAACTTACACGGTGAGCTATAACTTCAGTATGATTTAGCTACCCCTTTACAGGTGGGTGAGACCACAACGAAAATCAGGCACAATGTTACACACTCTGTTGTTGGTGGCAACAAATGAGAGAGATGCCACACACGCAGGACTGTCACTGAAGCGCAAATGTAAATATTAATCTCCCACTGATTTGTGTTTTTTTTTTTAAAAGGAGACTTTAGAAAAAAAAAAAAAAAAATGATTTTTTAAGGAAGAATTTATAAACCAAATAAAATGAAATGATTTTTTCAGGGAGAATTTAGAAAACAAATAAAACATAAAATAGCCTTTCTAGGGCCCAGTGAGTGAGAGAGGATGCACACAGGAGTCAGGAGTGGCACACAAGCCCAGAGGCCAATATTTATCTCCCACTGATTGATTTAGTGATTTTTTCAGGTAGATTTTGGAACCCAAATCAAGCAAAAAAATTAATAGGCTTTCTATGGCCCACAATTGGAGAGAGAGAGATGGCACACCCAGGAGTCAAGACTGGCACACAAGCAGAAAGGGCAATATTAATCTCCCACTGATTTGATTTTTTTTTTTTTTTCAGGGAGACTTTAGAAAAAAAAATACAAAAAAATGAATTTTTCAGGAAGAATTTAGAAACAAAATAAAATAAAATGATTGTTTCAGGGAGAATTTAGAAAACAAATTAAAAAAAAATAGGCTTTGTAGGGCCCACTGAGTGAGAGAGGACGCACACAGGAGTCAGGAGTGGCACACAAGCCCAGAGGCCAATATTTATCTCCAACTGATTGATTTAGTGATTTTTTCAGGTAGATTTTGGAACCCAAATCAAGCAAAAAAATTAATAGGCTTTCTATGGCCCACAATTGGAGAGAGAGAGAGATGGCACACCCAGGAGTCAAGACTGGCACACAAGCAGAAAGGGCAATATTAATCTCCCACTGATTTGATTTTTTTTTTTTTTTTCAGGGAGACTTTAGAAAAAAAAAAAAAAATGAATTTTTCAGGAAGAATTTAGAAACCAAATAAAATAAAATGATTGTTTCAGGGAGAATTTAGAAAACAAATGAAAAAAAAAATAGGCTTTGTAGGGCCCACTGAGTGAGAGAGGACGCACACAGGAGTCAGGAGTGGCACACAAGCCCAGAGGCCAATATTTATCTCCCACTGATTGATTAAGTGATTTTTTCAGGTAGATTTTGGAACCCAAATCAAGGAAAAAAATTTATAGGCTTTCTATGGCCCACAATTGGAGAGAGAGAGATGGCACACCCAGGAGTCAAGACTGGCACACAAGCAGAAAGGGCAATATTAATCTCCCACTGATTTGTTTTTTTTGTTTTTTTTCAGGGAGACTTTTGAAAAAAAAATACAAAAAAAAATGATTTTTTTCAGGAATAATTTGGAAACCAAATAAAATAAAATGATTTTTTCAGGGAGAATTTAGAAAACAAATAAAACAAAAAATAGGCTTTCTAAGGCCCACTGAGTGAGAGAGGACGCACACAGGAGTCAGGAGTGGCACACAAGCCCAGAGGCCAATATTTATCTCCCACTGATTGATTTAGTGATTTTTTCAGGTAGATTTTGGAACCCAAATCAAGCAAAAAAATTAATAGGCTTTCTATGGCCCACAATTGGAGAGAGAGAGATGGCACACCCAGGAGTCAAGACTGGCACACAAGCAGAAAGGGCAATATTAATCTCCCACTGATTTGTTTTTTTTTGTTTTTTTCAGGGAGACTTTAGAAAAAAAAAATACAAAAAAATGATTTTTTTCAGGAATAATTTAGAAACCAAATAAAATAAAATGATTTTTTCAGGGAGAATTTAGAAAACAAATAAAACAAAAAATAGGCTTTCTAGGGCCCACTGAGTGAGAGAGGACGCACACAGGAGTCAGGAGTGGCACACAAGCCCAGAGGCCAATATTTATCTCCCACTGATTGATTTATTGATTTTTTCAGGTAGAATTTAGAACCCAAATCAACCAAAAAAATAAATAGGCTTTCTATGGCCCACTATTTGTGAGAGAGATGGCACGCTCAGGACTGGCACACAAGCCCAGAGGCCAATATTAATCTCCCACTTTTTTTTTTTTCCAGGGAAAATTTATAAACCCAATAAAAAAAATAATAAATAGGCTTTCTATGGCCCACTATCTGAGAGAGAGAGATGGCACGCTTAGGACTGGCACACAAGCCCAAAGGCCAATATTAATCTCCCACTGATTGATTTATTGATTTTTTCAGGTAGAATTTAGAACCCTAATCAACCAAAAAAATAAATAGGCTTTCTATGGCCCACTATTTGTGAGAGAGATGGCATGCTCAGGACTGGCACATAAGCCCAGAGGCCAATATTAATCTCCCACTTTTTTTTTTTTTTCCAGGGAAAATTTATAAACCCAATAAAAAAAATAATAAATAGGCTTTCTATGGCCCACTATCTGAGAGAGAGAGATGGCACGCTTAGGACTGGCACACAAGCCCAAAGGCCAATATTAATCTCCCACTGATTGATTTATTGATTTTTTCAGGTAGATTTTGGAACCCAAATCAAGCAAAAAAATAAATAGGCTTTCTATGGCCCACTGAGAGATGGCACACACAGGAGTAAGGAGTGGCACACAAGCCCTGAGGCCAATATTTTTCTCCCACTGATTGATGTAGTGATTTTTTCAGGTAGATTTTAGAACCCAAATCAAGCAAAAAAATAAATAGGCTTTCTATGGCCCACTGAGTGAGAGATGACACAGACAGGGATGGCACTCTAGCAGAAATGCCAATCTTAATCTCCCACAAAAAAAAAAAAAAAAGGAACTGTCCTTCAATTACTATCTCCCTGCAGTAATCTCAGCCAGGTATGGCAGGCAGCAATAAGGAGTGGACTGATGCACAAATTAAATAAAAAGTGTGGACAAACAAACAAGATAGCTGTGCAGAAAGGAAGGAACAAGAGGATTTGTGCTTTGAAAAAAGCAGTTGGTTTGCACAGCGGCGTACACACAGCAATGCAGCTATCAGGGAGCCTTCTAGGGCAGCCCAATGAGCTACAGCACTGAGGGGAAAAAAAAAATGTAGCTTCCACTGTCCCTGCACACCGAAGGTGGTGTTGGGCAGTGGAAATCGCTACAGCACAAGCGGTTTGGTGGTTAATGGACCCTGCCTAACGCTATCCCTGCTTCTGACGAAGCGGCAGCAACCTCTCCCTAGGCTCAGATCAGCAGCAGTAACATGGCGGTCGGCGGGAACGCCCCTTTATAGCCCCTGTGACGCCGCGGACAGCAAGCCAATCACTGCAATGCCCTTCTCTAAGATGGTGGGGACCAGGACCTATGTCATCACGCTGCCCACACTCTGCGTTTACCTTCATTGGCTGAGAAATGGCGCTTTTCGCGTCATTGAAACGCGACTTTGGCGCGAAAGTCGCGTACCGCATGGCCGACCCCGCACAGGGGTCGGATCGGGTTTCATGAAACCCGACTTTGTCAAAAGTCGGCGACTTTTGAAAATGTTCGACCCGTTTCGCTCAACCCTAGTCCATTTATCAGGGACAAACAGTTTCTCCACTGAGCAACGGTCAGGTCTATCAGCCTGAAATTTTTGCAGCACCCGCCGCAAATCAGGGGAGATGGCAGACAAAATTACCCCCTCTTTGAGAATACCCGCCGGCTCAGGAACACCCGGAGAGTCGGGCACAAAACTGCTTGACAGGGCATCAGTCTTCACATTCTTAGAGCCCGGAAGGTACGAAACCACAAAATCAAAACGGGAGAAAAATAGCGACCAACGAGCCTGTCTAGGATTCAACCGTTTGGCAGACACGAGATAAGTCAAATTCTTGTGATCCGTCAAGACCACCACGCGATGCTTGGCTCCTTCAAGCCAATGACGCCACTCCTCGAATGCCCACTTCATGGCCAACAACTCTCAATTACCAACATTATAATTGCGCTCAGCAGGTGAAAACTTTCTAGAAAAGAAGGCACATGGTTTCATCAACGAGCCATCAGAACTTCTTTGCGACAAAACAGCCCCTGCTCCAATCTCAGAAGCATCAACCTCAACCTGAAACGGGAGCGAAACATCTGGCTGGCACAACACAGGGGCAGAAGAAAAACGACGCTTCAACTCCTGAAAAGCTTCCACAGCCGCAGAAGACCAATTGACCACATCAGCACCCTTCTTGGTCAAATCAGTCAATGGTTTAGCAACACTAGAAAAATTACTGATGAAGCGACGATAAAAATTAGCAAAGCCCAGGAACTTTTGCAGACTCTTCACAGATGTCGGCTGAGTCCAATCATAAATGGCCTGGACTTTAACAGGGTCCATCTCGATAGTAGAAGGGGAAAAAATGAAACCCAAAAATGAAACCTTCTGAACTCCAAAGAGACACTTTGACTTCTTCACAAACAAAGAATTCGCACGAAGGACCTGGAACACCATTCTGACCTGCTTCATGTGAGACTCCCAATCATCCGAGAAGACCAAAATATCATCCAAATATACAATCAGGAATTTATCCAGGTACTCTCGGAAGATGTCATGCATAAAGGACTGAAATACTGATGGAGCATTGGAAAGCCCGAATGGCATAACCAGGTACTCAAAATGGCCCTCGGGCGTATTAAATGCTGTTTTCTATTCATCACCCTGTTTAATACGCAAAAGATTATACGCACCACGAAGATCTATCTTGGTGAACCAACTAGCCCCCTTAATCCGAGCAAATAAATCAGACAGCAGCGGCAAAGGGTACTGAAATTTGACTGTGATCTTATTAAGAAGGCGGTAATCAATACAAGGTCTCAAAGAACCATCCTTCTTGGCCACAAAAAAGAACCCTGCTCCCAATGGTGACGACGACGGGCGAATATGACCCTTCTCCAAGGATTCCTTTATATAACTCCGCATAGCGGCGTGTTCTGGCACAGATAAATTGAACAGTCGGACCTTAGGAAACTTACTACCAGGAATCAAATTGATAGCACAATCGCAATCCCTTTGAGGAGGTAGGGCACTGGATTTGGGCTAATCAAATACATCCTGGTAATCCGACAAAAACTCCGGGACTTCAGAAGGAGTGGATGATGAAATAGACAAAAATGGAACATCACCATGTACCCTCTGACAACCCCAGCTGGACACAGACATAGATTTCCAATCCAATACTGGATTATGGACTTGTAGCCATGGCAACCCCAAAACGACCACATCATGCAGATTATGCAACACCAAAAAGCGAATATCCTCCTGATGTGCAGGAGCCATGCACATGGTCAATTGGGTCCAGTACTGAGGCTTATTCTTGGCCAAAGGCGTAGCATCAATTCCTCTCAATGGAATAGGATACTGCAAGGGCTCCAAGAAAAAACCACAGCGCCTGGCAAACTCCAAGTCCATCAAATTCAGGGCAGCGCCTGAATCCACAAATGCCATAACAGAATAGGATGACAAAGAGCAAATCAGAGTAACGGACAAAAGAAATTTTGACTGTACCGTACCAATGGTGGCAGACCTAGCGATACGCTTAGTGCGCTTAGGACAATCGGAGATAGCATGAGTGGAATCACCACAGTAAAAACACAGCCCATTCCGACGTCTGTGTTCTTGCTGTTCAGCTCTGGTCAAAGTCCTATCACATTGCATAGGCTCAGGTCTATGCTCAGATAATACCGCCAAATGGTGCACAGCTTTACGCTCACGCAAGCGTCGATTGATCTGAATGGCCAAAGACATAGACTCATTCAGACCAGCAGGCATGGGAAATCCCACCATGACATCCTTAAGGGCTTCAGAGAAACCCTTTCTGAAAATTGCTGCCAGGGCACATTCATTCCACTGAGTGAGTACAGACCACTTCCTAAACTTCTGACAATATATCTCTACCTCATCCTGACCCTGACACAGAGCCAGCAAGATTTTCTCTGCCTGATCCACTGAATTAGGTTCATCATAAAGCAATCCAAGCGCCAGAAAAAACGCATCAACATCACGCAATGCCGGATCTCCTGGCGCAAGGGAAAATGCCCAGTCTTGAGGGTCGCCACGTAACAAAGAAATAATGATTTTCACTTGTTGAACAGGGTCACCTGAGGAGCGAGGTTTCAAAGCAAGAAACAATTTACAATTATTTTTGAAATTCAGAAACTTAGATCTATCCCCAAAAAACAAATCAGGAATTGGAATCCTAGGCTCTAACATCGGATTCTGAACCACAAAATCTTGAATGTTTTGTACCCTTGCAGTGAGATTATCCATACAAGAGGACAGACCTTGAATGTCCATATCTACACCTGTATCCTGAACCACCCAGAGGTAAAGGGGAAAAGAGAGACAAAACACACTGCAAAGAAAAAAAAATGGTCTCAGAAGTTCTCTTATCCCTCTATTGAGATGCATTAATACTTTGGGCCACCTGTACTGTTATGACCTGGTGGTTAGGACAATAATGGACCTGGTGGTTAAGAGCACACGGAATGACCTGATAGTTACTAATAATACAGGACAAGCTCTGAGACGTGGGAACTCTGCTGACCGCAATCCCTAATCCTATCACACACACTAGAAATAGCCGTGGATTGCTCCTAACGCTCCCTATGCAACTCGTCAGAGCCTAAGGAACTAGCTAGCCCTAAAGATAGAAAAATAAAGCCTACCTTGCCTCAGAGAAATTTTTCAAAGGAAAAGGCAGCCCCTCACATATAATGACTGTGAGTTAAGATGAAAATTACAAACACAGAGATGAAATAGATTTAGCAAAGTGAGGCCCGACTTACTGAACAGACAGAGGATAGGAAAGGTAACTTTGCGGTCAGCACAAAAACTACAAAAAGACCACGCAGAGGGCGCAAAAAGACCCTCCGCACCGACTCACGGTGCGGAGGCGCTCCCTCTGCGTCCCAGAGCTTCCAGCAAGCAAGACAAAAATCAAAATAGCAAGCTGGACAGAAAAATAGCAAACAAAAGAAAAACAAGCAGGAACTTAGCTTCTGCTGGTAAGACAGGTCACAAGAATGATCCAGGAGCGAACTAGACCAATACTGGAACATTGACAGGTGGCATGGAGCAATGATCTAAGTGGAGTTAAATAGAGCAGCCAGCTAACGAATTAACCTCGTCACCTGTGGAAGGAAACTCAGAAGCCGCAGCCCCACTCACAACCACCAGAGGAAGCCCATGGACAGAACCAGCCGAAGTACCATTCATGACCACAGGAGGGAGCTTGACAACAGAATTCACAACAGATTATACTGTTTGGAGGGATTTGTGTGGGCCATTAGGCAGTGTGGGGCCATTATACTGTATGTAGGCCCATTATACTGCATTAAGGGCTGTGTGGAGGTTACAGTTGGGGGATCATACTGTGTTGGGGTCACCATTAGTGATGGGCGTCCCAAGGATGTTCAGGTCCAGAGGGTTCAGCCGAACAGTTAAAAAAAATTCAGTTCAGATACCAGACCAGTACCTGAACCCAAACTCTAGTTACACGAATGTGCATGACAGCGTGGTAAACAATGCCTCTGATCGGCGGTAAGATCATTATTGCCGGTCAGAAAGCCATGGCTTCCATGCTGCGTTCCCAGCCGGGCCAGTGCACTGTGGTGACCTCATTCCGATCACTGTTAGCACCGAGAGAAAAAGTCTCACAGTGCAGCGCTGAGCTCAGTGAGTTCACCGCATTTAACCATGAGAAAGTTACTAGCGGCAGCAGGCCTTGTGTGATGTGAGTAGTAGTCCTATCATCTGATGCCTGTGATAGTAGGTAAACTTTTTACCTCCGGTCACAGCTGCGGGCTCACGCTGTCATCTATCAGTGTGGGAACCACAGCTCTCTAACAGGCAGCAATGATCTTACCGCCGATCAGAGACGCCGGTGTTTCTTGCACTGTTATGCAGATGACAGCGCAAGAAGCACCTGGTGTTTGGGATTCCGAACACAAACAGTATCATGGACTTCCTGGTGAAGTCCGTGTTCAACGTCTGTGCCAGAACAGCAGGTGTTCGATTCTGAACCCGGACTTTACTGTTCGGGTTCGCCCATCTTTAGTCACCAATATTTTGATGGGAGAGATAAGGTAAGGGACAGTAGGATCAACATACAGTGCATGTGGAGGGTGCTGTGGAAGGATTCACTGTGGGGTATCATGCAGTGTTTGTGGGGCACTTTTGTTTTGTTGGAATCATGCTTTATGGGTGCAATTAAAGGGTAATCTAGGGCTTCAGTAGGAATTGAATTACTTTGCAAAGGTTTCAAAGTTGTGAGATATGCTCTTCTGTAACCAACTCAAATATTATTTTTTTATTTTTTTGAGGAGTGCCCATTTAAAATTTTTGCTCTGGGGCCCCATGATCCCTTTGTATGCCCCTGAACACACTCCTAGATGAATTCCTTGAGTGGTCTAGTCTCACAGGGTCACTTGTGTTTTTTTTTGTTCATCTGTTATCCTAAGTTCATTGCAAATGCAAAATGCAAATGCAAAATGGAAAACTATTGCTGTCAAATAGCGCTCATTTCTTTTGTGAGCCCTGCCGTGTGTCTCAACAGCAGTTTTTGACCACAAATGGGGTATCACTGCATTAAAAATGAGGGGTAAATTTTTTCCCTGTTACTTATTACAAAAAATATACAAATTTGAGGCTAAAATATTTCACTGTAAAAAAGCACAATTTTCCTTTTCACGTCTAAATGCTATAATATTCTGTGAAGGAACTTTGATTACAACATTTTCAACACTTCCCTTCCCTGATGTTCATACACAGGCAGTGCACAGAAGAAGCTGTGTCTTTTTCCCAAGGTGTCATGCAAAAAATGATTCCCGTTTGGGTCATAGCACAAGGTTGGTAGTTGGCAAAATGAAAAAGCAATAGCTTTTTCCCTATCAGTCTGAAAATTATCCCTATGTTTGTATTAGCCTCAGGTTTAATATTTGGAAAAAGAAGAAGTAATGGCTTTTTAAATGTAACTTGGCAACTGATACATGCTGCCTGATCCACGGGCAGCATGTATCAGACATTTTCTGCATGATTTAAGTCTTATTTGTTTATTTCTGAAAAGCTGAGGCATTTCAGGGTAAAGCATAGTTTATAAGCCACAAGAAACCAAGCTGCACAAGAAATTAGTCAGACAGGCGGGTCACCGGCTTCTTCTGGCCTGCAGTTTCCCTACTTGCACATCCAGGGAGAGACCTGCCTATCTGACTTGGCAGTGCTCATGCAGACCATTCTATTGTTTTAAAGCAAGAACAGCATTCTTCATAAGAATCGTTGAAATGAGCTGACACTTTCCTGGCATTCCCATAACCTTAATCAAGTGAATATATTTCTTTAAGAAAATTGCAAAATTAAATTCAGTACTTGTGCTATGCAGAGAGCATTTGATTGGTCTTGCATTTCAGCTTCATTCAAGTGAATAGTACTCATCTGCTGTATCAGACTTTATCTCATAAAAGTGACCATCACTTTTTCTTTTTTGTGTCGTTATTTAAGATGTTCACAGTTTAAAATCTGGATATTTCTTTAAAAAAATAGTATTTTACAAACTATGTCTATCTTAGACATCTTGCAAAAAAAGGTAAACAATATTGTAGTTTTTCAAATCAAATCTTACCTATATAAATAAATAGTTCACAAAGTTTTATTCAAACTTTAACACGGTCAAAAAAGCAGGAGATTGAACTTCACAAAAATAAATATTTTTAACACGTGATACAAGTTGTGAAGTAAATATGTCCCGCTGCTCTGATCCTACATCCTGTCACATTAATGTTTCAGAGCACTCAATATAAATATTAAAACTAATAGCTTCACTCTTCAGCTATTACTCCATCATTCCCTGAAATCATCATAAAACATTCAAAACCTTTTAGAACATTTACACACTTGAATCTGATGGCAGAGAAAAGAGACTAACAGTGCTCGGCTCACAAGCTTAAATAATAGTGGAAAGCTGTTTATGGAGTATGCTTTATTTATTCATCATTTCAAGTAAGTTTCCGTTTTGATTGAGGGGAAAAAAATCAAAGTCTAGTTGTCAAGGGAGAAGTCCAAAGTATTGCTTCTCTTAGACGTGCCAAGGAAGAGAGAGAGAGAAAGAGAAAAAATACAAAGTCCACGAGAATCTCAGTCCAAGGTCAATCAATCCTAGGACTCTAGGTACGTAAACAGCTAATGGATTGTAAAGACACATACTGGCGTTATGAATTTTTAAAGAGCAACTCTCCTGCACCATCCCCTATAAATCAATGATGACTTATTAGACGGATCAATTATGCAAACTTTCAAACATTTAATGACAGGTAATGAACAGGCCTCGGGAGTCCTCCACTCAACCCTTCGTCGGCTGAAGAGGTAGCTATTTGACTGGAAGTCTTCAAGAAGATATTTTACAGATGTAATTAAAAGCTGCAGTCTTCCTTCTATGCAAAAGTGGATGGCTGTGATTATGTTTCTTAGAAGGTTTACTTTGATTAGTGATTAGTCTAAACAATGTGAATTATTTAATTGGTTTGTAATTCCCACAAAGCTTTAGAAGCATAGAGTGAAAATAGAATAAGAATTGAGACAGTTAATGTGCACAATTATTTAATTGCATCCATGATATATTTTTGTGGTTAAGGTCAGGGTCACACTAGCGTTGAATACGAATGAGTGCTATGCGAGAAAACATTGCATAGCACTCGGACCACTGTTAATCTGTGGGGCAGCTCCCATCACTGTTTTTTTCTCGGCCGAATTCAGCATGTGAGTGAAATCACAGCATGCTGCGATTGTACGCGTATAACGGCCGAGTCTCGCTAATGCAAGTCTATGAGTGCGAGAAAAAAATTGGACACCACATGGATCATCAGTGTGACTTCCGAGAAATACGCACACATTTTCCTCATTTCAGCCCATTGAGCCATTAAATTCAATGGGGAAAAGCGGTGAGAAATGTAAAGCCATATGCATGTCATACGGGTGTCATACGGATACATAGGTGCGAAGAAATCGCATCATAGTATTGCAAATGCATTACACACGGATGACCATAGGTAGAACACTTCAGAGAATCGAACCAATTTTCCATACGGCAAGTGTGACCCCGGCCAAAATGTCATGTTTTTTTGAGTCAATGACTAAAAATATTACAGATGACCTAAAATCACTAAGTGCAAATTAAAAAAAAAACAACTAACCAAAAAATTATTGCAGCGAAAGGTAACCAACAAACACAAGCTTAGAAAAAGAAATATATGGTACATATTTGTAAAATATAAATTTTCTTTGTAAATATGCAAATATAGAAGTTTTTGCCAGATTCTGTGTTAAGTAAACATGTAGGTTAATATAAAGCATAAAAATAAAAAAATATTTTAAAATAAAGGCAGCGATGTTTAATACTCTGGATTGTTGGTGTCCTTTTTTCTACCTGCCTCGTACTTTACCTGATGATCCTATTATGCTATTAATAAACAAAAAATATACCACATAATACCATATATGTTGCCACTTTTATACACTGGTCAAAAAAATAAAGGGAACACTAAAATCCCACATCCTAGATATCACTGAATGAAATATTCCAGTTGTAAATCTTTATTCATTACATAGTGGAATGTGTTGAGAACAATAAAACCTAAAAATTATCAATGTAAATCACAACTAATATCCCATGGAGGTCTGGAGTTGGAATGATGCTCAAAATCAAAGTGGAAAATGAAGTTACAGGCTGATCCAACTTCAGTGGAAATGCCTCAAGAGTGTGTGGCCTCCACGTGCCTGTATGACCTCCCTACAATGCGTGGGCATGCTCCTGATGAGGCGGCAGATGGTCTCCTGAGGGATCTCCTCCCAGACCTGGACTAAAGCATCCGCCAACTCCTGGACAGTCTGTGGTGCAACGTGACGTTAGTGGATGGTGCGAGACATGATATCCCAGATGTGTTCAATCGGATTCAGGTCTGGAGAATGGGTGGGCCAGTCCATAGCTTCAATGCCTTCATCTTGCAGGAACTGTTGACACACTCCAGCCACATGATGTCTAGCATTGTCCTGCATTAGGAGGAACCCAGGGCAAACCACACCAGCACATGGTCTCACAAGGGGTCTGAGGATCTCATCTCGGTACCTAATGGCAGTCAGGCTACCTCTGGTGAGCATATGGAGGGCTATGCGGCACTCAAAAGAAATGCCACCCCATGTTGGGAGTTGAGTTCCCGCCTCTGAACAGGGGGAATCTCGAACCACCTCCGCTGCGGTCTCCCATTCTTCTCCAGCCGCAGTGGAGCCTGCTCAGCGGAGACGTCGGTCCCAGCGTCTGACTCAGGCTGATACTGGGTGTCTGGTTACTACTGTTCTTCCAGGCTCTGCCTTTGTAGCCAGTACTGGTCAGCGGTGAGCAGCCATCTCTGGGACTAAGTCCTGCTTTTCCCCTTCTGAGCATGCCCAGGGTAAGACCTCTCATTGGAGGTTGGGGGTCACATGCTCAGATACTGTAGCAGCTCCAATTGGTCCTCTAGGAAGGTTCTGAAGTTGCCCAGGTACTGTAGCAGCTCTCATTGGTCCTCTAGGAAGGTCCTGAAGTTGCTGCAGCTATAGAAGGTTCGCATGGCCGCACGGCCATGCGCTAGTATCAGCTCATGTTATGAGCTTTAGCTACTCAGTGGTCTTGTCTGCTTGTGGTCAGGGTCTAGCTGAAATAAGCCACTAGAATACTGGCACCTCCGGTGAGGAGTTTGTATGGGTGTATTCAGGGCCTTGGCTGAAATAAGCCGCTAGAATTCTGGCACCTCTGGTGAGGATTTGTTTGTCTGTTTTCTCTGACTGCATGACCACAGTTTGCTCTGGTTGGTAGCTGTGTACCTCTGTGAGGTTAACAGGGCACAGCATCTTGTTCCTAGCGACTCTGTGGAGCTAACAGAGTTTGCTTATAGTGCCATATAGCACCACCATTTGCCAGCAGCAGGTTCCTCTTCTGCACGGTGGACCCCAGGTTGCAAACGCACCTAATAATACATATATATACTCAGTGCATTCCGCCAACCCTAGCACCCCACACCATTATTGACCGACTTCCAAACCGGTCATGCTGAAGGATGTTGCAGGCAGCAGATCGCTCTCCTCGGTGTCTCCAGACTCTGTCACGTCTGTCACATGTGCTCAGTGTGAACCTGCTTTCATCTGTGAAGAGCACAGGGTGCCAGTGGCGAATTTGCCAATCCTGGTGTTCTGTGGCAAATGTTAGGCGTCCTGCACGGTGTTGGGCTGTGAGCACAACTCCCATCTGTGGATGTCGGGCACTCAGACTATCCTCATAGAGTGGGTTTCTAACTGTTTGTGCAGACATGAACATTTTTGGCCTGCTGGAGGTCATTTTGCCGGCCTCTGGCAGTGCTCCTCCTGTTCCTCCTTGCACAAAGGCTGAGGTAGCGATCCTGCTGCTGGGTTGTTGCCCTCCTATGGCCTCTTTCACATCTCCTGGTGTACTGGCCTGTCTTCTGGTAGCGCCTCCAGCCTCTGGACACTACGCTGACAGACACAGCAAATCTTCTTGCCACAGCTCGCATTGATTTGCCATCCTGGATTAGCAGCACTACCTGAGCCACTTGTGTGGCTGGTAGAGTCCGGCTCATGCTACCACGAGATTGAAAGCACAATCAACATTCAAAAGTGACCAAAACATCAGCCAGAAAGCATTGGTACTGAGATGTGGTCTGTGGTCCCCGCCTGCAGAACCACTCCTTTATTGAGGGTGTCTTGATAATTGCCTATAATTTCCATCTGTTGTCTATTCCATTTGCATGTGAAATTGATTATCAAACAGTGTTGCTTCCTAAGAGGACAGTTTGATTTCACAGAAGTTTGATTTACTTGGAGTTATATTCTGTTGTTTAAGTTTTCCTTTTGTTTCTTTGAGCAGTGTATAATATACAAACTTGCTCACCTCATCTGTCCTGAGTTTTTGGGCAAGCCCACATACCTCCAAATATCATTTGTGGTTTACCGTTGGCGTTGGTGCTGCATATCCACTCATGGCCAAAAGTGTTGGCACTATTGAAATTGTCCCAGAAAATTAAGCATTTCCCCCCCAAAAAAATTATTGCAATTACACATGTTTTGTTATACACATGCTTATTTCATTTGTATTGGAACAACACAAAAAAATCAGAGAGAAAAGGGAAGAAGTTAACTTAATCTTTGTATTGTGTGCCTGCATGTGCCACATTAAGCATGGAGAACAGAAAGAGGACAAGAGAACTGTCTGAGGACTTGAGAACCAAAATTGTTGAAAAATATCAACAATCTCAATGTTACAAGTCCATTGTCAGAGATCTTGATGCTCCTTTGTCAATGGTGCACAACATAATCAAGAAATTTACCACTCATGATACTGCAGCTAATCTCCCTGGACGTGGACAGCAGAGAAAAATTGATGTAAGAAGCAACGCAGGATAGTTTGGATGGGGAATAAGCAGCACCAATCAAGTTACAAAGAAATTCAAGCTGTCACGCAGAGTCAGGATACATCAGTGTCAGCGCGAACCATCCTTTCAATTTGAATGAAATTAAACGCTATGGCAGGAGAACCAGGAGGACCCCACTATTGACACAGAGACATAAAAAAGCTAGATTGCAGTTTGTAAAAATGTAGGCAAGCCAAAATACTTCTGGGAAAGCATCTTGTAGACGTATGAGTTTTTTGTTAAAACTCATCATTATACTGTTTACCAAAAATGGAATGAGGCCTACAAAGAAAAGTACACAGTACTTACAGTCAAATATGGGGAGATTCAAAGATATTTTGGGGTTGTTTTACTGCCTCTGGCACTGGGTGCCATGACTGTGTGTAAGGCATCATGAAATCTGAATATTACCAAAGAATATTGGCTCGCAATGTAGTGCCCAGTGTCAGAAAGCTGGGTCATGGGTCCTAGGCTATGGTCTTCCAGCAGGACAATTATGCCGAACATACTTTAAGAAGCACCATGAAATGGATGGAAATAAAGTGCCAGAGAGTTCTGAAGTGGCCAGTAACATAGTAACATAGTAACATAGTAACATAGTTAGTAAGGCCGAAAAAAGACATTTGTCCATCCAGTTCAGCCTATATTCCATCATAATAAATCCCCAGATCTACGTCCTTCTACAGAACCTAATAATTGTATGATACAATATTGTTCTGCTCCAGGAAGACATCCAGGCCTCTCTTGAACCCCTCGACTGAGTTCGCCATCACCACCTCCTCAGGCAAGCAATTCCAGATTCTCACTGCCCTAACAGTAAAGAATCCTCTTCTATGTTGGTGGAAAAACCTTCTCTCCTCCAGACGCAAAGAATGCCCCCTTGTGCCCGTCACCTTCCTTGGTATAAACAGATCCTCAGCGAGATATTTGTATTGTCCCCTTATATACTTATACATAGTTATTAGATCGCCCCTCAGTCGTCTTTTTTCTAGACTAAATAATCCTAATTTCGCTAATCTATCTGGGTATTGTAGTTCTCCCATCCCCTTTATTAATTTTGTTGCCCTCCTTTGTACTCTCTCTAGTTCCATTATATCCTTCCTGAGCACCGGTGCCCAGAACTGGACACAGTACTCCATGTGCGGTCTAACTAGGGATTTGTACAGAGGCAGTATAATGCTCTCATCATGTGTATCCAGACCTCTTTTAATGCACCCCATGATCCTGTTTGCCTTGGCAGCTGCTGCCTGGCACTGGCTGCTCCAGGTAAGTTTATCATTAACTAGGATCCCCAAGTCCTTCTCCCTGTCAGATTTACCCAGTGGTTTCCCGTTCAATGTGTAATGGTGATATTGATTCCTTCTTCCCATGTGTATAACCTTACATTTATCATTGTTAAACCTCAGTAGGGTTAAGCGAAACAGATCGGCAAATTTCAAAAGTCGCCGACTTTTAGCAAAGTTGGGTTTCGTGAAACCCGACCCAATCTCACTGTGGGATCGGGTCGGCGGTCGGTGATCTTCGCTGCAAAGTCGGGTTTCGTTTTTTATATATATATATATATATGTAATTGAGACACATATATATACAGTTAGGTCCATATATATTTGGACAGAGACAACATTTTTCTAATTTTGGTTATAGACATTACCACAATGAATTTTAAACAAAACAATTCAGATACAGTTGAAGTTCAGACTTTCAGCTTCCATTTGAGGGTATCCACATTAAAATTGGATGAAGGGTTTATGAGTTTCAGCTCCTTAACATGTGCCACCCTGTTTTTAAAGGGATCAAAAGTAATTGGACAGATTCAATAATTTTAAATAAAATGTTCATTTTTAGTACTTGGTTGAAAACCCTTTGTTGGCAATGACTGCCTGAAGTCTTGAACTCATGATCACCACCAGACGTTGTGTTTCCTCCTTTTTGATGCTCTGCCAGGCCTTCACTACGGTGGTTTTCAGTTGCTGTTTGTTTGTGGGCCTTTCTGTCTGAAGTTTAGTCTTTAACAAGTGAAATGCTGCTCAATTGGGTTGAGATCAGGTGACTGACTTGGCCAATGAAGAATATTCCACTTCTTTGCTTTAATAAACTCCTGGGTTGCTTTGGCTTTATGTTTTGGGTCATTGTCCGTCTGTAGTATGAAGCGACGACCAATCAGTTTGCTGCATTTGGCTGGATCTGAGCACACAGTATGTCTCTGAATACCTCAGAATTCATTCGGCTGCTTCTGTCCTGTGTCACATCATCAATAAACACTAGTGACCCAGTGCCACTGGCAGCCATGCATGCCCAAGCCATCACACTGCCTCCGCCGTGTTTTACAGATGATGTGGTATGCTTTGGATCATGAGCTGCACCACACCTCTGCCATACTTTTCTCTTTCCATCATTCTGGTAGAGGTTGATCTTAGTTTCATCTGTCCAAAGAATGTTCTTCCAGAACTGTGCTGGCTTTTTTAGATGTTTTTTAGCAAAGTCCAGTCTAGCCTTTTTATTCTTGATGCTTATGAGTGGCTTGCACCGTGCAGTGAACCCTCTGTATTTACTTTCATGCAGTCTTCTCTTTATGGTAGATTTGGATATTGATACGCCGACCTCCTGGAGAGTGTTGTTCACTTGGTTGGCTGTTGTGAAGGGGTTTCTCTTCACCATGGAGATTATTCTGCAATCATCCATCACTGTTGTCTTCCGTGGGCGCTCAGGTCTTTTTGCATTGATGAGTTCACCAGTGCTTTCTTTCTTTCTCAGGATGTACCAAACTGTAGATGTTGCCACTCCTATTATTGTAGCAATTTCTCGGATGGGTTTTTTCTGTTTTCACAGCTTAAGGATGACTTGTTTCACCTGCATGGAGAGCTCTTTTGACGGCATGTTTACTTCACAGCAAAACCTTCCAAATGCAAGCACCACACCTCAAATCAATTCTAGGCCTTTTATCTGCTTAATTGAGAATGACATAACGAAGGGATTGCCCACACCTGTCCATGAAATAGCCTTGGAGTCAATTGTCCAATTACTTTTGGTCCCTTTAAAAACAGGGTGGCACATGTTAAGGAGCTGAAACTCCTAAACCCTTCATCGAATTTTAATGTGGATACCCTCAAATGAAAGCTGAAAGTCTGAACTTCAACTGAATCTGAATTGTTTTGTTTAAAATTCATTGGGGTAATGTCTATAACCTAAATTAAAAAAAATGTTGTCTCTGTCCAAATATATATGGACCTAACTGTATATATTTACTTCAGCGCGATATAGCTGAGAAGCCGGTAATTCAATTACCGGCTTTTCATTTCTCCTGCCTAAACCCGACATGATATGAGACATGGTTTACATACAGTAAACCATGTCTTTTCTCCATTTTTTTGCATATTCCACACTACTAATGTTAGTAGTGTGTATGTGCAAAATTTGGGCGCTGTAGCTATTAAATTTAAGGGTTAAATCGTGGAAAAAATTGGCGTGGGCTCCCGTACAATTTTCTCCGCCAGAGTAGTAAAGCCAGTGACTGAGGGCAGATATTAATAGCCTGGAGAGGGTCCACGGGTATTGGTCCCCCCTGGCTAAAAACATCTGCCCCCAGCCACCTCAGAAAAAGCACATCTGGAAGATACGCCTATTCTTGCAATTGGCCACTCTCTTCCCATTCCCGTGTAGCGGTGGGATATGGGGTAATGAAGGGTTAATGCCACCTTGCTATTGTAAGGTGACATTAAGCTAGATTAATAATGGAGAGGTGTCAATTATGACACCTCTCAATTATTAATCCAATAGTATGAAATGGTTAAAAAAACACAAACACATTATTACAAAGTTTTTTAATGAAATAAAAACACAGGTTGTTGGAATAATTTATTATACAGGTAATCCACCTGAAGACCCTCGTTCTGTAACAAATTAAAAATAATAAACCAACAATATACATACCTTCCGTTGATCTGTAACGTCCCACGATGTAAATCCATCTGAAGGGGTTAAAATATTTTACAGCCAGGAGCTCTGCTAATGCAGCTGTGCTCGTGGCTGTAAACCCCAGCGAATGAAGGTAATGTAGGTCAATGACCTGTAGTTACCTTCATTCGCGGTGATGCGCCCCCTGCTGGATGTCCTCATATGACCTCGAGCCTGGGAACTTTTCCCACGCTCGAGGGACATCCAGCAGGGGGCGCATCACCGTGAATGAAGGTAACTACAGGTCATTGACCTACATTACCTTCATTCACTGAGGTTTACAGCCAAGAGCACAGCTGCATTAGCAGAGCTCCTGGCTGTAAAATATTTTAACCCCTTCAGATGGATTTACATCATGGGACGTTACAGATCAATGGAAGGTATGTATATTGTTGGTTTATTATTTTTAATTTGTTACAGAACGAGGGTCTTCAGGTGGATTACCTGTATAATAAATTATTCCAACAACCTGTGTTTTTATTTCATTAAAAGACTTTGTAATATTGTGTTTGTGTTTTTTTTAACCATTTCAGACTATTGGATTAATAATGGAGAGGTGTGATAATTAACACCTCTGCATTATTAATCTGGCTTAATGTCACCTTACAATAGCAAGGTGACATTAACCCTTCATTACCCCATATCCCACCGCTACACGGGAATGGGAAGAGAGTGGCCAAGTGCCAGAATAGGCGCATCTTCCAGATGTGAGTTTTCTGGGGTGGCTGGGGGCAGATGTTTTTAGCCGGAGGGGGGGGGGCCAATAACCATGGACCCTCTCCAGGCTATTAATATATGCCCTCAGTCACTGGCTTTACTACTCTGGCGGAGAAAATTGCGCGGGAGCCCACGCCAATTTTTTCCGCGATTTAACCCTTAAATTTAATAGCTAGAGCGCCAAAATTCTGCACATACACACTACTAACATTAGTAGTGTGGAATATGCAAAAAATGGAGAAAAGACATGGTTTACTGTATGTAAACCATGTCTCATATCATGTCGGGTTTAGGCAGGAGAAATGAAAAGCCGGTAATTGAATTACCGGCTTTTCAACATTATTGTGCTGAAGCAAATATTAAAAAAGTATGCTTCCCTATTGACTTGCATTGGGTTTCGTGTTTCGGCCGATCCCCGACCCCGACTTTTCAATAAGATCGGCCAATTTCACTCGACCCGACTTTTGAGAAAGTCGGGTTTCGTGAAACCCGACTCGATCTCAAAAAATTAAAAGTCGCTCAACCCTAGTGGCCAGCAATGAGTCCGGATCTAAGTCTCATTGAAAACCTGTGGAGAGATCTTAAAATTGCTGTTGAGAAAACCTTGAGCAATTTGCAAAAGAAAAGTGGTCCAAAATTCCAGTTGAGAATTGTAAAAAGCTTATATTTCAGTTTTTCTTTTTTAATAAATATGCACAAATTTCTACATTTGCTTTTTTTAGTCAAGATGGGGTTCAGAATATACATTAATGATAAAAAATGAACTTTTTTGAATTTACCAAATGACTGCAATGAAACAAAGAGCGAAAAATTTAAATGGGTCTGAATACTTTCCATACCCACTGTATGTTTGGACCTGCAGAAGTGCTAGGATAGGTGCAAAATGACTGTTGTCTTCTTTCACTTTCCCACTCCCCCTGCATGTTAAAGGATTGTCCTGCCACATGGAATGCTGTTTCTTTTTTCAATATTGAACATAGTTGGTCTTAAACACATTTTCATGCATCACCTTGCTCATCATTGTGTGGTATACTTCATGTTAAGGACTGATTCAGACTGCAGTCATCAATTTGGTGTTGTTTTTTCTGTTTTTCACTTTTAGCTATTGCAGTTATTTATTCTAAAGGTGGTGCAGCCAAATACTAAGTTGAGGGTGCTAACAATTTTGTCCAGTCCATTTTTGGAGTTTTGTGTGAAATAATGTTCTAGTTGCCTTTTTTCTCATTTTTTTGTGTTGTTCCAATAAACACAAAGGAAATAAACATGTGTATCACAAAACACGTGCAATTGCAATAATGTTCTAGGAGAAATACTTCATTTTCTGGAACAATTTCAAGGGTGCAAACACTATCGGCCATGACTGTATATGGTAACTATTTGTGGACTCATACTGTATGAGTGGACAGGGGGGCGAGCGAGGGCATGGTTCGGCATTTTTTGCTGTCCAACCTTTTGCCATTGTAGATGCTGCAGCAAACGCCTCCGACTCCGACTGCTTCACTGAACAGGAGGACCGGAGTGGTTCCTGTATTAGAGCATCTTCCAAGGTGGTCACAGCATTTTCCCAGCAAGGACTTCCCTCTTGACTATACCTGCAACCATCTACAAAAACCTAAAAGTCTGTATTAGCATTTAGGGTTTCAATAACATTCTCAAGTTCTTTGATCTTAGTTTTCAGTAGATCCACACAATTATGGTCTTCATCAGAATCAGAAATAAGTTTTTGTATAGACCCATTCTACATTTCTCTTCCTGTTCTGGCTCTGCCCATTCCATTGTCCCCTCTTTCGAAACCAGCTATTATCACTGGTTTCAAACCTATTCAGCTTTTACTTATAGCCACATTAGCAGGAATCAGAAAGGATATCTCATATTTTGCATAAATGTTTTCTTCTGCCCTGCATGAGGATTTCAGTCACAACTTGTGCTACCTGCATGGTTATCAGGTAATCTAGCACTATATTTGCTACTATATTTCTGATAACAACTGCCAAAATCACCATTCAGACATGCAAGGGCATGTCTCTTCGATGGATCTTAACTAGTGATGAGCGAGCGTGCTTGGATAAGGTGCTATCTGATCATGCTTGAGCACTAATAGAGTGTCTTCGGCATACTCGAATTTTATACTCGCGTCGCCGCAGCTGCATGTCTCCCGGTGTTTGACAGCTGCAACACATTCAGGGATTGCCTGACAAACAGGAAATCCCTGCATGAGTTGCGACAGTTGAAGAGCGGTGAGACATGCAGCCACGGCGACACAGGCATATTTTTTGAGCCCGCCGAAAATACTCAAATAGGACACAAGCTTGCTCCTATAACATCTTATCCAAGCACGCTTTCTCATGACTAATCTTAATAGATGATACAGGATGTGATTGAAAATTAAACCTAATCAACTGTTAGGCATTGAGTTCCTGCTGCCGCACAGGGGGAATCTCAAGCCATGTCCGCTGCGGTCTCCCATTCTTCTCCAGCCGCAGTGGAGCCTGCTCAGCAGAGACGTCGGTCCCAGCACCTGGCCAGGAGAGATACTGCACGTTTGGTTACTGCTGCCCTTCCAGGTTTATCTATTATAACTAGTGCTGTTTGGTGGCGAGCAGGCGCTTTTGGGACTAAGTTCTGCTTTTCCCCTCCTGAGCATGCCCAGGGGAAGAGGAAGACCTCTTATTGGAGGTCGGGGGTCACACGCTCAGGTCCTGTAGCAGCTCCTATTGGTCCACTTGGAAGGTCCTGAACTGCTACAGCTATAAAAGGTTTGCATGGCCGCACGGCAATGCGCTATTATAATTTGGGTTTGGCAGTTGCCAGTGGATACTCTGCCAAACTGTATTATACCGTATATACTCGAGTATAAGCCGACCTGAGTATAAGCCGACCCCCCTAATTTTGCCACAAAAAACTGGGAAAATCTATTGACTCGAGTATAAGCCTAGGGTGGAAATGCAGCATTTACCGGTGAATTTCAAAAGTAAAAATAGATCATTATTTCCCCATAGCTGTGCCATATAGTGCTCTGCACCGTTCATTATTTCCCCATAGCTCTGCCATATAGTGCTCTGCACCGTTCATATTGCCCCATATCTGTGCCCTGTATGCTCTGCACCGTTCATACTGCCCCATATAGTGCTCTGCACCGTTCATACTGCCCCCATATCTGTGCCCCATATAGTGCTCTGCACCGTTCATACTGCCCCCAGATCTGTGCCCCATATAGTGCTCTGCACCGTTCATACTGCCCCATATAGTGCTCTGCACCGTTCATACTGCCTCCATATCTGTGCCCCATATATGATGTGCACCGTTCATACTGCCCCATATATGCTCTGCACCGTTCATACTGCCCCCATAGATGCTCTGCACCGTTCATACTGCCCCCATATCTGTGCCCCATACAGTGCTCTGCACCGTTCATACTGCCCCCATAGATGCTCTGCACCGTTCATACTGCCCCCATAGATGCTCTGCACCGTTCATACTGCCCCCATAGATGCTCTATACCGTTCATACTGCCCCCATAGATGCTCTGCACCGTTCATACTGCCCCCATAGATGCTCTGCACCGTTCATACTGCCCCCATAGATGCTCTGCACCGTTCATACTGCCCCCATAGATGCTCTGCACCGTTCATACTGCCCCCATAGATGCTCTGCACCGTTCATACTGCCCCCATAGATGCTCTGCACCGTTCATACTGCCCCCATAGATGCTCTGCACCGTTCATACTGCCCCCATAGATGCTCTGCACCGTTCATACTGCCCCCATAGATGCTCCACATAAATCTGTGCCGCTGGTGCAATAAAAAAAAAAAAAGCCATACTCACCTCTCTTGATTGCAGCTCCCGGCGTCTCGTTCCGGCGTCCGGTCCCGGCGTCTCTGCTCTGACTGATCAGGCAGAGGGCACCGCGCACACTATATGCGTCATCGCGCCCTCTGACCTGAACAGTCAGAGAGGAGCGGAGCGGAGCGACGCCGGGAAGATGGAGCGGCGCCCGGCGGCTGGAACGGGGACAGGTAAATATGACATACTTACCTGGTCCCGACGTCCGGCTCCCTCTGCCTGTCCCACGGTCTTCTGTGCTGCAGCTTCTTTCTCTATCAGCGGTCACCGGCACCGCTGATTAGAGAAATGAATAGGCGGCTCCACCCCTATGGGAGGTGGAGCCGCCTATTCATTTTTCTAATGAGCGGTCCCACGTGACCGCTGAAGAGGGGAAGAAGCTGCAGCACAGAAGACCGTGGGACGGCAGGGACAGTGCGAGGATCGCTGGGACTAGGTAAGTATACCTCAGCGCCCTCTCCCCCTCACCCGCCGACCCCACCGCTACCGTGACTCGAGTATAAGCCGAGAGGGGCACTTTCAGCCCAAAAATTTGGGCTGAAAATCTCGGCTTATACTCGAGTATATACGGTAAGTGGTGTGAGTCTGTTTAGCCTTGGGACTGTACACTCAGGTAGGCAACTAGTGTCAGTGGGGGCAATTAGCCTTGGCTTAGCATCTGGTTCCTTCATGTGTGCGGTTAGCACAGAAGAGTTCCAGAGCAAGCACAACTTTCAGTTAGGGTTTTAGTCCCTGTGTACAGCGCGACTATGTTAGGCAACAGAGCTCGCTTTCATTTCACACGGGGTGAAGTTTAACCCATGTGTGAGCTCATTGTCCATCCACCATTACTTGCAGCAGGTATCTCTGCATGGTGGACCCTGAGCTGCGTACGCACCTCATATCTATCACCCTATTACTTGGTGCGTTCCGCTAGCCCTATCAGTATACTAGTGCCAGGGTCTGGCTAGTAATGGTGGATGAAAAGCAACTGCTGCAGTACATCCAGCAGCTGGAGAGCAGGTTGGCGGCTCTCACGCGCACAACCTCAGCTGTGGATGTTTCTGCCGTAGCTGTTCAGGCTACAAGCGTGGCTGCAGCAAGTTTGTCCACTGCCACCCATGCTCCAACCTTATCTTGCCTTCCGCTGCCAGATAAATACTCTGGTGATCTTGTAGGGGTTTCGTGAGCCAGTGCGCAATACACCTCGAGCTCCTGGCTGCACGTTTTCCCACAGAGCGGGCAAAGGTGGGATTCGTTATATCTCTTCTGTCAGACAGGGCGTTAGAGTGGGCTACGCCATTGTGGGAGCATGGTGATCATGTGGTGCAGAGTGCTCCGCTGTTCTTGAGCACTCTGAAACAGGTATTTTTGGGACCACGAGTCACCCACGATATGGCACTCCAACTGTTGGCATTGACTCAGGGCTCGTCCATGGTCAGCCATTTTGTCATCCACTTCCAGACGTTAGCATCTGAGCTGGAGTGGTCGGATAAAGCCCTCATCCTTATATTTTGGAGGGGGCTGGCTGACCATATGAAGGACGCTTTGGCCACTAGGGAGTTTCCCGCCACACTGGAGGAGCTAATAGTTGTTTCCACTCGCATTGACCTCTGTTTTAACGAGCAGAAGTTAGAGCAAGCCCAGTGTAGGCAGAGGTTTCAGCTGGCTCCCACCTTCGCCAAACCTTTGGAATCTCCGGTCCAGGCGCCTGAGTCACATGAGGCCATGGAGGTGTCACGAGCGGGATCTATGTCCCGGACCACTCATGCACTCATGGTCTGTCATGTCTGCCGGTAGTCAGGACATCTTGCCACCCGGTGTCCCCAGCGATCGGGGAAAGGTCAGCATCTACTTTTAATAGGAGGAGATACACTAAACATGGTGATGTTTGCCTCCAAACTGTCCTTTAAGGGGAAAATTACCACAGGCTCATCCACTCATTCGGTAGAGCTTCGCATGAATTCCGGGCTGGAGGGCAATTTTATGTCATCTGCCTTCGCCCATCGACACGCAATACCCCTGGTGATGCTCGCCAAACCAGTGACCGTACGAGTGGTGAATGGGTCGACACTGCCCTCACAGATAACACACCAGACCATCCCATTTACTCTATCTATGTCGCCATCTCATCAGGAGATTATATCTCTGCTTGTCATTCCTGAGGGAAATGATGAAGTCCTGTTAGGGATACCTTGGCTATGGTACCACTCCCCTCATATTGAGTGGTCCACAGGCAGAATTTTGGGATGTGTGGATGTGTTCTCCAAAAGGGCTATGGAGACCCTTCCGCCTCACCGCCCCTATGACTGTCCTATTGACCTCTTGCCTGGTGCTGAGCCTCCTCGGGGTCGAGTCTACCATTGTCTCTCCCGGAGACGGAGGCAATATCTCAGTACATCCAGGAGAATCTGGCAAGAGGATTCATTAGGAAGTCAGTGTCAAATGCAGGGGCTGGGTTCTTCTTCGTGCAGAAGAAGAACAGAGAATTACGTCCATGCATAGATTACAGGGGTCTTAATGCCATCACCGTTAAGAACAAGTAGCCATTGCCCCTGATATCTGAGCTTTTTGATAGGCTTTGGGGAGCAAGGGTGTTTACTAAACTAGATCTGCGGGGGGCTTACAACCTGATTCGCAACCGTGAGGGGGACGAATGGAAGACAGCTTTTAACACCAGGGATGGGCACTATGATTACCTGGTGATTCCCTTCGGGCTCTGTAATGCCCCAGCCATTTTCCAAGACTTTGTGAATGATATCTTCCAAGATATGCTCTCCACCTCAGTTGTAGTCTACCTGGATGATATTCTCACCTACTCTCCAGATATAGACATCCACCGGAGAGATGTTTGCAAAGTCTTCGACCTCCTACGGGCAAATTTCCTCTATGTCTAGTTGTAAAAGTGTGTGTTTGAGTGGGAGTTTTTGCCTTTCCTGGGCTATATCATCTCGGCCCAAAGATTGGCTATGGATCCCGCCAAGCTACAGGCTGTGATGGACTGGCAGGAACCACTTCTCTCAAAGCAGTGCAGCGCTTTATGGGGTTCATCAACTATTATCGCCAGTTCACTCCCCACTTCTCAACTTTGGTAGCTCCTCTGGTTGCCCTCACCAAGAAGGGAGCTAATCCCAAATTGTGGTCAGAGGAGGTCTCCAAGGCCTTCCTCTCTATCAAGTCACACTTCGCTGGCACTCCCATTTTACATCGCCCTGATAAACCATTTATCATGGAGGTGGATGCCTCTTCCATCGGTGCTAGAGCAGTCCTCTTCCAGAAGGATGCTCAAGGTCAGAACCATCCTTGCTTCTTCTTCTCCAAGACCTTCACACCGGCGGAGAGGAATTATTCCATCGGGGATAGGGGCTCGCTAGCCATAAAGTTGGCCTTTTCAGAGTGAAGGCTCGTTTTCCCTTCAAAGTTTTCACCGACCACAAAAATTTGGTGTATTTGCAAACCGCCCAGCGGCTAAATTCTCACCAGGCCAGATGGTCCCTGTTCTTCTCCCGGTTCCACTTTATCCTCCTTTTTCTCTCTGGGGAGAAGAACACTCGTGCCAATGCTCTCTTCCGCTCCTTAGTGTCATAAGAGGAGGAGGAGTCTCAGCTTCTTGTCCCTTCAGAAAGCCTGAGAACTGTGGCTCCAGTTTCGCTAGAGTCTGTGCCCCCAGGCAAAACTTTCGTTCCATCTAATTTGCGACCGGAGGTTATCTCTTGGGCTCACTCGTCCAGGGTGGATGGACATTTTGGGACCAAGAGGACATCTGAGCTTTTGGCGAGGCGTACTGGTGGCCACATATGGCCCGTGACGTCGGGGAGTATATTCGAGCGTGTGTCTCCTGCGCCAAGAATCGGTCTCTTCGGCAACGGCCTACTGGGCTTCTTTACCCCCTGCCGGTGGCAGACAGGCCCTGGGAGATGGTCGGGATGAACTTCGTGGTAGGCTTACCCAAGTTTCGCAGCTGCACAGTTATCTGGATAGTCACTGACCATTTTTCTAAAATTGTGCACTTGGCTCCGCTTCCACGGTTACCTTCTGCACAGGCATTAGCGGCGTGGTTCATGAGACATGTTTTCCGTGCACATGGCATGCCTGACAAAATTTTCAGTGACCGGGGTCCTCAGTTTGCATCTCTTTTCTGGAGCGAGCTCTGTCGTTTACTCATCATTGAGCTGAATCTCTATTTTGCATACCATCCCGAGACGAATGGGTTGGTAGAGAGGGCCAACCAGACTCTGGTGACATACCTGTGACATTTTGTCTCTGCTAGGTAGGAAGACTGGGCATCTTTGCTACCTTGGGTGGAATTTGCTTTGAACAACGCCGTAGCCGACCCTACTGGGCAGACTCCATTTCTCCTTAATTACGGCCAGCATCTGCGTGTCCCTGTGCCCATGCCCGTGTCATCCACCGATTCTAGGGTGGCAGACTGGGCAGTGGAGGCACGTGACATTTAGGACCGCACACAGGATGCCATCCGGGCCTCCAAGGAGAGAATGAGGGTTTCTGCTGATGCACACCGGCGCCCCGCTCCGATGTTTGCTCCTGGCAACTTAGTGTGGCTCTCCGCCCGTAACATCAAGCTACGAGTTGAGTCTACTAAGTTTGCACCTCGCTACATAGGCCCTTACAAGGTTCTGGAACAGGTCAACCCTGTGGTCTACCGTTTGGCTATTCCTCAGCTCCTAGGTATCACCGATACATTTTTATGTATCCCTCTTAAAGCCCATCTACATGTCCCAGTTTTCTGAGTCATCTGCTGGGACATAGGGTTCGTCCACGGATGAGTACGAGGTGAACTCTATCTTGGGGTGCAAGGTGGTATGTGGCAAAAAATACTTTCTGGTGGACAGGAAAGGCCAGAGGATAGAACCTGGGAGCCTGTGGAGCACATTCGGGCTCCGCTGCTCATTGCAGCCTAGGGGGCCCTAGGAGCGGGGGAATGTTAGGCGTCGAGTTCCTGCTGCTGCACAGGGGGAATCTCGAGCCATGTCCGCTGCGGTCTCCCATTCTTCTCCAGCCACAGTGGAGCCTGCTCAGTGGAGACATCGGTCCCATCACCTGGCCAGGACAGATACTGCACGTTTGGTCACTGCTGCCCTTCCAGGTTTAGCCATTATAACTAGTGCTGTTCAGCGGCGAGCAGGACTAAGTACTGCTTTTCCACTCCTGAGCATGCCCAGGGGAAGAGGAAGACCTCTCATTGGAGGTCGGGGGTCACACGCTCAGGTCCTGTAGCAGCTCCTATTGGTCCACTGAACTGCTACAGCTATAAAAGGTTCGCATGGCCACATGGCCATGCGCTAGTATCATTTGTGTTTGGCAGTTGCCAGTGGATACTCTGCCACACTGTATACTGTATAAGTGGTGTGAGTCTGTTTAGCCTTGGGGCTGTACACTCAGGTAGGCAGCCAGCGTCAGTGGGGGCAATTATTAGCCTTGGCTTAGCATCTGGCTCCTTCATGTGTGCGGTTAGCACAGAAGAGTTCTAGAGCAAGCACAATTTTAAGTTAGGGTTTTAGTCCTTGTGTACAGCAGAACTCTGTGAGGCAACAGAGCTCGCTTTCATTTCACACGGGGTGAAGTTTAACCCAAGTGTGAGCTCAGTGTCCATCCGCCATTACTTGCAGCAGGTATCTATGCACGGTGGACCCCGGGCTGCGAACACACCTCGTGTCTATCACCCTATTAGTTGGTGCGTTCCACTAACCCCAACTTCATCTTTATGTTGCTTAAACAAATACAGCTCTGGCAAAAATTAAGAAACCACTGCAACATGTTCAGTTTTTCTGATTTTTCTCTTTATAGGTATACTTTTGAGTAAAATGTAAATTGTTCATTTATTCTATAAACTTCTGACAACATGTCTCCGAATTTCCAAGCAATAAATTTTGTATTTTTTTTCTGAAAGGAGAAATGGTCAAAATTTAAAAAAAAACTCAGTGCTTTCAGACCTCAAATATTGCAAAGAAAACAAGTTCATAATCATTTAGAAACAATAATACTAATGTTTTAACTCAGGAAGAGTTCAGAAATCAATATTTTGTGGAATAACCATGATTTTTAATCACAGCTTTCATGCGTCTGGGCATTCTTTCCACCAGTCTTTCACACAACTTCTGGGCAAAAATTTAAGCAGTTCTTGTTTGTTTGATGGCTTGTGACGATCCAACATCCTCTTATTACATTCCAGAGGTTTTCAATGGGGTTCAGGTCTGGAAATTGGGCTACCCAAAACAGGTGGTCTCTTAATTTTTGCCAGATCTGTAGGAGAAATACACAGGTTTTTGTTTTCCAACAGTCTCCAAACAAGTTCTGGAAGTTCTACTTAAGTTATAGGTTTTATGAATATAGGTGTTGCTCACATGTATGGCTGGTTGTAGGTGGATGGGTGCCCTGTGCAAAATTGCCCTTTGATGCCCACACCTAATTGTATTTCTAGAAATATAAAGATACTTGGCACACCAATGCAATAAAAAAAATCATGATTTTATTGAAAGGCAATCCAGATAATACAATGGTAACATTTTGGTCCCTATTCATGGACCTTCATCAACCACGGATTTCTGTGAGGTATAGAGAAATCACATTGAAACAAGTACTAAGGAATAGAGTAGTTGCTACATGAGCTTGATATACAGTACATAGCCAACTAACTTTATATTTCTATTTTAATGGATGTAGAACCCTTTTTGAGTACTCACTCTTTACAAGAATGCCCTATATCCAAATTTCACATTGCAATTTTACTCAATTTTCCTATTACGCATGCTTGGGAGGAGGTCTTCTTTTAAAACTTAACACAATTTATATAGGCCCCCTCTATGGAAATACTGCCTATTTGGCAAGTATTGCCATTATAGGCGCAACTTCCGTCAATACCCACATGCCCCAATTTAAGTAACAGATTTAGTAAATAGTAGAGAAGGGCAAATTGTTTGAAACTCGGATTCACCTAGTTTGCTGAATTTTACTCCAAAATTGAATTCTCGTAAAAAAAAGAAATTTTAATATTGGAAAGCTTGTAATTGCTCATAAACTACAAGTGGAGAAGAGGAGAGAGAGCACATTGCTAACCATAAGAACGTATGCGGTACAGATGAGAACTGCAAACTGATTCTCACAATGTTTGAATTTGCGTGAAAATTTCAGGAAATTGAATTTGAACTGGTTCCTCCGCAAATCGATGGACTCATCTCTTGTAAATATGCCTTAAACATTTGAGCATATTTTAAAAAACATGTTTGCTTTTATTTACATACATGGGGATACAAACATACATAGGTGACATACAGCAGCACATCTTATAAACGTATAGGTATGCATTTACACATACATATACATATGTATAAGCATGTTAACCTTTTCCAGTAAAATCCTTTTGTAATCATATATACACTTTGCCGTAAAATTATATTCTTTGGACTACTGTTGTGAATTCTGTGGCAGAGTTCACTCCTGTGGTCACAGGTGGTACTTCGGCTGATTCTCTTTGGGATCTTCCATTTGTGGAGGAAAGTGGTACTGCAGCTTCTGAGTTTCCTCCCTCAGGTGATCTGGTGAGCTCGTTGGCTTCTTCTCTACTTAACTCCACCTGATGCTTTGATCTATGCTTCCTGTCAATGTTTCAGTGTTGGACTGGTTTTTTCCCTGGATCATTCCTGTGGCCTGCTGCTCTGCAAAGCTAAGTTTTGCTTATGTTATTTTGTTGCTATTTTTCAGTCCAGCTTGCTTTATTGGTTTTTCTCGCCTGCTGGAAGATCTGAGACGCAGAGGGACGACCTCCGTACCATTAGTCGGTGCGGAGGGTCTTTTTGTCCCCTCTGCGTGGTTATTTATAGGTTTTTGTGCTGACGGCAAAGTTATCTTCTCTATCCTCGTTCTATTCAGCTAGTCGGGCCTCACTTTGCTAAATCTGTTTCATCTCTATGTTTGTGTTTTCATCTTACTCACAGTCATTATATGTGGGGGGCTGCCTTTTCCTTTGGGGAATTTCTCTGAGGCAAGGTAGGCTTATTTTTCTATCTTCAGGAATAGCTAGTTTCTCAGGCTGTGACGAGGCACCTAGGTTCTGGTCAGGAGCGCTCCACGGCTACCTTTAGTGTGGTTTGATAGGATCAGGGATTGCGGTCTGCAGAGTTCCCACGTCTCAGAGCTCGTTCTTTATTTTTGGGTTATTGTCAGATCACTGTATGTGCTCTGACCTCCATGTCCATTGTGATACTGAATTGGTTAACATAACAGTACAGGAAGCCAAAAGTACTAATGATTCTCAATAGAGGGAAAAAAGAAGTTCTGAGACCATTTTTTTTTCTTGGCTTTGTGTTTTGTCTTTTTTTCCCCTAGACATTTGGGTGGTTCAGTACACAGGTGTAGCGATGGACATTAGAAGTCTATCTTCATTTGTGGATCAGCTCTCGGCAAGAGTACAAAAGATTCAAGACACTATTGATCAGAAATCTATGTTAGAACCAAGAATTCCTATTCCTGATTTGTTTTTTGGAGATAGAACTAAGTTTCTGAGTTTCAAAAATAATTGTAAGTTATTTCTGGCCTTGAAACCTCGTTCCTCTGGTGATCCAGTTCAACAGGTTTTGATTATTATTTCTTTTTTGCGCGGCGACCCTCTGGACTGGGCATTTTCTCTTGCGCCAGGAGATCCTGCATTGAGTAATATCAATGCGTTTTTCCTGGCGCTCAGATTGCTGTACGATGAGCCTAATTCAGTGGATCAGGCAGAGAAAAATTTGCTGGCTTTGTGTCAGGGTCAGGATGAGATAGAGGTATACTGTCAAAAATTTAGAAAGTGGTCTGTACTCACTCAATGGAATGAAGCTGCGCTCGCAGCGATTTTCAGAAAGGGTCTCTCTGAAGCCCTTAAAGATGTCATGGTGGGATTTCCTATGCCTGATGGTCTGAATGAATCTATGTCTTTGGCCATTCAGATCGGTCGACGCTTGCGTGAGCGTAAATCTGTGCACCATTTGGCGGTATTACCTGAGCTTAAACCTGAGCCTATGCAGTGCGATAGGACTTTGTCCAAAGTTGAACGGATTCAGGCGCTGCCCTGAATTTGATGGACTTAGAGTATGCTAAGCGTTGTGGGTTTTTCTTGGAGCCCTTGCAGTGTCCTATTCCATTGAGAGGAATTGATGCTACACCTTTGGCCAAGAATAAGCCTCAGTACTGGACCCAGCTGACCATGTGCATGGCTCCTGCACATCAGGAGGATATTCGCTTTCTGGTGTTGCATAATCTGCATGATGTGGTCGTTTTGGGGTTGCCATGGCTACAAGTCCATAATCCAGTATTAGATTGGAAATCCATGTCGGTTTCCAGCTGGGGTTGTCAGGGGGTACATGGTGATTTTCCATTTCTGTCAATTTCGTCATCCACCCCTTCTGAGGCCCCAGAGTTCTTGTCTGATTACCGGGATGTATTTGATGAGCCCAAGTCCGATACCCTACCTCCGCATAGGGATTGTGATTGTGCTATCAATTTGATTCCTGGTAGTAAATTCCCAAAAGGCCGATTGTTTAATTTGTCCGTGCCTGAGCACACCGCTATGCGCAGTTATGTGAAGGAATCCCTGGAGAAGGGGCATATTCGCCCGTCATCGTCGCCATTAGGAGCAGGGTTCTTTTTTGTAGCCAAGAAGGATGGTTCGCTGAGACCTTGTATAGATTACCGCCTTCTAAATAAGATCACGGTTAAATTTCAGTACCCCTTGCCATTGTTATCTGATCTGTTTGCTCGGATTAAGGGGGCTAGTTGGTTCACTAAGATAGATCTTCGTGGTGCGTATAATCTGGTGCGAATTAAGCAGGGCGATGAATGGAAAACTGCATTTAATACGCCCGAGGGTCATTTTGAGTTTCTTGTGATGCCGTTCGGACTTGCCAATGCTCCATCAGTGTTTCAGTCCTTTATGCATGACATCTTCCGAGAGTACCTGGATAAATTCCTGATTGTGTACTTGGATGACATTTTGATCTTCTCGGATGATTGGGAGTCTCATGTGAAGCAGGTCAGAACGGTTTTTCAGGTCCTGCGTGCTAATTCTTTGTTTGTGAAGGGATCAAAGTGTCTCTTTGGTGTGCAGAAGGTTTCATTTTTGGGGTTCATCTTTTCCCCTTCTACTATCGAGATGGATCCTGTTAAGGTCCAAGCCATCCATGATTGGACTCAGCCGACATCTCTGAAAAGTCTGCAAAAGTTCCTGGGCTTTGCCAATTTTTATCGTCGCTTCATCTGCAATTTTTCTAGTATTGCTAAACCATTGACCGATTTGACCAAGAAGGGTGCTGATGTGGTCAATTGGTCTTCTGCTGCTGTGGAAGCTTTTCAAGAGTTGAAGCGTCATTTTTCTTCTGCCCCTGTGTTGTGTCAGCCAGATGTTTCTCTTCCGTTTCAGGTCGAGGTTGATGCTTCTGAGATTGGAGCGGGGGCTGTTTTGTCGCAGAGAGGTTCTAGTTGCTCAGTGATGAAACCATGCGCTTTCTTTTCCAGGAAGTTTTCGCCTGCTGAGCGAAATTATGATGTGGGCAACCGAGAGTTGCTGGCCATGAAGTGGGCATTCGAGGAGTGGCGTCATTGGCTTGAAGGAGCTAAGCATCGCGTGGTGGTATTGACTGATCATAAGAACCTGACTTATCTCGAGTCTGCCAAGCGCTTGAATCCTAGACAAGCTCGTTGGTCATTGTTTTTTGCCCGTTTTGACTTTGTGATTTCGTACCTTCCGGGCTCTAAAAATGTGAAGGCGGATGCTCTGTCTAGGAGTTTTGTACCCGACTCTCCGGGTTTATCTGAGCCGGCGGGTATTCTCAAGGAAGGAGTAATTGTGTCTGCCATCTCCCCTGATTTGCGGCGGGTGCTGCAAAAATTTCAGGCTAATAAACCTGATCGTTGCCCAGCGGAGAGACTGTTTGTCCCTGATAGGTGGACGAATAGAGTTATCTCTGAACTTCATTGTTCGGTGTTGGCTGGTCATCCTGGAATCTTTGGTACCAGAGAGTTGGTGGCTAGATCCTTTTGGTGGCCCTCTCTGTCGCGGGATGTGCGTACTTTTGTGCAGTCCTGTGGGATTTGTGCTCGGGCTAAGCCCTGCTGTTCTCGTGCCAGTGGGTTGCTTTTGCCCTTGCCGGTCCCGAAGAGGCCCTGGACACATATCTCTATGGATTTTATTTCTGACCTTCCCGTTTCTCAAAAGATGTCAGTCATTTGGGTGGTCTGTGATCGCTTTTCTAAGATGGTCCATCTGGTACCCTTGTCTAAATTGCCTTCCTCCTCTGATTTGGTGCCTTTGTTCTTCCAGCATGTGGTTCGTTTGCATGGCATTCCAGAGAATATTGTTTCTGACAGAGGTTCCCAGTTTGTTTCGAGGTTTTGGCGAGCCTTTTGTGGTAGGATGGGCATTGACTTGTCTTTTTCCTCGGCTTTCCATCCTCAGACTAATGGCCAGACCGAGCGAACCAATCAGACCTTGGAAACATATCTGAGGTGCTTTGTTTCTGCTGATCAGGATGACTGGGTGTCCTTTTTGCATTTGGCTGAGTTCGCCCTTAATAATCGGGCCAGCTCGGCTACCTTGGTTTCACCGTTTTTCTGCAATTCTGGGTTCCATCCTCGTTTCTCTTCTGGACAGGTTGAGTCTTCGGACTGTCCTGGTGTGGATACTGTGGTGGACAGGTTGCAGCAGATTTGGACTCAGGTAGTGGACAATTTGACCTTGTCCCAGGAGAAGGCTCAACTTTTCGCTAATCGCAGACGCCGTGTGGGTCCCCGACTTCGTGTTGGGGTTCTGGTTTGGTTATCTTCTCGTCATATTCCTATGAAGGTTTCCTCTCCTAAGTTTAAACCTCGTTTTATTGGTCCGTATAGGATTTCTGAGGTTCTTAATCCTGTGTCTTTTCGTCTGACCCTTCCAGATTCTTTTTCCATACATAACGTATTCCATAGGTCATTGTTGCGGAGATACGTGGCACCTATGGTTCCATCTGTTGAGCCTCCTGCCCCGATTTTGGTGAAGGGGGAATTGGAGTATATTGTGGAGAAGATTTTGGATTCTCGTGTTTCAAGACGGAAACTCCAGTATCTGGTTAAATGGAAGGGTTATGCTCAGGAAGATAATTCCTGGGTTTTTGCCTCTGATGTCCATGCTCCCGATCTTGTTCGTGCCTTTCATGTGGCTCATCCTGGTCGGCCTGGGGGCTCTGGTGAGGGTTCGGTGACCCCTCCTCAAGGGGGGGTACTGTTGTGAATTCTGTGGCAGAGTTCACTCCTGTGGTCACAGGTGGTACTTCGGCTGATTCTCTTTGGGATCTTCCGTTTGTGGAGGAAAGTGGTACTGCAGCTTCTGAGTTTCCTCCCTCAGGTGATCTGGTGAGCTCGTTGGCTTCTTCTCTACTTAACTCCACCTGATGCTTTGATCTATGCTTCCTGTCAATGTTTCAGTGTTGGACTGTTTTTTTTCCCTGGATTATTCCTGTGGCCTGCTGCTCTGCAAAGCTAAGTTTTGCTTATGTTATTTTGTTGCTATTTTTCAGTCCAGCTTGCTTTATTGGTTTTTCTCGCCTGCTGGAAGCTCTGAGACGCAGAGGGACGACCTCCGTACCGTTAGTCGGTGCGGAGGGTCTTTTTGTCCCCTCTGCGTGGTTATTTATAGGTTTTTGTGCTGACCGCAAAGTTATCTTCTCTATCCTCGTTCTATTCAGCTAGTCGAGCCTCACTTTGCTAAATCTGTTTCATCTCTATGTTTGTGTTTTCATCTTACTCACAGTCATTATATGTGGGGGGCTGCCTTTTCCTTTGGGGAATTTCTCTGAGGCAAGGTAGGCTTATTTTTCTATCTTCAGGAATAGCTAGTTTCTCAGGCTGTGACGAGGCGCCTAGGTTCTGGTCAGGAGTGCTCCACGGCTACCTTTAGTGTGGTTTGATAGGATCAGGGATTGCGGTCTGCAGAGTTCCCACGTCTCAGAGCTTGTTCTTTATTTTTGGGTTATTGTCAGATCACTGTATGTGCTCTGACCTCCATGTCCATTGTGATACTGAATTGGTTAACATAACAGACTACAATCATAAAATCTCTCCTCCCAATGTGTGTAGTCATATAAACATATATCAAAGGAAAGAAATCCTCACTGCTATCACACCAGAGCACTATATCCACAATGTTCAGTCACCTCGCTCCGAGTATAGTCACGTGAACTCACGGGTGCCAACCCCAAATAAACAGTCCTCATTTTCCTGAGGACCCGTAGAAGCGCAGGTGTGCGAAACGGCTGTCATCTGATCCTTTATCCACTTGTCCTTATCCTGCCTGTTTGAAGATGTTTTAACGTTGTACTAATGAAGCCTGGATTTTAAGAACGGGGAGTGCACCCCTTTTTTCTATTTTTGCATGATAATCATATTTATGACTTACAGTAAAATGACCTGCGAAGTATAAGCACATTCCACCCTTACTGTGTTTACTGTTCACCTTATAGTATAATAAAGAATTTTCCCTGCCTTTGCTATGGTGATTGTTTATCAGTTGCAATGGTGACATCAGTTCATCAGCACCTGTGATGCTACAGCCAGTCACTAAGCTGTGTGACTAAGCTGTGTGACTCTAAGCTGATATAGCTTCCTGGAGCCGCTGAACTCAGTGATTGGCTGCAGAGGTCACATGTGCTGTAGTATTAACATCACCACTAAGCATGTATACAATTCCTCAGCTGTCAGCGCTATCATGGCTGGTTACCAAAAATAGAGGGTTTAATTGAATAAATAATAAAAAAAAAACGGCACAAGGCCCCCCCATTTTTTACAACCAGCCAAGCTAAAGCAGATTTAACTGGGGGCAGGCATTCTCAGACTGGCAAGAGGCCATGGATATGGTCTTTCCCAGCCTAAAAATAGCAGCCTGCAGCCAACCTAGAAAATTTGCATTCCATTAGATACTCGATTTCTGACACTTTGCCCTGCTCTTCCCACTTACCCTACTTACCCGGGTGCAGTGGCAAGTGGGGTAATATTTGTTGGGTTGATGTCAGCTTTGTATTGTCAGCTGACATCAAGCCCACAGGTTAGAGGAGTCTATAAGACACCCACATTCCTTAATCCATACTATGATTGTAATAAAGACACCGCAAGAATAAAATCCTTTTTTTGAAATAAAACTCCCCATCCTCTTTTACCCATGCCACCAATCACTAGTCATTAACATAAGTCATTGTGCATGATAGGTTATTTTAAAGCACCTTTATTATTTCATGCTATCTTTAGTGCCCCATGGATATGTAATAAATGTCTGAAGTAGGAATACCTCTGCAAGTATTCTAAACAATATAATCCTATGTTTTAATTAGGGATTAAAGAGAAGCCGTCATTAGGATTGTACAGCCCAAACTAAGTGCATGTTTGTAAAGGTGCTTTAATGCTAATTAAATCCTTACCTTTCTTGTAAAAATGCATTCTTTTGTTGTAAATATATTCATAGTTAAAGTAGTATGCTAAAGAGTTGCAAGTGCTGTGGGCAGGCAATGCACTTATAGCTATCCTGCTTCTCTGCCTCTTCCCCACATGCTGACTGCTTCCTGTCTCTGACTGACACATCAGAGATGGTATTATGACTGAGCCCTAACACTCACACGGGGATGAACAAACCAGGAGAGATGTTAAACCTGCACATCACTGGTTTATACACAGGCTAGGCAAATCTCTAACCTTACCCTGATTTGTCTCTGCCTGACCACGGAGGTTGGTAAACTAAAATTACATAATAGTGCCCCCTCTCAACATCGCCTGATTCTGAGTGATCTTATTTGCACCCTCAACTAAACACAGAGTGAAACCCAAAACAACAACAACAACAACAACAACAGGATGTAGTGCACACAGGCAGAAGGTGAGTTACAGGGCTTAGGATGAATCGCACAAGGACTAAACCAGAGACGAAAAAGACACTGCATAAATGTGTGCACACCTATGTATCACAAAATGAGTAACAACTTTATTATAAGACAAAAAAGCATACAAAATATAAAATATGAAAGCAAGCCAACTCTCCCTGACGAAGCTGCCCAGCGCAGCGATACGCGTGGGATTCTCCCACACCTGCATTTTTCATGCATTGTGTAGCACCCTAGTGGATATATTTAAATATATTGGTTGTGCTCCCGACACATCTCTTTATCGAATCACACAAGGACGGAAGAAAAAGAAAGGAGCCCAAAAAGGCCTTCGGTATATGTTGAAACCCCCAGACCCTAAATGTAACAAAATGGGCAGATTGCTGAGAAGGGGAACATGCAAACAATCTGCAGGAGAAGCAAGAGATAAAACCTTAGCAAAATAATCCTTGACTGGGGAGCTGGGACTTCAAACATCCACCTAACTTGAAATATAACCAGCAAAGACTGCATATGCCAGAAGAGTATAAATCGTCTCTCCCAAGATGTGATAGGTGAAACCAGACAAGGAAATGAAAACATCTGCAAAGCAAAGACAAAAGCATTATCAGCAATTGGACAAAGATGACACAGGCTGTGGTTCAACAGAGAGAAACCGACCCACAGCCAGAGGTCACCGGATCACGCCCTGGAGTCAAGCCATGACAGACAGCAGGCAGGCAGGGTTTGCTGAAGCAGAGCTATAAGTCCAGTGCCTGCCCCTCTGTACTTGCAACTTATTAGCATACAATTTCAACAATGGATTTCTCTAAAATAGCAAAACAAGAAAGGTAAAGATTTAATCAGCATTGAAGCATTTTTACATACATGTAATTGGATTGTGGTGTAAAATCTTGATGACACGTTTTCTTTAAAGGTAATTCAAAATAATTACATAAATCCTTCACCAGTAAATAATCAATTACAAAATAAATTATCCAACGTACACAGTAAAACATTGGAATACAGGATTTTTTTTTTTGCTTTTGATATTACTTCAATGGTGCTTTTCTACAGTCTTGGCTGTTTTCTCATGATGCACTGCTAGGTAATGGCATTAATTGGCTTCAAATCTTTTGGGCAAAGCAAATCAAATGACTAAACTCTGTCCAGATGTTTTATTTTGCCTTCAGGTTCTTTTCTGCATTCAACTGTATTCGTTTACCGTGCATCTTATGCTCACAAAGTATCTCAACATGATTAATTCAAGATTTATATTTATTCCCTTGCATTAGATTTATATTTATAAACAATTTGCAAACACAACACATGGAGTGAATTCTAAAAGCTGAAAATTATGGTACAAATAAGCTGGCAAATGAGTTTAATATCACATCCCAACAGCTTGGCCAGCCTTCTCCCATAGCATGCAACACTAAACAAACTGTTTTTGCACATTATAACATGTGAGACAAATATTTCATCATTTTTGTATCAATATATGACTTAATTTCACATTATAATGTCTAATTCAACTATATATTTTGTTTTACTACTGCCTATTCTTAAAATTCAATTAAAAAAAAATCTACTTCTATTGTTGCCACAAGAGACTTGCGTACATGGGTGGTGGTGAATATATTGGCACAGAGTGATTAGATTTGGACAAAATACATTCACCCCTCCATAACCCAGGGATGGACTGACCATCACCTAACAGGCAGTGACCAGAATGAAAGCTATACATTCCTTTAAATTAAGTGCCTACAAAGCAAAAGAACAATAGGAGTACTATTCAATGGCACTGAATTACCAAACCAAGTGTGTCATGGATGTCATGGATTTCATGGTTGGTGGCCATATTTAAGTTCAAAGCAAAACCACAGAAATCATAAATGGCCAAATACTTTTTAGCATTTTAGTATATGTGCTGACTTTCTTTGTGACACATGGGGCTGTTTTTTTTATTTGTTTTTGTTACTACAGATGTGTCCTTTCTTATCATTGCTCTTGACGTAACGTGTCTTGACTAATGATGAATGAGTGTGCTTGTTACTAGAGTTTTCCAAGCACACTTGGGTGTTCTCCAAGTATTTTGGGCATACTTGTAGATTATGTTTTTGTCTCTGCAGCTGCATGATTTGCGGCTGCTAGACAACCTGAATAAATGTGGGGATTCCCTAACCAACAGGAAATCCCTGCATGTGTTCAGGTTGTCTAACAGCCGCAATTCATGCAGTTGCGGAGACAAAAACATAATCTATGAGCATGCCCAAAATACTCGGAGGACACCCAAGCATGCTCGGAAAACTCGAGTAGCGAGCACACTCGCTCATCACTTGTCTTGACGAGTGATATTACCAGCTTTAAAAAACAAACTTGAAACTTGTGGTACTTTATCACTAGTTGTCTATACTATATGTATCTACTGTAAATATGGCTACCCAATGGTGGTGACGTGAGTTGCAGTTTGTAAAGTGTTTAGTTACCATTTTGCAATATTGTATTGAATTTGTTTCTTGAGAAATTTGAGGACTTCACTAAAATGAAAGAAAAGATAACAGCTGACACATGCTTATAGAAAATTACCGCTTATCTTTTTTTTTGCTTTGCTTTATTAGGGCTAAAGAGAACGAAAAACTAATTTTGCACTTTAAATTTTTTATTACTTAAAATGTTCAATTCACACTCAAAGTTACAATAGATTTTCTGTTTGTACCTTTGTTGTTTTGTTATTTCTTTGATTGTTTAGTATTTAACTTTTTTTTATTGGCATCTACAGTTACAATCTACAGTCACCAGAAAAAAAACAGCCTCTCTAGTCACAAACATGACAGAGTTGGTCTTGTTATGCCATACAGGGGTTTACATGGTGATTACGTGATTATTGGGTCCATAGAGGTGGCCATGTTTCTACTATGTCTACTATCTTCTTAGTTGCTTCTCAGTGCTTGATGGCAGGAGCTTTAAACTCCTGCAATACACGTAGGTTTAAAGTCTATGACCAGGTGCTGCATATAGATATTTATTGGTCCTCAACAGCTTAAAGGGACTCTGTCACCTGAATTTGGAGGGAACAATTTTCAGCCATGGAGGCGGGGTTTTTGGGTGTTTGATTCACCCTTTCCTTACCCGCTGGCTACATGCTGGCTGCAATATTGGATTGAAGTTCATTCTCTGTCCTCCATAGTACACGCCTGCGCAAGGCAAGATTGTTCCCTCCAAATTCAGGTGACAGAGTCCCTTTAAAGCTTTCAGGATTGATTACTATCAGTTTTCCCATACTACATCCACACATAGATTTTTTTTTATATATATATCATTATATAACCATAGTGAATCACAATTAATTTAATTTGTTATAAAAATCCACAGACAATACCTCTTTCATGTCAAAGTGGAAACAAAGTCATCTACATTCATTACATCTGTTTAACACAAAATTATTTATGTTTATTATCTATGCACCATTTGATTAAACAGCATTTAAAAATTTTATGCTAATCCTTGATCGCCATTTTATTTGTTTAAACCTAATTAGGTTCAAAGTTTTGTGTTAATTAAATCTTAATATATTTTCACATGAACTAAAGCTTTATTTTTCTTAGCCTTATTCTCTCTATAGTCATAGAGTTAAATAACATTTAATACCAATTAAACTTAGCAATAAATCTGAAGGCAGTAAGCTAAGAGATGCATCCTGGAACCCAAATGCCCAACTATAATTATTTATTATTATTATTATTATTATTATACATTTATATAGCACCATTTATTCCATGGTGCTTTACATGTGAAAATGGGCAAATATAGACAAGTACAATAAACATGAGCAATAAAAGGCACACACAAGTACAGAAGAAGAGAGGACCCTGCCCGCGAGGGCTCACAGTCTACAAGTGATGGGTGAAGATACATTAGGAGAGGGTAGAGCTGGTCGTGCAGTGGTTCAGCAGACTAAGGATCACTGCATATTTTAGGCTTGTCGGAAGAGGTGGGTCTTCAGGTTCTTTTTGAAGGTTTCCATGGTAGGCGAGAGTCTGATGTGTTGGGGTAGAGAGTTCCAGAGTATGGGGGAAGCATGGGAGAAGTCTTGTATGCGGTTGTGGGAAGAAGAGATAAGAGGGGAGTAAAGAAGGAGATCTTGAGAGGATCGAAAGTTGCCTTAGAACTATGCCTTCGGAACACTGACAGACAGGGGGTGAGGTGAGAGAGGTGGTGTGGGAGAGGGAGACTCTGAATGCTCGGTCTGTTAGATATGACAAGATCCAGGATAGGGCCCAGTCTGTGATGCCAAGAGATGATAGAATCTGTAGCAGGAGGGAATGGTCCACAGTGTCAAAGGCAGAAGACAAGTCCAGGAGAAGGAGGACAGAGTAGTGTCGCTTGCTCTTGGCGTTATTGTGCCAATTTGTTAATAATAGCAGCTACCAAAGACTATATCAGAGTCAAATTTATTCAGGAAAAGACCACAACTCTTTGACAGGAACTCAACAGCCACTTCTAAGGGTTTTGGGGAATTGAGGAATGGTTAAGAGAGAGTACTCTCTCCATAAATATAATGATCTCATAACAATAATTCCAATTTACTTCTTTTTCATATTAGCAAAACTTATTTGCGTCATTTGGTCTTATAGGACTACCATTATACTATCTTGCCATTAAACATGTTTAGATGTGCTAGAGTGTGGCTTGAGATAAGTAGTAAGAGGGGGAGGCACCAAGCGCTATAGGGTCTTATCTTTTAGAGAAATAGGTCAAGGTGAGAGGTAGAGGAATTGCTCACCTTTTGTGGTTGTTTAACCCACAACTGAGGAATCAGGGTATGACAGCTTCTGCAGTACCCGCAGTACCAAGCTGTATATGTGTGGCTTATATGGTTGTAAAATTAGACTAGTAAAACAGATGTGCAAAAACAGATATGAACTGTCAAATTAGAACATAACTATCCCATAGCAATTAAAGCTGCGATCGATAGAAGTGCTACATATATAAAATCAATATAAATCTTTATTAAAGGTATAAAACACTAACAAACCACCCCCAGGAAGAAGCACACGCGAAACGCGCGTCGGGGCTATCAGGGTAAGCGTGCCACTGGGCAGAGCACTTTTTCAAGAGCCGTAGCGACACAGGTAATATGTACAAGGCGCAGGGTATTTGCGAGTTCATTTTTTTATATTTACTACTGGTGCACTCTTAGTAAGTCGTAGCTCGTAGGTCAGCAATGTGGGTGGCATGTTGGGCTCACTTGACTTTATAAGGATTGCATGAAATTATATGCACCTGTTTACAGCATGTTTTGGTTCAATCTTTAGCTCCTGTCATTGCCTGTCAATATAGCAGCAATTTCTAAGTCTGATTGCACTGAAGGGCTTCTTTGGCAAGGATTTCTCATTTTATGTGCAGTAATTATTACCTGTGTATTAGCTTTCCAGCTCCTGCTTACCCTATTTATATGTAGCTTGTTTGAGGCACCTTACTCTATGTTTGTTCGTGGTTATATGTACTGTGTATTTTATACCTTTAATAAAGATTTATATTGATTTGATATATGTAGCACTTCTATCGATTGCAGCTTTAATTGCTACGGGATAGTTATGTTCTAGTTATATATGAAGTGTTGCCTATTCCCTGTTTGGGATTATGGGCTTGGGTATTATGCTTACTATGAACTGTCAAATGTCTACATTTTTTAAACTATTTTTATTTTTTTTTACAAAATTAAACCCTATTCTCCAAATTGACATGACAAGAAATTCTAGCGAGGTACTTGCCCATGTCCAAAACGCCAGTTCCTGCAACAGGGCAGTGAATTGGTGTGGCAGGTACAGATGCAATATTTTACTTGGAAAACAGAAGTGCTAAAATATTGCTTGCGACACACTCACTTTGTGAGGTAGACATTTGCAGTTTAACATCTGTATTTTGGGGGATTTTCTTTTGTATATAAAACAACAATTATTCCCACCTTCATAAGGATTGCATAAAAAATGCCAAATTCAGTACATTCACTTGTGACTGGCAAGCACAAAAACTCTGATTGAGAATGATTTTATTTTTTTATGCAAAAAATGTTGTTCTGACTTACTTCAGCATTTCAGTGCATTCAGAATGAAAATCATAAAGTGTAATTGCAACTCAAATGCAACTGGACAGATGACAGCTACACCATGTCACATGAGCTCTGATGTCAATTTACTATTCTAAATGACCTTAAAATGGTTGCTGCATTTCCTGCCTAGAGTTTTAAATTGGCTGAGGCTATGATAGACCCTCCTCCTAGTGCAGCTAGCGCTGTGACATGTGATGGCTGAAAGGCAGTATAACAAAGTTTGCAGTTGCGCCTAAGGTCATGTCAGCCATTTGTGGCTGAAGCACCTTGAGCAATGTGTAAAAAGACTGTGGGCATTTATTTGACAATTTGCTCAAATTGAATCTCAAATTGTTTGAATTTGCTGGGATCTGTGAATTTTATGAAATTTTACTTGCATTTGATCGACATCTATAGATATTACATAGAAAGATCCTATGATATAATTATTTTTCAAAATTGCTTATTAAAAATTTGGAAAATGTATGTAGTGTTCTTAAAAATGTAGGTCAGAATTGGACACATTTTTTAAGCTGACTGTCCATATATTTGGATACATTTACAGTTAGATAATCAATTCTCGAAAAAAGGGGCATCCCAGCGAAGCTATAGTTAATTTGTGAATTTTGGGGATATGATAGGAAAACAACCATTTTTGGATTGCGAGCGTAAATCAATTGCACTTTTTACTTTTTTAAAACACAACATTTATGCCATTAATGTTTAATCAATTTATCTAATTTTTTTTAAATTTATTTTTGAAGAGTCTTTGTTTATTTTCATACATTTTTCTATCTATGGTATTTTACGCCATCTATGATAATGATCCCTTTCAAAACTGCAATTCGCCTTACAAAAAACAATTGCTATGTGTTACAACTGGCGGAACGCACCCAGTAAAAGTGAAGTTGATATTGGTGCGTTCGCAGCCCGGGGTCCACCATACATGAGAGAGACCTGCTCATACTGAAATGGCAGCCCCATATGGCAGTACAATGCCAAATTAGACACGAGTTCCATCACTCCATCAGTACAAGGACGAACCCTGTTGCTTCACAGAGTCGTGTGATATTAGTGGGACTAATACCCTAACTAGGGTTGTGCTTGCTCAGAACACTTCTGTGCTAACCGCACACAAGAAGGAACCAGAGCCAAGCCAAGCGACTAATTTCCCAAACTGACGCTAGCTGCCTGCCTGAATAATTCCCATGGCTAGACGGGCACACTCCACATGTAGCCTGAGTGCCAGAGTGCGGCCATGCGAACTTTTTATATTTGCAGCAACTTCAGGACCTTCCTAGAGGACCAATGGGAGCTGCTACAGGTCCTGAGCGTGTGATCCCCGACCTCCAATGAAAGGTCCTCCTTTGGGCATGCTCAGAAGGAGAAAAGCAGGACTTAGTCCCAGAAGCGTCTGCTCACCGCTGACCAGTACTGGCTACAATGGCTGAGCCTGGAAGGTCAGCAGCAACCAAGCGCACAGTATCTGCCTGAGCCACACGCTAGGACCAACGCCTCTGCTTAGCAGGCTCCACTGCGGCTGAAGAAGAATGGGAGACCGCAGCAGAAGTGGCTCAAGATTCCCCCTGTGCAGGGGCGGGAACATGACACCTAACACTATGTTGATGGAAAAACTGTAAAAGTTATATCTTGAGGAAGAAGGGGAGGAAAAAACTAAATTGAAAGAAATTATATAAATTCCCCAGTCCTTAAGGAATTACATTTCTGGAGATCTACTTTATTATTATTTTACTGTGGGCATATAAGTCCGTTGCTCCCTAGCTATAAAAAAAACTACTTAGTTTAATTAACTTGTATTATAGCCATGTACGGTAACTACATAATGGCTAGATCCATCACAATATCGTGTTGTTGGCTTGGCTTACCAGTGTTCTAGAAATGACTTTATGATATTGATTGACATTTTTGGATATCAAAGTTTTATTGAATGAGGTGAATGTGTTGTATATACTATATGTTTTTTTAACTGTAATGCTACATGACAGCCCATGCATTGACTCAATATCAGTTAAGGAAGTATATGTTTTAAAGCTAAATAAATGAGGGGTTAAAAGGAATGTCTACCACTGGCTTGATATCCGGGTGTCAGGGGAGTGCTTCACTGAGAATAGAGCTGTAAATTATGCATTGCTAGGATTATCTGCCCAGAGGTGCTATACCATCTGCTAAGTAAACCCTGAACACAATTAGCTTATATATCCTAAAGTATTAATATGGCAACTTCTGGTGATCCAAAAGAGTAAGGAACCACACTCTCCACTAACCACCATTGCAATGTCAACATTTATTATTTGATGGATTTTATTCAAAACTGCTTTCATTTATGGAGAAGCCAAGAGGAATTTGTGAATTTGCTAAACTGGAAATTGTTAAAATTTAACATATATTTGAAATATTGATTCAATTTAACAGTGGAGATAAAGTGACTTAGACTATAGCATTTGTGTGCTCAGAGATGACTATGTATGTTAATAATCCATTTTTCCATGCAGACAAGTAACTAAGCTTTTCTGCTAGCAATGGGCTTGACTAATTTGCCTCCACGATCAAGCATTTTCTTGTACCACTGACAGTAGATTATTAGATCTCAAAGCTTCTTTTCCCTTAAATGTCATCCATAGACTAAAGCAAAATTACTGCACTAGTATATACCCATTAATTAGAGCTGCCCTAAGTCATAGTGCCATGTGAAGTATGTTGTGCTTCCTTTCAAGATGAAATGTGGGAAACAAGCAGACTGTAGTTTGCCTTAGCAGTGACCAAAAGGAGATATTAATTTATCTCCATTCAAAAGGGAAAAATATATGTATTCGGCAGTAGGCTAAAGGCATTCTTGTAAAGCCGTAGATTATATTTGGGCAGTAAGTGATGCAAACTGGTTTTCATGTCTGCACAGTACGTGTACATTGGGGAGCAATTGTGTCTTCATAGTCTGGACGTTCTTTCATTGTATGTACAGGACTATATAATGACATAAATTTATGGCTTCAGATTCAACATGAACATGAAAAATCTCTGCCGCTCCAAGCTTTTTAGAAAGTTAGGCTTTAAATCACGCTACACTTCTTTGAAACAGAATATATATCAGTAATTCTGTGGCTCGTGATGTTCTTCAGCATCCTTAGAGTTTTAGCATTATACAATACTTCCTTGACGGACACCTAGCCACAGTGGTAGCCAAAGGCATAAAACAATAGAGTCCTGGGAATGTATGGATTTGTGAAATCTTCAAAGGGAAAATAATCATTTTGAAAATTTCTTTTTAGTAATAATTACAACTAAATGCCACTAAAACAAAATTATATGTATGCAACATTATCACTTATCTCTTTATTTAGGCAAAATGTCCTATCTCCTTTTGTTGTAAAAATTGGATTTGATATCTCTGTGACACCAGTGCTTTCTGGCTTTGACACTATGTAACCATAGACTTTTGCTTCTAATATTGATATTCTCCATATCTGAAAACTAATTGTACCTTGAAGATTTTTACATGATGTAAATGACATCTATCTGAATTATTGTTAACATTTTTTTTAAATTAACACATATATATATATATATATATATATATTTATATATATAAACTAAAAAAAAGGAAAAGCAGCACAAAATAATTGAAAAAAAGTGGACTTTAATGCCTGAACGGCGTGGCCACGCCGTTCAGGCATTAAAGTCCACTTTTTTCAATTATTTTGTGCTGCTTTTCCTTTTTTTTGAGTTTATTACTTTTTGACCATTGGATTGCTGGTCGGGAGAGCTCTGCATGCCTTGTAAGGTAGTAATTTGATGCTGTTCCAATTTTTTCACTTTATATATATATATATATATATATATATACACACATTGGTGTGAAAAAGTGCCCCTTCTCGATTTCTTATTCTTTTGCATGCTTAAATCCTACACAGAACCAAAGGAGTATGTGTCCAAAACAATTTTAACAAAATCAATATTTTATTAATAAATACATAGTCATAACCAGTATAAAACAGACATGAAAAGCACAAACACCAACTCATGTGGGGGGAAGCACCACAACTGCAATAACAGAATGAGTCAGTGAGCTGGCCAGCAAGGGTATAGTCCATATCCACTATTACCTACACAACATCTAAAGCCAATTTATTAGGACCGGATATACGAGAAGTGGATGTGCCTAAATCTCCATATAAATAATAAGCATAGAATGCTCCATCTCCTCTATCCAATTCAACAAGGTACAAAATGTAAAGGACCCCTTTAGAGGACACTCAACTTACACATAGTAATATCTGTCAGTGTGCGCTCCACAGCAGCCCCAATGCGCGTTTCGCGTGGGCTTCTTCCGGGGTCTGTCTTATGCATGTTTGTCACACTTAAATGTGTTTCAGATCACCAAATAAATTTAAATATTAAACAAAGATCGCACAATTAAACACAAAATGCAGTTTATAAATAAAGTTCTTTATTAATAATGGAAACAGAAATCCAAAACTCCAGGGTCCTGTGTAAAAGTGATTGCTCCCTAAACCTAATAAATGGTTGGGCCACCTTTAACAGCAACAACTGCAATCAGGCGTTTGCGATAACTGGCAATGAGTCTTTTACAACACGCTGGAGGAATTTTGCCCCACTTATATTTGGAGAATTGTTGAAATTCAGCCACGTGGGAGGGTTTCCAATCATGAACCGCCTTCTTAACATCATGTCACAGCATCTCTTTGGATTGACTAGGCCACTCCAAAGTATTCATTTTGTTTTTCTTGAACCATTCAGAGGTGAATGTGCTGGTGTGTTTTGGATCATTGTCCAGCTGCATAAACCAAGTGCACTTCAGCTTGAGGTCACAGATTGCCGGACATTCTCTATCTGGATTATGTGGTAGACAGCAGAATTCATGGTTCCACTTACCACAGCACGTCTTCCAGGTCCTGAAGCAGCAAAACAACCCCAGGCCATCACACTGAAAATCACCATATTTATATATACAGTGAGTACGGATAATATGCAGACTCCTTTACATTTTTCACTCTTTGTTTCATTGCGGCCATTTGGTAAATTGAAAAAAGTTCATTTTTTCTCATTAATGTACATTCTGCACTCCATCTTGACTGAAAAAAACAGAAATGTAGTATTTTTTGCAAATTTATTAAAAAAGAAAAACTGAAATATATATCTACTATATAATTGTCTAAGGGTCACTTCCGTCTTTCTGTCTGTCTGTCTTTCTGTCTGTCTGTAGCGGAAATCCCAAGTCGCTGATTGATCGCGGCAAAACAGCCACAACCAATCAGCGATGGGTACAGTTTGGCGGCAAAATGGCCGCTCCTTACTCCAGCAGTCAGTGCCCGCTCCATACTCCCCTCCAGTCAGCGCTCACACGGTGTTAATGGCAGATATAACGGACCGCCGTGAGACCACTACGTCATCATCTCGCGAGACCGCAATGCACTCTTGGGACCGGAGCATCGCGAGGAGCATCGGTAAATGCCTCAGCTGGATCCAGGGGCCGACGGAAGGTGAGTATATAACTATTTTTTATTTTAATTCTTTTTTTAACAGAGATATGGTGCCCACATTGCTATATACTACGTTGGCTGTGTTAGATACTACATCTCGGTGCTATATACTACGTAGCTGGGCAATATACTACGTCGCTGGGCAATACACTACGTGACTGGGCAATATACTATGTCGCTGGGCAATATACTATGTGGCTGTGCTATATACTATGTGGCTGTGCTGTACACTACGTGGCTGTGCTGTATACTACGTGGCTGTGCTGTATACTACGTGGCTGTGCTATTTACTATGTGGCTGGGCAATATACTACGTGGGCTGTGCTATTTACTACGTGGGCTTTGCTATTTACTATGTGGCTGGGCAATATACTACATGGCTGTGTTATATACTATGTGGCTCTGCTATATACTACGTGGGCTTTGTTATAAAGTATGTGGGCTGTGTTAAATACTACGTGGGCTGTTATATACTACGTGGGCTGTGTTATATACTACGTGGGCTGTGTTATATACAATGTGGGCTGTGTTATATACTACGTGGCTGTGCTATATGCTACGTGGGTTGTGTTATATACTATGTGGGCTGTGTTATACGCTATTTGGCTGTGCTATATACTATGTGGCTGTGCTATATACTATGTGGCTGTGCTATTTACTACGTGGGCTGTGCTATTTACTACGTGGGCTGTGCTATATAGTATGTGGCTGGGCAATATACTATGTGGATGTGTTATTTACTACATGAGCTGTGTTATATACTACATGAGCTGTGCTATATACTACGTGGGCTGTGTTATATACTACATGGCTGTGCTATATGCTACGTGGGTTGTGTTATATACTACGTGGGCTGTGTTATATGCTATTTGGCTGTGCTATATACTACGAGGCTGTGCTATATACTACGTGGCTGTGCTATTTACTACGTGGGCTGTGCTATTTACTATGTGGGCTGTATTATATACTATGTGGCTGGGCAATATACTACGTGGCTGTGTTATATACTATGTGGCTCTGCTATATACTATGTGGGCTGTGTTATAAACTACGTGGGCTGCGTTATATACTACGTGGCTGTGCTATATGCTACGTGAGCTGTGCTATTTACTACATGGGCTATGTTATATACTACATGGCTGTGCTATATACTACGTGGCTGTGTTATATACTATGTGGGCTGTATGCTACTTGTCTGTGCTATATTTCTCTGCTGCATCTGTGCATCATGAATCGTGGTATGTGTTAAAGAGGGGGCCCACTGAGACTTTCACCCGTGGCCCTCAAAAACCTGGAGCCGGCCCTGGCTTCACTGATTGGTCACGCCCGGCCACGAACAATCAGCGACAGTCACAGTCCGCCTGCAAATTGGCGTGGAATTTGAATCACGCTTCGCTAATTGGTCACAGGTGGCCGAATCCTGTGTATAAATTGCATTATTCTGAAAACTTCATAAATAAACTACATACATATTCTAGAATACCCAATGTGTTAGAATCGGGCCACCATCTAGTATATATATATATATATATATATATATATATATATATATATATATATATAATGTCCCAGATAGTCCTCAATATAGTATAATGCACTCCCCATAGGTCTCCATATAGCATTATGCACCAGACATTCCTCAGTATAGTATAATAGACTCCCCATAGGCCTCCATATAGTATAATGCACCTGATAGACCTCATTATAGCATAATGCACTCCTCATAGGTAGACTCTATATAGAATAATGCACTCTCCATAGGCAGATTCTATATGTTATATTGCAGCCCCCCATAGGTAGACTCTATATGGTATAATGCAGCCCCCATAGGCACACTCTATAGTATAATGTATGCCCCATAGGTCAGACTCTATATAGTATAGTGCCGCTAACCCAGGTAGACTTTAATATAATGCAGCCCCCCATAGGCAGACTCTAATAAAATGCAGCCCCACATAGGCAGACTCTATATTATACAATGCACCCTCATAGGCAGACACTAATAAAATGCACCCCCATAGGCAGACTCTAATAAAATGCACCCCCATAGGCAAACTCTATGTTACATAATTCATCCCCCATAGGCAGACACTAATAAAATGCACCACCATAGGCAGACTCAATGTTATATAATGCACCCCCATAGGCAGACTCTAATAAAATGCACCCCTCATTGGCAGACTCTAATAAAATGCACCCTCATAGACAGACTCTAATAAATTGCAGCCCCCCTAGGCAGACTCTAATATAATGCAGCCCCCATAGGCTGACTCTAATAGAATTCAGCCCTCCATAGGCAGGCACAAATAGAATGCAGCCCCCCATAGGCAGACCCTAATAGAATGCAGCCCCCATAGGCAAACTAATTGAATGCAGCTCCCCATAGGCAGATTCTAATAAAATGCAGCCCCCCATAGGCAGACTCTAATAAAATGCAGTCCCCCATAGGCAGACTCTAATAAAATGCAGTCCCCCATAGGCAGACTTCAATATACAGTGGGTATGAAAAATATTCATACCCCTTTAAATTTTTCACTCTTTGCTTCATTGCAGCCATTTGGTAAATTCAAAAAAGTTTTTTTTTCACATTAATGTATACTCAGTACCCCATCTTGACTGAACCCCCCCAGAAATGTAGAAATTTTTGCAAATTTAATAAAAAAGAAAAACTGAAATATCAAATGGTCATAAGTATTCAGATCCTTTGCTCAGGCAGTCATATTTAAGTCACATCCAGTCCATTTTCTTGCGATCCTCCTTAAGGGTATGCGCACAAATTGCGGATTCTCTGTGAATCCACAGCGTTTTTTGAGGTGCTGAAACGCTGCAGATCCGCAATTGATTTACAGTACAATGTAAATCAATGAGAAAAAAAATACTGTGCACACTTTGCGGAAAATCCGTTGCAGAAACGCTGCGGTTTAAAAAAAGTAGTATGTCACTTCTTTTTTGTGAATCTGCAGTGTTTTTGTACCCATTCCATTATAGAAAACCGCAGTGGTAAAAAAACACAGCAAATCCGCAAGAAAACCGCAGCAAAAACACACAAAAAACGCTGCACAACCGCACAAGAAAAACGCGACAAATCCGCAGGTGCGTTTTCTGCCAGGAGAGGCAGAATCCGCACCAGAAATTCCTAAGCCTAATCCGCAACATGTGCACATAGCCTAAGATGGTTCTACTCCTTCATTGGAGTCCAGCTGTGTTTAATTAAACTGAGAGGACTTGATTTAGAAAAGCACATACCTGTCTATATAAGACCTCACAGCTCACAACGCATGTCAGACCAAATGAGGATCATGAGGTCAAAGGAACAGGCGAAGGAACTCAGAGACAGAATTGTGACAAGGCACAGATCTGGCCAAGGTTACAACAGAATTTCTGCAGTACTCAAGGTTTCTAATAGCACAGTGGCCTCCATAATCCTTAAATGGAAGAAGTTTGGGACCACAGAAGTCTTCCTAGACCTGGCTGTCCAGCCAAACTGAGCAATCGTGGGAGAAGAGACTTGGTGAGAAAGGTAAATAAGGACGCCAAGATCACTGTGGCTGAGCTCCAAAGATGCAGTAGGGAGATGGGAGAAAGTTCCACAAAGTCTACTATCACTGCAGTCTTCCACCAGTTGGGCCTTTATGGCAGAGTCGCCCAACTGAAGCCTCTTCCTCTATGCAAGACATATGAAAGCCAGTAGAGAGTTTACTAAAAAAAACACATGACGTTTTGGGATTCTCCCACTGCATGGGATATATCCCAAGCCTTATTTGCCTCAGCGGTCTCCCATTGAGCTTCAGCCGCTGCTGAGCATAGACATCAGTCTCAGCATCTTGCTCAGGCTCAAGCTGTTAGTTTAGTTACTGCTGGCTCTCCAGTCATGCCCTTAGTAACCAGTAATATTCATGTGCAGTCCAGAACTCTGGAGCCTATGTCCAGAAATCACTTTACTGAGCATGTCCGTGATGTGGCCGCTCCGGATTGGCCTGCAGGCGATGTCACAACTGGCTGAGTGTCAGGGTTTGGGTTGGAGACTAATGTTTAAAAGGTTCTCAGAGGCACACGCCAGTGCGCTAGTATCATTTTATGAATGGCTATGTGAGAGAGTCTTTACCACTCTGTCTGCAAGTGTCATGAGTCTGTCTAAGCTTTGGGACTGTACATGTAGGCAGGCAGACAGCGTCAGTGGGGATAATTAGCTGTTGGCTTAGCATCTGGTTCCTACATGTGTGCAGTTAGTACAGCAGAGTTCCAGAGCAAGCACAACCCTAGTCAGGATATTAAGCTCAGAGCATCTGTTCTGTTAATGTGTGTGTGACCCAGCTCAGTTACAGAGCTTATCTTTCATTTCTGTGTGCGAGTGACACAGCTCAGTTGCAGTACATCTGTTCCGTTGCTGTGTGCGAGTAACACAGCTCAGTTGCAGACATACTCTTTCATTTCTGTGTGCGAGTGACACAGCTCTGTTGCAGAGCTTCTCTTTCATTTCTATGTGTAAGTGACACAGCTCAGTGCAGAGCAGCTCTTTTGTCTCTGTGTGCAAGTGATACAGTTCAGTTGCAGAGCAGCTCTTTCATTTCTGTACTGTTCCTCTGTGTGGATTAACAGAGGTTTGAATGCAGCGTCCTGTTCACACTGAGTGATGTTAACCCAGTGTGTACAGACAATTGCTCGCTGTGTGTTATGTTATTGTTTACTAGCAGCAGTTTTCCATCTCTGCACGGTGGAACCCAGGTTGCGATTGCACTTTACTATTTATTTTATTTTGCGCAATCCGCCAACCCTAACATGAAGGACTCCCAGACTATGAGAAATACGATTCTCTGGTCTGATGAGACAAAGATAGACCTTTTTGGTGATAATTCTAAGTGGTATGTGTGGAGAAAACCAGGCACTGCTCATCACCTCCCCAATACAATCCCAACAGTGAAACATGGTGGTGGCAGCATCATGCTTTGGGGGTGTTTTTCAGCTGCAGGGACAGGTTGACTGATTGTCATTGAAGGAAACATGAGTGCGGCCAAGTACAGAGATATCCTGGATGAAAACCTCTTCTAGAGTGCTCTGGACCTCAGACTTGGCGGAAGGTTCATCTTCCAACAAGACAATGACCCTAAGCACACAGCTAAAATAACAAAGGAGTGGCTTCAGAAAAACTCTGTGACCATTCTTGTCTGGCCCAGCTAGAGCCTTGAACTAAACACAATTGAGCATCTCTGGAAAGAATTGAAAATGGCTGTCCACCAACGTTCACCATCCAACCTGACGGAACTGGGGAGGATCTGCAAGGAAGAATGTCAGAGGATCCCCAAATCCAGGTGTGAAAAGCTTGTTGCATCATTCCCAAGAAGACTCATGGCTGTACTAGCTCAAAAGGGTGCTTTTACTCAATACTGAGCAAAGGGTCTGAATACTTATGACCATGTGATATTTCACTTTTCTTTTTTAATAAATTAGCAAAAATTATTACATTTCTGTTTTTTTCATTCAAGATTATTAATTAAGCACAATTAATAATTAATTAATTAAGCACATTAATGATAAAAAAATTAACTTTTTTGAATTTTCCAAATGGCTGCAATGAAACAAAGAGTGAAACAATTTAAAGGGGTCTGAATACTTTCCGTACCGACTGTAATGCACCCCCATAGGCAGACTCTATAGCAGTGTTCCCCAAGTCCGGTCCTCAAGAGCCACCAACAGGTCATGTTTTCAGGACTTCCTTAGTATTGCACTGGTGATAATTGCCTCACTTGGACAGGCAAGCATTCAATGACCTGTGCAATACTAAGGAAATCCTCAAAACATGACCTGTTGGTGGCTCTTGAGGACCGGAGCTCCCAGCCGATACAGTTGAACCTGCAATTACGGGTGGGGGCCCACTGCTGGCATCAGGCCCCCACCTGCTCAGGGGCCCCACAGCGGCTGGATGGCAGAATGTAACTGTATCATCGTGCTGCACTGGCTTATGCTCATAATAGCACAAGCATCTTGCAGTCTGGCTTTGTCACGGTCCAAAATAGCTCTTGTAACTATTTAGAGAATTGTCTGCACCAGTGGTTCCACATATCTGTACAGGTGAAATTGATATTACAAGCCAAGCTAAAGCATTAAACAATGTATACCAAAACCATGAGACTCCATTTAGACTACAAGCTAAACATCAATCTACAATTGTTCCTTTGATCTCAATCTGCCAGCCACTCTCAAAGGCTAGCATAGTGAGAGAGAGAGAGATGGTAATGGAGGCCAGAAAGTACAGTGAAGGAAATAAGTATTTGATACCTTGCTGATTTTGTAAGTTTACCCACTGACAAAGACATGAACAGTCTAAAGGTACCTTCACACTGAACGACGCTGCAGCGATCCAGACAACGATCCGGATCGCTGCAGCGTCGCTGTTTGGTCGCTGGTGAGCTGTCACACAGACCGCTCTCCAGCGAAAAACGATGCCGGTAACCAGGGTAAACATCGGGTTACTAAGCGCAGGGCCGCGCTTAGTAACCCGATGTTTACCCTGGTTACCATCCTAAAAGTAAAAAAAACAAACACTTCATACTTACCTTCCACTGTCTGTCCTCCGGCGCTGTGCTTCTCTGTACTGGCTGTGAGCACAGCGGCCGGAAAGCAGAGCGGTGACGTCACCGCTCTGCTTTCCGGCTGCTGTGCTCACAGTGAGTGCAGGAAAGCACAGCGCCGGAGGACAGACAGCGGAAGGTAAGTATGAAGTGTTTGTTTTTTTTACTTTTAGGATGGTAACCAGGGTAAACATCGGGTTACTAAGCGCAGCCCTGCGCTTAGTAACCCGATGTTTACCCTGGTTACCAGCGAAGACATCGCTGAATCGGCATCACACACGCCGATTCAGTGGTGTCAGCAGGAGAGCCAGCGACCAAATAAAGTTCTGGCCTTCTAGCCCCGACCAATGACATCACAGCAGGATTCTGATCGCTGCTGCGTGTCAAACTGAACGATATCGCTAGCCAGGACGCTGCAACGTCACGGATCGCTAGCGATATCGTTTAGTGTGAAGGTAACTTTAGGGTAGATTAATTTTAACACTGAGAGATAGAATATCAAAAATAAAATCCAGAAGATCACAGTGTTTAAATTATATAAATATATTTGCATTTTGCAGTGAGAAAGTATTTGATCCCCTACTAACCATTAAGAGTTCTGGCTACTGCAGACCAGTTAGACGCTCATAATGAACTCGTTACCTGCATTAACCCCTTCCCGACCTGTGACGCCACGTAGGCGTCATGAAATTCGGTGCCAATCCGACCTGTGATGCCTATGTGGCGTCATGGCAAGATCGCGTTCCTACAGATCGGGTGAAATGGTTAACTGAAATTTCACCCGACCTGCAGGGACAGGGGGAGTGGTACTTCCGCCCAGGAGGGGTGGCTTCGACCTACTGTGGCTACGATCGCTCTGATTGGCTGTTGAAAGTGAAACAGCCAATCAGAGCAATTTGTAATATTTCCCCTATGAAAATTGGTGAAATATTACAATCCAGCCATGGCCGATGCTGCAATATCATCGGTCATGGCTGGAGACCCCGATCTGAACCCTCCACCGACTGACAGCGGCGATCTGCAGCCACCGCCAGTGTTTCCTATCCCTCCGTCCTGTCCTCCGCGCCCTCCTCTCCCCTCCGCCCCCTCTGTCCTCCCCTCCATCCCCCCCCACTGTGCGATCCCACCCCCCATACTTACTGAGTCCCGGTGTCCCTCTCGGTGTCCCTCCGTCTTCTCCTATGGGCGCCGCCATCTTCCAAAATGGCGGGCGCATGCGCAGTGCACCCGACGAATCTGCCGGCCGGCATATTCATTCCAGGTACATTTTGATCACTGTGATAGAACCTATCACAGTGATCAAAATAAAAAAAATAGTACATAACCCCCCTTTATCACTCCCATAGGTAGGGAACATTATAGAATAAAGAAAATATATTTATTTTTATTTTTCCACTAGGGTTAGGGTTAGAACTAGGGTTAGGGTTAGGGTTGCAAATAGGGTTAGGTTTGCAATTAGGGTTAGGGTTGCAATTAGGGTTAGGGTTACAATTAGAATTAGGGTTAGGGTTAAAATTAGGGTTAGGCCGGGATCACACACAGCGAGATACGTCCGAGTCTTGCAGGTTAAAACCAAGCTCTGGCACCGGCACTCCAGAGCGGAGCGTGCGGCCGCCCTGCAACACATGGAGCTGCACGCTCCGCTCCCAAGTGCCGGTGCCAGAGCAAGGTTTTAACCTGCGAGACTCGGACGTATCTCGCTGTAGTGTGACTCCGGCCTTAGGGTTAGAATTAGGCTATGTGTACATGGTGCGGATTTGGCTGTGGATCCGCAGCAGATTGGCCACTGAGGATTCGTAGCAATTTTCCATCACGTTTACAGTACCGTGTAAACGTATGGCACACCAAATCCGCTGTGCACATGGTGTGGAAAATGCTGCTCGGTATTTTCCGCAGCATGTCATAGTAACATAGTAACATAGTTTTTAAGGTTGAAGGAAGACTTCAAGTCCATCTAGTTCAACCCATAGACTAGCCTAACATGCCCTAACATGTTGATCCAGAGGAAGGCAAAAAAAACCCTTGTGGCAAAGAGTTAGCTCCACATTGGGGAAAAAAATTCCTTCCTGACTCCACATATGACAATCAGACTAGTTCCCTGGATCAACACCCTATCAAGGAATCTAGTATAAATAACCTGTAACATTATACTTTTCAAGAAAGGCATCCAGTCCCCTCTTAAATTGAAATAATGAATCACTCATTACAACATACGGCAGAGAGTTCCATAGTCTCATTGCTCTTACGGATTCCGCAGCTTTTTACACCTGTTCCTGTATAGGAATATGCTGGTGAAATCCACACAAAAACACTGGAAATCTGCGACAAATCCGCAGGTAAAACGTAGTGTGTTTTACCTGCGGATTTTTCAAAAACGATGCGGAAAAATCCGCACACAAATCTGCAACGTGGGCACATAGCCTTAGGGTTAGGGTTGGAATTAGAGTTAGGGGTGGAATTAGGGTTAGGGTTGGAATTAGGGTTAAGATTAGGGTTAGGGGTGTGTTGGGATTAGGGTTGTGGTTAGGGGTGTGTTGGGGTTAGGGTTGTCATTAGGGTCATGGTTAGAGTTGGGATTAGGGTTAGGGGTGTGTTGGGGTTAGTGTTGGAGTTAAAATTGAGGGGTTTTCCCTGTTTAGGCACATTAGGGGGTCTCCAAATGCGACATGGCGCCTCTATTGATTCCAGCCAATCTTGCGTTCAAAAGCCAAATGGTGCTCCCTCACTTCCGAGCCCCGACATTTGTCCAAACAGTGTTTTACCCCCACATATGGGATACCAGCATACTCAGGACAAACTGGACAACATCTTTTGGGGTGGAATTTCTCCTGTTACCCTTGTGAAAATAAAAAATTGCGGGCTAAAAAAAATCATTTTTGAGGAAAGAAAAATGATTTTTTTTATTTTAATGGCTCTGCGTTATAAACTTCTGTGAAGCACTTGGGGATTCAAAGTTCTTACCACACATCTAGATAAGTTCCTTGGGGGGTCTATTTTCCAAAATGGGGTCACTTGTGGGGGGTTTCTACTGTTTAGGCACATCAGGGGCTCTGCAAACGCAACATGACGCCCGCAGAACATTCCTGTTGTGAATTCTGTGGCTGAGCTCCCTCCTGTGGTCACAAGTGGTACTTCGGCTGATTCTCTCTGTGAGCTTCCGTTGGTGGAGGAAAGTGGTACTGCGGCTTCTGAGTTTCCTTCCTCAGGTGAGGGGGTGAAGTCGTTAGGTGCTGCTCTATTTAACTCCACCTAGTGCTTTGATCCTGGCCTCCAGTCAATGTTCTAGTATTGGACCTGTTTCCTCCTGGATCGTTCCTGTGGCCTGCTGCTCTGCATAGCTAAGTTCCGCTTTGCTATTTTGTTTGCTGTTTTTTTCTGTCCAGCTTGTCTATTTGTTTTTTCCTGCTTGCTGGAAGCTCTGGGACGCAGAGGGTGTACCTCCGTGCTGTTAGTTCGGTACGGAGGGTCTTTTTGCCCCCTTTGCGTGGTTTTTGTAGGGTTTTGTGTTGACCGCAAAGTTACCTTTCCTATCCTCGCTCTGTTCAGAAAGTCGGGCCTCGCTTTGCTAAATCTATTTCATCTCTACGTTTGTCTTTTCATCTTTACTCACAGTCATTATATGTGGGGGCTGCCTTTTCCTTTGGGTTATTTCTCTGAGGCAAGGTAGGCTTATTTTCCATCTTCAGGCTAGCTAGTTTCTCAGGCTGTGCCGAGTTGCATAGGGAGCGTTAGGCGCAATCCACGGCAGCCTCTAGTGTGGTTGGAGAGGATTAGGGATTGCGGTCAGCAGAGTTCCCACGTCTCAGAGCTCGTTCTATGTTTTTGGGTTATTGTCAGGTCACTGTATGTGCTCTGACCTCTATGTCCATTGTGGTACTGAATTACCTTATCATAACAGTACTGGAGGCCCAAAGTACTAATGATTCTCAATAGAGGGAAAAAAGAAGTTCTGAGACCATTTTTTTTCTCTGCACTGTGTTTTGCCTTTTTTTTCCCCTAGACATTTGGGTGGTTCAGGACACAGGTGTAGCGATGGACATTAAAGGTCTGTCTTCATGTGTGGATCAGCTCACGGCAAGAGTACAAAATATTCAAGACTTTGTGGTTCAGAATTCTATGTTAGAACCGAGAATTCCTATTCCTGATTTGTTTTTTGGAGATAGAACTAAATTTCTGAGTTTCAAGAATAATTGTAAACTATTTCTGGCTTTGAAACCTCGCTCCTTTGGTGACCCAGTTCAACAAGTTAGGATCATTATTTCTTTTTTACGTGGCGACCCTCAGGACTGGGCATTTTCTCTTGCGTCAGGAGATCCTGCATTAAGTAATATTGATGCGTTTTTCCTGGCGCTCGGATTGCTGTACGATGAGCCTTATTCAGTGGATCAGGCAGAGAAGAATTTGCTGGCTCTGTGTCAGGGTCAGGATGAGATAGAGGTATATTGTCAGAAATTTAGAAAGTGGTCCGTACTCACTCAGTGGAATGAAGGTGCGCTCGCAGCTATTTTCAGAAAAGGTCTCTCTGAAGCCCTTAAGGATGTCATGGTGGGATTTCCTATGCCTGCTGGTCTGAATGAGTCTATGTCTTTGGCCATTCAGATCGGTCGACGCTTGCGTGAGCGTAAATCTGTGCACCATTTGGCGGTACTACCTGAGCTTAAACCTGAGCCTATGCAGTGCGATAGGACTTTGACCAGAGTTGAACGGCAAGAACACAGACGTCTGAATGGGCTGTGTTTCTACTGTGGTGATTCCACTCATGCTATCTCTGATTGTCCTAAGCGCACTAAGCGGTTCGCTAGGTCTGCCACCATTGGTTCGGTACAGTCAAAATTTCTTCTGTCCGTTACCTTGATCTGCTCTTTGTCATCGTATTCTGTCATGGCATTTGTGGATTCAGGCGCTGCCCTGAATTTGATGGACTTGGAGTATGCTAGGCGTTGTGGGTTTTTCTTGGAGCCCTTGCAGTGTCCTATTCCATTGAGAGGAATTGATGCTACGCCTTTGGCCAAGAATAAGCCTCAGTACTGGACCCAGCTGACCATGTGCATGGCTCCTGCACATCAGGAGGTTATTCGCTTTCTGGTGTTGCATAATCTGCATGATGTGGTCGTGTTGGGGTTGCCATGGCTACAAGTCCATAATCCAGTATTAGATTGGAAATCCATGTCTATGTCCAGCTGGGGTTGTCAGGGGGTACATGGTGATGTCCCATTTCTGACTATTTCGTCATCCACCCCTTCTGAGGTTCCAGAGTTCTTGTCTGATTACCGGGATGTATTTGATGAGCCCAAGTCCGATACCCTACCTCCGCATAGGGATTGTGATTGTGCTATCGATTTGATTCCTGGTAGTAAATTCCCAAAAGGTCGACTGTTTAATTTATCTGTGCCTGAGCACGCCGCTATGCGGAGTTATGTGAAGGAGTCCTTGGAGAAGGGGCATATTCGCCCGTCATCGTCGCCATTAGGAGCAGGGTTCTTTTTTGTAGCCAAGAAGGATGGTTCACTGAGACCTTGTATAGATTACCGCCTTCTAAATAAGATCATGGTTAAATTTCAGTACCCCTTGCCATTGTTATCTGATTTGTTTGCTCGGATTAAGGGGGCTAGTTGGTTCACCAAGATAGATCTTCGTGGTGCGTATAATCTTGTGCGTATTAAAGCGAGGCGATGAATGGAAAACTGCATTTAATACGCCCGAGGGCCATTTTGAGTATCTAGTAATGCCATTCCGACTTGCCAATGCTCCATCAGTGTTTCAGTCCTTTATGCATGACATCTTCCGAGAGTACCTGGATAAATTCCTGATTGTGTACTTGGATGACATTTTGATCTTCTCGGATGATTGGGAGTCTCATGTGAAGCAGGTCAGAACGGTGTTTCAGGTCCTGCGTGCTAATTCTTTGTTTGTGAAGGGATCAAAGTGTCTCTTTGGTGTTCAGAAGGTTTCATTTTTGGGGTTCATCTTTTCCCCTTCTACTATCGAGATGGACCCTGTTAAGGTCCAAGCCATCCATGATTGGACTCAGCCGACATCTCTGAAAAGTCTGCAAAAGTTCCTGGGCTTTGCTAATTTTTATCGTCGCTTCATCTGCAATTTTTCTAGTATTGCTAAACCATTGACCGATTTGACCAAGAAGGGTGCTGATGTGGTCAATTGGTCTTCTGCTGCTGTGGAAGCTTTTCAAGAGTTGAAGCGTCGTATTTCTTCTGCCCCTGTGTTGTGTCAACCAGATGTTTTGCTTCCGTTCCAGGTCGAGGTTGATGCTTCTGAGATTGGAGCAGGGGCTGTTTTGTCGCAGAGAAGTTCTGATTGCTCGGTGATGAAACCATGCGCCTTCTTTTCCAGGAAGTTTTCGCCTGCTGAGAGAAATTATGATGTGGGCAATCGAGAGTTGCTGGCCATGAAGTGGGCATTCGAGGAGTGGCGTCATTGGCTTGAAGGAGCTAAGCATCGCGTGGTGGTCTTGACTGATCATAAGAACTTGACTTATCTCGAGTCCGCCAAGCGGTTGAATCCTAGACAGGCTCGTTGGTCGTTGTTTTTTGCCCGTTTTGACTTTGTGATTTCGTACCTTCCGGGCTCTAAAAATGTGAAGGCGGATGCTCTGTCTAGGAGTTTTGTGCCTGACTCTCCGGGTTTATCTGAGCCGGCGGGTATCCTCAAAGAGGGAGTAATTGTGTCTGCCATCTCCCCTGATTTGCGGCAGGTGCTGCAAAAATTTCAGGCTAATAAACCTGATCGTTGCCCAGCGGAGAAACTGTTTGTCCCTGATAGGTGGACGAATAAAGTTATCTCTGAGGTTCATTGTTCGGTGTTGGCTGGTCATCCTGGAATCTTTGGTACCAGAGAGTTAGTGGCTAGATCCTTTTGGTGGCTATCTCTGTCGCGGGATGTGCGTACTTTTGTGCAGTCCTGTGGGATTTGTGCTCGGGCTAAGCCCTGCTGTTCTCGTGCCAGTGGGTTGCTTTTGCCCTTGCCGGTCCCGAAGAGGCCTTGGACACATATCTCTATGTATTTTATTTCAGATCTTCCCGTCTCTCAAAAGATGTCAGTCATTTGGGTGGTCTGTGATCGCTTCTCTAAGATGGTCCATTTGGTACCCTTGTCTAAATTACCTTCCTCCTCTGATTTGGTGCCATTGTTCTTCCAGCATGTGGTTCGTTTACATGGCATTCCAGAGAATATCGTTTCTGACAGAGGTTCCCAGTTTGTTTCGAGGTTTTGGCGAGCCTTTTGTGGTAGGATGGGCATTGACTTGTCTTTTTCCTCGGCTTTCCATCCTCAGACTAATGGCCAGACCGAACGAACCAATCAGACCTTGGAAACATATCTGAGATGCTTTGTTTCTGCTGATCAGGATGACTGGGTGTCCTTTTTGCCTTTGGCTGAGTTCGCCCTTAATAATCGGGCCAGCTCGGCTACCTTGGTTTCGCCGTTTTTCTGCAACTCTGGGTTCCATCCTCGTTTCTCTTCAGGACAGGTTGAGTCTTCGGACTGTCCTGGTGTGGATGCTGTGGTGGACAGGTTTCAGCAGATTTGGACTCATGTAGTGGACAATTTGACCTTGTCCCAGGAGAAGGCTCAACGTTTCGCTAATCGCAGACGCTGTGTGGGTCCCCGACTACGTGTTGGGGATTTGGTTTGGTTATCTTCTCGTCATATTCCTATGAAGGTTTCCTTTCCTAAGTTTAAACCTCGTTTCATTAGTCCGTATAGGATTTCTGAGGTTCTTAATCCTGTGTCTTTTCGTCTGACCCTTCCAGATTCTTTTTCCATACATAACGTATTCCATAGGTCATTGTTGCGGAGATACGTGGCACCTATGGTTCCATCTGTTGACCTTCCTGCCCCGGTTTTGGTGGAGGGGGAGTTGGAGTATATTGTGGAGAAGATTTTGGATTCTCGTGTTTCAAGACGGAAACTCCAGTATCTGGTTAAGTGGAAGGGTTATGCTCAGGAAGATAATTCCTGGGTCTTTGCCTCTGATGTCCATGCTCCCGATCTTGTTCGTGCCTTTCATATGGCTCATCCTGGTCGTCCTGGGGGCAATGGTGAGGGTTCGGTGACCCCTCCTCAAGGGGGGTACTGTTGTGAATTCTGTGGCAGAGCTCCCTCCTGTGGTCACAAGTGGTACTTCGGCTGATTCTCTCTGTGAGCTTCCGTTGGTGGAGGAAAGTGGTACTGCGGCTTCTGAGTTTCCTTCCTCAGGCGATGTGGTGAAGTCGTTAGGTGCTGCTCTATTTAACTCCACCTAGTGCTTTGATCCTGGCCTCCAGTCAATGTTCTAGTATTGGACCTGTTTCCTCCTGGATCGTTCCTGTGGCCTGCTGCTCTGCATAGCTAAGTTCCGCTTTGCTATTTTGTTTGCTGTTTTTTTCTGTCCAGCTTGTCTATTTGTTTTTTCCTGCTTGCTGGAAGCTCTGGGACGCAGAGGGTGTACCTCCGTGCCGTTAGTTCGGTACGGAGGGTCTTTTTGCCCCCTTTGCGTGGTTTTTGTAGGGTTTTGTGTTGACCGCAAAGTTACCTTTCCTATCCTCGCTCTGTTCAGAAAGTCGGGCCTCGCTTTGCTAAATCTATTTCATCTCTACGTTTGTCTTTTCATCTTTACTCACAGTCATTATATGTGGGGGCTGCCTTTTCCTTTGGGGTATTTCTCTGAGGCAAGGTAGGCTTATTTTCTATCTTCAGGCTAGCTAGTTTCTCAGGCTGTGCCGAGTTGCATAGGGAGCGTTAGGCGCAATCCACGGCAGCCTCTAGTGTGGTTGGAGAGGATTAGGGATTGCGGTCAGCAGAGTTCCCACGTCTCAGAGCTCGTTCTATGTTTTTGGGTTATTGTCAGGTCACTGTATGTGCTCTGACCTCTATGTCCATTGTGGTACTGAATTACCTTATCATAACACATTCCATCAAAGTCTGCATTTCAAAACGTCACTACTTCCCTTCCGAGCTCCGACGTGTGCCCAAACAGTGGTTTACCCCCACATATGGGGTATCAGCGAACTCAAAATAAACTGTACAACAACTTTTGGGGTCGAATTTCTCCTGTTACCCTTATGAAAATAAAAAATTGCGGGCTAAAAAAATCATTTTTGAGGAAAGAAAAATGATTTTTTTATTTTCACGGCTCTGTGTTATAAACTTCTGTGAAGCACTTGGGGGTTCAAAGTGCTCACCACACATCTAGGTAAGTTCCGTGGGGGGTCTAGTTTCCAAAATGGGGTCACTTGTGGGGGTTTCTACTGTTTAGGCACATCAGAGGCTCTGCAAACACAACGTGATGCCCGCGGACCATTCCATCAAAGTCTGCATTTCAAAACATCACTACTTCCCTTCCGAGCCCCGACATGTGCCCAAATAGTGGTTTACCCCCACATATGGGGCATCAGCATACTCAGGACAAATTGGACAATAACTTTTGTGTTCCAATTTCTCCTTTTACCCTTGTGAAAATGAAAAACTGTGGGCTAAAAAATCATTTTTGAGGAAAGAAAAATGATTTTTTTTATTTTCAAGGCCCTGCGTTATAAACTTCTGTGAAGCACTTGGGGGATCAAAGTGCTCACCACACATCTAGATAAGTTCCTTGGGGGGTCTAGTTTCCAAAATGGGGTCACTTGTGGGGGGTTTCTACTGTTTAGGCATATTAAGGGCTCTGCAAATGCAACATGACGCCCGCAGACCATTCCATCAAAGTCTTCATTTCAAAACGTCACTACTTCCCTTCTGTGCTCCGACGTGTGCCCAAACAGTGGTTTATCCCCACATATGGGGTATCAGCGAACTCAAAATAAACTGTACAACAACTTTTGGGGAAAGAAAAATGATTTTTTTTATTTTCACAGCTCTGCGTTCTAAACTTCTGTGAAGCACTTGGGGGTTCAAAGTGCTCACCACACATCTAGATAAGTTCCTTGGGTGGTCTTGTTTCTGAAACGGGTTCACTTGTGGGGGGTTTCTACTGTTTAGGCACATCAGGGGCTCTGCAAATGCAACATGAAGCCCACAGACCATTCCATCAAAGTCTGCATTTCAAAATGTCACTACTTCCCTTCCGATCTCCGACGTGTGCCCAAACAGTGGTTTACCCCCACATATGGGGTATCAGCGATGTCTAAATAAACTGTACAACAACTTTTGGGGTTAAAGTTTTATCCTGTTGCCCATGTGAAAATGAAAAAATTGAGCCTAAAAGAACTTTTTTGTAAAAAAAAAAAGTACATTTTCACTTTTACGGATCAATTTGTGAAGCACCTGGGGGTTTAAAGTGCTCACTATGAATCTATATAAGTTCCTTGGGGGGTCTAGTTTCCAAAATGGAGTCACTTGTGGGGAGCTCCGATCTTTACGCACACAGGGGCTCTCAAAACACAACATGGTATCCGCTAAAGATTGGTGCTAACTTTTCATTCAGAAAGTCAAATGGCGCTCCTTCCCTTCCGAGCCCTGCCGTGCGCCCAATCAGTCGTTTACCCCCACATATGAGGTATTTGTGTACTCAGGAGACATTGCCCAACAAATTTTGTGATCCAGTTTTATCCTGTTGCCCATGTGAAAATGAAAAAATTGAGGCTAAAAGAACTTTTTTGTAAAAAAAAAAGTACATTTTCACTTTTACGGATCAATTTGTGAAGCACTTGGGGGTTTAAAGTGCTCACTATGAATCTATATAAGTTCCTTGGGGGGTCTAGTTTCCAAAATGGAGTCACTTGTGGGGAGCTCCGATCTTTACGCACACAGGGGCTCTCAAAACACGACATGGTATCCGCTAAAGATTGGTGCTAACTTTTCATTCAGAAAGTCAAATGGCGCTCCTTCCCTTCCGAGCCCTGCCGTGAGCCCAAACAGTGGTTCCCCCCAACATATGGGTTATCGGCGTACTCAGGACAAATTGAACAACAACGTTCGTGGTCCAGTTTCTCTTTTTACCCTTGGTAAAATAAAAAAATTGTTGCTAAAATATCATTTTTGTGACTAAAAAATTAAATGTTCATTTTTTCCTTCCTTGTTGCTTCTGCTGCTGTGAAAAACCTGAAGGGTTATTAAACTTCTTGAATGTGGTTTTGAGCACCTTGAGGTGTTCAGTTTTTAGAATGGTGTCACTTTTGGGTATTTTCAGCCATATAGACCCCTCAAACTGACTTCAAATGTGAGGTGGTCCCTAAAAGAATGGTTTTGTAAATTTTGCTGTAAAAATGAAAAATCACTGGTCAAATTTTAACCCTTATAACTTCCTATAAAAAAAGGTTGCTTCCAAAATTGTGCTGATGTAAAGTAGACATGTGAGAAATGTTATTTATTAACTATTTTGTGTCACATAACTTTATGGTTTAACAGAATAAAAATTCAAAATTTGAAAATTGCGAAATTTGCAACATTTTCAAAATTTTTGCCAAATTTCCATTTTTTTCACAAGTAAACGCAAAAATTATCAACCTAAGTTTATGACTGACATGAAGCCCAATATGTCACGAAAAAACAGTCTCAGAATCGCTACGATACGTTGAAGCATTCCTGAGTTATTACCTCATAAAGGACACTGGTCAGAATTGCAAAAAATGGCCAGGTCAAAAAGGTCAAAATAGGCTGGGTCATGAAGGGGTTAAAGACAGCTGTCTTACATGGTAATCTTTATAAAAGACTCCTATCCACAGACTCAATTAATCAGTAAGACTCTAACCTCTACAACATGGGCAAGACCAAAGAGCTTTATAAGGATGTCAGGGACACGATCGTAGACCTGCACAAAGCTGGAATAGGCTACAAAACCATGCATAAGATGCAGGGTGAGAAGGAGACAACTGTTTGTGCGATAGTAATAAAATGGAAGAAATACAAAATCAACATCGACATATACCTGGGGCACCATACAAAATCTTACCTTGTGGTGTATCCTCGATCATGTGGAAGGTGAGAGATCAGCATAAAACTACACGGTGTTAGGGTTGGCGGAATGCACCGAATATATATTTATTAGAAGAAGTTGGTGCGTTCGCAACCCGGGATCCACCGTGCAGGAAAGAACCTGCTGCTAGATATGGCAGTACAATATAGTAGTATAAACAGACTACTGTTTATAAAGCTGTGCCCTGTTTGGCTCACAGAGGCACACAGCTACTTAGTAGAGCAGATGGTGGTCATGCAGTCAAATGCAAACATGGAACTCCTCGCCGGAGGTGCCAGCATTCTAGGGGCTTATTTCAGCCGGGTCCCTGAATACACACACACGAAACTCCTCGCCGGAGGTGCCAGCATTCTAGGGGCTTATTTCATCCGGGTCCCTGACTGCATACAAACATGACCACACTGGTGCTGAGCTCATACATAAATTGATACTAGCGTATGGCCGTGCGGTCATGCGCACCTCTCATAGCAGCAGCACGTACAGGACCTTCCTAGAAGGACCAATGAGAGGCTGCCACAGACGTTGAACACCTCCAGGACCTTCCTATAGGACCAATAGGATTTGCTGCAGTACCTGAGCATGTGACCATTGATCTCCAATGAGAGATCTTACCCTGGGCATGCTCAGAAGGGGAAAAGTAGGACTTAGTCCCAAAGACGTCTGCTCACTGCTGACCAGTACTGGCTACAATGGCAGAAGCTAGAAGGACAGCAGTAACCCTTTGCACAGTGTCAGACTGAGCATGACGCTGGGACTGACGCCTCCGCTTAGCAGGCTCCACTGCGGCAGGAGAAGAATGGGAGACCGCAGCGGAGATGGCTCAAGATTCACCCTGTGCAGAGGCAGGAACTTGACCCCTAACATTACCCCCCCTCCTATGCCACCCCCCTCCTTGGACCTCGCCACGCTCGAAGGTAGCAATGAGCTGCGGAGCCCGAATATTCTCAGCAGGCTCCCAGGACCTGTCCTCAGGACCATAACCCTTCCAGTCCACCAAATAAAATTTTTTGCCACATACCACCTTGCACCCCAAAATAGCATTCACCTCATAATCGTCCGTAGACAAACCCAATGTCCCGGTAGATGACTCGGAAAACCGGGACATGTATATGGGCTTCAAGAGGGACACATGAAAGGTGTCGGTGATACCCAGATGTGGCGGAAGGGCCAGATGGTACACCACAGGGTTAACCTGTTCGAGGACCTTGAAAGGGCCCAAGTAGCGAGGAGCAAACTTAGTGGACTCAACTCGCAGCCTGATGCTACAGGCGGAGAGTCACACTAAGTCTCCAGGAGCAAAGGTCGGAGCGGTGCGCCGATGTGTATCAGCAGAGGACCTCATCCTCTCCTTGGAGGCCTGAATGGCATCCTGAGTGCGGTCCCAAATGTCCCGCACCTCCACAGCCCAGTCTGCCACCCTGGAGTCGGCGGAAGACACGGGGATAGGCACAGGAACCCGCGGATGCTGACCATAGTTTAGGAGGAATAGGGTCTGTCCGTTGGAGTCGGCTATGGCATTATTCAGCGCAAACTACCCCCACGGTAGCAAGGATGCCCAGTCATCCTACCTGGCTGAGACAAAATGTCGAAGATATGTGACCAAGGTATGGTTGGCCCTCTCTACCAACCCATTCGTCTCTGGATGATAAGCTGAGGGGAGATTCAACTCAATGCTGAGTAGACGACAAAGCTCTTTCCAGAATCGAGATGCAAACTGGGGACCCCGGTCACTGACAATTTTGTCTGGCATACCATGTAGGCGAAATATGTGTTTGATAAACAACGCCGCCAGAGCCCGTGCAGAAGGTAACCGTGGAAGAGGCACCAAGTGCACCATTTTGGAAAAATGGTCAGTGATAACCCAAATAATGGTACAGCTACGAGACTTGGGTAAACCCACCGCAAAATCCATCCCGACCATCTCCCAGGATCTGTCTGCCACCGGCAGGGGATGAAGCAACCCAGCTGGTCGTTGACGAGGAGACTTGTTCCTGGTGCAAGAGACACATGCCCGAACATAGTCTGCAACATCACAGGCCATAAGCGGCCACCAATATGTCCTCGCCAGTAGCTCTGATGTCCTTTTGGTCCCAAAATGTCCACCCACCCTAGACGAGTGAGCCCAAGAGAGAACCTCCGGACGCAAAAGTCTTGCCCGGAGGCACAGACTCTAGCGAAACCGGGGCCACAGTTCTCAGGCTCTCGGAAGGGACAATAAGCCGAGGCTCCTCTTCCTCCTCCTCAGATGATACAATGGAGCGAGAGAGAGCGTCGGCACGAATGTTCTCCCCGGAAAGAAAATGGAGGGTGAAATGGAACCGAGAGAAGAACAAGGACCATCTGGCCTGGTGAGAATTTAGCCGCTTGGCGGTCTGTAAATAAACCAAATTCTTGTGGTCAGTGAATACTTGGAAAGGAAAACAAGCCCCCTCCAAGAGATGTCTCCACTCTGAGAAGGCTAACTTCATTGCTAGCAACTCCCTGTCCCTGATGGAATAATTCCTCTCCGCTGGTGTGAAGGTTTTAGAAAAGAAGAAGCAATGATGCTTCTGACCTTGAGCATTCTTTTGGAAGAGGACTGCTCCAGCACCAATGGAAGAGGCATCCACCTCCATAATAAATGGCTTATCTACATCGGGGCGATGTAGAATGGGAGCGCTAACAAAATGAGATTTATTAGAAGTGAAAGCCTTTGAGACCTCCACATACCACAATTTGGGATTTGCTCCCTTCTTGGTGAGGGTTACCAAGGGAGCTACCAAAGTTGAGAAATGAGGAATGAACTGGCGATAATAGTTAATGAACCCCATAAAGCGCTGCACTGCTTTAAGGGAGTGGGGTTCTTGCCAGTCCATAACAGCCTGTAGTTTGGCAGGATCCATAGCCAATCCTTGGCCGGAAATGACATAGCCCAGGAAAGGTAAAGAATCCTGCTCAAACACACTTTTCTCCAACTTGGCGTAGAGGGAGTTAGTTCGTAAGTGGTCGAAGACTCTGCAAACATCTCTCCGGTGGGAGTCAATATCTGGAGAGTAGATGAGAATATCATCCAGAGAGACTACGACCAAGGTGGAGAGCATATCCCGGAAGGTATCGTTTACAAAGTCTTGGAAAACGGCTGGGGCATTACAGAGCCCAAAGGGCATCACTAGATATTCATAGTGCCCATCCCTGGTGTTAAAAGCCGTCTTCCATTCGTCCCCCTCACGGATGCGAATCAGGTTGTAAGCACCCCGCAGATCTAGTTTAGTGAACACCCTTGCTCCCCGAAGCCTATCAAATAGCTCAGATATCAGGGGCCGAGGATACTTATTCTTAACGGTGATGGCGTTAAGACCCCTGTAATCTATGCATGGACGTAGTTCCCCGTTCTTCTTCTGCACGAAGAAGAACCCAGCCCTTGCAGGTGACACTGACTTCCTAATGAATCCTCTTGCCAGATTTTCCTGGATGTACTGTGACATTGCCTCCGTCTCCAGGATAGATAACGGATAAACTCGACCCCGGGGAGGCTCAGCACCAGGCAAGAGGTCAATAGGATAGTCATAGGGGCGGTGAGGCAGAAGGGTCTCCTCAGCTCTTTTGGAGAACACGTCCGCATAGGGCCAATATTGCTTGGGGAGAGAGGATAGATCTGCAGGTACCTCAGTAGTAGCAACCTGAACACATTCCGTCTGACATCTTCCCCCACAAGATTCACCCCATCACAAAATTCTGCCTGTGGACCAATTAATATGAGGAGAGTGGTACTGTAGCCAAGGTATCCCTAACAGGACCTCATCAATTCCCTCAGGAATGACGAGCAGAGATATAATTTTCTGATGAGATGGCGACATGGACAGAGAAAAATGGATGGTCTGGTGTGTTATCTGTGAGGGCAGTGTCGACCCATTTACCACTAGTACGGTTACTGGTTGAGCTAACATTACCATGGGAATTGCGTGACGTTGGGTGAAGGCAAAAGACATAAAATTGCCCTCCGCCCCAGAATCCACGCAGAGCTCTACCGAGTGGGTAAATGAGCCTATAGTAATTGTCCCCTTAAAGGACAATTTGGAGGCAAACGTCGCCGTGTCTAGTGTACCTCCACCGACTACCACTATACGCTGACGTTCCCTTGATGTTCCCTTCCCAAACATGACAAACCTGGAGTGCACGAGCGGTCCGGGGCTGAGATCCCGCTCGTGACCCTACCATGGCCTCATGTGACTCATGGGCCTGGACTGGAGATTCCAAAGGTTTGGCAAAGGTGTGAGCCAGCCGAAACCTCTGCCTACACTGGGCTCGCTCTAACCTCCGCTCGTGAAAACGGAGGTCAATACGAGTGGATACAGTTATTAACTCCTCCAATGTGCCGGGAATCTCCCTAGTGGCCAGAGCGTCCTTCACATGGTCAGCCAGCCCCCTCCAAAATATCGAAATAAGGGCTTTATCCACCCACTCCAGCTCAGATGCTAGGGTGCGAAAGTGGATGGCAAAATGGCTGACCAAGGATGAGCCCTGAGTCAATGCCAACAGCTGGAGCGCAGTATCATGGGTGACACGAGGTCCTAAAAAGACCTGTTTCAGAGTGCTCAGGAACAACGGAGCACTCTGCACCTCATGATTGCCACGCTCCCACAGCGGCGTAGCCCACTCCAATGCCCTGTCCGACAGGAGAGATACAATAAATCCCACCTTAGCCTGCTCTGTGGGGAAATGTGCAGCCAGAAGCTCGAGATGTATAGAGCACTGGCTCATGAGATCCCTACAAGATTTACTATCACCAGAAAATTTTTCTGGCAGCGGGCGACGAGATAGAGTCAGGACAGGGGTGGCAGTGGACATGGTTGCTGCAGCCACGCTAGCAGCCTGAACAGCAACTGCAGTTACATCCACAGCTGAGGTTGGGCGTTCAAGAGCCACCAACCTACCCTCCAGGTGCTGGATGTACCACATGGATTGCTGTGTCTCCGCCATGACTAGCCAGACCCTGGCGCTAGTATACTGTTAGGGTTGGCGGGACGCACCGAATATATATTTATTAGAAGAATTTAGTGCGCTCGCAACCCGGGATCCACCGTGCAGGAAAGCACCTGCAGCTAGATATGGCGGTACAATATAGTAGTATAAACAGACTCTGTTACTTCACAGAGTCTGTTAGCAAAGATAATGCTGTGCCCTGTTTGGCTCACAGAGGCACACAGCTACTTAGTAGAGCAGATGGTGGTCATGCAGTCAAATGCAAATATGGAACTCCTCGCCGGAGGTGCCAGCATTCTAGGGGCTTATTTCAGCCGGGTCCCTGAATACACACACACGAAACACCTCGCTGGAGGTGCCAGCATTCAGGGGGTTATTTCAGCCGGGTCCTTGACTGCATACAAAGATGACCACACTGGCGCTGAGCTCATACATAAATTGATACTAGTGCATGGCCATGCGGTCATGCACACCTCTTATAGCAGCAGCACGTACAGGACTTTCCTAGAAGAACCAATGAGAGGCTGCCACAGACGTTGAACACCTTCAGGACCTTACTAGAGGACCAATTTGCTGCAGTACCTGAGCATGTGACCCTTGATCTTCAATGAGAGATCTTACCCTGGGCATGCTCAGAAGGGGAAAAGTAGGACTAAGTCCCAGAGACATCTGCTCGCTGCTGACCAGTACTGCCTACAATGTCAGAAGCTGGAAGGACAGCAGTAACCCTGCGCACAGTGTCAGACTGAGCATGACGCTGGGACCGACGCTTCTGCTGAGCAGGCTCCACTGCGGCAGGAGAAGAATGGGAGACCGCAGCGGAGATTGCTCGAGATTCTCCCTGTGCAGAGGCAGGGACTCGACCCCTAACACACGGGGAAACTTGTTAATGATCTCAAGGCAGCAGGGCCACAGTCACCAACAAAACCATTGCTAACACATTACACCATTAAGATTTAAAATCCTGCAGTGCCCGTTAGGTCCCCCTGCTCAAGAAGGCACATGAGCAGGCCCATCTGAGGTTTACCAGTGAACACCTGGATGATTCTGTGAGTGATTGGGAGAAGGTGCTGTGGTAAGATGAGGCAAAAATTGAGGTCTTTTGCATTAAATCAACTCACGGTGTTTGGAGGAAGAGAAATGCTGCCTATGACCCAAAAAACACCGTCTCCACTGTCAAGCATGGAGATGGAAACATTATGCTTTGAGGGTGTTTCTCTGCTAAGGGCACAGTACTTCTTCCTGCAAGACAATGACCCAAAACATACAGCCAAGGCAACAAAGGAGTGGCTGAAAAAGTAGCCTAGCCAGTCTCCAGACCTTAAACTCAAAGAAAACTTATGGTGGGAGTTGAAACTCCGAGTTGCCATGCGACAGCCTCAAAATCATAATGATTTAGAAATGATCTGCAAAGAGGAGTGGACCAAAATTCCTCCTGACATGTGCGCAAACCTCATCATCAACTACAAAAAAAGTCCGACTGCTTTGCTTGCCAACAAGGGTTTTGCCAAGTATTAAGTCTTGTTTGCCAGAGAGATCAAATACGTATTTCTCACTGCAAAATTCAAATAAATTTATATAATTTATACAAAGTGATTTTCTGGATTTTTTTGTTATATTCTATCACTCAATGTTAACCCCTTAAACACCAGAGGTTTTTTTTTCGGTTTTACGTTTTCGTTTTTCGCTCCCCTCCTTCCCAGAGCCATAATTTTTTATTTTTCTGTCAATCTGGCCATGTGAAGACTTATTTTTTGCGGGACGAGTTGTACTTTTGAGTGACTCTATTAGTTTTACCATGTTGTGTACTAGAAAACGGGAAAAAAATCCAATTTTGGTGAAATTGCAAAAAAAGTGCAATCCCAAACTTGTTTTTTGTTTGTCTTTTTTGCAAGATTCACTAAATGCTAATACTGACCTGCCATTATGATTCTCTAGGTCATTAAAGGGAACCTGTCACCCCGTTTTTTGAGATTGAGATATAAATACTGTTAAATAGGGCCTGCGCTGTGCGTTACTATAGTGTATGTAGTGTACCCCGATTCCCCACCTATGCTAAGAAATACATTACCAAAGTCGCCATTTTCGCCTGTCAATCAGGCTGGTCTGGTCAGGTGGGCGTGGTGACATCGCTCTTTTCTTCCCCAGCTTTCCGTTGGTGGCGCAGTGGTGTGCGTATGTCCAGAATTCCGAATCCCCTGCGCGCACGTGAAGCAAAAGCGCGCGTTCTGCGCTATTGCCCCTGACATCGGTGGGGGCGGCCATCTTCCTGGGGCCGTGCGTGCGCAGATCGAGTGCTCTGCTGCACGGGGCTTCAGGAAAATGGCCGCGGGATGCCGCGCGTGCGCATTAGAGATCGCGGCGGCCATTTTCCCAAAGCCGAGTTTGCATCTTGGCTTTGGGAAAATGGCTGCCGCGATCTCTAATGCGCATGCGCGGCATCCTGCGGCCATTTTCCTGAAGCCCCGTGCAGCAGAGCACTCGATCTGCGCACACGCGGCCCCAGGAAGATGGCCGCCCCCACCGATGGCCCAATTTAACAGTATTTATATCTCAATCTCAAAAAACGGGGTGACAGGTTCCCTTTAAGAGTTCGTAGACCCCAAACATGTCGAGGTTCAAAAAAAGATTCCAAACTTTCCTAAAAAAAAAAAGTGCAATTGTCCGATACTCATAGCGTCTCCAATTTTCGTGGTCTGAGGTTAGGTGAGGGCTATTTTTTGCGTGCTGAGCTGACATTTTTAATGATGCTATTTTGGTGCAGATACAATCTTTTGATCGCCCGTTATTGCATTTTAATGCAATGTTGCGGTGACCAAAAAAATGAAATTCTGGAATTTTTTTATTGCTACGCCGTGAAGCAATCAGGTTAATACTTTTTTTTATTGATAGATCAGGCGATTCAGAATGCGGCGAAACCAAATATGTGTTTGTTTGATTTTTTTTATTTTTTATTTTTTATTGAAGTGAAAGGGGGGTGACTTGAACTTTTATATTTTTTATTTTTTTTCATATTTAAAAAAAAAATTTAAAACTTTTGCCATGCTTCAATAGCCTCCATGATAGGCTAGAAGCTGCCACAACTCGATTACCTTTGCTACATAGAGGTGATACTCAGATCGCTCCTATGTAGGAGAATCACAGCATTGCTATGAGCGCTGACCACAGGGTGGTGCTCACAGCAACCTAGCATCAACAACCATATAGGTCTGCAGGAGACCTCTGGTTGTTTTGCCGATGCACCGATGACCCCCGATCATGTGATGGGGGTCACAGGTGCTCGCATTTCAATCCGGATGGCCGGAAGCTCTTGTTAAATGCCGCTGTCAGAGTTTGACAATGGCATTTAACTAGTTAAAAGGTGTGGGCAGATTGCGATTCTACCCGCGCCTATTCAAAACAGCTATAAGGGAGGTAATGGTGTGCACTCAGGTCAAAGACAAGGAGGTGCTGGTAAAACAGACCATGTGGTCCAAACAGTTATGCATCAAAAATTACCAAAAATTTTTCAAAAGAAAAAAGTGCAGATAGAACCCGGGTTTCTATCTGCACTTTTTTCTTTTGTGGCAACCTGATTTGTGAACACAATAAACTTGTTAAGTACTTTTGCATCATATCAGTTCTGAGTGTGTGGTACATTTTTGATGTATGACTATTCAAAACAGCCGACATGCCCCGGCTTTGATGCGGGCTCACCGCCGGAGCCCATATCAAAGTGGGGTTTCTGCCATTGGACGTACTATTCCATCCGATGGCAAAAAGGGCTTAAAATTAACCTACCCTTAAAATTATAAACTGCTCATGTCTTTGTTAATGGGCAAACTTACAAAATCAGCAAGGGATAAAATCTTTATTTCCCATACTGTATGTAATTTAAGGATGGGCTCTGTAAGGCTAGATGCAGATGACAGAGTATTCTCTTGTCCAAGAGAGTCAGGTCGATTATGCAAATCACACTCTAATCAAACCCTTATTAGAGTTTGATCAGAGTGGGATCATAATGTGATCTTATTCTCTCGGATGATGGAAAGGTGAAATAAAATTCTTCATCTTCTACCTTATGTCAGTTCTCAGAAATCATACTGCACTCACAGTCATCTGAGTGCAGTCTGATGTTTTCTACGTAAATGTAAAACAGTGGTTAGCGGTTTGTGTATGGAGCGCTAGCAGCAGTCCCAGGAGGGGGAAGGTAGGCACCCGAGTCCCTGCAGCTCCAGCCGGATACCCCCAACGGAGGATAGTGCTTGCAGATATAAAAAAAGACCGGTCACAGGAGCGCAGAATGAAGGACACAGACACCAATTTGGGTTGAACCACAACGCGTTTCAACGGCATACGCCGTCTTCTTCAGGTGGATATATTCAAGTCAATATCCACCTAAAGAAGACGGCGTATGCCATTGAAACGCGTTGTGGTTTAACCCAAACTGGTGTCTGTGTCCTTCATCCTGCGCTCCTGTGACCGGTCTTTTTTTATATCTGATGGTTTCTACAGACTCATTAACTTGCATGGCCCAGTATAATTTAAACATTGGATCAAACTTGGGCATGCTTCGATTTTTTTTCTTAGGCCTGCTCGATTTGAGGAAAGAATCGAACATGTGCACAACCACTTACAAAAAATATTGGTCCGAGTGTGACCGGATGTTTTAACCGAAAATACTTCCATGTGCACGAGCCCTTAGCCCTTAGATATTACACCATCCATTTGATAAGTTTAACAGATAAAGTAGGCTTACAAATATTAGAGGAAATCCACTGGAAATATTCTACAAATCTGTGTCACAAACAAATATTGCAGTAGATTCCTCTGCAGCTTTAGTTCACACAAGCTTATAGCAAAATGTACAAATCATAAAAAAACGAGCAGAGCACGATTTATTCAGAACCTCTGTAAAAATGTAATGGACTGTAGAGAAATTCTAAGTTTTACTGATGTGAGATGTGGGACGTTATCCAGGTAAGAATTCATGCTGCACTGAGCACAGATAAAGCAGATGACCCGGACTAGGGCCAAACTGTTTACCAGCAGATGTGTTTTTGAAAATCTTTCTTAACTGGTCATGGCAGCGGAAAATACCCTGCTGTTAAACGCATCTGCAATCCACTGCTCTCCCAATCCACCTACAAAAATTCTGACCTTTTAAAAAATGATAGAGTAGCTGGTGATTTGTATTTTATTTATTTTTTTCCAAAGCAGTGAATCTGTCTATTTTAGGCTTCAAGGCAATTACAGCCCTTTTGCTCCCTATTTCTCATCACTTTTAAGTTTCATTCTGGCCACTCGGAACCCTTCAGCACTTCTTAGTGTGCAATCACTCGAGTCAAGATCTGTGATTTCTGATTTGCAAATGACATGTACATTTCTTGGCTGATGGCTGTTAAGGCAGTTTGCAAACCCAAGGCGATAAACTGCAGGGATGCAGTCAGTCAGATTGCTGTTATCGTAACATTATCATGCAAATGAACAACATATTTGCCATTGTTTGGAATACTGTCAAAATTGCTAGATATATTTATGATAGGCAAGCGCCTTGTTTGCTGTATCATAATCTATTATTTTGATTTGCGTGTAAACTTGTGCACTTACAGTATGTAGAAAATTAATTTGACTGCTATAACCAGGACTTTTGGGATCCCTGGAGGAATGTCACATTCAGCTATATCTGCAACATCGGGATGAAGATACAGTTGGAACACCAAAGGTAGATCAAAGAGTCACAGGCCCTGATATTTTCTACATCATGGGTCATTTTGGGTCTGCAGCATACAAGGCGTCAGCATCCTGATGTTGGCGGCTCAAAATATTTTTGTGTGGGTCGGCCTCCACCAAACCCAGTGTAATGGTGGCCAATGGTCACGGTGGTCTTGCCGGCCAGTAGGACATCCTCAGCAGAATAAAAGGGGGAAAGTTGAGGAAGGGCTGCAGGATCAGCCTGTCTCAATAAACAATGTCCAGGCCTTAGATGGAACAGGAAAAAAACTTGCTTTTACTGGAGCAGTTGTTGATGACTACAGCACTCCACATTTTGGTGTGTTACCCCACCCATTGTTAACCACTGATTTCACAGGCCAGAAGAAGCTTTGGCCTAAATTGCTTGTTGTACTATTGGGCTATGCTGAATATTGACTATACTAGGAGAACATCTGCAAGGAGTTTGTATGTTCTCCCCATGTTAGCGTGGGTTTCCTCCGGGTTCTCCGGTTTCATCCCACATTCCAAAGACATACTGATAGGGAATGTAGATTATGAGCCCCATCAGGGACAGCGATGATAATGTGTGCAAACTGTAAAGCGCTGTAGAACATGTTAGCGCTATATAAAAATAAAGATTATTATTATTATTATTACGTTCTGGAGAAACCGGGGCACTATTTGCTATTAAGAAGCTAAGAAGCATTATTGGCTACTAATGGTCATTGTTGGCAAATAGGGAGCACTGTTGTTAAGAGGAACAATAGGAGATACTATTTACTGAGGGTGGGAACTATGTGTCCTTTTTTGGGGGGGCAGAAAGATATTTTTTTATTACTGGTACCTTGTGTCTGTCCTGAAGCACTAATTGTCAATCTTTTTGCCCTTCACATAATAGAAGTGATTCTATAGGGGATACAAAGACAGCATTATTAAATTGCAGGTGGGCACAGGTGTCCTAGTAGCGGTCATCCCCATAGGCACAAAAGGGGCATCACAAAGTTGGACATGTTTACTAAAAGGAGCACTATTACTGTGTAAGGCCTAAAAGTTGCACTGTTATTGGTTGGACGCACTGAAAAAGATTAACGTCTGTGGTCACTAAAAAGCTCCTATTACTATATGCCGGCTGTTAGGCGCTCACCTGGTAATATTGATCAGAGAAGTAGGTGAGGGTGAGCAGCAGGGACCAGAGGTGAAAATGCAGTGGAACAGGACAGTAAGGTATGCCAGATGGCAGATGTGCAAGCAAAACTGGAAGCAGCAGAGCAGCTGAAGGACAGCTACATACAGGGACAGCAGAGAAGAACAGGCAATGAGGTAGGAATATGCAATCTATTTTACCGTATAGTTCACTCGTACTGCCTAAATCACAACTAATGTCTGGTGCACAAAATGAGGCAATATTTGATGCTATTATGTTTGGTGGTCTATTAGCACTATTGTTTTCAGAGATTTCTATGTGGCTGTTTTTGGAGGGACATAGTTGTGACACCATTATTTCATTATTCCAAGCACAGTATTTGGGCAACACAATAGAAGCAGTAAGAAAAGCAACAACAAGCTCACAATATAGTATTTCCCCTTACACATTTATCGAGGTCACTAAAACCTGGCACTGATTACCCGTACTGCTGATCTGTAGGATAAAGCTGCATTTAACCCCTTAATGACCAGAGCTTTTTTCGGTTTTGCGCTTTCGTTTTTCGCTCCCCTCCTTCCCAGAGCCATAACTTTTTTATTTTTTTCCATCAATATGGCCATGTGAGGGCTTACTTTTTGCAGGGCGAGTTGTACTTTTGAAGGACACCTTTGCTATTACCATGTGGTGTACTAGAAAACAGTAAAAAAAATTCCACCTGCGGTGAAATTGCAAAAAAAAGTGCAATCCCAAACTTGTTTTTTTGTTTGGCTTTTTTGATAGGTTCACTAAATGCTAAAATTGACCTGCCATTATCGTCCTCCAGGTCATTATGAGTTCATAGACACTACACATGTCTAGGTTGTTTTTTTTCCAAACTTTGCTAAAAACAAAATGCGAAATTTTCCATTACCCATAGCGTCTCCATTTTTCATGATCTGGGGTTGCGTTAGGGCTTATATTTTTGCATGCCAAGCTGTCGATTTTATGATACCACATTTGTGCAGATATGTTCTTTTGATCGCTCGTTATTGCATTTTAATGCAATCTCGCTGAGACCAAAAAAAGTAATTCTGGCGTTTTGACTTTTTTCTCGCTACGCCATTTAGCGATCAGGTTAATCTTTTTTTTATTGATAGATCAGGCAATTCTGAACGCGGCAATGCCAAATATGAGTAGATTTAATTTTTTTTACTATTTTATTTTGAATGGGGCGAAAGGGGGGTGATTTGAACTTTTATTTTTTTTATTTAAAAAAAAAAACATTTTGTTTTAAATTTTGGCATGCATCAATAGCCTCCATGGTAGGCTAGAAGCTGCCACAACTCGATTGCCTCTGCTACATAGAGGCGATGCTCAGATCGCCTCTATGTAGTAGAATGACAGCATTGCTATGAGCGCTGACCACAGGGTGGTGCTCATAGCAATCCGTCATCAACAACCATAGAGGTCTGGAGGAGACCTCTGGTTTTTATGCTGATGCACCGATGACCCCCGATCATGTGACGTTTGTCCGGAAGCCCTTGTTAATAGGCGCGGCGGATCACAATTCTGCCCGCGCCTATTGCGGGCACATGTCAGCTGTTCAAAACAGCTGACATGTCCCGGCTTTGATGATAAGTTGAGGGTGCCAACAATTTTGTCTGACCCATTTTTGGGGTTTGCGTGAAATTAATTCCAATTTGCCTATATTTCCATTGTTAGTTTTTGTTGTTCCAATACACACAAAGGAAATAACCAAACATGTGTATAACAAAACGTATCATTGCAATAATTTTCTCGGAGAAATACTTCATTTTCAATAATGATTTCAAGGGTGCTAACACTTTCAGCCATGACTGTATGTATGTGTGAGTGTTTTTCTTCAGATATTGTTACACCATGTCTGAAGAAAAGACCTTGTAGTCTTGAAAGCTTGCTTTTTAACATCGTTATTTTACTTTTGTAGCCATTAAAAGATATCATATCTGCATGACTATTATTTTGTTTCTCCTATGTCACGTTCGCACATTCAGGATTTAGTCAAAATTGTACATCAGTATTTGAAAGCCAAAATAAGGAGTGGGTCAATCAGAGAAAAAGTATAATAGAAACACGTCACCACTTCTGTATTTTTCACCCTCTCCTGATTTTGGCTTTTGTTTCCAAGTCTGTGTTTGGGGTTCATACAAGACACGGAGCGTCCGGTTTGAACCCAGAGCTTTACCATTCGGGTTCACTCATCCCTGCTTTTAATGTCATAGAAGGGACTTTAAACCTGTCAATAACCTGGGTTTAGGTGCGACTGCTACCTCTGCATAGGTTGCAACAACCACCCTGATGGTTTATCCTTAGGATATTTGCAAATGTCATCACCAATATATCTTAGTGAACAACAAAGCTATCATTAATTTGCTGACCACCATTTTAATTTTAGCTTGAAACGGTAAGCCGATGTTTTCTTTTTTTTTTCTTGATAAAAGCAATGCCTTGACAGGATGGTTTGTAAAAGATAGCACAAATTCTTGTAGAATATATAATTACACTTGTGGATATCAGATATTACTATATTATTTGGTTGCCTTGACTTTTCTTGAATGCCAGTATACAGTGGAACTTGAAATCATATTAGTCAAATTTATTTTGGATTTATTTTAGTTGAAAAATAAATAACTGTTGCTGAAATTATATGTTGATAGATCATAGACTGGCACAGTTCTTCCTCACCACTTTATATTTAAGTCTGAATTGGCAAAGCGTGAATTATATCCTCACACCTTTAACACATTCTCTCATATAAACTGTTATATGGATCCAAAAATTGTAAAAAAAAGACATACATTTGTACAGGTTTTCTCTCGTGAGCTGTCACTATTCTGATGGTACAAATGCGTTTAGCATTAGCCATTGATTCTCCCAAGTCTACACAGCTATATTTAGTTTTATTTGAACACACTTGTTCATAATTAGATGTGGTACAATAAATGTACTGAAGATTTTTTCAGATTCATTAATTTGCAGAGATGTTAGAATTTATCGGATTTTTGGGGAATGAATGAGTTCACAACTGAAAAACATGTTGTATAGCAGGATATATTAGATCCAGTGGGCTCATAGATCTAGATCAAGTGGGCTTAGACAATTAGATCAGGTGAGCGTATACTATTACACCAGGTGGGCTTATACTATTAGATCAGGTGGGCTTGTACTATTAAATCAGGTGGGCTTACACTATTAAATCAGATGGATTTATACTATTAGATCAGGTGGGCTTATTGTGGAGACACATAGGGTCGGCGGGCGCCCCGGTCTGCTAGCCAAAACCTCATGGGCCAGGGATGGTCCTGCCGCGTGCCCACCCTCCCGTTTAACATGGGCATAACGCTACTCAAACAACACAGGTGAGGGTAAGACAGTGTGGCAATGTTTTTTGAACCACAAAACAGGCAGATAACACATAGAACAGTCCCAGCAAAATACCCCAAGATGATGCACATTACAGAGGTCACCCTTCCACTGACTCGCCAGGATAATGCCAGCTGTTACTTCAGAACTTCAAGGGTTGACTATACCACCTGTGGCACAAATACAGAGAGGAGGTAATGACAAGCGTGTGAAAATTAATAAGTCAGAAGGAGTTTGTGGATAGTCTCTGTGCTGCTAACAGGATTTAAGACATATATCCCAGTGTAGTAAAATGATGGTTTATTTCTATGCGTTTTGAAGTACAAGTTACTTCTTCTTCAGGAACACCACACGTAGATACATGTGGTTTTCCTGAAGAAGTACCTATGTACTTCGAAATGCATCAAAATAAATAATGATTATACTACACTACAATATATGACTTAAATCCTGTCAGCAGCGCTCTCCGTGCTCACCTGTTGCACGCACACAAAGAGGACATAACGACAAGCTGTATTCTTCCAATCGGGGCCAAGGTCCCCTATGCTGTTTCTAGTAGAATAATAGGTCCGTGTTCCTCATGATGAAGCCATGATGTATTGGAAGCAGCCTTGTAGGGTCCCCTGGATGTTTGGATGTCTTGGCAGAATCTCTGGCTGTCTCTCTATCTCCTTGCCTCAGTCAGACTATGCAGAGGCATGTAATCTATATTTATACTTAAAAAGTGTAATTCATTCAGTATTTGCATAAAGGGTAAGAATGGAGATGAGATCAAATAGCTATACTTGATTATTTAATCTATTTGCATAGTTTTTCCTCTGTTGAAGTCAACAAACTCTCAAGCCTATACAATGCATGATTAGCATATCAGTAAACATCACTAGTCATCAAGTATAAGAGCACACTATTTTCTATCAAACATCAGCTTACAAGTCAATATTCCAGGCTTGCGCAAGCAAAAGTCTGTTTTCTTGACCAACCAGAAATCAACACTTAAATTCAAAAGTCAGTATATGGATAACAGAATATTCTTTCTGGCTTGCTAAAAATTGTTGTCTGATTAATTAAGATACAGTGCTGTGTCTTCACAGTTATACTATTAGATAATGAGATGGGCTTATACTATTAGGTCAGGTTGGCACAACAATTGAGGAGTGATGAGGCTACCCATGGAAGTTCGAGTTCTGGTACCTGACAGAACATTAGCTGTTGTGAATTCCGCTCTTGGGCTCCCTCTGGTGGTTGTAAGTGGCACTTTTGTGAGTTCTGCTCTTGGGCTCCCTCCGGTGGTTTTAAGTGGTATGGCTGCTCCTTGGATTTAGCAGTCTGCAGCTGCTTCCACTGATTGTCTTTCTGCTCGGCTATTTTTGCTTGGCTCTTCCCTTCAGCCAGTGCCACTTGTCAACGGTTCCTGGTTGGATTCACATCTCTTTTGGATTTCCCTGTTATCCTGACCAGTTCAGCAAAGTTAAGACCTTGCTTGCTCTTTTCTGTCCACAGGTTGTGGACTTATCCGTTCTGTGCTTTCTATGTTTTGTCCAGCTTGTCAGTATGAATTAATTCAGTTAAGCTGGAAGCTCTGGGAAGCAGATTTACCCTCCACACCTTTAGTCAGGTGTGGAGATTTTTGTAAACTCTGTGTGGATTTTTTGTAGTGTTTTTTACTGACCGCACAGTATTCCATCCTGTCCTATCTATCTAGCTAGACTGGCCTCCTATGCTACATCCTGGTTTCATTCTGTGTATGTCTTTTCCCTCTCCACTCACAGTCATTACTTGTGGGGGGCTATCTATCCTTTGGGGATTTTCTCTGAGGCAAGATACTTTTCCTGTTTCTATCTTTAGGGGTAGTTAGTTCTCAGGCTGTGACGAGGTGCCTAGGGAGTGTCAGGAGCATCCCACGGCTACTTCTAGTGTTGTGTTGAGCTTAGGGACTGCGGTCAGTACAGGTACCACTTCCTTCAGAGCTCGTCCCGTGTTGCTCCTAAACCACCAGTTCATAACAGTACAAGTGGCCAAAAATGAATTAAATGCATCTCAAAAGAAGGAAAAAAAATTCTGAGCCATTTTTTTTTCTGTGCTCTGTTTTGTCTTTTTTTTCCTCTTGATCTCTGGGTGGTTCAGGATTTATGCTCTGGCATGGATGTTCAGGGTTTGTTTTCTCGTGTGGATCAACTTGCTGCAAGAGTACAGAGTATCCAAGATTATGTTGTCCAGACTCCGGCTTTGGAGCCTAGAATTCCTACTCCTGATTTGTTTTTTGGGGACAGATCCAAGTTTTTGAACTTTAAAAATAACTGCAAATTGTTTTTTGCTTTGAAACCCCGTTCTTCTGGTGATCCCATTCAGCAAGTTAAAATCATCATATCCTTGCTGCGTGGTGACCCTCGGGACTGGGCATTCTCCCTTGAATCAGGGGATCCGGCATTGCTGAATGTAGACGCATTTTTTCAAGCGCTCGGATTATTGTATGACGAACCTAATTCTGTGGATCATGCAGAAAAAATGCTGTTGGCCCTGTGTCAAGGTCAGGAAGCGGCAGAATTATACTGCCAGAAATTTAGGAAATGATCTGTGCTCACTAAATGGAATGAGGATGCTCTGGCTGCTATTTTCAGAAAAGGTCTTTCTGAAGCCCTTAAAGATGTTATGGTGGGCTTCCCTACGCCTACTGGTTTGAGCGAATCTATGTCTCTAGCCATTCAGATTGATCGGCGTCTGCGCGAGCGCAAAGCTATGCACCATATGGCAGTGTCCTCTGAGCAGAGTCCTGAGCCTATGCAATGTGATAGGATTTTGACTAGAACTGAACGGCAGGAATTCAGATGTCAGAATAGGCTGTGTTTTCACTGTGGTGATTCTGCTCATGTTATTTCTGATTGCCCTAAACGTACTAGGAGGGTCGCTAGGTCTGTTACCATCAGTACTGTACAGCCTAAATTTCTTTTATCTGTGACCCTGATTTGCTCATTGTCGCCCTTTTCTGTCATGGCATTTGTGGATTCAGGCGCTGCCCTGAACTTAATGGACTTAGAATTCGCCAGGCGCTGTGGTTTTTCCTTGCAGCCTTTGCAGAGCCCTATTCCTTTGAGGGGCATTGATGCTACACCATTGGCCAAGGATAAACCTCAGTACTGGACGCAGATGACCATGTACATGACTCCAGCACATCAGGAAAATTGCCGTTTTCTGGTGTTGCATAACCTGCATGATGTTGTTGTACTGGGTTTTCCATGGTTACAGGAACATAATCCGGTGCTGGATTGGAAAACTATGTCTGTGACTAGTTGGGGTTGTCAAGGGGTACATAGTGACGTTCCTTTGATGTCAATTTCCTCTTCCCCCTCTTCTGAGGTCCCTGAGTTTTTGTCGGATTTCCAGGATGTATTTGATGAGCCCAAGTCCAGTTCCCTTCCTCCACATAGGGACTGTGACTGTGTTATTAACTTGATTCCAGGTTGTAAGTTCCCTAAGGGCCGACTTTTCAATCTGTCTGTGCCAGAGCATGCCGCCATGCGGAGCTATGTTAAGGAATCTTTGGAGAAGGGGCATATTCGGCCGTCTTCGTCACCATTGGGAGCGGGTTTCTTTTTTGTTGCTAAGAAGGATGGCTCTTTGAGACCGTATAGATTATCGTCTTCTTAATAAGATTGACCTCCGAGGGGCATATAATCTTGTTCGTATTAAACAGGGTGACGAATGGAAAACTGCATTTAATACGCCTGAAGGCCATTTTTAATACCTTGTGATGCCATTCGGGCTCTCTAATGCTCCATCTGTGTTCCAATCCTTCATGCATGATATTTTCCGCAATTATCTTGATAAATTCATGGTTGTATATTTGGATGATATTTTGATTTTTTCCGATGATTGGGAGTCTCATGTGAGGCAGGTCAGGATGGTATTCCAGATCCTTCATGATAATGCTTTATTTGTGAAGGGGTCTAAGTGCCTATTCGGAGTTCAGAAGGTCTCTTTTTTGGGTTTTATTTTTTCTCCCTCGTCTATGGAAATGGATCCTGTTAAGGTCCAAGCTATTCATGACTGGATTCAACCCACATCTGTGAAGAGCCTTCAAAAATTTTTGGGCTTTGCTAATTTCTATCGCCGTTTCATTGCCAACTTTTCCAGTGTGGTCAAGCCCCTTACTGATTTGACGAAGAAAGGCGCTGATGTGACGAATTGGTCCTCTGCGGCTGTTGAGGCCTTTCGGGAGCTCAAACGCCGATTTACTTCTGCCCCTGTGTTGCGTCAGCCGGATGTTTCTCTTCCTTTTCAGGTTGAAATTGACGCTTCTGAGATTGGGGCAGGGGCCGTTTTGTCTCAGAGGGATTCTGATGGTTCTTTGATGAAACCGTGTGCTTTTTTTTCCAGAAAGTTTTCACCTGCGGAACGCAATTATGATGTCGGCAATCGGGAGTTGTTGGCTATGAAGTGGGCGTTTGAGGAGTGGTGACATTGGCTTGAGGGAGCTAAGCACCGCGTTGTGGTCTTGACTGATCATAAGAATCTGATTTACCTTGAGTCGGCCAAGCGGCTGAATTCTAGACAGGCTCGATGGTCCCTGTTTTTCTCCCGTTTTGATTTTGTGGTCTCGTATCTTCCGGGATCTAAGAATGTTAAGGCTGATGCCCTCTCTAGGAGTTTTTCGCCTGATTCTGCTGGAGTCCTTGAGCCGGCTGGCATTCTTAAGGAAGGGGTGATTCTTTCTGCCATCTCCCCTGATTTGCGGCGGGTGCTTCGGGAATTTCAGGCTGATAGGCCTGACCGCTGTCCAGTGGGGAAGCTGTTTGTTCCTGATGGATGGACAAGTAAGGTGATTTCTGAGGTTCATTGTTCAGTGTTGGCTGGTCATCCTGGGATTTTTGGTACCAGAGATTTGGTTGCTAGGTCCTTTTGGTGGCCTTCCTTGTCGCGCGATGTGCGTGCTTTTGTGCAGTCCTGTGGGACTTGCGCCCGGGCCAAGCCTTGCTGTTCCCGCGCTAGTGGGTTGCTTTTGCCTTTGCCAGTCCCTGAGAGGCCCTGGATGCATATTTCCATGGATTTTATTTCGGATCTTCCTTTTTCCCAGAAGATGTCTGTTATCTGGGTTGTTTGTGACCGGTTCTCTAAAATGGTCCATCTGGTACCTTTGCCTAAGTTGCTTTCCTCCTCAGATTTGGTTCCATTGTTATTTCAGCATGTGGTTCGTTTGCATGGCATTACGGAGAATATTGTGTCTGACAGAGGTTCTTAGTTTGTCTCTAGGTTTTGGCGGGCCTTTTGTGCTAGGATGGGCATTGATTTGTCTTTTTCTTCGGCGTTTCATCTTCAGACTAATGGCCAAACTGAGCGAACTAATCAGACCTTGGAGACCTATTTGAGATGCTTTGTGTCTGCTGATCAGGATGATTGGGTGGCTTTCTTGCCGTTGGCCGAGTTTGCCCTTAATAATCGGGCTTGTTCGGCTACTTTGGTTTCACCTTTCTTTTGTAATTTTGGTTTTCATCCTCGTTTTTCTTCTGGGCAGGTTGAGCCTTCTGATTGTCCTGGTGTGGATTCTGTGGTGGACAGGCTGCAGCAGATTTGGACTCATGTGGTGGACAATTTGACATTGTCTCAGGAAAGGGCTCAACGTTTTGCTAACCGCCGTCGGTGTGTTGGTCCCCGGCTTCGTGTGGGGGATTTGGTTTGGTTGTCTTCTCGTCATGTTCCTATGAAGGTTTCTTCCCCTAAGTTTAAGCCTCGGTTTATTGGTCCTTATAAGATTTCTGAAATTATCAATCCGGTGTCTTTTCGTTTGGCTCTTCCAGCCTCTTTTGCCATTCATAATGTTTTCCATAGATCTTTGTTGCGGAGATATGTGGTGCCCGTTGTTCCCTCGGTTGATCCTCCTGCCCCGGTGTTGGTTGAGGGAGAGTTGGAATATGAGGTTGAGAAAATTTTGGATTCTCGTTTTTCGAGGCGGAGGCTTCAGTATCTTGTCAAGTGGAAGGGTTATGGCCAGGAGGATAATTCTTGGGTTGTTGCCTCTGATGTCCATGCCGCTGATTTGGTTCGTGCTTTTCACTTGGCTCGTCCTGATCGGCCTGGGGGCTCTGGTGAGGGTTCGGTGACCCCTCCTCAAGGGGGGGGGGGTACTGTTGTGAATTCCGCTCTTGGGCTCCCTCTGGTGGTTGTAAGTGGCACTTTTGTGAGTTCTGCTCTTGGGCTCCCTCCGGTGGTTTTAAGTGGTATGGCTGCTCCTTGGATTTAGCAGTCTGCAGCTGCTTCCGCTGATTTTCTTTCTGCTCAGCTAATTTTGCCTGGCTCTTCCCTTCAGCCAGTGCCACTTGTCAATGGTTCATGGTTGGATTCACATCTCTTTTGGATTTCCCTGTTATCCTGACCAGTTCAGCAAAGATAAGTCCTTGCTTGCTCTTTTCTGTCCACAGGTTGTGGACTTATCCGTTCTGTGCTTTCTATGTTTTGTCCAGCTTGTCAGTATGAATTAATTCAGTTAAGCTGGAAGCTCTGGGAAGCAGATTTACCCTCCACACCTTTAGTCAGGTGTGGAGATTTTTGTAAACTCTGTGTGGATTTTTTGTAGTGTTTTATACTGACCGCACAGTATTCCATCCTGTCCTATCTATCTAGCTAGACTGGCCTCCTGTGCTACATCCTGGTTTCATTCTGTGTATGTCTTTTCCCTCTCCACTCACAGTCATTACTTGTGGGGGGCTATCTATCCTTTGGGGATTTTCTCTGAGGCAAGATACTTTTCCTGTTTCTATCTTTAGGGGTAGTTAGTTTTCAGGCTGTGACGAGGTGCCTAGGGAGTGTCAGGAGCATCCCACGGCTACTTCTAGTGTTGTGTTGAGCTTAGGGACTGCGGTCAGTACAGGTACCACTTCCTTCAGAGCTCGTCCCATGTTGCTCCTAAACCACCAGTTCATAACAATTAGCCCAAAGTTCAGTCGGGTACCAGAACTGTAGCAGATTTTGATCCTGAATCCCAACCCCATTGAAATCAATGAGGACTCGAACTTTGTAGCTGGAAAAAATCTCTCTCTCTCCCAGAACTCCAAACACTAAAATGGACTTCTGGGAGAAGTCCATGTTCGGAGTTTAGCACTGGACACTGTTCGGTACGGACCCCAAGTTTTAAGTTCGGGTTCACTCATCTCTACAATTGAAGAAGTATCAGAAATCAAGTGGTTTGAATGGGCTATGACAATACAGTATGTGCCTGATGCTTGTCAAGTTGATTTCATTACCCCAGTCCATATATGTTTTTAATTTTCTTCTTTTTCATATGTTTTATTAGCATTAATATCACCTTTTGCGGGATTTTGGTGATTCTTGTTCCTATTTCTACCTAAAGAAGATCTACCCCCAACCTCTCTACCTCCTGTGGTTATGTTTCGGACCAAGTCCTATGATAACCATCGTGTATGGGAAGTATTATGGACACCTGGAAAGACTTGATATGCTTAGGTGAACACCATAAGGATTCAATGAGTATGGGGAATTATACTCTCCCATCCTTCTCTGAATGGAAGATCTGGATGTCCTGTTGTCAAGGATGGAATTTCTTATTTAATGTGTTATTTTTCTATATTTTATATGTATATTTTTTCTACAAGCACTTCATTGGCCCCATCTGTATGTACTCCGGGAGGGATGTTTATGTTTAATAACATGACACCCCCACCTGGTGGTTGGTATGGACGGTGCTGATGCACGAAATTAATATTTAAAACATAAGTGTTCACTTTGAGTATGGTCTCTTTAATATTGTTATTATTCTAGTATAACAATCTTTGTATATAGAACTATTGGCAACACTTTTTAATCATTCTAGGTTATTGGTACTCGATTAACATCATATAATGCACATTGCACCTGTATGTGCTCTTTACATGATAAATTTATTGTCCTTGGTTTTTCATATTTCACAAAATCATGTTGTGCACATTGCACTTTCGTGTGTTACTTGGATAATGGGACACTCATGTATCATGGAATTAGCCAGCTCTCCTCATTTCCCATATACGACCTTTGGGGTTGTCACATTAAGCAAGGTATTGTATCTGGCATGGGTTTTAATTTAATAGCTTGATACACGTCTAGGCATTTATTCACTTTAACTAATTTTCTTTCCCCCTAGATTAGGTAATACTATCTTTTAAGATCATATATATATGCGCAAGCACACTTTGTTAATTACCATTATGGGCTTAGGAAAGATGGTGTCCTTTGATGGACTTCATATAAATGGCGCTGATATACGCACGCGCACTTATTTATCTTCATGCAGTACCACATGTAAGATGGCGCCCGGGTGCGCAAGCGCACTTTACCTCTTTGGGACAAGGGAAGATGGTAGCTCCCTAAGGGCCTCTTTAAAATGGCGCCGATATGCGCATGCGCATTCGCGCACCTCGTCCCTTGCGTTAATGCGCAAGCGCACTTTGTTAATTACCATACCATTATGGACTTAGGAAAGATGGTATGTAAGATGGCGCCCGGGTGCGCAAGCGCATTTTACCTCTTTGGGACAAGGGAAGACGGTAGCTCCCTAAGGGCTTCTTTAAAATGGCGCCGATATGCGCATGCGCATTCGCGCACCTCATCCCTTGCATTAATGAAGGTCTCCTGCAATTTCCGTCGCGCGTTTAATGATGTCAATGAGGTATTTCCTCTAACGTGCTCTGGACTGGAGTGCCAAATTTGATGCACCTGGCAACTTGGTGGAGCGTCCTCACATGCAAAATATTATTGGCTAACCGGAACATGCAGGGGGTATTTAATGAGTTAAGGTGGGGGCAAGGTACACACTCCCCTTGAGAAAGCACGTGATTGGCGAAACGCGCGTCGGGGCATTCCTGCAGCAATATTCAGTATGGGTAAGCATTAATTCTATCTACTACTATTCTATAGGTATCCAGTGAAATTGAGCTCTCATTATCCGGGTTTATACACATGACATTAGGACCTTAAAGGATGTTTATATGAGCCTTTCTTGCTTGACCAAGTTTATGATTGATATGGTACTAGAATGCTTTCTATGAGATACATAAGTACATTTCCGCTGCTCAAATATGGAATTTTGTCTGAGTCTTTTTGATATCCTCACATGGTATTTTTGTACTGTTTTAAATTATTTTTCAATAAACTTTATTGATTTTATCATATTTTGTGTGCCATAGTGGTCTGTGAGTGCTTTTTTGCACTCATATTTTGGTAGCATTATATATTTGTCCACTATTCTTGAAATTGTTCATATAGTACTAGAGAAGCAAGTATAGCGATGCTTCTGGCTGAGATTGGTTGCTTATGCTTTCTGTATCTATATTTTGACCCAGTCCACATATACCTGGCCCCACCAAGACTTTTAGACTTTTATAATACAGAAAAAAAACACAAACAGCAAATAAATCAGATTCCAGAATTATAAAAAAAATATGCAATCTCTTTCTACAGTCCTAATTGCTTCAAATTGTCCTCTTCTTCATACTAAGGAAGACTTCAAAAATGTTATGAGTGTAGATAAAATGCTGCTGCAGGTTTCTGTCTGTCTTCTCACAACACTCACAAGTGAAAGAAGAGGTGAAGAGGTGGAACGCTGTGGAAGAGCACAATTCAGCCTTTGTCATCTCAGTTGCTGCTATGTAGATCGCAGCAGTTGAGATGAGTTTATCAATGGTTGAGGTACTCTACATAGACAGCAACTGAAATCACTTCATCATACTGAAATCTATGCTATCTCAGTTGCTTCCTATTCCGAGCATTGCAGCCAAATGACAAACTCAACTACTAGGCTATGAATAGGAACCTGTGACCCTAACTTAGATGTCAAGCCAGCCCCAGTTTTAATCCACTAGTTTAACAGAAGGCTACTCACGGTTCCCCTGCATCGCTCCAAGAAGAAGCTGCAGTTCATTAGGAGGAAAGGTACATTTTCTGAACCCACATAGAATTTGGTTGGGGCAACCTTGTGCGCTCTCAAAGCTGTGCCACTAGGCCTTGTAAAAGGGCTTTAAATGAAGGATAATCGACTTGCTATATCATTGATCGTCACTCTTTATGTGCATAAATCTGCCCATCTAAAAGTGCTAAGCTGTCCAGTCTCCTCCCAGGTTGTAAAACCATGTCATATTTGGGTCAAGCCAATTTTTTGCGTCCAACAGTTATGGTCCAAGTATCCTGATGTATGGTCCGACTGTGCATCTTCTGACTTAAGCTCAACAGCCTCACAGACATATATGAGGACTGTGAATGTTAGACTTGTAAAACCAGCCTTAGAGTGAGGTTATTTGATGTACTTTACACCAAAACTGGATTTTAAATTTAGAATGAGAAAGATAGTGTAGGCAGCTTATGACTTTTAAATAAAAGAAAATGTATCCTACATAGTAAATAAAAAATAAATACAAACTAAAAAATGGAATATGAAATTGTAAATATTTTTTTTTCATGCTGGTAATAAGAATTTATAGCTATGTCGATCATAAAAATTTAATTTGGATCTGCCATACAATGCCAAAAAGTTTCAGAAAGACAGTAGGTAGTCTAGCGAGGCAATAAAAAATGCTTCCTCTGTTAGTTTATTGAAGAGTAGAAAGTTCCATTAATTAAAAAATTCAATTCTACTTCTGCTGCCAACTTAAAGAATTGTATTTGATGTTCTGATCACATCAATATGGGCATGTCAAGCTCACTTTAGGCATGCCAATAGACAACAGTTACAACAAATGATTATCTTGTATGAAACACTGTGCTCCTCTTTCAAGCCAAGACATTAAACTGTACAGTGAACAAGTGAAAATATTTAATCTGAAAGTATCTGAGGATTTTAAAGTTTTAATCTTTCTTGAAAATGACTTTTCGTTATAAATGGATTAATTAGATTTCCTTCTGCCTGGTGGAATAGCATCTACCGTGATGAAAAATGCATTTCCGACACATTTCATCTTTTCCTGCAACATCAGGAAGTGTTATGAGGTATTGGTGATTTAGTGGTATGCAAATTTCATAAACTTCTTTTCCAAATTCTCTTAAAATGTAGCATTGAAGTGTTTCATCTATGTGATTCTCTTTAAAACAGCAGGCAGAGATCAATGGGTAAAAGGCAAAGAAATAATTGATGTGATAGCATCTGAATAGTGTACCCATTCCTTTATAACATTACTGTATGCATCAACAGTCCATAGACAGACGTCTCACTCAGAAGTAAGCGAGGAATTCTATATTATTATGCCTAAAAAGACTCTTAGGCTGTTACATCAATGTTAAAAGAGGCATTTTAAATGTGCAACTTTTCATCGCATATTAGCGCATAGCTTGCAGCTTGCTCTGAGGGTTTTGGAGAGTAGATAACTACAGCATTTGAAGGTATTGAAGTTCCTGTGAGATTTCTAAAAAATAGCACCGAGATTGGCTGAATACAGAAAGACATCAATCTAATATTTGGTAAGCAAGAAAAAATGCACACAAAGAATACAAGATTTAAAAAGCAAATCAAGAAATAGTGCTAATACTTCAAAAATACGATAATCAGCCATGACATTACATTTCCTGACAGGTGAAGGAAATGAAATTGATTATTTTGCACCTGTCAAGAAGTGGAAAGATGCGGGTTCCAGTAAACCTGAAATGAATGTGTTTTAAGCAGGAAAAATTATCAAGTCTAAGGATCTGAGCAATTTTGGAAAGAGCAAAATTGTGATGACTAAATGAGTGGGTCAGGGAATCAATAAAATGGTAGGGTTAGGGGTCGAGTTCCTGCCGTTGCACAGGGGGAATCTTGAACCATGTCTGCTGTGGTCTCCCATTCTTCTCCAGCTGCAGTGGAACCTGCTCAGCGGACATGACTCGGACAGATACTGCACGTTTGGTTACTGCTGCCTTTCCAGGTTCAGCCATTATAACCAGTACTGTTTGGCGGCAAGCAGGCACTCCTGGGACTAAGTCCTGCTTTTCTCCTTCTGAGCATGCCTAAGAAAAGACCTCTCATTGGAGGTCTGGGGTCACACGCTCAGGTCCTGTAGCAGCTCTTATTGGTCCACTAGGAAGGTCCTGTTGAGCTACAACTATAAAAGGGCCGCATGGCCATGCGCTAGTATCATTTGTGTTTGGCTGTTACAAGTGGATTCTCTACCACTCAGTTCAAATGTGGTGTGAGTCTGTTTAGCTTTGGGGCTGTACACTCAGGCAGGCAGCTAGCGTCAGTTGGGGCAATTAGCCTTGGCTTACTATCTGGTTCCATCATGTGTGCGGTTAGCACAGAAGAGTTCCAGAGCAAGCACAACCCTAGTTAAGGTATTATTCCATGTGTACAGCGTGACTCTGTGAGGCAACAGAGCCCGCATTCATTTCACACGGGGTGAAGTTTATCCCACGTGTGAGCTCAGTGTCCATCTGCCATATCTTTGCAGCAGGTATCTCTGCACAGTGGACCCCTGCCAATGCACCTCGCATCAACCTCTCTATTACTTGGTGCGTTCCGCTAGCCCTAACAGTAGGTCTTTTGTAATATTAATTTTATCAAGGGAGGGATTGTTAAAATCATAACCAGGCTGAATAACCAATTATTGTCAAAATCAATAGCCAATATACAATACAATATACACATTAAACAACAGAATATAACTTCAAGTAAATCAAGCTTCTGTAAAATCAAACTGTCCACTTAGGAAGCAACACTGTTTGAAAATCAATTTCACATGCTGTTGTGCAAATGGAATAGACAATAGATAGAAATTATTGGCAATTATCAAGACACACTTAATAAGGGAGTGATTCTGTAGGTGGGGACCACAGACCACATCTGAGTACCAATGCTTTCTGGCTGATGTTTTGGTCACTTTTGAATGTTGGTTGTGCGTTCACACTCATGGTAGCATGAGACGGACTCTACAACCCACACAAGTGGCTCAGGTAGCACAGCTCATCCAGGATGCCACATCCATGCGAGCTGTGGTAAGAAGGTTTGCTGTGTCTGTCAGTGTAATGTCCAGAGGCTGGAGGCGCTACCAGGAGACAGGTCAGTGCACCAGGAGATGTGGAGGGGGCTATAGGAGGGCAACAACCAAGCAGCAGGACCGCTACTTCAGCCTTTGTGCAAGGAGGAACAGGAGGAGCACTGCCAGAGCCCTGCAAAATGACCTCTAGCAGGCCACAAATGTGCATGTGTCTGCACAAAAGGTTAGAAACTGACATCATGAGGATGGTCTGAGTGCCCGATGTCCACAGATGGGGGTTTTGCTTACAGCCCAAAACCATGCAGGAACCTTGGCATTTGCCACAGAACACCAGGATTGGCAAATTTGCCACGGGCGCCCTGTGCTCTTCCCAGATGAAAGCAGGTTCACACTGAGCACATGTGGCAGACGTGACAGAGTCTGGAGATGCCGTGGAGAGCGATCTGCTGCCTGCAACATCCTTCAGCATGACCGGTTTGGCAGTGGGTCAGTAATGGTGTGGGGTGACATTTCATTGGAGGGCCACACAGCTCACCTGAGGTAGCCTGACAGCCATTAGGTACCAAGATGAGATCCTCAGACTCCTTGTGAGACCATAAGCTGGTGCAGTTGGCCCTGGGTTCCTCCTAATGCAGGACAATGCCAGACCTCATGTGGCTAAAGAGTGTCAGCAGTTCCTGCAAGATGAAGACATTGAAGCTATGGACTGGCCCACCCATTCCCCAGACCTGAGTCTGATTGAACACACCTGGGACATCATGTCTCGCACCATCCACCAGCATCGCATTGCACACCAGACTGTCCAGGAGTTGGCAGATGCTTTAGTTCAGGTCTGGGAGGAGATCCATCAGGAGACCATCTGGCGCCTCATCAGGAGCATGCCCAGGCATTGTAGGGAGATCATACAGGCATGTGGAGGCCACACACTCTACTGAGCATCATTTCCTTGTCTTGAGGCATTTCCACTGAAATTGGATCAGCCTGTAACTTCATTTTCCACTGTGATTTCGAGCATCATTCCAACACCAGACCTCCGTGGGATACTAGTTGTGATTTACGTTGATGATTTTTAGTTTTTGTTGTTCTCAACTCATTCCACTATGTAATGAATAAAGATTTACAACTGGAATATGTCATTCAGTGAAATTTAGGATGCGGGATTTTAGTGTTCCCTTTTTTTTTTTTTTGATCAGTGTATATATATATTATAATTGCTGCTAATGCCTCAGCTCATTCTAGCATTGATCGTCAGCTTGTCTTGCATTAATACAGGCAGAGATGCGTTGGAACTTCAGGTAATGGAGAGGGGTTTCCTGGTCAGACGTGAGGTTAGCAAGTGTCTGCTCAATCAAGTGTGCAGGTAATATCACTTAATGTACTTATGGAAAACTATAGTTTCTATTGTGTTCATGCTTAGACATGCTGCTGCAGAGCGTGCCAACTGTCAAAATATTGTATGTTAGAAACATTTAAAAAACTACTGGATGCAAGATGCCAGCAGATCGCTCTCACCACCAACACTACCACAAACCTAGCTTTCAGACAATATTCAGCCTCTTCCAGCATTACTTGCTCCTTATCTGGCCTCAGAAGAAGCAAATCCACAAAGAAATATCTTCTGGCTAAACATCACTTTTACTGGAGGTTAAAAGCCTCCTTCTCTGAAGACATTACCTCCTCAGCATTCTGATATACTTCACAGATCTTTTCATCATCACCATTATAATCATCATTATAATTATCATCTTTCAGTTGACAGCTGCCTCAATGTTGTAAATGTCTTGAGCTATATGTTTGATTCCCATCTTTGCATTTGCCCTGATTAAGAGTGTCACTACCACTGCCAGGGCACTTATCACTATAGACAACAAAGCCAGCTACACTGCTGAGGATTAGACCCATGTATTCTGTCTCCTTCAGCCTCATGTCATCAGATTACAAAGACTGACTGTTCATCTCATCCAATAAATCAATTGAAAGAATTTGTTGTGAAATTGTTATGACCTGGTGGTTAGGAGCACCAGGAATGACCTGATGGTTAAACTCACAGGACAAGCTCTGGGAAGTGGGAACTTTGCTGACCGCAATCCCTAATCCTATCACATACACTAGAAATAGCCGTGGAGCGTACCTAACAGGCCTAGACGCCTCGGCACAGCCTAAGAATTAGCTAGCCCTAGAGAGAGAAAATAAAGCCTACCTTGCCTCAGAGAAATTTCCCCAAAGGAAAAGGCAGCCCCCCACAAATATTAACTGTGAGTTGAGAAGAAAGTCACAAACACAGAAATGAAACAGGTTTTAGCAAAGGGAGGCCAGACTAACTAAATAGACAGAGGATAGGAAAGGTATCTTTGCGGTCAGCACAAAAACTACAAAAGACCACGCAGAGTGTGCAAAAAGACCCCCGCACCGACTCACGGTGCGGAGGCGCCACCCTGCATCCCAGAGCTTCCAGCTAGCAAGACAAAATCATGAAAGCAAGCTGGACTAGAAAACCATGAACAGAAAATAACAAACGGGGACTTAGCTTCTTGCAGGAAGAGACAGGTCTCCAGAAAGATCCAAGAGCGAACTGAACCAGCACAGGAACATTGACAGCTGGCATGGAGTAACGATCAGAGTGGAGTTAAATAGAGCAGCCAACCAAAGGATAAACCACGTCACCTGCGTAAGGAACCTCAGAAGCAGCAGCTTCACTCACAGCCACCAGAGGGAGTCCATGGACAGAACTCGCCGAAGTACCATTCACGACCACAGGAGGGAGTTCAACAACAGAATTCACAACAGAAATAGATTCCATAGCACCCCTGGGTACTGCGAGTTAGGGAATTAAGGAGCTGAATGGATAAAGTTGTCATTGATAGAACTGAAAGTATCGTATTTGAAATTTAAATGTTATGTTGGCAGAGGAGGTGCAGATTACTGAGTCAAACTGACAGTGTCGCTGTCAGAGGTAACATCATATTGCTGTGGCTCAGTTGAGTAATGTTAGATATATTCCATAATATTCTCCACTTACTCCCCATTAGCACTATTGCCCAATTAGGTGGTCCTATGTGTGGTGTTCATGCAGCTACTGCTACTGCTACTAGGTTCTCCCACATTCTTCGCTGGGGTATGGTGTTTTTTTCTTTCACACTTCCCCTATTGTTGCCAGTGTTGCTTTTTTTTTACTATTCATTTTGTACACAAAAAACAATTCCAAAATTGTCAAACCACACTTAGTTAACCTCTAAAATAAAAAAAGAGCAAGAAATACTAGGTAGGGTAAACATCACACTCAAAAAACAATGCAACAACATCCCGCCCATAGCAATGGTGTGACATGTATGGGTCTCACACTTGGCTCTTAAATAGGTGTGCTAAAACCAACTTGCACAGCTAAACCTGTACAATTAGTTTATTTTTTTCTAGAATTTGTTATTAAATGAATTCCCCTTAGCCAAAATGGACATTCTAAAAAAGTGATAAGTGTCTTCACAGCAAAATGTTGCAAAAGCATGAGGTATTGCAGTATTGTTCTGATGTACATAATAATAATAATTTTTATTTATATAGCGCCAACATATTCATATGAGGTCCCTGCTCACAAGCTTACAATCTACAAGGAAATGGGGGGGACACAATAGGTGAAAAGTGCTTGTTATTTCTGGTCTGGCAATCATAATAAATAGGGATTTTCATATAAAGCTGCATGATCCGGTCATCAGCCCGTGTGTTTAAGTGCAATAGTCAAGTATCAAGTACAGTTATCATGTGCATGGAGGGTGTGGAGACAGATGAATAGTAGGGTGCAGATTCAGAATAATATTTGGAAGGAGGGAACAGGACAAAGTTAATTTACTGAGTAGTTGATGTGGTAGGCTTGTTTGAAGAGATGGGTTTTTAAAGCGCGCTTGAATAGGTCGGAGCTAGCTATCAGTCTGATCGTCTGGGGAAGTGCATTCCAGAGAGTTGGCGCAGCATGAGAGAAGTCTTGGAGACGGAGGTGCGAGGTTCGGATTACAGGGATGTTAGTCTTAGGTCATTTGTGGAAAGAAGGGCATGTGTAGGGCTATAGACAGGGATGAGAGAGGAGATATAAGGTGGTGCAGAACTGTGGAGAGCTTTGTGGGTGAGAGAGATGAGTTTATACTGGACCCTGTAGCGAATGGGTAGCCAGTGTAATGACTGGCACAAGATGGAGGCATCGGTGAAGCAGCCAGACAGAAATATGACCCTGGCTGCCGCATTCAAGATGGATTGGAGAGGAGAAAGTTTGGTAAGAGAGAGTTGCAGTAGTCCAGACGAGAATGAATAAGAGTGACAGTAAGAGTCTTTGCAGTTTCAAAGGTGAGAAAAGGTCGGATTCTGGAGATGTTTTTAAGATGCAGGTGACAAGAGCGAAGGAGTGATCGGATATAGGGAGTAAAGGAAAGTTCGGTGTCGAATATGACATACAGCATAAGAACATACAGCTCTGGTAAAAAATAAGAGACCATCACATCAAAACCCTTTCATAGGCAGCCCATTCTCTAGATCTGAACCCCATTGAAAACCTCTGGAAAGTAATCAAGAGGATGATGGATAGTCACAAGACATCAAACAAAGAAGAACTGCTTACATTTTTGTGCCAGAAGCAGTGTGAAAGACTGGTGGAAAGGATGCCAAGACGCATGAAAGCTGTGATTATAAATCATGGTTATTCCACTAAATATTGATTTCTGAACTCTTCCTGAGTTAAAACATTAGTATTGTTGCTTCTAAGTGATTATGAACTTGTATTCTTTGCATTATTTAAGGACTGAAAGCATTGTTTTTTTATTTTGACCATTTTTCTTTGTCAGAAAAAAATACAAAATGTATTGCTTGGAACTTCGGAGACATGATGTCAGAAGTTTATAGAATAACAGAACAATTTACATTTTACTCAAAAATATACCAATACAGAGAATCAGATAAACTGAACATTTTGCAGTGGTCTCTTAATTTTTTCCAGAACTGTATATGTTAACGTGTGTAAAAAAATTAAAAAAATTGTTTCTGACACGCACATTAACCTCTTAATGGAAGTATTTTTGGTTTTGCATTTTCATTTTTTGCTCAGTTATTGGGTTTAGGTGCATGTAGGGCCCTGTAGGTTTGGATTTGTTTTTCCCTTAATAATAAAGGCCTTCTTTTATAAACTGCATTTTGTGTTTACTTGTGTTATATTTGTCTAATGTTTAACTTTGGTGATCTGAAACATTTAAGTGTGACAAATATGCAAAATAATAGGAAATCAGGAAGAGGGCAAACACTTTATGACAATAGTCAATTTTTGAACAATCAAATGTGTGCGCCTGCAGCAGGCCAATTTTTCTTTTTTATTTCAAGCCAAATAAATTTCACACAATATGTTCCACCAAAATTTTACAGAAAGCATGTTGTTAGGGGTAGAGTTCCCGTCCCTGCACAGGGGGAATCTCAAGCCATCTCTGCTGTGGTCTCCCATTCTTCTCCTGCCGCAGTGGAGTCTGCTCAGCGGAGACGTCAGTCCCAGCGTCTCGCTCAGTCTGACTCTGTGCAAAGGGTTACTGCTGCCTTTCCAGCTTCTGCCATTGTATCCAGTACTGGGCAGCGGCAAGCAGACATTTTTGGGACTAAGTCCTGCTTTTTCCCTTCTGAGCATGCCCAGGGTAAGATCTCTAATTGGAGATCAAGGGTCACATGCTTAGATACTGCAGCTAATCTCATTGGTCCTCTAGGAAGGTCCTGAAGGTTCTCAACTTCTGTGGCAGCCTCCCATTGGTCCTTCTGGGAAGGTCCTGTACTTGCTGCAGCTATAAAAGGTTCACATGACCGCACGGCCATGCGCTAGTATCAATCTAAGTATTGAGCCAGTATGGTTATGTTTGAATGTATTTGGGGACCCGGTTGAAATAAGCCCCTAGAATACCGGCACCTCCAGTGAGGAGATTGTATGAGTGTATTCAGGGACCCGGCTGAAATAAGCCTCTAGAATACCGGCACCTCCGGTGAGTAGATTGCGTGTTTGCATAACCACTGATTGCTATCAGTTCGGCAGTAAGCTTGTGCTCCTGTGAGGCTAAGAGGGCACAGTGCTTCCTTTCACGGCTAGTCTGTGAAGTAACAGAGCTAGTCTATACCAGCAAACAGTGCCACCATTCACTAGCAGTAGGTTCCTCCTGCACGGTGGACCCAGGGCTGCGAACGCACCAATTTTAATAATCGTCTATATTTACTCGGTGCGTTCTGCTAGCCCTAACACAAATAATACTCTATTGATCACTAATTGAATCCATAAAAAAATGTCAACACTTTTTTGGAGTGCTATTTACAACCAAAATATACCACAAAAATTGTTATACTCTATGCATGACGAATTGAAACCAGAAAAGTTTTCAATGCTGTTTTGGAGTGTTATATACCACCAAAATTTAACAGAAAGCATGCAATACTCTATGGATGATTAATTGAATCTAGAAAAGTTTTTGAATGCTTTTTGGAGTATTATAAACCACCAAAATTTAACAGAAAGCAGGTAATATTCTAAGGATGATAATGTAATCAATTTTTTCAGTCCAATAAAAAAGAATGTGGTAATGTGCAAGCAGGTATATATTTATCAATGGTCTGTAAAGCTCTAATCCAGTGTTTCCCAAACTCCAGTCCTCACGGACTCCACAGGTCATGTTTTCAGGATTTAATTAGTATTGCACAAGTAGTGGAAGCTTCATCAAGGCATCAGGAATTGTCTCACCTGTGCAACACTATGAAAATCCTGAAAACATGACCCGTGGGGTCCGTAAGGACTGGAGTTTTGGAAATACTGGTCTAATCCCTGCCTAGATGCTATATTTTGCCACTTTCCCTCACTTTTAACTTGATGGACCTAGATCTTTTTTCATCCTATGTAACTATGTAACTGTTTGGATTTTGGGGAATTTTGTTTTTTCAATAATTAGTTAACCCAGTCTCAAAAATGATAACACAAGTAATGCATTGTAACAAACAGCACAATTTCTCAAATTTTCCTAACTGACACTGATTTCTTTTTTTTTTTATTCGGTTAAAAATGTTGTGCTGAGTAGCTTCTATCCCTCTAGTGCAGACCTGAGCAAAGTCTAGGGGCTGGGAAACAGGCTGCACCGTGCCCACCCACTTGCCTTCTCCATCTGCGCTGACTTCATTGGTGGAGGAGGGGCCACAGGCCACTTTTTCCACCAATCAGCCTGTGAAACAGCTTACCCGATGACATCATTTCTTTGCGTCATCTGTGTTCTGCGGAGAGACAGGCAGGTATTTACTAACTACCTGCCTGTTTTGCCTAGCGACAATCTCTGTCGGCGCAGGAAAGTCACAAACCACTCCTGCCAGCAATTCAGTGGTTTCCACTGACTTCACATCGACAAAACAGCGGCTTCTATTTCACTCTTCTCTGCTTATGGGGTGTGATTGACGACATCATGCTGATTGACAGCCGGCCCCCCAAGGCCTAATTACAGGGAGCCAGCAGTCAATCAGCATGACCTTTCCAGTCACGCCCCATCGACAGAGCATACCGGAAGAAGAAGAGCTGCTCTGTCGTTGTGGAGCACCTGAATCACCGTCAGGTGTGGTTGGTGACCACTCTGAGACAACAGTGAGCCTCTGTTAGCAACTATCTGCCTGGACAACACCTTTACATATACCATAGTGCTGCCTCTTGACAATATCACATGTACTTACACAAATTAAGGGCTTGTTTTCTAGCTATACTCACAATGTATTCCTTCTATATATTTGTTGTGTATTCAAAACTGTTTTTGTCTGGAGAAAGATATTGGTACTGGCATAAAAGGATGTGTCATTAATTCCTAATTTAAAAAACTAATGTGATTAATTTTTACCTTTTTCAAAATTTTTTTTGCAAAATATTTGCAATTTTTCCTATCCTGAAACTAAAAAAAGAACCTTTACCGCAAAATCCTAACCAAAACCCACACATGATGGTAAAAACCCCAATGATATGATAACATCATATTAATATTTTGTATACAATATACAGAATAAACTTTGATCTGCAATGCAACTTTTCAGTTGTTTTCTCCTGGAGAAACCTAACACTGTTCATTTCTTATAATCAGCAGATAGAGATTTGTCTTCCTTCTCACAAACGCAGTCTATTTAATCTCCTGTAGTGTGGGAAATTATGTTTAAGCTCTCCGCGCAATGGTGTCCATAGTAAGTTATGCATGTAGTGACAAGTACATGCCATAAGGTCTCAGGATTATATCCGCAATGTGTTGCTGCTGACTGTTGATCAAAATAGGCTTGAAGAAAAACATTATTTCAGGTGTGAAAAACTGTCACCTTTATCAAATAATTTTCTTGCATTTCCCCTAAGCCACAGAAGCCTATTTAAACTCGGAAGGTTAAGTTTCTAACATTCATTACTACTGAAAATTCCGTTCGCACTAGCACGATGCTCTCTTTATAACGTGTTACATTAAAACTACATTACGAATAGGCCTTTGAAAATTGCATTGTGCGTTATCATTGATTGCACTTTATATTTTTTTGTTTAATTGCACCCGGTACAGATTTAATTTTTAGGTTGCTAAATGTATAATATGTGCGTCATTATTGGCACATTACTTTTAGCTTGGCAGCTTCAGTAAAGTACGCTCTACTGCATCAATATGTTTCAGAATAGCAGTGTAATGAAATAAGTATAGTTAGTGTCTCGTTGAAAAAAAAAAAGATTTATTCACAAAGAAAGCTGAAAGACCTCCTGGCCATTTACTATGTATAGAGATAAAAGATCGTTATTAAAGTCTTCAGCATAGCTCCCAGAAAGTCACTTAACGAAAATCTCTTAGAGAGGATTGGTTACTTCCAAGCTGGATGTGACCCAAGGAGATGATAGAAATAAGCCAAGCTTCACTTCATTCCCTAACAGTGGCCCACAACAGTAAGTGCCTTAGTGGCATAGGGGAATAGATGCAAAGTATAGTAAAAATACAGCTAATATCTCTTTCAAATGCTTTTATGAATAGGGAGAAAAGAGTAAAACACAGTAAATGTCACAAAAGATTGCGCATAGAGATTATATGAGGGAATTCAGTTTACTTTATTCCTATAGTTTCTATTTTCAAAAGGGCAAAAATATGAAAAAAATATTTAAGGGAATTTTTTTTTACATTTTACATTGAACAATCAGTCTGATCTGCCAGCATTATATTGAAAAAAGACAAGAGGAGTTGCGTAGATTGATATGTAGGATGTTGGAAAACATTCAGCGTAACTTGTACTTAATTCAATAAATTGGCTGCCTAAATTGGACTGGAGTGCATGGACTGGTCAGCAGCTCTCCCAACCTGAGCATGACAGCTGCATAGAAATACTGTATTTTTCAGACTATAAGTCAGACTTTTTCCTAAAAAATTTGGGAGGAAAATGGGGATGCATCTTATAGTCCAAATGTAGCTTACCGAGTGCAGCGCCAGTAGAGACCGATCGCCCCTGTAGGAAGCTGATGGTGGTAGGAGTGGGGCGTTGCTGCGTGCCATGGGCTAGGAGGATGGGGTGTCCCGGTGGTGTGAGGCAAGAGCGGATTCCATACTGCTCACATTGACCTCGCGGTGGGTATCAGGAAAATGATGCTGCTTGTTGGCGCATGATCAGATTTAGATCTCGGCTCAATGACAAGCCAAGATTTCAATCTGTGCATGAGCCAACACTACCAGGTCAGTGTGCACAGTGGGGACTCTGCTCCAGTCTCGCACCACTGGTATACCCCCTCTTCTTAGCCCAGAGCTCATAGCATCGCCCCACTCCTGCTGTCAAATGACATAAATGTGACCACACTCCACCACTTCCAACCCCCGGTAAGCAACATTCATATTGTAAGATGCACCTGTGACCCCTGACATGCCTGATCCTGATGACAGGTTAAAAATATATTTTTTTCTTTGTTTTCCTCCCCTAAACTTGGGGTGCATCTTATGATCCGGTGCATCTTATAGTCTGAAAAATACTGTACATCAAGCTGTCATGCTCATGTTGGGAGAGCTGCCGGGCAGTCCATTCACTGCGTTTCAATTTCAGTATGATTTATACAGCCATCTCACTGCGCCCTTAAGCTTACTAGTCAAGTGGGTGGTCCTATCATTGATTTGAGCTGTCAATCTTTAAGTAACTCCATCCACTGAAATCCCAGACCCACGGTGAGCTGGCATGACAATCAATGAGTTACAAGTTATGCTGAATCTTTTTCTAAAAACATCTGTTCAGCTCCTCTTGCTGTATGACATAATGAAGATGCAATGGACAGCAATTTTATTGTGACAAGTTCCCTTCAAAGTTGCTGTCACCCAGCAGACAAAGCACTCTTTGACATAGCTACCGAAATCAAGTAAGTGAGATGGGTGGCTGTTTCATTTCATGCATTATACAAAAATTATGGAATATGAGTCTTTTTTACAAATTAAAGGGGTTTTTCTATTTTTGAAAATCCATGTTACCTGGCTACAGCTTGTTTAAAAAATGTGCTTTATTCAACCTTTCTGTGTCCAGATGCTGATTACCACTGTCTATCATTGTGAGCAGCACCAAATGCCAACAGCTCTGCAGCCAAAAACTAAGTTTAGTGGCTTTGCCTGAGTTCGTGACATCAAGCCATTCATAGCCTCTTAGCTCATTGATTGGCTTCCGCACTGTTGACTTCAGTAAAAACAGACACCAGGAGCAGTGATGGAGACGAATTGTTGGACCGGGGGAGGAAGAATAAATAAAAGTTTCTTTTTTTTCAAAACAAAAATGCAGCCATCGGACAGAGTTTTTCTGAAACACCTTCAGAAGTGTTTAGAGTTAGGGCATCATGGTGGCTCAGTGGTTAGCACTGTTTCTTTACAGCACTGGGGCCTTGGGATCATATCGCACCAAGAACAACATCTGCAAGGAGTTTGTATGTTCTCCCCGTGTTTGCGTTGGTTTCCTCCAGGTTCTTTCGTTTCCTCCCACACCCCACAGACTTACTCGTAGGGAATTTAGACTGTGAGGCCAAATGGGCACAGTGATGATAATGTCTATAAAGTGCTTTGAAATAAATGGTATTATATAAGCAAGCAAAATAAATACATTATTAATATATACTTTCATGATATAATTTATTTCCACTCTTTTAATAATTTGGGGCTTTCTAGCTTCAAATAATTAAAATCACTTAAATATAAAATAATATTTATAAAAAATATTATTTTTAGGTGGCTTTTTAGTTTGAAATAACGTTGATCCGAATTCCATTTTTTACCAGTATTTAAAACTGCAAAGAAAGGAAACATTTTTAATTTATTAAATTAACGATAGATTTAAATACTGCATAGAAAAGCGTAAAAACTCAACTCAACCATAAGGCAAGTAAAACGAAATGACAAAGTCCCTCTATATTTTATGGAAAATGTAAAAGAGTGCAATTTTCCTAAATGTAGTTTGCCTTTACGTAATGAACGGTGCATATCCATGACCACAGTGATACATCTTCAATCTGATACAGAAAGCCGAAGGATCTTTCAAACAGATCTTAACACGGATTTTTAGCCAGATGAAAGAGAAACAGTATTAATATTAAAGATTCTATTTTGTCTCAAATAGTATTATTAGCCATTGTAAGAGAATGCACATTACTCCTGCATATATCAGTGCTAAATTCCATCTCTTAATCACTGAGCGGAAGCAGAGAACAAAAGTGGCATGTCTGCTCCCTACTATGCTCTTTAACAAAGCAAATGACATATGTTCAAATTGTATATGATGTGAATTTTTCTTGGAACCGTGTGTTAACAATGAACTTGAGAAGGTTAGCTTCTTCTTTTAATCTCATCTTACAGATTACTTTCTTAAGTTAAGATTTCAATAATGTGTCCGCCTTTTAATGTGAAGAGGGTGACCTTTTTACGCTTTAATATTAATGGCACTTAGGCTTAAATGATCATCTGAATGAGTAGTAACTACTACGTTATGTGCATAGAAGCACTGCTTGAAATAACCAGTACAGACAGATAACTTCATCTAGTATTTAAGTAGGGGAAACACAGAACACTTCTCCAAAGATCCTTGTAACTAGAGGCATTGTGTATTATACCTGAAGGGACATCTGTGTAACTACACAAGCCCTCTTCTCGAAACAGAGAAGGAATTCTTTAACCGTTTTGAATTGTGCATCATCACATATATTTAATATGGAAGCATAATTCAATCTGTTGCTATATCTTCCGTGCTGCGTTCTTTACAGTGCTTTTTTTTTATCATTTCCACTCTATTGCACTGATGGTGGAAAAGCTTTTTTTCATGGTTTATTTAGCAGAAAGTCATTTTGATTAGCACAATGAGTAATACTTTACAGCTGTTTGATATTTCTGCATCTGTGCTACCAAGAGGAGAAAGCGACTTAAATACTATATTGGCAAAAATGGCAGCATTGGATAAAGGTGTACTTGTGGCTAATATTTTACCAACATAGGTATGCTTCAGTAACATCTTTCCAACTCATCTTAACATATGTCTCATAAGGTGCCAAAAAATAATCCTGTGAAATATATAATGTGCTGTAAAAAAGTTTGTTTCTGGTGCGAGGCAGTGACCGGTATTATATGTGAAGGTCGCTATGTGTCCCTCAGGATGTGCAATGAAAAATATGAAGGCCGTGGGAGTACATTGCAGTCACAGGTATAGATGTGGTTGCAATGTCAAATAAAAGTGATTGCTGGCTTTGGGCAAACTATTTGTTCAAGGCAGATTTAGGAAAACCTGTCATGGGCTTTTATTTTTTAAACGGACTACAGGAAGGTAGTGGAATTGGTCCGTTTCCTCTCCAGGGACAGGTTTTCCATGTGGCCTATGGCCACAGGTTATTGAAAAAACCCTTTCAGCTAAGGGTTGGGTGTGTCAGTTTTGGTCTTGCAAGCAGGAAGAGCAGTTGGCTCTGCAGAGCACTACCTATGTGAAGCAACACAGGACCAAGAGGAGCCAAAAAGCCTGGCACCCTCAGCGTACATGGCGGTGCAGTTGCCCATGGCAATGGTTATGCACTATCTTTGTTTTCTCGGCTGCGATCCGGAGGATCCGGGTTATGCTCTGTTTGTGAGTACACTGAATATTAAAAGAGACTTTACTTTGAACATTTCCTGGATCACTGCCTCCTCACTGCACAGCGTGGATACCGCTGCACTACACTGGGTTCTTGGCACCCACTGGAATGTCCAGATGGTTGACAAAATATATGACATGTGAAACTTTGAAAATAAATGGATTTTTATTTATTGCTCAGCTGTAAAATGGTTAAAATCCCATTTTCCCCTTCCAAAGCTGTCAAAATAGACTGATGATACATAGAATTTATTAAGTCAATACATTGTCATGTTCTGTCTATAATGTCAAATAAAGATGGACTAACTGGATACTGCTCTCAGACTGATTTGATGAAACTTCTAACTAGAAATGCTTTATAATTTGATGATGAACGAATGTCAATGATAATAATACAATGTTATGGTAAAAATTTGACGTAGAATATTTTTTAAAAACATTTGCTATGACTAGAGATGAGTGAATAGGGCAGAATTTGACTTAGACTGTTATCAAGCATTTTCATGGGAGATTAGATTTGCAGAGAAGTTATTTTCCGAAAACTGAATGTTCCTTATCACACACCCCAGTTCATAACAGACATAAGAGGTAAAAAATAAAAAGATCTCGCCCACCTGTCTAGTCTTGTTGCATTTACTTCCCACCACCAAGAGCATTGAATCTCCCTGGCCTTATAAGAGCAAGGATGATTCTGCAAAAGAGCGAGTAAAGTCATGACATCATGATGTCACAGCATGCAATTTGTCCTTGCATGCATGGAAAACCATCCCAAGCCTCATTGTAACATCTGTGCCGGCTCCTGCTCCAGCTTCAGCCGCTATGCCATGCCACACATTTGTTGCAGATGATGTGTAACAGCACCGGCCCTCTTAAATTCCTGAGAGATTTGGTGATGCTAAGTTAGGGAATTATGAAGTTAATTGTCTGTTTTTTTCTACTACTTCTTTCTGAAAGCCTTGGGTGGAGCTCCCTTCTATTTAAACCCCTGGGTCTCTGACTTCCACTGCCAGTTAATTAGTTTTGCTACCTGTCTTGCACTTTTCTCCTTGACCATCCTCCAACAATTCTGTTCCTGACATGATCCCCTGGCTCTGAACCTTCTTGGCAACCATTCTGCCTCTGGTTCTTCTTCTGGCATCAGTTCTTCCATGGAAAAAATCCAGTGGACCTAGTTGTAAGACCAGATCCTTGTACAGGGGTTAAAGGGTGAAGGTCAAGGTACCCCTGGAATCTGTCAGATGAAATGTCTTTGCCAAGTATGTCCAATGCAGCCTTTTTGAAACTGTAGTCAATTACAGTTATGACATCATCAGAGCTATAAGTCCCAGTATACTGTGAAGCGGCCCAGGTATTCAGTACTCATGATGGTGAATAGAATGTGTGATGAAGATTGCATGGGTGATGAAGAGGAACGGAGGGGTCCAAGTGGTGAGCGGAAAGGTGAACATATTTTCTTGAACTTTTTAATTACCCATTTGGTGGTCTGCTCTAAATGTGGAGTTTTCTATTAAAGGGGGTGTACAATGATCATTTCATGTACCAGAGAACTCCTACTAATAAGATGATCTTAAACATTGAAATGCTGTTAGCAAGTGCCTCTTTTGCTAAAGCAACCATTTGAAAAGCCTTTATTTGAATACCAAAAGAATCCTTTTACAAACCATGCTGAATGGGAGTGTGGACCAGATGTTCCCTTTTACCATTTTGAATAATAATATATATGATGGTTACAGTGCATATGTATGTAGACCTCACAGATATTTTCCCCGTTGTTAAGACATGTTGATACATGCAGCGTAAAAACACTTTGCAATGTTTTGAGTAAAATATATTTCCTTTCCTACTTTAGATAGTTTAGAAATATACACAGAGCAAAAGACTGAATAATCTTCTGCAACTACATTAGATTTCGGAATTGTGGTAGCTAATTTCTTCATTTCATGTGCATTATACAACCTGCTAAAGGTATGATCTCAAACATAGAATGTATGACTGCATTAGAGATTGAAAATGTGTTTGTAATAACCCTTTATGTCTACTTTATCCTTTATAGGGGGAGCTTTGTTAGCTTTCAATTATCAATACTGAATTAAAAATGTTATCACGTTATTAACAGTTGATAGTCGTCCTTTACTCCCACCATTAAACTTTATAATCAGTATATACACGTATTCTGTACATATAATTATGTAAGTATACTACATTAGTGTGAGTCAGGTTTAACCCTTTAATGTTTTTTAAATTCAGCGATTTTGTTTTTTTTCTTACTCTTCTTCCAAGAGCCATACATTTTTCTTTCACTTTTTTTCAATTGACAAAGCCATGGGAAGGTTCAATGTTTTGACGGAAAAGTTGTAGTTTTGAATGAACCCATTCACTGAACCATAAAAAACACTGAAAAATGGTAAAAATTCAACATGAATTGGAATAAAAAAAAACCAAAACACTATTCTGCTATTCTTTTTTTTTATTTCCTTTTATGGCATTCATTGTGCGGTAAAAATGACCTGCTCAGTACAATTATCTAATATATAAAGCTGAATGTGTGTGTGTATGTGTGTATGTCCGGGATTGGCATCTGCACCGTCGCAGCTACAGCCACAAAATTTTGCACAGTCACACGTCTGGACCCCGAGAGCGTCATAGGCTATGCTGTGAGGCGAAATTTTAACCCCGCGCGTTCCAATTCACTAAACAATTTTGCCCCTATCTACATAATGGGGAAAAAGTGAAAAGAAAAGTGCTGGAGGCAAATTGACAGCTGCCAGTTGTGAACAAGGGGGACTTAAAGAGTGAGAGCGATGGCGCCAAAGAGTATATACCGTACAGTTGTTAAGGTGGGGCCCCGACATGGGATACTCACCACACACAGGGATATGAACACACACACAAAATGCACCACACACTACCACGTGCTTGAACACATATACCACCCTCAGCACACATTTCACCACACATACACCAACCTCGCCACATAAAAGTCGAAGCACAAAAGTCGCCGCTAAAAACTCGCCACGCGCAAAACTCACCACATGCAAAACTAGGCTCACGCAAAACTCGCCACACGCGCAAAACTCACCTCATGGAAAACTCGCCACGTGCAAAACTTGCACACAGAAAAATTGCCACATGCACAAAAGTTGCAACACATGCAAAAGTTGCCTCACACAAAACTTGCACATACTCAAAACGCACCACACATAAAACTCGCCACGCGCAAAACTCGCCATACGCAAAGCTTGCTGCACACAACTTGCTACACTAACCTGTCACATGCAACTCGACACACAAAAAGTTGCTACACGCATGTCGCCACACAAAACTCATCTCACAAAAGTCGCTACATGCATGTAGCCACATGCAACTCAACAAACACAACTTGACACATGAAACTCGCCCTAAAACACCCACAAGTCTGGTATTATCCTTCAAAAATAAAAATCTAATTAATAAGCAGACAAACTACAACAGCAACAAATGTACGATATAGGAAGTACGGCAGCTGTCAGTCACATGACCTGTCTATTATGTGTATGTGTGAGCTAATATATACTGCCAGGGGGAGGGCTTCCTGTTGGCTGGAGATTTATCAGGCTGCCGATTTAGCTTACAAATACTGAGGTAAAAATACTGACCAAATAACGTGTGAACGCGGTCTAATACAGGAGGAGATAACACACAGATATATACTATATACAGGAGAGATGACACACAGGTATATACTATATACAGGAGAGATGACACACAGGTATATACTATATACAGGAGGAGATGACACACAGGTATATACTATATACAGGAGGAGATGACACATAGGTATATAGAGGAGGAGATGACATACAGCAGGTATATACTATATACAGGGGAGATGACATACGGGTATATACTATATACAGGAGATGACATACAGGTATATACTATATACATGAGGAGATGACATACAGGTATATAGTATATACAGAAGAGATGACATACAGGTATATACTATATACAGGAGGAGATGACACATAGGTATATAAAATATACAGGAGGAGATGACATACAGCAGGTATATACTATTTACAGGGGAGATGACATACAGGTATATATTATATACAGGAGATGACATACAGGTCTATACTATATATAAGGGAGATGCCCAACATGTGTATACTGAGGGGAAAATGAGAGGTGAGAGGTGAAAATGAGGGATGTGAGGTGAAAATGAAAAGGTGTGAGTGCAAAATGAGAGGAGTGAGGGAAAATAGTGGAGTGATCGGAAAATGACAGATGTGAGGTCGAAATGACAAGTTTTAGGGGGAATGAGAGGAGTGAGGGGGAAAATAAGAGGAGTGAGGGGGAAAATGAGAGGTGTAAGGGAGAAAATGAGAGATGTGAGGGGTAAAATGAGAGGCATGATGGGAAAATAAGAGAAGCGAGGTGCTATAACTAACCACAGATATTTACTATGCCCAGGCAACGCCGGGCTCTTCAGCTAGTAGAATTATAAAACTAGGATATAGTTACATAGTTACATAGTTACATACAGTAGTTATTAAGGTTGAAGGAAGACTATAAGTCCATCTAGTTCAACCCATAGCCTAACCTAACATGCCCTAACATGTTGATCCAGAGGAAGGCAAAAAAACCCATGTGGCAAAGAGTAAGCTCCACATTGGGGAAAAAAATTCCTTCCTGACTCCTCATACGGCAATCAGACTAGTTCCCTGGATCAATGCCCTATCAAGGAATCTAGTGTATATACCCTGTAACATTATACTTTTCCAGAAAGGTATCCAGTCCCCTCTTAAATTTAAGTAATGAACCACTCATTACAACATCATACGGCAGAGAGTTCCATAGTCTCACTGCTCTTACAGTAAAGAATCAGCGTCTGTTACTATGCTTAAACCTTTTTTCCTCCAAACGCAGAGGATGCCCCCTTGTCCCGGTTTCAGGTCTATGATTAAAAAGATCATCAGAAAGGTCTTTGTACTGTCCCCTCATATATTTATACATTAACATAAGATCACCCCTTAGTCTTCATTTTTCCAAACTAAATAGCCCCAAGTGTAATAACCTATCTTGGTATTGCAGACCCCCCAGTCCTCTAATAACCTTGGTCGCTCTTCTCTGCACCCGCTGTAGTTCAGCTATGTCTTTCTTATACACCGCAGACCAGAACTGTGCACAGTATTCTAAGTGTGGTCGAACTAGTGACTTGTATAGAGGTAAAATTATGTTCTCCTCATGAGCATCTATGCCTCTTTTAATGCATCCCATTATTTTATTTGCCTTTGTAGCAGCTGCCTGACACTGGCCACTGAATATGAGTTTGTCATCCACCCATACTCCCAGGTCTTTTTCATTGACGGTTTTGCCCAGAGTTTTAGAATTAAGCACATAATTATACATCTTATTACTTCTACCCAAGTGCATGACCTTACATTTATCCCCATTAAAGCTCATTTGCCATTTATCAGCCCAAGCTTCTAGTTTACATAAATCATCCTGTAATAAAAAAAATTGTTCTCTTCTGTATTGATTACCCTGCAGAGTTTAGTGTCATCTGCAAATATTGAAATTCTACTCTGAATGCCCCCTACAAGGTCATTAATAAATATGTTAAAAAGAAGAGGGCCTAATACTGACCCCTGTGGTACCCCACTGCTAAACGCTTCCCAGTCCGAGTGTGCGCCATTAACAAACACCCTTTGTTTCCTATCCCTGAGCCAGCTCTCAACCCACTTGCACATATTTTCACCTATCCCCATTATTCTCATTTTATGTATCAACCTTTTGTGTGGCACCGTATCAAAAGCTTTTGAAAAGTCCATATACACTACATCCACTGGGTTCCCTTGGTCCAATCCGGAACTTACCTCTTCATAGAAACTGATCAAATTAGTCTGACATGAACGGTCCCTAGTAAACCCGTGCTGATTCTGGGTCATGAGGTTATTCCTCTTCAGATACTCCAGCATAGCATCCCTTAGAATGCCCTCCAGGATTTTACCCACAGTAGAGGTTAAGCTTACTGGCCTATAATTACCGAGTTCAGCTTTTGTCCCCTTTTAGAATATTGGCACTACATTTGCTATACGCCAGTCCTGTGGTACAGACCCTGTTATTATGGAGTCTTTAAAGATTAAAAATAATGGTCTATCAATGACTGTACTTAATTCCTGCAGTACTCGGGGGCGTATCCCATCCAGGCCCGGAGATTTGTCAATTTTAGTGATTTTTAGACGCCGCCGCACTTCCTGCTGGGTTAAGCAGGTGACATTTAATTGGGAATTTTTATCACTAGTCATTTTGTCTGCCATGGGATTTTCTTGTGTAAATACTGATGAAAAAAAGTCATTTAGCATATTGGCTTTTTCCTCATCCTCATCCACCATTTCACCCAGACTATTTTTAAGGGGGCCAACACTATCATTTTTTAGTTTCTTACTATTTATGTAGTTAAAGAATATTTTAGGATTATTTTTACTCTCTCTGGCAATGAGTCTCTCCGTCTCAATCTTTGCTGCCTTGATTTGCTTTTTACAGAATTTATTTATTTTCTGTATTTATTTAATGCCTCATCACTACCTACTTCCTTTAATTCTCTAAATGCTTTCTTTTTGTCACGTATTGCGCTCCTTACAGCTCTATTTAGCCATATTGGTTTCCTCCTATTTCTAGTATGTTTATTCCCATACGGTATATACTGTGCACAGGTCCTATCCAGGATGCTAATAAATGTCTACTATTTTCTTTGTGTATTTTTGTGTCTCAGGATATCGTCCCAGTTAATTGCACCAAGATCCTCTCTCATCCGTTGGAAATTTGCCCTCCTGAAGTTTAGTGTCCTTGTAACCCCTCTATTACACATCTTTTTAAAGGATACATGAAAACTTATTATTTTGTGATCGCTATTACCCAAGTGACCCCCAACCCTTATATTTGCTATGCGGTCTGGCCTGTTGGTTAATATTAGGTATAGCAGTGCCCCCCTTCTTGTTGGGTCCTGAACCAGTTGTGAAAGGTAATTGTCTCTCATAGTTGTCAAAAACCGATTACCTTTGCTGGAACTGCAGGTTTCTGTTCCCCAATCTATTTCAGGGTAGTTGAAGTCCCCCATAATAATGAATTCTCCTTGAGTCGCAGCTTCATCTATTTGCTTTACGAGGATATTCTCCATTGCTTCCATTATTTTTGGAGATTTATAACAAACCCCTATCAGTAATTTATTATATTTTCCCCCTCCCCTTATCTCCACCCACAGGGATTCTACATTTTCATTAAAATCACCTATATCATCACGCAGGATGGGTTTTAAGGACGATTTTACATATAGACACACCCCTCCCCCTCGCTTATCTGTACGGTCATTTCTGAACAGACTATAACCCTGCAAGTTAACAGCCCAGTAATGGCTCTCATCCAGCCATGTCTCAGATATCCCCACCATGTCATAATTATACTCCAACAACATTAGTTCTAATTCGTCCATTTTGTTGGCGAGGCTTCTGGCATTAGTATAGTTGATATTTTAATTATTATTTTGGTGTTTAAAAAAGGAAGCTTTAAAAAATACTTTGCTATTACTATTTTCTAAATTAATTTTAATTGGAAAAATTTGGGGGTACATATGACATCTTCGTTGTTTTTATTGCATTTTTGCTTATTTTTTAAATCATTATATTTTTTTCTATCAAGACACGTGGAGTGATTTGAATTTTTTTTTTTTTTTTTTAATTGTCCTGTAAAAGAACTATTGCATCCCATTGGCACCCCATGATTGAGTCTTGCAGGTAAGAGGAAGGAGGGGCATGGGCACCCAAATGGAGGCCCAGTAGGATTAATGTGATTAAATGCGGCCGTCAAAGATGGACAGGTGCATTTACTGTAAGTGGTTAAACAGTAGTGTTATGATCTGGTAATTCAGTACCACAATGGACATAAAAGTCAGAGCACATACAGTGACCTGACAATAACCCAAAAACATAGAACGAGCTCTGAGACGTGGGAACTCTGCTGACCGCAATCCCTAATCCTCTCCAACCACACTAGAGGCAGCCGTGGATTGCGCCTAACGCTCCCTATGCAACTCAGCACAGCCTGAGAAACTAGCTAGCCTGAAGATAGAAAATAAGCCTACCTTGCCTCAGAGAAATACCCCAAAGGAAAAGGCAGCCCCCACATATAATGACTGTGAGTAAAGATGAAAAGACAAACGTAGAAATGAAATAGATTTAGCAAAGTGAGGCCCGACTTTCTGAAAAGTGCGAGGATAGGAAAGGTAACTTTGCGGTCAACACAAAACCCTACAAACAACCACGCAAAGGGGGCAAAAAGACCCTCCGTACCGAACTAACGGCACGGAGGTACACCCTCTGCGTCCCAGAGCTACCAGCAAGCAAGAAAAAACAAAACGCAAGCTGGACAGAAAAAAACAGCAAACAAATAGCAAAAGCGGAACTTAGCTATGCAGAGCAGCAGACCACAGGAACGATCCAGGAGGAAACAGGTCCAATACTAGAACATTGACTGGAGGCCAGGATCAAAGCACTAGGTGGAGTTAAATAGAGCAGCACCTAACGACTTCACCACATCACCTGAGGAAGGAAACTCAGAAGCCGCAGTACCACTCTCCTCCACCAACGGAAGCTCACAGAGAGAATCAGCCGAAGTACCACTTGTGACCACAGGAGGGAGCTCTGCCACAGAATTCACAACACAGTAGTAATCAAAGCTAGCACAGTTGACATTTGTCCTTCTCAGAGCTAGCTCAGCTCCTGAGCCTGCTCCATACATATGCACCCATACCATAACTGATGAATTATTTTTGGAGCATTAAGATGTTAAGACTAGAGTTGCGTGAATTTGCTTAGGTCCCAGCTTATTCGGCAAGTTATAGTGCTTGCCGAATAAGCTGCAGCGGGAACCCAGATACCTGGAGTGTGCCGGCTGATCAGCTGTCTGGCGCTGCAGCTGCTTGTGTCGCAGCTGTGTCACTGTCACAACGCATGCATGGACAGCCTGTGTGTTGGGCTCTCCATACATGTGTTGCGAATGTGACACAGCCGTGACACATGCAGCTACGGAGCCAAACAGCTGATCAACCAGCACGCTCTATGTATCTGGGTTCCGTCTACAGCTTATTTGGTAAGCGCTATAGCTTGCCGAATAAGCAGGGACCCAATTAAATCGCTTATCTCTAGTTAAGACCCTTTGGACAAGAATTTGGTAGTACTAATTTATGATAACATATGCAAAAGACAGAAACAGAAAATAAAAATATTTAAACATTAGGCTATGAGCTAATATAACTTCAGGATTAATGTGGCCATTTACACGTCAGTATGGGAAAATGGACGGTTAACCCACTATGCTCTACCCAGTGATGAGTCAAAACAAAATGTTATAGCTTAGCAAAATACTGCAATGCCCTGCTTTGTGTTAATAAGAAGCAAGAATCCTAATATACTGTAGATAATTCTAAAACAAAAGCTTTATAACCTGGATTTTGTGGTGTCAAAGGTTGTGCCTTGGAAGAAGCTGGATTACAGGCGAAACTCAAGTCAGACAATGAAAGGCTAATTTCAAATGTGATAAATTTTATTTTAAAAGTGCGGAATTTGCTGGTCTGAATTACCTTCTCTGCTCTGCTACTTTGTTCCTGGTTGACCTGTATCTGATGAAGTGAAACAATTGTTTATTTAATTTGTATTTTAAAAGTAAATTTAAAAATCTGAAACTGTAAAATGTTTTAGCTTCTATTATCTTTAATCTTATGGAGAAACTATCGCTACATGAAGAAACAATAGGGAATCACATTTTTAAATCTCCAACTTCCGTAAAATAAAATTAAACCAACAATTAACCAAAATAGAATTTTTTTTATATGTATTATATTTCAAATCAATACTGCAAAAGTAGTTTAAAAAGAAAAGTTGTGCACAAAAGAAAAATAAAGTAGCACGTAATGAAAAACTGCAATGTAAGGGGTTTACTTTAAAAAAAATGTGTACCATTTGGAGGTCACACTTTGGCTTACCCCATAATGTATACTGGCCCGGACACAGCACATAAGTGGCCACTTTTGAATTTCTGCACCGCAGGGGGAATGCATTTTTCCAAAGGGCAAAGATGGAATGTAAAGAGCGAGTCTCAACCTTTTTAATGGCATAATGGTGATGGCATAATGGTGATGGTGTACAAAATAGTAAAAAAAAATACAAACGAGAAAAAAATATAGTTTACAGTCCAGCAGAAATGTGAATTAAGAGGGTAATCCTTTGTTAGAACTAAACATCATAAAACACAATTTACACAGTTACTTTAGATGCTGTTATGGTGCATCTTCAACTCAACAAACACTTGAACAAATGTAAAAAATATGTATTCTGTTTGTCTGGCAAGGCACTGTACACTGCAATACAGACATCAGGGAAAGCAATGTTTAATTAATGATGTCTACCTTATTTAAAAAAAGTTAAATATTCAGAAAGTGTCTCTGAAGCAAATACTAATTTCTGCTGAATGTGTACCTGTTTCATCCAGACCTCGTCAGAAAGTGAATCATTGAATATTGATCAGAAGGATGAGAGAGAGTTGCAGAGTTCACAGGTTTTTCTCCTGTGGAAATTAAACACTTTTATTGCAAAACAAGCTAAATACAGTATATAAATATAAAGGCTGATTAGCAAGACTGGGTTGGATATCATTCCTATGATGACAGAAATGGCAGTAGGTAGTCTTTCTGTCATCAAAGCCCTGTTTTTAAATACAGTTAGGGCCCAAAAATATTAAATAGTGTGAGAATCTGCAACTATTTTAGATATAGAATGAAACAACTGAGATGCAATTGAAGTGTAGACTTTCAGATTTAATTAAAGGAGTTGAACAAAAATATCCTGTGAAATACGAAAGAATTTCAATCATTTTTCTACAAAGCCTCCTCATTTCAGGGGCTGAAAAGTAATTGGAGAAATAAACTTTAACATAAATAAAATGTTAATTTTTAATACTTTGCAGAACATCCTTTGCAGGGAACAACTGCTTGTAATATGAAAGCCATGAACGTCACCAAATGCTGGGTTCAGTTGCTGCTTGCGTGTGGTTCTTTCATCATTACGCTTTGTCTTAAGTATGCGAAATGCTGTTTCATAGTTTTGAGATCTGATGATTGACTTGGCCATTGCAGAATATTCCACTTCTTTGCCTTAAAAACTCCTGTGTTGCTTTCACAGTATGTTTTGAGTAATTGTCCATCTGTACTGTGAAGTGCCGTCCAATCAACTTTGCTGCATTTCATTGAATCTGACAGGAAAGTATCACCCTGTACACTTCAGAATGCATCCAGCTTCTTGTGTCTTCAGTTACATCATCAATAAACACTAATGCCCCCTTGCCATTGGAAGCATGCTATGCTACCATACTGCCTCCACCATGTTTTACAGAGAATGTTCTGTGGTATGCCTTGGATCATGAGCTGTTCCAAGCCTTCTCCATCTTTCCTTCTTTCCATAATTCTATTACAGGTTGGTCTTAGTTGGATCTGTCCAAAGAAAGTTTTTGCGAAACTGGGCTTGCTTCATTAGATGTTTTTTGGCAAAGACTAATTGGGGGATATTGTGAAGATGCTTTTCTTCCCCATGGAAATGAGTCTGCAATTATCCACCACTGTTGCTATCTATGGACATCCAGGCATTTTTGAGTTCCCAAGCTTCCCAAGTTTCATTTGCAGAAATACTGTTGATTTGGCCACTCCTAATATTTCTGCTAACTCTAGGAAGCATTTCTTATTTTACTTCAGTCAGCCTAATGATTTTCCGTTTCTCTTCCATTGAGAGTTCCTTTGACTGTATGTTGTAGGTTCACAGCAACAGCTTCCAAATACAAATTACACTTCTGGAATCAGCTCTAGACCTGTTACCTGCTTAATTGATGATGGTTAAAGAGGGAATAGCTGATGTAGCCCATTAACCCCTTAAGCCCTAAGGGTTGTTTGCACATTAATGACCGGGCCAATTTTTACAATTTTGACCACTGTCCTATTATGAGGTTATAACTCTGGAATGCTTCAAGGGATCCCAGTGATTCTGACAATGTTTTCCTGAGACATATTGTAATTCATGATAGTGGTAAAATTTCTTTGATATTACCTAAGTTTATGTGTTTAAAAAAAAACGGAAATTTGGCGAAAATTTAGAAAATTTTGCAATTTTACAACTTTGAATTTTTATGCCCTTAAATCACAGAGATATGTCACACAAAATACTTAAAAAGTAACATTTCCCACATGTCTACTTTACATCAGCACAATTTTGGAAACAACATTTTTTTTTGTTAGGGAGTTATAAGGGTTAAGAGTTGACCAGCAATTTCTCATTTTTACAACACCATTGTTTTTAGGACCACGTCACATTTGAAGTCATTTTGAGGGGTCTATATGATAGAAAATACCCAAGTGTGACACCATTCTAAAAACTGCACCCCTCAAGGTGCTCAAAACCACATTCAAGAAGTTTATTAACCCTTCAGGTGTTTCACAGGAATTTTTGGAATGTTGTAAAAAAAATGAACATTTAATTTTTTTTCACAAAAAAATTAATTCAGCTCTAATTTGCTTTATTTTACGAAGGGTAACAGGAGAAAATGGACCCCAAAAGTTGTTGCACAATTTGTCCTGAGTACCCGGATACCCCATATGTGGGGGTAAACCATTGTTTGGGCGCATGGCGGAGCTTAGAAGGGAAGGAACGCCATTTGACTTTTCAATGCAAAATTGGCTGGAATTGAGATGGGATGCCATGTCGCGTTTGGAGAGCCACTGATGTGCCTAAACATTGAAACCCCCCACAAGTGACACCATTTTGGAAAGTAGACCCCCTAAGGAACTAATCTAGATGTGTGGTGAGCACTTTGACCCACCAAGTGCTTCACAGAAGTTTATAATGTAGAGTCGTAAAAATAAAAAATAATATGAAATTACTTGTGCTAAAAGGTATATTCAAATCGCAGAGAGACAGAAGAGTCTGGGAATGTAAACTGATGACGACCTTTGACACTTACATTGCAGGAATGAATGTGTCACACGGATTTATGTCTTTTTACATCAACTAAGGAACTTGCCCCTCAGACCATGTGGGGTCATCACAACAGAGACCCTAATCACAGGACAATAAAACAATCCTTATCTAAGAATTGGCCCAATATTTATGGACGTAACTGTTTATCACCCATGGTAATTCTGCTTCATGTCACCTGGCTTATCCATGGTTTTTCCCTTTTTTTTTTCTATACTATATTGTGCATAAATATGTGATTCTTCAGAATTTATTTTAGTCTTTGCCTGATAAAGAGACCTGTGTAGTCTCGAAAGCTTGCAATTTGTTACCATCTTTTCAGTTAGCCATTAAAAGGTAACAACCACTGAGGACTCTCAATTCTAAATATTTTTCTATCTACTGGCTAACACGGTACCAAGATATATTTCTTTCCTGTATCAGTATCCATGTAATGTATCAACTATTTACCATATCAGATTGTTGCACTATTTATCTTGGTACTATATGTATATCTATTTTGGCACTGCATGCATGCTTATCTATTTATCTCTGTATGGACATAATACGGTATAAACTTTGTATCTGTTTGGGCATTGTATGCTATTCATATATGTGCTTGTGGTACTTCTTGAAATACAGAAAAACATATGTACGGTTTATCTGGGCATTTTAGGCCATCAAAATGCACAATCTATCTGCACAATCTTTATATCAATTTATTCTACATTATTGTTTAGTTTAGTAGGTTAGACACGTATATATCATATAGTATCTTGGGTCTGACTATCCAGTATCCAACATTCCAATTTAATGTTTAACATTTTCAATTAGACTGCAGCCTAGATTTTTTTTGCATCTATTAAATTACATTTACTGCTTCATCTTGCCGAGTAGAGTGACAATTTTTCCTTTGAATTAACAATGTTGAACATTGTTGTAACGTCACCTGACCTCACAATTCAGTGTTAACCAGAATCTCTCTCTTTCAGAGACATAGATTAAGAGAGCATCCCGTGTTAATGTAGATACATATTATTCGATTAAATGTTATGAAATTCTGAAACGTATCTATTAACCTCAGTGATAAGGTGTTTTCTCTATTTTTAAAATGGCAAAAAATGTATTATACATAACAGATGACTAAATGGGATGAAGCAAATAGAGTGTTCTTACTTCCAAAATACAATTAGATATGTTGAATCAAATACAGTTTTCGAATTTCGAACCTTCATCGTTTATTTTTGCATTTACAGCAGTCTCCTTCATCTTTTGTGGATTTTGAAAATAAGTCAGTCCATAAGACCTGCCTATTTTTATATTAGCTTCCTTTAAAAAAAAAAAGTCTCTCGAGTTTCCTGCAGAAGCAGAACCATGTAAACAAGTAACATATTTTATCTCTCTCTTGTTTTTGTTATGAAACAGAATTTTAAAATACACCGGATTATCCATATTGAATACATGTCAGTGCCTGCTCTCAGCAAGATGAGCAGTATTAACTTGGAGGGCACATGAAGTTGAATTCTAAAAATGATAGTTTCAAGGGATTCAAGCTTCAGGAGGCTAATTTGCATATTCCAGGTGCCTTCTGGGAGAAGCGAAGTCTCCCTAAGCTAGAAGATCGTTGGGTACAGCCGGGACCAGCTGCTTCGAAAGCATCACCAAACCAGGGATTCAAGCTTCAGGAGGCTAATTTGCATATTCCAGGTGCCTTCTGGGAGAAGCGAAGTCTCCCTAAGCTAGAAGATCGTTGGGTACAGCCGGGACCAGCTGCTTCGAAAGCATCACCAAACCAGGGATTCAAGCTTCAGGAGGCTAATTTGCATATTCCAGGTGCCTTCTGGGAGAAGCGAAGTCTCCCTAAGCTAGAAGATCGTTGGGTACAGCCGGGACCAGCTGCTTCGAAAGCATCACCAAACCAGGGATTCAAGCTTCAGGAGGCTAATTTGCATATTCCAGGTGCCTTCTGGGAGAAGCGAAGTCTCCCTAAGCTAGAAGATCGTTGGGTACAGCCGGGACCAGCTGCTTCGAAAGCATCACCAAACCAGGGATTCAAGCTTCAGGAGGCTAATTTGCATATTCCAGGTGCCTTCTGGGAGAAGCGAAGTCTCCCTAAGCTAGAAGATCGTTGGGTACAGCCGGGACCAGCTGCTTCGAAAGCATCACCAAACCGAATTTTTGCCTGTAGGACATTATTGCAAGAGAGCTTGGCTGAGTAGATTACACAAGAAGGAAAACACACAGCAAGTCAGCAGGATCTAGGAGCAACATGGCAGATGTGACAACCTACATGGTGAGCTGCAGCATGTGCTACATGTTCACAGATCGACCAGAAGAAGAATCCAATTTCACCTGTCAGAAGTGTAGACTAGTGGCCCTTTTAGAAGAAAAGGTGCGGGGTCTGGAAGAAAGAATAGCAACTTTGAAACTCATCAAAGAGAATGAAGACTTTCTAGACAGAACAGAAGCATCTCTACTGGTCACAGAAGGTGCAAAAAGTGTCAGAGAACCTCCAAAAGCAGATGAGTGGAAGCATGTGACCAAAAGAAGCAAGAAGACCATGGAGAAATCACCAACCACACAACTGAAGAACCGATATCAAATCTTTGTAGAGGATGAAGATGGCACACCTAAGAATGAAGCAATACCAGCAAGCAAAAAAGAAAAGGGCACACAGCAACAAGTGACAGCAAAAAGTACAGCCAAGAAGCAACGAAGAGTGGTGGTGGTGGGAGACTCACTACTGAGAGGCACAGAAGCAGCCATCTGCAGACCGGACATAACTGCAAGAGAAGTATGCTGCCTTCCAGGTGCGATGATCAAGGATGTGACCGATAGGATACCAAAGCTCTTCAGCTCCAAGGACGTCCACCCATTTCTTCTGATACATGTTGGCACCAATGACACGGCAAGGAAGGACCTACCGACAATCTGCAAGGACTTTGAAGAGTTGGGGCAGAAAGTAAAGGAACTGGATGCACAGGTAGTTTTTTCTTCTATCCTTCCAGTAGACGGGCATGGCACCAGGAGATGGAACAGGATCCTTGATGCAAACAACTGGCTAAGACGATGGTGCAGACAACAAGGATTTGGATTCCTGGACCACGGTGTGAATTACTGGTATGATGGACTCCTCGCCAGAGACGGACTATACCTCAACAAACCTGGGAAACACACATTCGCCAGAAGACTCGCTACACTCATCAGGAGGGCGTTAAACTAGAAGAAGAGGGGACGGGAAGAAAAACATTAGACTCGAACAAAGACGACCCAGGAAAACATACTCAGAAGGGAGGTAAGAACATTTCTAAAACAATCCACAGTGAGGAGATTGGAACAAAACAAAATCCTCTGAACTGCATGCTCGCAAACGCCAGAAGCCTGACAAACAAGATGGAAGAACTAGAAGCAGAAATATCTACAGGTAACTTTGACATAGTGGGAATAACCGAGACATGGTTAGATGAAAGCTATGACTGGGCAGTTAACTTACAGGGTTACAGTCTGTTTAGAAAGGATCGTAAAAATCGGAGAGGAGGAGGGGTTTGTCTCTATGTAAAGTCTTGTCTAAAGTCCACTTTAAGGGAGGATATTAGCGAAGGGAATGAGGATGTCGAGTCCATATGGGTTGAAATTCATGGAGGGAAAAATGGTAACAAAATTCTCATTGGGGTCTGTTACAAACCCCCAAATATAACAGAAAGCATGGAAAGTCTACTTCTAAAGCAGATAGATGAAGCTGCAACCCATAATGAGGTCCTGGTTATGGGGGACTTTAACTACCCGGATATTAACTGGGAAACAGAAACCTGTGAAACCCATAAAGGCAACAGGTTTCTGCTAATAACCAAGAAAAATTATCTTTCACAATTGGTGCAGAATCCAACCAGAGGAGCAGCACTTTTAGACCTAATACTATCTAATAGACCTGACAGAATAACAAATCTGCAGGTGGTTGGGCATTTAGGAAATAGCGACCACAATATTGTGCAGTTTCACCTGTCTTTCACTAGGGGGACTTGTCAGGGAGTCACAAAAACATTGAACTTTAGGAAGGCAAAGTTTGAACAGCTTAGAGATGCCCTTAATCTGGTAGACTGGGACAATATCCTCAGAAATGAGAATACAGATAATAAATGGGAAATGTTTAAGAACATCCTAAATAGGCAGTGTAAGCGGTTTATACCTTGTGGGAATAAAAGGACTAGAAATAGGAAAAACCCAATGTGGCTAAACAAAGAAGTAAGACAGGCAATTAACAGTAAAAAGAAAGCATTTGCACTACTAAAGCAGGATGGCACCATTGAAGCTCTAAAAAACTATAGGGAGAAAAATACTTTATCTAAAAAACTAATTAAAGCTGCCAAAAAGGAAACAGAGAAGCACATTGCTAAGGAGAGTAAAACTAATCCCAAACTGTTCTTCAACTATATCAATAGTAAAAGAATAAAAACTGAAAATGTAGGCCCCTTAAAAAATAGTGAGGAAAGAATGGTTGTAGATGACGAGGAAAAAGCTAACATATTAAACACCTTCTTCTCCACGGTATTCACGGTGGAAAATGAAATGCTAGGTGAAATCCCAAGAAACAATGAAAACCCTATATTAAGGGTCACCAATCTAACCCAAGAAGAGGTGCGAAACCGGCTAAATAAGATTATAATAGATAAATCTCCGGGTCCGGATGGCATACACCCACGAGTACTAAGAGAACTAAGTAATGTAATAGATAAACCATTATTTCTTATTTTTAGTGACTCTATAGCGACAGGGTCTGTTCCGCAGGACTGGCGCATAGCAAATGTGGTGCCAATATTCAAAAAGGGCTCTAAAAGTGAACCTGGAAATTATAGGCCAGTAAGTCTAACCTCTATTGTTGGTAAAATATTTGAAGGGTTTCTGAGGGATGTTATTCTGGATTATCTCAATGAGAATAACTGTTTAACTCCATATCAGCATGGGTTTATGAGAAATCGCTCCTGTCAAACCAATCTAATCAGTTTTTATGAAGAGGTAAGCTATAGGCTGGACCACGGTGAGTCATTGGACGTGGTATATCTCGATTTTTCCAAAGCGTTTGATACCGTGCCGCACAAGAGGTTGGTACACAAAATGAGAATGCTTGGTCTGGGGGAAAATGTGTGTAAATGGGTTAGTAACTGGCTTAGTGATAGAAAGCAGAGGGTGGTTATAAATGGTATAGTCTCTAACTGGGTCGCTGTGACCAGTGGGGTACCGCAGGGGTCAGTATTGGGACCTGTTCTCTTCAACATATTCATTAATGATCTGGTAGAAGGTTTACACAGTAAAATATCGATATTTGCAGATGATACAAAACTATGTAAAGCAGTTAATACAAGAGAAGATAGTATTCTGCTACAGATGGATCTGGATAAGTTGGAAACTTGGGCTGAAAGGTGGCAGATGAGGTTTAACAATGATAAATGTAAGGTTATACACATGGGAAGAGGGAATCAATATCACCATTACACACTGAACGGGAAACCACTGGGTAAATCTGACAGGGAGAAGGACTTGGGGATCCTAGTTAATGATAAACTTACCTGGAGCAGCCAGTGCCAGGCAGCAGCTGCCAAGGCAAACAGGATCATGGGGTGCATTAAAAGAGGTCTGGATACACATGATGAGAGCATTATACTGCCTCTGTACAAATCCCTAGTTAGACCGCACATGGAGTACTGTGTCCAGTTTTGGGCACCGGTGCTCAGGAAGGATATAATGGAACTAGAGAGAGTACAAAGGAGGGCAACAAAATTAATAAAGGGGATGGGAGAACTACAATACCCAGATAGATTAGCGAAATTAGGATTATTTAGTCTAGAAAAAAGACGACTGAGGGGCGATCTAATAACCATGTATAAGTATATAAGGGGACAATACAAATATCTCGCTGAGGATCTGTTTATACCAAGGAAGGTGACGGGCACAAGGGGGCATTCTTTGCGTCTGGAGGAGAGAAGGTTTTTCCACCAACATAGAAGAGGATTCTTTACTGTTAGGGCAGTGAGAATCTGGAATTGCTTGCCTGAGGAGGTGGTGATGGCGAACTCAGTCGAGGGGTTCAAGAGAGGCCTGGATGTCTTCCTGGAGCAGAACAATATTGTATCATACAATTAGGTTCTGTAGAATGACGTAGATCTGGGGATTTATTATGATGGAATATAGGCTGAACTGGATGGACAAATGTCTTTTTTCGGCCTAACTATGTTACTATGTTACTATGTAATTGTAGAAGTTTCAATATTAATATAGAATTTCTCTGGAATCTTCTTGGAAAGTTTACTACATTTTCATATCATCAGATTGCTTTCATTTACATGATAGAATTGTGGCAGGGAATTTCTACATGTGCTGTTGGTAATACATGAGTCTGAGTTCACCGTTGAACATAGGCCATAGGCCATAGGCCATGATCTATAGTTGTTACTTTTGCTGGGAATTTAGAACATTTTAGATGATCTTTCATTATGTTGTAACCGGTGTCAGACTGCAATTTTTTCATTTAGATACTGAATATTGTTATGGGCCTGTTGTAGCTGTTTGTTACGACTCAAAGTCAGATTATGAAGAGGAAAAATCCAGCGTAGAAGCAGGTAAATAAAATGACCAATTTTATTGAAGAACTAAATCACATCCATAAAAACTTGGTAAGTGTGGTTCTGGTCACAGTGCCATTTTCCTCTTCGTTTGCCTCAGCCGGATCCCAGGCTTTTCCGTGCACTTCTCAGCAGGATTGTGGTTGTATCAACAGTAAGCTGACTGTACTTTTTTCCCCTTTTCCACTTGTTTTCACCAAGTAAGATTATGGGATCACCAGTGAAGTCAAATTGTGGACTCGGCCCTTTCAGTCACGAAACCTGGGAGAAAAGAAACGCACAACAGTTGTGAAAAAAAACAATTCTGTTGAGCAGGTTTCTTATACTATTTACAGACAATGTAGTTTCAATTAGAAATTTCCATCAGCTCCCCCTTCTCATAAACATGTTATGAGATGTCTTAGCTCTTAGGTCTTTCCCAGCTTACTACCCATAGTGTTATGATCTGGTGGCCTAGGAGCAGCATGTGACGTACTCTGGAGAAGGTGGTACCTGTACTGACCGCAGACCCTGAACTTAGCAGCGCAACTAGAAATAGCCGTGGGATGTACCTAACACTCCCTAGACACCTCGACACAGCCTAAGGACTAACTTCCCCTAAAGATAGAATCGGGAAAACTATCTTGCCTCAGAGAAAATCCCCAAAGGATAGACAGCCCCCCACAAATATTGACTGTGAGAGGAGAGGGAAATGACAAATGCAGACTGAAATCAGGATTAGCAAAGGAGGCCATTCTAGCTAAAAAGAAAGAATAGGACAGAGAACTATGCGGTCAGTATTAAAACACTAGAAAATATCCACCACAGAAAATACAAAACTCCACATCTGACTAAAGACATGGAGGGTATATCTGCATCTCCAGAGATACCGCTTGGCTGCAAAAAATCCTTACACAGACAAGCTGGACAAGACAAAACATGAAAATGCACTTAACAATAAGGCCCACAGCATGTGGACAGCAAAAACAAAGCTAGGACTTATCTTTGTTGAAAAGCACAGCAAACAGGAGAGACCAGTAAGGGATGTGAATCCTCCAAAAACAATGGACAACTGGCACTGACTAAAGGATCAAGCAGGACTAAATAGCTGAGTCCAAATTGCAAAAAGTGAACACACCTGATAAATGCTGCGATCCAAAGACAGCAGCACTACCACTCATAACCACCGGAGGGAGCCCAAGAACAGAATTCACAACACCATAGCACAGTTTCTTAAAGCATATGATAAAGGAAAATATTAGATCAAATATGAAACCTTTATGAAGCAAAATATAAGTCTATGAAACTATGAAAGTAGTTAATGCTAAAAAAATATAGAATATAGAAGAAAATGTTAACTTTTCTATCTCAGGTCCAAAAACTGAAATGTATGGAACTAGAGGGAACAAGTAAATGTTCACTTTTTCATTCCACATGCAGATAATATAAAAGCCAAAATATTTTTTGAGATGAAGGAATGGGTAGACCCAATGGCAAATGGATCTCAAGGAAATTTTCGTGGCTGGGCCATTTCTGGGACAGATGGATAATACTCTACAGAGGTCTGACTGAGAGTTTGGAAAATGGATAACAAAACTGCTGAAGTCTAGAGTATAAATGTATTAATTTATCAGTTTCTAAAGTGGTTGCCTAATATAGTCAACTCCTTTTCATATGCTCTAGTAAAGCATATTAAGGACTACTTGTATGAAAAAAATTAAAGAAAAGCAGTAGATAGAGTAAGTACTTTAGGTAATCAGATACAAATGTCAAGAATAATACAAGTTTTCTCCTGATAGTGTTGAGCTAGTATGCTAAACAAAATGTTTAAAACATTTTTAAAAGCACATACAGGTCCTTCTCAAAAAATTAGCATATAGTGTTAAATTTCATTATTTACCATAACGTAATGATTACAATTAAACTTTCATATATTATAGATTCATTATCCACCAACTGAAATTTGTCAGGTCTTTTATTGTTTTAATACTGATGATTTTGGCATACAACTCCTGATAACCCAAAAAACCTGTCTCAATAAATTATCATATTTCACCCATCCAATCAAATAAAAGTGTTTTTTAATAACAAACAAAAAAACCATCAAATAATAATGTTCAGTTATGCACTCAATACTTGGTCGGGAGTCCTTTGGCAGAAATGACTGCTTCAATGCGGCGTGGCATGGAGGCAATCAGCCTGTGACACTGCTGAGATGTTATGGAGGCCCAGGATGCTTCAATAGCGGCCTTAAGCTCATCCAGAGTGTTGGGTCTTGCGTCTCTCAACTTTCTCTTCACAATATCCCACAGATTCTCTATGGGGTTCAGGTCAGGAGAGTTGGCAGGCCAATTGAGCACAGTAATACCATGGTCAGTAAACCATTTACCAGTGGTTTTGGCACTGTGAGCAGGTGCCAGGTCGTGCTGAAAAATGAAATCTTCATCTCCATAAAGCATTTCATGGAAGCATGAAGTGCTCCAAAATCTCCTGATAGCTAGCTGCATTGACCCTGCCCTTGATGAAACACAGTGGACCAACACCAGCAGCTGACATGGCACCCCACACCATCACTGACTGTGGGTACTTGACACTGGACTTCAGGCATTTTGGCATTTCCTTCTCCCCAGTCTTCCTCCAGACTCTGGCACCTTGATTTCCGAATGACATGCAAAATTTGCTTTCATCAGAAAAAAGTACTTGGGACCACTTAGCAACAGTCCAGTGCTGCTTCTCTGTAGCCCAGGTCAGGCGCCTCTGCCGCTGTTTATGGTTCAAAAGTGGCTTTACCTGGGGAATGCGGCACCTGTAGCCCATTTCCTGCACACCAGACTCAGTCCACTGCTTCCTCAGGTTCCCCAAGGTCTGGAATCGGTCCTTCTCCACAATCTTCCTCAGGGTCCGGTCTCCTCTTCTCGTTGTACAGCGTTTTCTGCCACATTGTTTCCTTCCAACAGACTTACCATTGAGGTGCCTTGATACAGCACTCTGGGAACAGCCTATTTGTTGAGAAATTTCTTTCTGGGTCTTACCCTCTTGCTTGAGGGTGTCAATGATGGACTTCTTGACATCTGACAGGTCGCTAGTCTTACCCATGATGGGGGTTTTGAGTAATGAACCAGGCAGGGAGTTTATAAAAGCCTCAGGTATCTTTTGCATGTGTTTAGAGTTAATTAGTTGATTCAGAAGATTAGGGTAATAGGTCGTTTAGAGAACCTTTTCTTGATATGCTAATTTTTTGAGACAGGTTTTTTGGGTTATCAGGAGTTGTATGCCAAAATCATCAGTATTAAAACAATAAAAGAACTGACAAATTTCAGTTGGTGGATAATGAATCTATAATATATGAAAGTTTAATTGTAATCATTACATTATGGTAAATAATGAAATTTAACACTATATGCTAATTTTTTGAGAAGGACCTGTATAATACCTGATGAAGGCCGTTGTGGGCTGAAACGCATTGTTTTGTTCTTATTAAAGTGTCCTAATAAATTTGGTACTGAGCAAATTATCTCAACCTCCAAACTATCCTTGCCTTCTGGAAGCGCCAAGAAAGGAAATTTTTTTTCTCTCCAAACAGAATGTATGGTAATGGAGATCATGCAACCAAATTCCTTCTCACACCTTTGAAGGTCATGACTAGGGATGAGTGGACACATGGAAGTTAAGTTTCTGGTACCCTTCAAGAACTTAATTCAAAAGTTCAGTTCAGGTACCAGAACTTTATCCAAACTTAAACCAGAATCTGAACCCCATTGAAAACAATGAGGACCCGAACTTTGGAACTGGAAAATTCTCTCTCTCTTTCTGTGCAACGGGCTTCCCCTGGAACTCTGATCATTGCAGTAGACTCTCGGGAGAAGGCTGTGTTTGGCGTTTAGTGCCGAACATTAGCGGAATGGTGCAAACACTGAACTTTTAAATTCAGGTTCACTCATTTCTAGTCATGACTTTCCCAGAAATATTATCGATGTAGATGAAATGGGTAACAAAATTGAGGACCCTTAAGATTTTGAACTCTTTAGGCCAAACGCAAGGTCCCATAGGATCATAGAATTTCTTTATGATACAATGCTCTTTATTGACATCCCATGTAAAAACCTTGCCTTCCAAGGCTCTTTATCCCTAAGTCGTGATTAACAGAGATATCTGTAAATAATGAAATTATGTGAGAGTTTATACCTACACTACAGTGTGCAAATCTGAAGGGTAAACATTTTTGTTGCTTAGTATATCTGCACCAAATAGGGCATCTGTAGGCACTAGAGATGAGTAGATCGATTTGTGGAAGATACAGTTTGAGTCAAATTTCCTGGAATTCATGGTTTCACCCAAAATCAAACATTGAGATTCAATTTAACAATAAGCATTGGAGATGAGGCTAACAGCACTTTGCATTGCCGAAGGGACATCCCCACAATGCCTTACAGCTATGACATCTTATGGATTATCATACCTTATGGTGGTTCGTCTCCAGAGTCACTAGGTAAGTCTCTTTCTTATTTAGTGTGTAAGCTGTTATGATCAGAAGGTTCCTCCCTATCTATCTCTTGTAGAATGCAATCTCTTATGATCAGCAGGGTCCTCCCTATCTCTCCCTCATAGAGTTCAAGCTCTTATGGGTCCTCCCTGTCTGTCTTGTAGAGAGTGAGCTCTTATCATCAACAGGGTTCTCCTTCATAGGGAGTACGCTCTTTTGGTCAGCAGGGCCCTCCCCTTCTAACTATTGTATGCGCAAGCATGTATGGTCAGTGGGGTCCTCTCTTCTGTAGAGTGTAAGCTCTTATGGTTAGCGGGGTCCTCTCTCTCCTGTAGACGGTAAGCTCTTATGGTTAGCGGGGTCCTCTCTCTCTCCTGTAGAGTGTATGCTCTTATGGTCAGCAAGTTTATCTCTCTCCCTTCTCCCTCCAGTATATTTTCTGAGCAATTACAACCTTTGCAGTATTGAGGCTTCAAATAATTTTATTTGCAGCAAATCAAATTTTCGGTGAAAAATTTGGCAAATTTGTCGAATTCAAATTTCAAAAGATCTGCTCATCTTTAAAATGTACAGCTCCTGTTCCACAGGACCTGTCTCATCTATTTACTACACGTAATGCCCTGTCAAGCTAAATTGTCCCTTCAGTAGCAATATAGTACTGCTTATTATGTGGTGTTAAAAACACTGGTCTTCATGAGATAACTCCATTAAATGTATTAGTTTGGAAAAAAAGATCTTTGTTAAAATTAATCACTTCCTGTAAAAGATTATAATTGATTTTAACCCTAAGGAGTTATTATCACTGCTGCTGTATTTTTCTCTAGTTTCCAATATTTGTCCTTATAGAGTAGGTAATCAGAGCACGAAGCGTTCTTGGATTACTGGAAAGTCGATGCTAACAAATAATAAAAACTTACCTTATTAATGGAAAAGTGTTAAGGGATAATATTAGAGATTTAGGGGAAAGGGGAAATAGTTTCCTTAGGTTGAATCAATGTATTTATTTTTCACAGTCAACACAGAGCCATTAAAAGGTCTTAGCAGATGATTTATCCTGCAGTATTGACTGTTTTTCAGTAAAAATATCAATATCTTTGTATAGATCAGAAAAGCAAAGGTTCCTTAATTATTGATCAGGAAGCAGTTGCTCGGAGCAGGTGGATTTAAGAAGGAAAGGACAAAGGCAGCATTTCAGGTTCATCTAAAACACGTTAACACAATTTGATATCTGTGAGTAGATAATTCCTAGAGATGTCACCTGTCACTCTGTAGCAGCAATTTCTCGATATCTTTATCCTGCGAATTGCTGGTTTTATCATGGTCATCTGTGTAATGTACATCTGAAAACAAAGGAAAGGCGACCTAAGGGCAGAACTCTGGCATGCCTTATTCTTTAATCAGGTGCCTAATGGGGACAAGAAAAAAATTCAATTTCAAGAGCAATGACAACATTTAACATTTCAAATTCCAAAAAAGGACATGTATTTAGGCTGTAGAAGGTTCAACGTGGTTAAGTAACGTCTCCTTTTGTACATCATGATAAGTCTCTGTGACATCATTATATAATAATTAATTATTAGTAATGACAAAGTCAATTCTACTATATGGTTTAAACCCGTCCTGTATACAAATATAATACTAAGATAATGACATAAGTACTATTGGCAGAAACATTATTATCTATTGTGGAACAGCCAATATATTGTTGATTTTAGTTTTCCCATGGAGAGCTAAATCAATTAATGAGTCTAGGCAGATAATTACTCACTATATTTTTAGTCCGTAAAAAGGATCGATAAAGCCAAATGTCTTATTCTATATTTCAATTTTCAACCATGTAAACTTATTGGAGGGATTTTATTGACTTTTATAGCTCCTAAAGTATTTTTTTAAGTATTCAACAAAATCCCAAATATCATTTTTAAAACTTTTTTCTTTCATTTCCATGACAATTATTAAATTTGGTTCATAATTTGTTGATTTTCAATTTCATGTTTTTAGCAATTGTAAGTGCATAGTTAGAAAGACTGAAATAAACATTAGCAATCGACAAACTGAAAATCTTTCTAATTGGAAAGTTTGAAGTTGTAAAAGTTTACCTCTGGTCAGAGTTGATCTAATAATGCATATTTAGTGACTCCAGCACCAGATACTCCAAGAGTCAATTAGCAATGCCCAGGCTAACGAACTGCGTAAAAGGCTCTCTCTCCATTAAATGCCTCTTCGCAATTGTCAATATTCTTAAAAAGTGTAATGATTTCTTATCAGTGCTTGAATGAACCGTAAAACTACCTTTTGGAATATTGACATTTCCACAATTTTGAACCCAATAAATTTAGTTGTTTATATACAATCTGACGGGTCATTACTTTTAACAGTTCATTCACATTTGACAGACAACCTGATTTTGCATGTGAAAAAATACACTATAAAAGATAACTTCTACAGTACAATAAAGCTTATGAGTAACATTAAAAGGAACATTAATTTATATCGGAAGCTGATATTAGGAGTATTAGTTGTAACAATATAAATGATTATAATGATAGTGTAAACCATGTGTGGAGACACGAGGGTCAGTGGGTTTTCTCGCTTGCTGGCCTGGCTGTCTGTAAAATGATCGCATAGGCCAGGGCTCATCCCACTAAATACTCATATTCTTTTCACGTGGATAAAATATTTCATCAGACAACACAGGGTGAGGGTTACACAATGGGGTGATCACCAACAATTAATAACATATAGCATAGTCCCAGAAAGTACATAAGATAATGCAAATGACAGAGTCTCACCCTTCCCCTGGCCCACCGGGAATTCATCTGCGACTTCGGGGCTTCCAGGGCCAACTATTCTAAACAGTGGCACCTTCAGACAGACACCCATAGAGAGGATGTTATGGCATGCTTAAGAAGCTGACAGTATTTTGCCAAGTGACCTGATTGTCCCAACTTGGGTTCTCCAAATGTCTCCATGGGTTCAGTGCTGGGCAGTGGATCAAATCTGTATTCCTCCGATTGGAGCAATGGTTCCTAACTGCTATCTTGTAGAGATTTACTGGAAAGAGAACAGAACGGAAGATACCCCTTTTATAATTCACAGCTCAGACATTTTTCCACAGGATTGGGGAAGGTGGGAGGAGGTAATCTTTCATTGTTCGAGTGTTCAATCAACCTGCATATTTTATCCTGTAATGTTTGCAGAACAACAAGCTGCATGGACTCATACAATGGGTAATCAACATATTAGCAAACATTGATTGTTCAACTCACCTGCAGCTTTGTCCCTCAAGGATAGTAGAATAATAGGCTGCAAGACTGATACAATAGGTAATTAGTAACCATTCAACAAACATCAATTAAGCCTACAATAAGAGTCAATTCTCAGACTCATATGAACAATAGCTCATGTCCTTGGGCCTGATAAAGACATCTGGGATAATTAAGTATAAACATTGTGTCATCACACTCCACCCCCTTATTAATTAGCCAGATGTAATAGACTTCTTATCATCCACCACCACTTGTTGTGGACAGTCCTCAGCATGTCTTTCGGCACAGACATGAATGTAAGAGGTTTCACCTTCATGACAACAAAAGTTTGTATCATTCAGTTTACTCAAAGCATATTCCATATCTTCACTGCTAATAAACTACACCAGGGGTCCCCAACTCCAGGCCTCGAGGGCCGCCAACAGTGCAGGTTTTCAGGATTTCTTTAGTATTGCATCGGTGGTAATGTGATCATCTGCACAGGTGATGATTCCAACCCCTGTGCAATACTAAGGAATTCCTGAAAACCTGCACTGTTGGCGGCCCTCGAGGCCTGGATTTGGGGACCACTGAACTACACAATCCCCATTCCAACCTCATGTACCAGCTTGTTTCTTGGATCTTTCAACTCCCAAATATGTGATGCTCTGAGACGAGGACTGTTTTAGTTCTCCAGGACAGTTCCAGGAGACACTGGGAATGCAACATATAATCACATTGAAGATACTAGGACTGGAGCATGTACATCCCATAGAATACATTGGGGTTGCTGGTGGGAAGGGGACATGGATAATGTGAAAGGGACAGTCTGGTTTATGATTTGTGAGGGCAGTGTCGACCCATTCACTACTCTAACAGTCACCGGTTTGGGGAGCATCACCAGAGGTATTGCATGGAGCAGAGCAAAAGCAGAGGACATGAAATACCCCTCTGCGCCGGAGTCCACACAAAGCTCGACTGTTAGAGTGGATGAGCCTAATGTGGTTGTCCCTTTAAAAGGACAGCTTGGAGGAAAATGCCACTGTGTCTAGTGAACCACCTCCAATGGTTACTAGACGCAAGTGTTTTCCCGACCGCTGTGGATATTTATTAGCATAATGTCCTAACTGTTGGCAAATATTACAAACCACGGGTACTTGAGCGGCCCGGGGCTTAGGTCCCACTCGAGAAAACTCCATGGCCTCATGGGAGTCGGACGCCTGAACGGAAGATTCTAGAGGTCTGGCGAAGGTGGGTGCAAGCCGGAACCTCTGCCTACACTGGGTCCGCTCTAACCTCCGCTCGTTAAAATGGAGGCCAATGCGGGTAGATATTGTAATGAGCTCCTCCAGTGTGGCAGGAATCTCCCCGGTGGCCAAGGCATCCTTCACATGGTCTGCCAGTCCTTTCCAGAACACCAGAATAAGGACTTTATCCGGCCACTCCAGCTCTGAGACCAGAGTCCGGAATTGGATGGCGAACTGGCTGACCATGGACAAACCCTGTGTTATTGCCAACAGTTGGAGTGCCATATCATGGGTGACACGAGATCCTAAAAATACCTGTTTCAGAGAGTCCAGGAAAAAAGGAACACTCTGCATCACACGATCATCATGCTCTTACAGCGGCATTGCCCAATCCAATGCCCTGCCTGACAAAAGGGATAAGATAAAACCCACTTTTACCCGTTCCGTAGGAAAACGTGCAGCCAGGAGCACTAGATGTATGGAGCACTGACTCACAAATCCCCGACATTGCTTACTGTCACCAGCAAACTTGTCTGGAAGCAGGAGATGGGATAAAGTCAGAGCAGGAGTGGCAGAGGACAAACTGGCTGCAGCTACACTAGCAGCCTGAACAGCGACTGCGGTAACATCCACAGCTAAGGTTGTGCGTTTTAGAGCCGCCAACCTACCCTCCAGCTGCTGGATGTACCGCTGTAGATGCTGATCGTCCGCCATTTACTAGCCAGACCCTGGCGCTAGTATTATGTTAGGGCCAGCGGAACGCACCGAGTAAATATAGATGTTTATTATTGGTGTGTTCGCAGTCTGGGGTCCTCCATGCAGGAGGAACCTGCTGCTAGTGAATTGTGGCACTATTTGGCAGTATAAGCTAGCTCTGTTACTTCACAGAGTAGCCGTGAAAGTAAAGCACTGCGCCCTGTTAGATTCACAGGAGCACAAGCCAACTGCCGAGCTGATAGCAGTCAGTGGTCATGCAAGCACACAGTCTCCTCACCAGAGGTGCCGGTATTCTAGGGGCTTATTTCAGCCAGGTCCCTGAATACATACACAACACGCAATCTCCTCACCAGAGGTGCCGGTATTCTAGGGGCTTATTTCAGCCGGGTCCCTGAATACATACACACATAACCACACTGGCGCAAAGCACATAACTTGGAATGATACTAGTGCATGGCCGTGCGAACATGCGAACCTTTTATAGCTGCAGCAACTACAGGACCTTCCCAGAAGGACCAATGGGAGGCTGCCGCAGAACGTGAGCAACTTCAGGACCTTCCTAAAGGACCAATATGAGTTGCTGCAGTACCTGAGCATGTGACCTTTGATCTCCAATGAGAGATCTTACCTTGGGCATGCTCAGAAGGGGAAAAGAAGGTCTTAGTCCCAAACACGCCTGCTTGCCGCTGACCAGTACAGGCTGCAATGGCAGAAGCTGGAAAGGCAGCATTAACCCTTTGCACAGTGTCAGACTGAGCAAGACGCTGGGACCGACGCCTCCGCTGAACAGGCTCCACTGCGGCAGGAGAAGAATGGGAGACTGCAGTGGAGATGGCTCGAGATTCCCCCTGTGCAGAGGTGGGAACTTGACCCCTAACAATAATGACCTCTTTTTCTATTCTAATCAGGGCTTTGACTACTGGATAAGGCATTAGTCTTCCCAGTCTTTTCATGTTATCACACCCCTGTGGACATGATAACATAATTTGCCAACGTCATTGCCAGGCCATGATGCGCCGTTCATTTCTGCAGCATCACTGCACCTCTGTAGCCAGGTGTATACTTTCCAGCTCCAGAGGCGTACTGCACATGACCAGAAGTTCAGAAGATGGCTTGTCATTGCCAGGCACTTCTCATTGCATATCTCCTATGGTATATGTAAAGAATAGGGTGCACTCCATAATCAATCAATGAGAGTGTATAGAAAGAGAGAAAGGGTGCTGCTGCATAATGCATGGGGAGAGTCAGGATTAGCTATAAGGAAGATGAAACACTATAGCATATGGAATGCGCACACCTGATGCATAGAAACAAATAACAATATTTTATTAACACTATTTGCATTATGTGCCCAAAGGGTTCAGTACAGTGCTAAAAGATCTCATAGTGTTGTACATGTAATTTCTGGGCAACTAGAGGCTTTGCCATATTGAGATTCTCCAATTTATTAATGGCCAATCAAATTTTGGGGGAAAATTTGCCTAAACTGACAAATCAGATTTTCAAAAACTCTGCTAATTTCTTCTAATAAGTACACTATGTACTACTTGATTTTTACATAAATCCCCAAATGTTTTCTTTCTTCTTAGGTGACATTCTCTCCATCATAATCACATAGTCATATTCTTATTACCATTATTATAGAAGTTCAAATGTCACTGCCTGATCTATTAACAGCACAGTGGCATCTTCTAGACGATCCCTGGAAACAATATGCACACAGATGAGTAGGAGGTGATGATAGAAATAATGACATGCACAGTCCTCAACGCCACAGGTATCATTTCAATTTGTTTTAAGGTGTAATGCACTGAGAAAACCAATGCAAGATTAACCATAAAAATAATAAGATTTATGCTTTCAATGGAGAGTATCATGGAATCATGGACTTATTTCCGTTCTTCCAAATTTCCCTGGTTGTTGCATGATTGGTCTTTAAGCATAATGCAGCTTTGAATTACTGCTCCTATTAAGAAGCTTCCATGTTTAAAAATCTTCGCCTAAATATATTTTATTTTTTCTAGTTTTGCCAAAAAGTTCTTGAACAATCTTCTAAACAACGTGAGAAAATGAGCGGAATAGACACGAGAGGATTGTTCCGCAGAGGAAGATAGAATTTGGGTCAAATTTCCTGATATTTGCAATTTCATATGAATTCAAGCACTTTGAGATCTGATTCATGGTTCACCAAAAAACGCCTGACACTGTTTTCCATAGTGCTGAAGCATTATAGAGCGGGCAACTGTTGTTTTGATTTGCTACGTGGGGTTCCTTATAATGCCAGACAGCTATGACATCTTCTGAAGTATCTTACCATGTACAGTGGTGGTCAATACCTGGACCATCACAGATCAGTGGTTCTCAGTGAAGAACAGTTTGTACCACAGAGACATTTTTTAATTCTGGAGTCACTGGATAAGTCTCTTTATTCTATAGTGTGTATGTTCTTATGGTCAGCGTCCTCTCTCCTTTAGCATCTAAGCATTTATGATCAGCAGGGTTTTCTCTCTCTGTCTTGTAGAGTTTAAGCTGTTAAGATCAGCAGGGTTTTCTCTCTCTCCCCTGTGAAATGTAAGCTCTTATGTTCAGACTTGTTATCTCTTTCTCTCCTTTTCCTACATGTACCAGCAATTAAAAACTTTTCAACATCAAGATTCACGTGAATTTATTTGCTACAGATCAATTTTTGGGGAAAAAATCAGCCAAATCAGAGAATTCAAATTTCAAAAGATCCGTTCATCTCTAGTGCAGATATATCATTCTTAAAAAGATGACATGGAAAATTTGAAAGATCTGAGATTGGTAGAAACATACCGTAAGTCCTGGAGATGAGAATATGAGGAAGTAATTGGAGTAGACAAGAAGGTTATGTGTAGAATATACAGTATGTTGTACTTAGTGAAGAGCATGAAAAGATTGGAAAGAACATTATAGATCAACGAAATGTTAAAGCAATATGTTTTAACAGTAGGGTAAAATGAATAAAAACCTCTTTATTCCAGATCTTAGAGGGGTTTCTATTACCTCCATTTGCCTGATTGGACCGACCCCTACATTTCACTTTAATAATAATAACACCAATATGGATAAGTCCTGTAAGTTAAAATGTAACAGTTGTTTCAAGAGAACTTGCATCAAAATGTTTATGTCTGCTTGCAGCTCCTCCCTCCCCCTCTCTTTCTTCTCCCAAGAACTTTATGAACACCAACTGCCAAGATATATTACAAAGTTTCTTATTTTCATGTTATCTATTGATTTACTTAAAAAAGAAAAAAAAATTGAAGCAAGAGCTTTCTATTTTATAAAGTTATGGTGTATTACTAAGATGTGTCATCGCGTTATAATTAGGGATGGGCGAACCCGAACTGTAAAGTTTGGGACTGGAGCAAACACATAGTGTTCGTTCACACGGTCCTGAACACAGGTTTCTATGGGAAACCCATGTTACAGTTCGGGTCGAGTTCGGGCTGTAAAAAAAACCCCCAGAAAATTAATAATATACATTATAATTATACTTACCTGTCCAGCGACACGTCCTCCCGTCCCGCTGTCTCCCGGCCGCATCTGCTTCCGGGGCTTCTTTAATTTACACAATAGGTCAACAGTAAGTGCATGAGCAACCAAAAGGAACAAAAAGTGGAAGCATAATAGATACCATTAATTCATCCCAAAAGTAAATTACAATTGATAAAGGAAGTTAATAAATATATTATGGCAAACCCTTGCAAGTATCTCAAAAGGTGCCAAGTGCATAGTGCATTTTATAATACTAACCGGAGCTCATGCTGGGCGTGCTGGTGCCTCAACCCCACACTCCAACGCGCGTTTCACACGTTGCTTCGTCAGGGAGTGATACCAAATTTTAATAGAATTTTTGGGTTAGGTCTTTGTCTAGTGTATAATTACAATAAAACATTTATATTTTTTATAATGCAAATTCATGTCATGTCCAGCCCCCAACTCGAACTTTACAAAAACTGGGGCGAACCCGCCGATCCCGAACATCGTGGGGTTTGCCCATCACTAGTTATAATCATTGGGCTTAAAGATATCAAATTGATATCATGTTAATTAAATTTGACTCAAATTTCATGAAATTCACCAATCTCTGCAAATTTGAACAATTTGCAGTTCGAATTGCAGAAGTAGCAAAAAATATTAGCCATTATTTTATACATTGCAGAATATTGTATCAGTCATAGAAGTCTGGCATGACCTCAGGCGCAACCGCGTGGGCTTCCCCATAATGACTTTCAGCTATCACATTACATGGTAGATCTCAGCCAATCAGGAAGGACTATTATAGTCTTTAGGGTGATTTAATATGGGGAGAAAATGTTAGATCTTACATTCTCTGCAATATAGGAAGAGAAAGGTCTACAACATTGCACAAGTACTCCAAACAGTAATATGGTGGAGAACTGCCGCAGTGAAGAACATAAGAGTAGTAATCTGTGAATATTACAGAGATTCTTTTGATAAGGGGAGGCAGCGATAGGAGAGGTGCCAGCAACAGAAGTGTCAGACTCAGTGTTATTGATCAGTGATATGGCAGAGCTGGCATCTGCCCTACTGAATTTGTATTACATTTACACATTTATTTATTTTTATTCTTAATGCACTAAAAAGAAGACATTTATGAATCTGATAAAAATTTGATTTTGCCAATCGTACCAGGAAACTTGATTCCCAACCAAGTTATTCTCCATTATTTGTTCCCAATAATGCTCTGGAGTATAAAAAGACTCTAGAGCATAATAAAAGTATTATGTAAATTAAAAAATTACCAATACACACTTTATTGTTCAAATGTCCTGAAACCCCTGCTGCCTCTGCTGCCCACCAACGACTTTTCTGTGCTCCTTCTTTTCATCAGTGCATTCTGCATCTCCAGCCTCTTCACTCTAGAAAAGGACTTCCACCGCGACCAGGCCTGGGATATTTTTGGGTGCCATGCTGATTTGACACGTGTCAACACCATATAATGACATACTTTAAGATGAGCGGTGACAGTGACCTTCAAAGCCTGGAAACAGATTGAAGTCCTGTTCTAAAGTGGAGAGTGTCTGAGGAAAGAAGAGGCGCAGAGGACCAGACAGCGGGCAGAAAAGGTGCTGAGACACTGAGGAGTATTAGCCTTTTTTTAACCTTTGGCTGCCCTCCACCATTCAACAAAATGGTTGCCGCAACTGGCTGCCATTTTACTGAATCTGAATGGAGCAAATTAGAACACATATATACTTTGGAGACAATAAAGTTTTGCAAAATAAGAGTAGTATTCAATTTCAATAGAATTATTATTATTATTATTAATAATAGTTATTTATATATCACCATTAATTCCATGGTGCTGTACATTAGACGGGGTTACATCAAAATACAAATATCACTTACAGTAAACAAAACTAACAATGGCAGACTGGTACAGAGGGAAGAGGACCCTGCCCATGTGGGCTTACATTCTACAGGATTAAGGGGAAGGAGACAATAGGTCGGGGTGTTGCAGTAGCTCCGATGGTGTTGAGGTGGCCGTGTGGTCATTATAGGTTGTAAGCTTTTTTGAAGAGATGGGTTTTCAGGTTCCGTTTGAAGGATTCAAATGTGGTGGGTAACCGAACGTGTTGGGACACAGAATTCCAGATGATGGGGGTATGTCCTCCATATATCTGTGACCTTGTCTCCCGGTACTTACCTGCACGCAACCTCCAATCCTCACAAGGTCTCCTTCTCTACTCCCCTCTTTTCTCCTCTTCCCACAATCTCAGACAAGATTTCTCTCATGCATCACCCCTCCTCTGGAACTCTCTACCACAGCATATCAGACTCTCGCCTACCATCGAAACCTTCAAAAAAACCTGAATACCTACCTCTTCTGACAAGCCTACAACCTGCAGTAACCACCGATCAACTAATCCGCTGCATGACCAGTTCTACACTCACCTACTGTATCCTCACTCATCCCTTGTAGATTGTGAGCCCTCGCGGGCAGGGTCCTCTCTCCTCCTGTACCAGTCGTGACTTGTATTGTTAAAGATTATTGTACTTGTTTTTATTATGTATACCCCTCCTCACATGTAAAGCGCCATGGAATAAGTGGCACTATAATAATAATTAATAATAATATTCGGGAGAAGTCTTTCAGGTGATTGGGTGAAGAGCGAATAAGCGTGGAGGAAGGAGGTCTTGGGAGGACTGGAGATTACATGAGGGAAGATATTGAGAGATTAGTTTGGAAATATACGAAGGAGAAAAGTTATGGATGGCTTTGTAGATCAATGTTATTAGTTTAAACTGGATACGTTGGGACATTGGGAGTCAGTGAACGGATTTGTAAAGAGGGAAAGCAGGAGTGTAGTGAGGAGAGAGATTAATTAGTCGGCCAGCAGAGTTAATGACGGACTGGAGTGGTGCAAGAGTATTAGAAGGTAGGCCACAAAGGAGGATGTTGCAGTAGTCAAGGCGGGAGATGATTAGTGCATGCAGAAGCGTTTTGATAGAGTGAGGATTGAGGGAAGGATGGATTCTGAAAATATTTTTGAGCTGGAGGCGACAGGAGGTGGTGAGAGCTTAGATGTGAGATTTGAAGTACAAGACAGAGTCAATGGTTACTCCAAAGCAGCGGATTACTCGGACAGGGGAAAGTGTGAATTCATTTATTGTGATATATAGATCAGGTAGGGAAGGTGTGCGAGATGGAGGAAAGATAATTAGTTCAGATTTGTCCACATTGAGTTTGAGGTAGTGAGATGAGGAGAAGGAGGATATGGCTGATAGACACTCTGGGATTCTGGAGAGCAGAGAGATTACATCTGGGCCAGAGAGGTAGATCTGAGTGTCATCAGCAGGACAGCCATAGGACTTTATTAGTTGTCCCAGGCCAAGTGTATAGAATAAATTTGCTTAAGAAATAAGAAAGAGGCAGCATAATAGTTTTTACAGAAAAAAATGAAATCAGTGTCAGATAGTGTGCCTTGTTGTCTCAAATGACTGGACTCAGTTTTTCCATTTTTTGTGCAATCAATTTTATGACAATGGGAAATATTTGTCATAAAGTGTGTGGGAAACAATTTTTTCTGCATATTTGTTTTATAAGTCAAATTTTACATCTGCACATCACACAAATACAGTACCAAAGTCTCGAACAACGCATATTTCTTCAGGCTTTCAAGGAGAAATGCATGTACAACATGTCCTGGGTTCACCCTTAAATAAGGGTGATGCAAACTGTTTTCTTCACTAATTGAACTCCACTCTGCTATTATTCTGAACACTTTCCCATTTCAATTAATTATTCTAATACACAGACTGAAAAGCATGCAGATCATGAATGCTGAGTCTGTTGGTTTTCTTAGACTCTACTGCACCAACTGGAAAATTGTTTGATATGTGGCGATATAATCTATATTAAAAACAGTGATTAATTTGGTTAGTTATATTGAGCTATTATTTTGAACACCATTGTATATGGCACGTCACTCATCTCAGTCACAGTAGGATAATGTTACCTCTGGCAGCAAAACCATCAGACTAAATCAGTGATCTGAAGACACAAAAGAGAATGGTAAAACCAAAAACACTCAGTTTGAAAAAATGTTTGCAGTAATCCGCAAGTGCTAGTAAAAGATGTAAATAACAGGGTATTTGGTTGATACGTTTTTTACAAAAAATGATTGGTAGAGCAGCTTAGTATACATTTTTTGTAAAAAACGTATCAACCAAATACCCTGTTATTTACATCTTTTACTAGCACTTGCGGATTACTGCAAACATTTTTTCAAACTGAGTGTTTTTGGTTTTACCATTCTCTTTTGTGTCTTCAGGTTTCTTGGTGGTGTGTGAACATGTTCTTACAGACTTGTTCACTGTGCAAGTAGCCCTTGTGTTCCTGTTCCCTAAATCAGTGATCTGCAGAGAGAGATCTGCCTTATCACAAATAACTAAAAGAGAACATTTTTGGACCTTTTTTTTAATTAAAATAAAAAATGTGAAACGTTTGTCAGTATACTGTGTTGCTAAATGGGCTGATGGTTACAACTGGGTCACCATCCATTGCTATGGTGAAGTCACTATGACATTGCTAAGGCTGTGTTTGAATTAAAGAGATTGAAAGCAGATGGATATTATACTTTTCCCCTGATTGCTCCACTCCTAGTTTTTGGTTTACAAATTCTGAGGTAAAATAACTCACCAAATACTGAACATGTGAACGTGGTCTAAAAGTAATATACCGGTAAGTAAAATTATTAGAAGAAAATTATGATATTTTGATGGTAAAGGAAAAATGACAGCTATAAGGCTAGTTTCACATTTGCGTTTAAAAACGCAGCGTTTAAAACGCATCCGCAGGTGGTGAAAAAAACGCATGTAAACTCGTACAAACCCTGCATTTTTTAGATGCATGCGTTGTCGCATGCGGTTAAAAAACGCCACGTTTGTAGGCGTTTACATGCGTTTTTTCCTGCGTTTACGCTTTTGGTACGCATGATGAGAAATTTCACAAGAGAAAAATCAAGATCCAGACACCGCCAATGGGACTACAGAGGGCGTGTGACATGACTCTGTGGACCAAAATATGGAAAAATTGTAGCTCTCAAAATGTGGTAACACAAAAAATATTTTTTGGAATAAAAAGCGTCTTTTAGTGTGTGACAGCTGCCAATCATAAAAATCAACTAGAAAACCCACTATAAATAGAAATCAAACCCCCTTCATCAACTACTTAGTTAGGGAAAAATAAAAAAATTAAAAAATTGTATTTATTTCCATTTTCCCATTATGGCTAGGGTTAGGGTTAGGATTAGGGGTAGGGTTAGGGTTAGGGGTAGGGTTAGGGTTAGGGTTATGGCTAGGGTTAGGGTTTGGATCCCTTTATCACCTTGATGGTGGGGGGTGGCTTATCAGTGTCTAGACTTGTTTTTCTCTATTAAAACGCATGCGTTCAAAAACGCAACCAAACGCATGTGCTTAAAAACGCATGCGTTTACATAGACAGCAATACTTTTTTTGATGCAATCGAACGCATGCATTTTTTTGCGGCAAAAAAAGCCTCTAGAAATTACTACATGTTGCATTTCCGCACCAAAATGCAAGCATCGAAACGACGCATGCGTCGTCAAACACGGCCAAACGCGTACAAAAAAAACCGCATGCATTTTTAATGTTAAATATAGGAAAAAAAACGCAGCGGCAAAAATCGCAAATGTGAAACCAGCCTAACTGGGTTGTTAATTTACAGGGCTTTTCAGGATTGAGAGTACAAATAAGTGAAGGGGAAAGGTTTTCTCATATGTAAAATAATCCCTAAAAGCCACGCGTGATAATATAAGTGAGGCGAATGAAAATGATGAGGCCTAATGGATGGAGGTAAGGGAAGGGAGAAATAATAATAAAATACTGATAGGGGTTTGTTATAGGTCTAAATATAATAAACATAATGGAAGTTCCAGAAATGTCCTCGTAAAACAAATAGAGGAGGTAGAAAATGACGGAAAAGTAATTATTATGGGCAACTTCAACTACCCTGATATAAATTTGCAGGTCCAGCATAGGAAACATGTTTTTTGACAACAATGAAAAACAAATGCCTTTCACAACTGGCTCTGGACCCAACAAGTGGGGGTGGGGGGGGTAATGCTATACCTAATTTTAACAAATAGGCCAGACAAAATATCAAATGTACAGGTTGGGGGTCACTGGGGTAACAGTGATCACCAAAAATGAACTTGCATATATCCTTTAATAAGATGTATAGTAAAGGGACATTAAACTTCAGGAAGATGAATTTCCATCAGCTAAAAGATAATCTTAGTGCCATAAACTGGGACAATGTCCTGAAAATAAAAATACGCAAAGTAATTGGGACACGTTAATAAAGATTATAAATAGGACCTGTGCACAATATATATCCTACGGAATTAAACAAGCTAGAAATATGAGAAAATCACTATGCCTAAATAGACAAAATGACAAAAAAAGTGTTTATGGAATAAAAGTAAGAAGGTAGTGGCGATGTATTAAATAACCATAGAGCTAAGTATTCTAAGTGTTGCCGCACTTGTGACTTGTAAAGTTTTGCTTGTATACAAGTCCCTAGTGTGGCTGCACTTAGAATACTGTGAAAAATGTTGGCCTTCGCTGATATAGCTAAACTAGAGTGGATGCAAAGAACAGTGACCAAGGTTATTATAGGAATGGGTGTTCTGCAATATCAAAACGCATTATCGAACTTGAGGTTATTTTGTTTTTTAAAATTGAAATCTTAGGACCAGTCTTATTACAATGTAATAACGTACAAGATATGAAGGGACAGCACAGAGATCTGTATCATTATCTTTTTACATCTAGACCTACAATGATGACAAGAGGACATCCTCTACATCTAGAGCAAAGAAGGTTCGATCATAGTCACACATGGTCGATTCTTTACTGTAAGAGCAGTGAGCCTATGTAACTCTCTGCCACTTGATTTATTGGTTCTTTCACTAAAAATGTACAAGGAGGGTCTGGATGCCTTTTCTGAAAATTATAATATTACAGCATTGGGTACTAGATTCTGTGATGGGATGTTGATTCAAGGAACTAGTTTTATTGCCATATGTGGAGCCAGGAAGGATTTTTTTCTCTAATTTGGAGCAAGTAGTATCTGCTTTATCAAGCTTCTGCCTTCCTCTGGATCAACTGGAAGTCTCTTTTCCTTGCATGAGTCGTCATTAGAACTACAATTTTACATCACTACAAAGTCAAGCTCAGCTCCACTTCCTCTTTAACGCCTGACCCAGCTTGTCCTCTCCTCCCTGTCAGGGACTTTTCAGTGATTTGAGAATTGAGAATTGTAGTTCTAATGATGGCTCATGCAAGGAAAAGAGACTTCCTGTTTCTACATAGAGCTTAGAAGGATTCAGCTAGTCTGCTTTTAATCACGTGATGTCAAAGACCTAATTAAAAAAAGAAGAATTAGCTGGGTAATAAGACAAAATTAGCAAGTAAGTAAGTACACAATGCTATATAATATGATGACTGCAATATATTAAGAGGATAAACACTTTGATGGGAGGAGTTCTATTTATGCTGAGAAAGGGTCACTTTTCCAAAGCAATTTTTTCACTTCTGGTTAATCTATCTACAACATATAAAGAGATTTAAATAGTTGACTAGCGGCAGAATGTCCACTACCTAGCGAGGTTGGGTTCTCCTTACATTACTCTGAAGTATTTAGGGAGGAAATCGTTCTTTCCCAGGTGAACAAAGCTCATTTCTTCAATGAAATAGTACTATGTGGTTAAGCCAAATAATTAAAAACCTAACTATAACGAAAGGTTTTAATTTAAATCAAACCTAATCAAACGGCTATGATCTCCATCTCAACGATTTGCTCATTTGTAAAAACAAGGTATGGCCTAAACCGCAATGATATCATAAATGGAAAAGGAATACTATACATTTCCTGCATTTTCCACGTATAAGCTATTTTTTGCTTTGGGGAGTTTACATGAAAAATTTAATGCAATTTATTTTTGAAGTAAAAGTTAATAATTCTCTTTGCATGAAAAATAAATGCTCCCATTAGAATTGCAGATTTCTTAGTGATGCTGTATATCTGTACAAAATGATTTATTCTAATTTAATAATGGCATAGATTTTTTTAGAGCCTGAGTGTACACTGCTTCTCGTTAAAGCTGTAAAATATTTGATGCCACTCAGGAATTCTCAAGATCATTATTTTACAAAAGGAAAAACCCATTTTGACAGATGAACTCCAGTCATACTGAACAAATCACTGATACTCTATATAATAAGGCCTCCAAAGAGGTGAGCGTGAACTTATTACTATGGCAACCCAAATCAAAACACTGTTTTAGTGAAGATTTCCCTGTTTTACAATGCAATGATGATTGTTTATGATACCACTGGAACCGTATTCCACAAAGGTTCAAGAAATGAGCTGACAGGAGAAACTCTTTATAGACATTCTTCAATGGCATATTCTCAAATTATCTATTATTGGACAAACATAGGAAATAGGTTGCACAAAAAGGCGGCATGACTGACAAGCCGGTAAGATGAATAATAGAAAATAAGTTTCATATTATTGTAGCCAGTTTATCAGGTCGATAAATGTTCAAGTGTCTTTTGCAAATTCGTTTCACTACAGGATCCAAAGTGCTAACATAGTTTATACAGAAACAGATTTCTAAGCGAAGCATTTGAGGACTTTAACAAGACTTGAATATCTGCTTTACAAAAACAAGGCTATCAATTTATTGCTCTAGAGTTTGCTGAAAGTATAGTAGCATTTTGTTGTATAAAGAAAGTTTCAGGAAAGTAATGTGGATGCAAATCATGGTGCAAAGAAAAGTTTTAGCTAAGTACTTCTCTAGAAGGAACATAGCATTATCAAAGAAGTACTCCTCCAATCAAAGTTTTAATCCTCTTTGCAATAGTCATACTATGTAGCATTGTATACTTGCAATTGCTCATTTTACCTTTCTACCAAGTCACTTCTTCTCTTTTCCATTAGGTCTATGATATCATGTGAATAAAACAATAATGAAATAAAAAGTATTAACTATGCCACTATGAATGAAGAATCCAGGAGATCTAGGATTTTTCAATGCAGTTTATTAACTTGTTTCAAAGTCATCTGACTTCTTTATCGGGACAAAGGTGGCTTGTCCTGATGAACAAGTCAGATGAGTTCAAAACACGTTGCTAATTTACGGCACAAAAAAAATCCTTAATCTCTTGGAATCTTCATTCGAATATCAACAGCGGCATAGATAGTCCATTTCATACCAATATTATCTTTCTTTTTTTTCATTTTTTGCCAGTGGGTCAGCAGCAGCTGACGCTCTAAGCTAAATCAGTCATTGTGTATCATAGAACCTTATGAGGTGACCACCTCCTCAAACACTGTTATCTTTCATCATTGGATAAGACCCTATATGGCATGTTTACTGTTTTTCCAGCCTCCCTCACACATCACATGATTAAAAACAAACTAGCTGATTCCTTCTAAGCAAGCTATATGTACAAACAGACAGACTATTTTCTCTGCACAAGTCATAGCCACCTAACATGAGGCTCAGGAACCCGAGAGCTGACACTGCTAGAACGTTGCCAGCAACAGAGGATCGAATAAGTGTTTTTATTTTAATGGAAACAAACATTCAAACGGAAAAGGGGTTACACTAGTGGTGGGCAACCCCATTAAATAAAGGGGTTTCCCACATAAAAAGAACATTTATCATACATCCATTGCTAGAAGTGTTACTGCTGGGACTCTCAATGATCTCAAGAACAAAGGCCCTGTGATGCTCGCGTTAATGCTGCAGTAGTGATTTCCAACAGTGGGACTTCAGTTATCATACATTTATCATCTTTCCAGCTAAATGTATTCCACTGTGCAGCCTTTGTAGATAAATGTAGGCATTGTATAGCATAGCATTTAGGCAACTTATGAAAGTGTTATTTGTCCCATGCAATACAAGTTGTCTGAGTAACAAACTGCACTTAAGTACTTATTGGTATAGATCTTTGTATAATTCCTAACACTATACTATATGAGGGTACAACAGAAGGTACTGCACAGGGTAACATTTAACCTAAGAGCAATCCCTGCTCTTCATGCAATGAATTTGGATCATACTCATAATAGAACTATGGTAATCTTCAAATTTTACAAAAATGTTGTGGGCATCTGATAAACCTTCCCTAATAATAACCTGTAATATTGAAAAACCTATCCATACTACCTTCCTACTATGATAAAGGTGTCATCACAACTGATTTAAAGGTTAGACAACTTGATTTGAAGGATCAGTTACTCTTAACATAGACATCATTGATCTCTTACCTGGCACTTGAAAGCACAAATATAAAAATGCTATTACTGCTACTAATGTATAGCAGCAATGTTTATAAAAAGTTCTATTATAAGATTTTGCTATGTATAGAACTGCAGCCAATCACTGGGCTCAACAGTGATGCCAATGCCTCTCTTCTGGTATCATTCCCTCCTCATTTAAGCATGCCATCATGCATCCATTACTTAAAAACCCATCCCTCGACCAAAACTGTGCCACTATCTATAGATCTGTCTCTAATCTTCCCTTCATCTCTAAACTCCTGGAATGCCTGGTCCACTTCTGTCTTATCTGCTATCTCTCAGACAACTCTCTTCTCGACCCTCTACAATCTGGTTTCCGTTCTTTACACTCTACTGAAACTGCCCTTACTAAAGTCTCTAATGATCTACTAACAACTAAATCTAATGGTCATTGCTCCATGCTAATTCTCTTGGATCTCTCTGCAGCATTCAACACTGTGGATCATCAGCTTCTCCTCACCATGTTCCACTCCATCGGCCTCAAGAACACCAATCTCTCCTGATTCTCCTCCTATTTCTTTGACCGCTCCTTCACTCTATCATTTGCTGGTTCCTCCTCTCATCTTCCCCTTACTGTTGGGGTTCCTCAAGGATCGGTTCTAGGCCCCCTCCTCTTCTCTTTGTATACTGTCCGTATTGGTCAAACAATCAGTACATTTGGTTTCCAGTACCATCTCTATGCAGATGACACCCAATTATACACTTCTCCTTATATCATGCCTGCCTTTTTAGAAAACACAAGTGATTGTCTTACCGCTGTCTCTAACATCATGTCCTCCCTCTATCTGAAACTGAACCTGTCAAAAACTGAACTCTTTGTGCTTCCTCCCTCTATTAATGTACCAATGCCCAACATTGCCATTTCCGTGTGTGGTTCCACCATTACTCCCCAGCAACATGCCCGCTGTCTTGGGGGTCACACTTGATTCTGAGCTTTCATTCACCCCCTACATCCGATCACTGGCTCGCTCTTGTTATCTGCACTTCAAAAACATTTCTAGAATTCGACCCTTTCTTACTTTTGACTCTGCAAAAACTCTTACTGTTTCACTTATTCATTCTCATCTGGACTATTGTAACTCTCTACTAATCGGTCTCCCTCTTACCAAACTCTCTCCTCTCCAATCTGTCCTGAATGCTGCAGCCAGGATCATATTCCTCACCAATCGTTACACCTATGCCTCTACCATGTGCCAGTCATTACACTGGTTACTCATCCACTCCAGAATCCAGGACAAACTTACTACCCTCACTCACAAAGCACTCCATGGCTCAGCACCTCCCTACAACTCCTTATTCATCTTAGTCTACCACCCTACCAATGCCCTCCATTCTGATAATGACCTGAGGTTAACATCCTCAATAATCAGAACCTCCTACTCCCTTCTCCAAGACTTTTCTCGTGCTGCGCCAATACTTTGGAATGCACTAACCAGGCTAATACGATTAATCCCCAATCCTCACAGTTTTAAGTGTGCCCTAAAAACGCATTTGTTCAGACTGGCCTACCGTCTCAATGCATTAACCTAAGTATCCCTCTGTGTTGCCAATTAAATTTTTTTTACCATAGCCAGGTTCCTCGCATCATGTTCTCACCTGCTTCATGCATTTAATAGCCCTCTATGTCTGTACTGTTACATACTTAGGCTGATAAACCGGTTCATGCAGCATTACATGAACACCTGATTCTTACACTTTGACTGGTCCAATCAACGAAAGCAATTGTTACCACCCACCTTTCGTGTCTCCCCTTTTCCTCATAGATTGTAAGCTTGCGAGCAGGGCCCTCATTTCTATTGGTATCTGTTTTGATCTATGTGTTTGTTATGTTGTAATATCTATTGTATGTATAAGTCCCCTCTAAAATGTAAAGTGCTGCGGAATATGTCGGCACCATAGAAATAAAATTATTATTATATTATTATTAATGTAGCTTGTAAGAGATCACTGAGTCCAGTGATTGACTGCAGCAGTCATGTGCATTGTAATCCTCATGTCACCACTGCAGCCAGTCAACAAAGACTGCGAACAGCATCACAGAGGCATCACTGGAGCAGAAGAGATTGAGCAATGCTGATTTTATTATTTGTATCTAGTGCAAGCTAATAAGGATATAGACTTATTCATGGTAATCCCCTTTAAAATATCTGACTGTCCTAAATTAAATATTATGATATATTTTTTGTATTCTTTAAAAAAAAGTATGTCACAAAATAATAATGTTCTAAGAGAATTTGCATGTTGATTGTTCTTTTCGTTTTATTTTTACAAAATAAAAATAAGTTCAGGTGATGATGACAGATCACTTCTAAACTTGGTATTTCCCTTTGATTTTTGTCTAAGCTGCAGTTTACTTGTTCAAATTCTGACAAGGTCAATTTATATACTTATCCTCTGGAGAAAATGAGAACCAATTCCAATAGCCTAGTAAGGAATATGTGCAACTTGTCAAGGAGTCACTGAGATCTTTAGATACAAAGTGCTACAAGTCATTATTAAGTGTGATGCATTCCTATTAGATAATGTCAGTGACCCTGCTTTATGTTACTACTCTACTAAGTGCTATGTGCAGACCACTGAGATATGACAGAGGCGGCCAAGAATGAATCGCCACCAATTCTCCAATATAACCCATATAAACAAGCGCACAAGTATATAGCTTGGTAGAGATGTAATTTTATTTCAAGCGTAGACAATTGTCAAGATATCTGTCATTAATTATAAAACTATTTTGCTCTTATTGTTTATGAAGTTATTATTTTGTGACCATGCAGGGAAAAATATCATACTTTCACACCATAAAAGATTGTGTGAGCTAGGTTACAGCAGGCATTATCTCTTTATTCCCTTTTGACTTATCTGGCAGTTAGACAGTAAATGTAACCAAACCTTCTGAGCTCACACTAGAAATGAGATGTAATAATAATAATAATTATTATTATTATTAATAATAAATACAATATGTACTAATACTACTACTACTACTACTACTAATAATTACTATTATTATTATTATTACTATTAATAAATACAATATTTATTATCAATTATAATAGTATTATTATTATTAACTAGATGGTGGCCCGATTCTAACGCATCGGGTATTCTAGAATATGCATGTCCCCGTAGTATATGGACAATGATGATTCCAGAATTCACGGCAGACTGTGCCCGTCGCTGATTGGTTGAGGCAACCTTTATGACATCATCGTCGCCATGGCAACCATTATGACATCTACGTCGATACTGTGCCCGTCGCTGATTGATCGAGGCGAATTCGCGGCAGACTGTGCCCGTCGCTGATTGGTCGAGGCAACCTTTATGACATCATCGTCGCCATGCTGTGCCCGTCGCCTGGCGGCCTCGACCAATCAGAGATGCGGGATTTCCAGGACAGACAGACAGACAGAAAAACCCTTAGACAATTATATATATAGATAATAATAATTATTAATAAAAATAACTGTGATTCTTATTTGCTTACAATCTTTTATTATACTAATTACTTACATTACAATAATTTTTGTGCCTAAACAATAAAAAAATGCTGAAGATGATGACTAATGGTAGGTTGGTGTTAAAGGGCAAACTGGAGGTCAGGGCTGAGTGAGCTTGCTTATTTGTTAGACATGAGCAAACCTCTTCATATTGTCCAAAAATAATTTTGTAGAAACAAAATTGACTAGAAAAAAAGCCTGGTTTATAGTACATGTAAATGATGTGTCATATGCGTCAACTGTTTTTTTTAGAGATTTGTAAGAGTGTATATACTGTGAAGGAAGATCACGTGGCTCATATGGGGCTATTGTGAAGTTGAAGGTATGTCCCTAATTGGTTTTCTTTATATGGTTTATTAGTAAGAAAGATAATATAATTGCAGCATACATAGTACACACATGAAACATACAATAAATTAAGGCTGATTAAGGAAAAATCATAGCACATAATGTATCATGTGTGCATGCACGGACAAAAATACCAGGGACAACTGTTAGACAGAAATCCTAATGCACCACAGAGAAACTACAGTCAAAGTCCCAAACCGTATAAAATATAAGCCTTTATTAAATATATATAAAAAACGACACACAATAACCATACAAATGGACAGGTATATGAGGTAAAAAAAGGGGGGGAAAAAAAAGATGAGACCAACTGTATCATGAATGCCCAAATATACACAGGGCTACAAAGAACCCCCCACTACCTCAGCACAGCAAGAAGTATGATGGTGGAAATCACACAGTAAAAAGATGGGAATAAGGGCGAAAAATAAGAAGGAAAATAGTAAGAAAATAGTCATGGCCTATGGAGGTGGTAGTAGATATATACCGCCAATGCAAAAAAGGTTAAACTCAATAGACCATAACCAGCCATATCTCCAAGAGTGTGTACATATTAATTACCACACATATTCCCTCATAATACCTGGTGTGCAACAGCAGTGGGGTGTCCTGAGCCCTCCCCGACGCGCGTTTCGGAGCGCAGCACGGCTCCTTCCTCAGGGGGTATGCAGGGTAAGTGTCTACAGCGGTATATATGCGGTGGCGCCGGATCTAATCATCGGCGCATAGCAAACCATCTGCGGACGCCGCCAACCAGGACGCCGCCGCCATCCGGAACCGGAAACACGCGGGGCCCCATCTTTTTACTGTGTGATTTCCACCATCATACTTCTTGCTGTGCTGAGGTAGTGGGGGGTTCTTTGTAGCCCTGTGTATATTTGGGCATTCATGATACAGTTGGTCTCATCTTTTTTTCCCCCCCCTTTTTTACCTCATATACCTGTCCATTTGTATGGTTATTGTGTGTCGTTTTTTATATATATTTAATAAAGGCTTATATTTTATACGGTTTGGGACTTTGACTGTAGTTTATTAGTAAGAAGAAGATGGACAACTGGTTTGGTCATGGAAAGAGAAGGAAACAAATATCATTGTCCCGTGAATGGTAGTAAAACCTAACACCATGATTGGGTAACATTTTTTTATTTCAGCTATGAGCCTCTACTCCTGCAGAGTATCAGATCAGGATCTGAAAGGCAGGGAAGGAGGCATGTCAACTTCCCTGCAGGACCCCATGGCCATCTTGGGCCGGAGGTCTCCTCGGAGACCATCAGGATAATGCGATCGTGTTGTCCTGATGGAAGCGTGTAGGGAGCCCCTCTATGTCGCTGACACTACTTACAGCAGCATCAGAGGGGTTAAATGCATGCGATCGGTGCTAGCAGTGATCATGGGCGTTGCTGCCGGTTTAGCTCAGGCCACGCAATCCGTGCGCCGTACTAGTACTGCTGTTTGTGGGAACACATGTCCTGCAGAGCAATACTAGCACAGCGCATGTCGGGAAGGGGTTAAATAAATAATTTTAAAAAATGACGTGGGGTCGCCCCCATTTTTTGACAACCAGCTTTCCTACAGCAGACAGCTAGGTATGGGTATTTTCAAGCTGTTAAGGGGCCATGGATATTGACCCCAAGCCTAAAAGAAGACCAAAGAAATAAAATTATATAGGGTCCCCCTATAATTTCAAACCAGCAAGGGGCTAAACAGACAGCTGTAGACTGATATTAATAGCCATTGAAGGGGCCAGGGAAATTGGCCATTCCCTCAGGCTAAGACCATCGGCCCTCAGCCACCTCAGAAATAAGATGCCCAAAATATAATGCTTATCCTTGCTCTTCTCACTTGCCCTGTTGCAGTGGCAAGTGGGGCAATATTTGTGGGGTTGATGTCACCTTTGTATTGTCAAGTGATAACAAACCTATAGGTCAGTAATGAAGAGGTGTCTATAAGATGCACCCATTACTAACCCCATAGTAAGTTTGGAAATAAACACAGAGCATGAATAAAATCCTTTATTTTAAATATCAACACCCTGTTTTACACATTTATTTAAAAATAAAAAACTAAGTTATACTCACCTTACCGAAGCAAGGCAGCGCTGGCTTCTCCCCCTTCTTGCTTCGATACTCACCTTACGCCTATTCCATTGAAGCCCTTGTCCCCTGTCAAAGACAAAAAAATTATAAACAACCATTATACCCACCATGCAACCATCTGACTTATAGAAATATGAGACAACCCCCTGTGTCACATGCAGCATCACCTGCTTCCACATAGGAGGTGGAGAACCCTAAGGACACTTTTTGGGTGATAGCCCCATTTCAAGCCAACTCAAGGAGCCTCTCCCAGGCCCAATCACTTCTCAAGAAGGGTTCATCCTGCTCTCTTCCTTCTCGGATCACACCCACTGCAAACCAGCGATGTTGCCCCACCATTTTGTGGAATGTGACCGTTTTTCCAGCTGTCAGCCTTCAAGGAAAGTGTTCTGTCTCTACTGCCCAGTGGTTGAACGAGATGTGCTGACTGGTCCCAAACTCTTCTATGGACCCCCATCTCTGGTGCCAGTTGTATGTAACAACCTCCACTTGGGATGCTAACTTTTGGTACCTTGCAGCTAGCGGGCCCACAAGCATTTCTCCAGCCCTGGTCCTGGTTCGCTTCTTTGTCTCTTTCAACCAGCCTAGGTACTGCAGTCCGTTCACCAGTTGCTGAATCCTGGGTCTCCTGTCCACAGTACACAAGAACCCCAGACGTGAAGGCTGCGACCTGGATTCGGGCCTTGGTGGTTCTTGGAAGGTGAACGGTTCAGGACCACAGGTACCTGCCACCTCCACTAATGTGCCAGCTTCCTCTGTCTCCATTATTCTTCCGGTCACTCCCTCTGGAGTCTTCATAATTCTGAGCACAGAGCACGTAATACTCTATGGATGAGAAATTGAATTCTAAAATTTTTTACAAAGCATGTCATACTCTATGGGTGAGTAATTGAATTCTGAAAAATATTTGAACGTTTTTTGGAAGCATTATATATATATGTTGTGAATTCTGTGGCAGAGCTCCCTCCTGTGGTCACAAGTGGTACTTCGGCTGATTCTCTCTGTGAACTTCTGTTGGTGGAGGGAAGTGGTACTGCGGCTTCTGAGTTTCCTCCCTCAGGTGATCTGGTGAGGTCGTTAGGTGCTTCTCTACTTAACTCCACCTAATGCTTTGATCCTGGCTTCCTGTGTTATGGCTGGCAATCAGGCAACACAGCGTGCAGTAATCAGCGCACATACAGAGATCTGGCAAAAACCCAAAACAATAGGACGAGCTCTGAGACGTGGAATCTCTGTAGACTGCAGTACCTGAACTGTCCTCACACAACTGGAAGCAGCAGTGGATTGCGCCTATCAACTACCTATGCAACTCGGCACTGCCTGAGGAGCTGACTAGCCTGAAGATAGAAATACAAGCCTGACTTACCTCAGAGAAATACCCCAAAGGAATAGACAGCCCCCACATATAATGACTGTTAGCAAGATGAAAAGACAAACGTAGGAATGAAATAGATTCAGCAAAGTGAGGCCCGATATTCTAGACAGAGCGAGGATAGCAAAGAGAACTATGCAGTCTACAAAAACCCTAAAACGAAAACCACGCAAAGGGGCAAAAAAGACCCACCGTGCCGAACTAACAGCACGGCGGTGCACCCCTTTGCTTCTCAGAGCTTCCAGCAAAAGATAATAACAAGCTGGACAGAAAAAACAGAAAACAAACTAGAAGCACTTATCTAGCAGAGCAGCAGGCCCAAGGAAAGATGCAGTAGCTCAGATCCAACACTGGAACATTGACAAGGAGCAAGGAAGACAGACTCAGGTGGAGCTAAATAGCAAGGCAGCCAACGAGCTCACCAAAACACCTGAGGGAGGAAGCCCAGAGACTGCAATACCACTTGTGACCACAGAAGTGAACTCAGCCACAGAATTCACAACAGTACCCCCCCCTTGAGGAGGGGTCACCGAACCCTCACCAGAACCCCCAGGCCGACCAGGATGAGCCACATGAAAGGCACGAACAAGATCTGGGGCATGGACATCAGAGGCAAAAACCCAGGAATTATCTTCCTGAGCATAACCCTTCCATTTGACCAGATACTGGAGTTTCCGTCTAGAGACACGAGAATCCAAAATCTTCTCCACAATATACTCCAATTCCCCCTCCACCAAAACAGGGGCAGGAGGCTCCACAGATGGAACCATAGGTGCCACGTATCTCCTCAACAACGACCTATGGAATACATTATGTATGGAAAAGGAGTCTGGGAGGGTCAGACGAAAAGACACCGGATTGAGAATCTCAGAAATCCTATACGGACCAATAAAACGAGGTTTAAATTTAGGAGAGGAAACCTTCATAGGTATATGACGAGAAGATAACCAAACCAGATCCCCAACACGAAGTCGGGGTCCCACACGGCGTCTGCGATTAGCGAAAAGCTGAGCCTTCTCCTGGGACAAGGTCAAATTGTCCACTACCTGAGTCCAGATCTGCTGCAACCTGTCCACCACATAATCCACACCAGGACAGTCCGAAGACTCAACCTGTCCTGAAGAGAAACGAGGATGGAACCCAGAATTGCAGAAAAATGGAGAGACCAAGGTAGCCGAGCTGGCCCGATTATTAAGGGCGAACTCAGCCAACGGCAAAAATGACACCCAATCATCCTGGTCAGCGGAAACAAAACATCTCAGATATGTTTCCAAGGTCTGATTGGTTCGTTCGGTCTGGCCATTAGTCTGAGGATGGAAGGCCGAGGAAAAAGATAGGTCAATGCCCATCCTACCACAAAAGGCTCGCCAGAACCTCGAGACAAACTGGGAACCTCTGTCAGAAACAATATTCTCAGGAATGCCATGTAAACGAACCACATGCTGGAAGAACAAAGGCACCAAATCAGAGGAGGAAGGCAATTTAACCAAGGGCACCAGATGGACCATTTTAGAAAAGCGATCACAGACCACCCAAATGACAGACATCTTTTGAGAAACGGGAAGGTCAGAAATGAAATCCATCGAAATATGTGTCCAAGGCCTCTTCGGGACCGGCAAGGGCAAAAGCAACCCACTGGCACGTGAACAGCAGGGCTTAGCCCTAGCACAAATTCCACAGGACTGCACAAAAGCACGCACATCCCGCGACAGAGATGGCCACCAGAAGGATCTAGCAACCAACTCCCTGGTACCAAAGATTCCTGGATGACCGGCCAGCACCGAACAATGAAGTTCAGAGATAACTTTACTAGTCCACCTATCAGGGACGAACAGTTTCTCGGCCGGACAACGATCAGGTTTATTAGCCTGAAATTTCTGCAACACTCTCCGCAAATCAGGGGAGATGGCAGACACAATGACTCCTTCCTTGAGGATACTCGCCGGCTCAGATAACCCCGGAGAGTCGGGCACAAAACTCCTAGACAGAGCATCCGCCTTCACATTTTTAGAGCCCGGAAGGTATGAAATCACAAAATCAAAACGAGCAAAAAATAACGACCAACGGGCCTGTCTAGGATTCAAGCGCTTGGCAGACTCAAGATAAGTAAGGTTCTTATGATCAGTCAAAACCACCACGCGATGCTTAGCACCCTCAAGCCAATGACGCCACTCCTCGAATGCCCACTTCATGGCCAGCAACTCTCGGTTGCCCACATCATAATTACGCTCAGCAGCAGAAAATTTCCTGGAAAAGAAAGCACATGGTTTGAACACTGAGCAACCAGAACCTCTCTGTGACAAAACCGCCCCTGCACCAATCTCAGAAGCATCAACCTCGACCTGGAACGGAAGAGAAACATCAGGTTGACACAACACAGGGGCACAGCAAAAACGACGCTTCAACTCCTGAAAAGCTTCCACGGCAGCAGAAGACCAATTAACCAAATCAGCACCCTTCTTGGTCAAATCGGTCAATGGTCTGGCAATGCTAGAAAAATTACAGATGAAGCGACGATAAAAATTAGCAAAGCCCAGGAATTTCTGCAAACTTTTTAGAGATGTCGGCTGAGTCCAATCCTGGATGGCCTGAACCTTAACCGGATCCATCTCGATAGTAGAAGGGGAAAAGATGAACCCCAAAAATGAAACTTTCTGCACACCGAAGAGACACTTTGATCCCTTCACGAACAAGGAATTAGCACGCAGTACCTGGAAAACCATTCTGACTTGCTTTACATGAGACTCCCAATCATCTGAGAAGATCAAAATGTCATCCAAGTAAACAATCAAGAATTTATCCAGATACTCACGGAAAATGTCATGCATAAAAGACTGAAAAACAGATGGAGCATTGGCAAGTCCGAACGGCATCACCAGATACTCAAAATGACCCTCGGGCGTATTAAATGCCGTTTTCCATTCATCTCCCTGCCTGATTCTCACCAGATTATACGCACCACGAAGATCAATCTTAGTAAACCAACTAGCCCCCTTAATCCGAGCAAACAAGTCAGAAATCAATGGCAAGGGATACTGAAACTTAACAGTGATCTTATTAAGAAGGCGATAATCAATACACGGTCTTAGCGAACCATCCTTCTTGGCTACAAAAAAGAACCCTGCTCCCAATGGTGACGACGATGGGCGAATATGTCCCTTCTCCAGGGACTCCTTCACATAACTGCGCATAGCGGTGTGTTCAGGTACGGACAAATTAAATAAACGACCCTTAGGGAATTTACTACCAGGAATCAAATCGATAGCACAATCACAATTCCTATGCGGAGGAAGGGCATCAGACTTGGACTCTTCAAATACATCCTGAAAGTCCGACAAGAACTCTGGGATGTCAGAAGGAATGGATGACGAAATAGACAAAAATGGAACATCACCATGTACTCCCTGACAACCCCAGCTGGTTACCGACATAGAGTTCCAATCCAATACTGGATTATGGGTTTGTAGCCATGGCAACCCCAACACGACCACATCATGCAAATTATGCAGTACCAAAAAGCGAATAACTTCCTGATGTGCAGGAGCCATGCACATGGTCAGCTGGGCCCAGTACTGAGGCTTATTCTTGGCCAGAGGTGTAGCATCAATTCCTCTCAACGGAATAGGACACCGCAAAGGCTCCAAGAAAAATCCACAACGTTTAGCATAATCCAAATCCATCAGATTCAGGGCAGCGCCTGAATCCACAAACGCCATGACAGAATATGATGACAAAGAGCACATTAAGGTAATGGACAAAAGGAATTTGGACTGTACAGTACCAATAACGGCAGAGCTATCGAACCGCCTAGTGCGTTTAGGACAATTAGAAATAGCATGAGTAGAATCACCACAATAGAAACACAGTCTGTTCAGACGTCTGTGTTCGTGCCGTTCTACTTTAGTCATAGTCCTGTTGCACTGCATAGGCTCAGGCTTACTCTCAGACAATACCGCCAGATGGTGCACAGATTTACGCTCGCGCAAGCGACGACCGATCTGAATGGCCAAGGACATAGACTCATTCAAACCAGCAGGCATAGGAAATCCCACCATTACATCCTTAAGAGCTTCAGAGAGACCCTTTCTGAACAAAGCCGCTAGTGCAGATTCATTCCACAGAGTGAGTACTGACCATTTTCTAAATTTCTGACAATATACTTCTACATCATCCTGACCCTGGCATAAAGCCAGCAGATTTTTCTCAGCTTGATCCACTGAATTAGGCTCATCGTAAAGCAATCCCAGCGCCTGGAAAAATGCATCAACATTACTCAATGCAGAATCTCCTGGTGCAAGAGAAAACGCCCAGTCCTGTGGGTCGCCGCGCAAAAAAGAAATAATAATCAAAACCTGTTGAATAGGATTACCAGAAGAATGAGGTTTCAAGGCCAAAAATAGCTTACAATTATTTCTGAAGCTCAGGAACTTAGTTCTGTCACCAAAAAACAAATCAGGAATCGGAATTCTTGGTTCTAGCATCGATTTCTGATCAATAGTATCTTGAATCTTTTGTACATTTACAACGAGATTATCCATTGAGGAGCACAGAGCCTGAATATCCATGTCCACAGCTGTGTCCTGAAGCACTCTAATGTCTAGGGGAAAAAAAAGACTGAAGACAGAGCTAAGAAAAAAAAATGATGTCAGGATTTCTTTTTTCCCTCTATTGGAAATCATTGAATTGGCTCCTTGTACTGTTATGGCTGGCAATCAGGCAACACAGCGTGCAGTAATCAGCGCACATACAGAGATCTGGCAAAAACCCAAAACAATAGGACGAGCTCTGAGACGTGGAATCTCTGTAGACTGCAGTACCTGAACTGTCCTCACACAACTGGAAGCAGCAGTGGATTGCGCCTATCAACTACCTATGCAACTCGGCACTGCCTGAGGAGCTGACTAGCCTGAAGATAGAAATACAAGCCTGACTTACCTCAGAGAAATACCCCAAAGGAATAGACAGCCCCCACATATAATGACTGTTAGCAAGATGAAAAGACAAACGTAGGAATGAAATAGATTCAGCAAAGTGAGGCCCGATATTCTAGACAGAGCGAGGATAGCAAAGAGAACTATGCAGTCTACAAAAACCCTAAAACGAAAACCACGCAAAGGGGCAAAAAAGACCCACCGTGCCGAACTAACAGCACGGCGGTGCACCCCTTTGCTTCTCAGAGCTTCCAGCAAAAGATAATAACAAGCTGGACAGAAAAAACAGAAAACAAACTAGAAGCACTTATCTAGCAGAGCAGCAGGCCCAAGGAAAGATGCAGTAGCTCAGATCCAACACTGGAACATTGACAAGGAGCAAGGAAGACAGACTCAGGTGGAGCTAAATAGCAAGGCAGCCAACGAGCTCACCAAAACACCTGAGGGAGGAAGCCCAGAGACTGCAATACCACTTGTGACCACAGAAGTGAACTCAGCCACAGAATTCACAACATTCCTGTCAATGTTCCAGTGTTGGACTTGCTTTTCCCTGGATCATTCCTGTGGCCTGCTGCTCTGCATAGCTAAGTTCTTCTTTGCTATTTGTTTGCTATTTTTTCTGTCCAGCTTGTCTAATTTGTTGCTGGAAGCTCTGGGATGCAAAGGGTGTACCTCCGTGCCGTTAGTTCGGTACGGAGGGTCTTTTGCCCCCTTTGCGTGGTTTTCTTTAGGGTTTTGTGTAGACCGCAAAGTTACCTTTTCTATCCTCGATCTGTTAAGAAAGTCGGGCCTCACTTTGCTGAATCTATTTAATCTCTACGTTTGTCTTTTCATCTTAACTCACAGTCATTATATGTGGGGGGCTGCCTTTTCCTTTGGGGTATTTCTCTGAGGCAAGGTAGGCTTATTTTCTATCTTCAGGCTAGTTAGTTTCTCAGGCTGTGCCGAGTTGCATAGGCAGAGTTAGGCGCAATCCACGGCTGCCTCTAGTGTTGTTTGGAGAGGATTAGGGATTGCGGTCTGCAGAGTTCCCACGTCTCAGAGCTCGTTCTATGATTTTGGGTTTTGTCAGATCACTGTATGTGCTCTGACCGCTATGTCCATTGTAGTACTGAATTGCCTTTCATAACAGTACAGGAAGCCCAAAGTACTAATGATTCTCAATAGAGGGAAAAAAGAAGTTGTGAGGCCATTTTTTTTTCTTTGCACTGTGTTTTGCCTTTTTTTTCCCCTAGACATTTGGGTGGTTCAGTACACAGGTGTAGCGATGGACATTAGAAGTCTGTCTTCATTTGTGGATCAGCTCTCGGCAAGAGTACAAAAGATTCAAGACACTATTGATCAGAAAGCTATGTTGGAACCAAGAATTCCTATTCCTGATTTGTTTTTTGGAGATAGAACTAAGTTTCTGAGTTTCAAAAATAATTGTAAATTATTTCTGGCCTTGAAACCTCGCTCCTCTGGTGATCCAGTTCAACAGGTTTTGATTGTTATTTCTTTTTTGCGCGGCGACCCTCAGGACTGGGCATTTTCTCTTGCGCCAGGAGATCCTGCATTGAGTAATATCGATGCGTTTTTCCTGGCGCTCGGATTGCTGTACGATGAACCTAATTCAGTGGATCAGGCAGAGAAAAATTTGCTGGCTCTTTGTCAGGGTCAGGATGAGATAGAGGTATATTGTCAGAAATTTAGAAAGTGGTCCGTGCTCACTCAATGGAATGAATCTGCGCTGGCAGCTATGTTCAGAAAGGGTCTCTCTGAAGCCCTTAAGGATGTCATGGTGGGATTTCCTATGCCTGCTGGTTTGAATGAGTCTTTGTCTTTGGCCATTCAGATCGGTCGACGCTTGCGTGAGCGTAAATCTGTGCACCATTTGGCGGTATTACCTGAGCCTATGCAGTGCGATAGGACTTTGACCAGAGTTGAACGGCAAGAACACAGACGTCTGAATGGGCTGTGTTTCTACTGTGGTGATTCCACTCATGCTATCTCTGATTGTCCTAAGCGCACTAAGCGGTTCGCTAGGTCTGCCACCATTGGTACGGTACAGTCAAAATTTCTTCTGTCTGTTACCTTGATCTGCTCTTTGTCATCGTATTCTGTCATGGCATTTGTGGATTCAGGCGCTGCCCTGAATTTGATGGACTTGGAGTATGCTAAGCGTTGTGGGTTTCTCTTAGAGCCCTTGCAGTGTCCTATTCCATTGAGAGGAATTGATGCCACGCCTTTGGCCAAGAATAAGCCTCAATACTGGACCCAGCTGACCATGTGCATGGCTCCTGCACATCAGGAGGTTATTCGCTTTCTGGTGTTGCATAATCTGCATGATGTGGTCGTGTTGGGGTTGCCATGGCTACAAGCCCATAATCCAGTATTAGATTGGAAATCCATGTCGGTGTCCAGCTGGGGTTGTCAGGGGGTACATGGTGATGTTCCATTTCTGTCAATTTCGTCATCCACCCCTTCTGAGGTTCCAGAGTTCTTGTCTGATTACCGGGATGTATTTGATGAGCCCAAGTCCGATGCCCTACCTCCGCATAGGGATTGTGATTGTGCTATCAATTTGATTCCTGGTAGTAAATTCCCAAAAGGTCGACTGTTTAATTTATCCGTGCCTGAGCACGCCGCTATGCGCAGTTATGTGAAGGAATCCCTGGAGAAGGGGCATATTCGCCCGTCATCGTCACCATTAGGAGCAGGGTTCTTTTTTGTAGCCAAGAAGGATGGTTCGCTGAGACCTTGTATAGATTACCGCCTTCTAAATAAGATCACGGTTAAATTTCAGTACCCCTTGCAATTGTTATCTGATTTGTTTGCTCGGATTAAGGGGGCTAGTTGGTTCACCAAGATAGATCTTCGTGGTGCGTATAATCTGGTGCGAATCAGGCGAGGAGATGAATGGAAAACTGCATTTAATATGCCCGAGGGTCATTTTGAGTATCTGGTGATGCCATTCGGACTTGCCAATGCTCCATCGGTGTTTCAGTCCTTTATGCATGACATCTTCCGAGAGTACCTGGATAAATTCCTGATTGTGTACTTGGATGACATTTTGATCTTCTCGGATGATTGGGAGTCTCATGTGAAGCAGGTCAGAACAGTTTTTCAGGTCCTGCGTGCTAATTCTTTGTTTGTGAAGGGATCAAAGTGTCTCTTTGGTGTGCAGAAGGTTTCATTTTTGGGGTTCATCTTTTCCCCTTCTACTATCGAGATGGATCCTGTTAAGGTCCAAGCCATCCATGATTGGACTCAGCCGACATCTCTGAAAAGTCTGCAAAAGTTCCTGGGCTTTGCTAATTTTTATCGTCGCTTCATCTGCAATTTTTCTAGTATTGCCAAACCATTGACCGATTTGACCAAGAAGGGTGCTGATTTGGTTAATTGGTCTTCTGCTGCTGTGGAAGCTTTTCAAGACTTGAAGCGTCGTTTTTCTTCTGCCCCTGTGTTGTGTCAACCAGATGTTTCTCTTCCGTTCCAGGTCGAGGTTGATGCTTCTGAGATTGGAGCAGGGGCTGTTTTGTCGCAGAGAGGTTCTGATTGCTCAGTGATGAAACCATGCGCTTTTTTTTCCAGGAAGTTTTCGCCTGCTGAGCGGAATTATGATGTGGGCAACCGAGAGTTGCTGGCCATGAAGTGGGCATTCGAGGAGTGGCGTCATTGGCTTGAAGGAGCTAAGCATCGCGTGGTGGTACTGACTGATCATAAGAACTTGACTTATCTTGAGTCTGCTAAGCGGTTGAGTCCTAGACAGGCTCGTTGGTTGCTGTTTTTTGCCCGTTTTGACTTTGTGATTTCGTACCTTCCGGGCTCTAAAAATGTGAAGGCGGATGCTCTGTCTAGGAGTTTTGTGCCCAACTCTCCGGGTTTGTCTGAGCCGGCAGGTATCCTCAAGGAAGGAGTAATTGTATCTGCCATCTCCCCTGATTTGCGGCGGGTGCTGCAAAAATTTCAGGCTAATAAACCTGATCGTTGCCCAGCGGAGAGACTGTTTGTCCCTGATAGGTGAACCAATAAAGTTATCTCTGAGGTTCATTGTTTGGTGTTGGCTGGTCATCCTGGAATCTTTGGTACCAGAGAGTTGGTGGCTAGATCCTTTTGGTGGCCGTCTCTGTCGCGGGATGTGCGTGTTTTTGTGCAGTCCTGTGGGATTTGTGCTCGGGCTAAGCCCTGCTGTTCTCGTGCCAGTGGGTTGCTTTTGCCCTTGCCGGTCCCGAAGAGGCCTTGGACACATATCTCTATGGATTTTATTTCTGATCTTCCCGGTTCTCAAAAGATTTTAGTCATTTGGGTGGTCTGTGATCGCTTTTCTAAGATGGTCCATCTGGTACCCTTGTCTAAATTGCCTTCCTCCTCTGATTTGGTGCCATTGTTCTTCCAGCATGTGGTTCGTTTACATGGCATTCCAGAGAATATCGTTTCTGACAGAGGTTCCCAGTTTGTTTCAAGGTTTTGGCGAGCCTTTTGTGGTAGGATGGGCATTGACTTGTCTTTTTCCTCGGCTTTCCATCCTCAGACTAATGGCCAGACCGAACGAACCAATCAGACCTTGGAAACATATCTGAGATGCTTTGTTTCTGCCGATCAGGATGACTGGGTGTCCTTTTTGCCTTTGGCTGAGTTCGCCCTTAATAATCGGGCCAGCTCGGCTACCTTGGTTTCGCCATTTTTCTGCAATTCTGGGTTCCATCCTCGTTTCTCTTCAGGACAGGTTGAGTCTTCGGACTGTCCTGGTGTGGATACTGTGGTGGACAGGTTGCAGCAGATTTGGACTCATGTAGTGGACAATTTGACCTTGTCCCAGGAGAAGGCTCAACATTTCGCTAATCGCAGACGCCGTGTGGGTCCCCGACTTCGTGTTGGGGATCTGGTTTGGTTATCTTCTCGTCATATTCCTATGAAGGTTTCCTCTCCTAAGTTTAAACCTCGTTTCATTGGTCCGTATAGGATTTCTGAGGTTCTTAATCCTGTGTCTTTTCGTCTGACCCTTCCAGATTCTTTTTCCATACATAACGTATTCCATAGGTCATTGTTGTGGAGATATGTGGCACCTATGGTTCCATCTGTTGATCCTCCTGCCCCGGTTTTGGTGGAGGGGGAATTGGAGTATATTGTGGAAAAGATTTTGGATTCTCGTGTTTCTAGACGGAAACTCCAGTATCTGGTTAAATGGAAGGGTTATGCTCAGGAAGATAATTCCTGGGTTTTTGCCTCTGATGTCCATGCTCCCGATCTTGTTCGTGCCTTTCATGTGGCTCATCCTGGTCGGCCTGGGGGCTCTGGTGAGGGTTCGGTGACCCCTCCTCAAGGGGGGGTACTGTTGTGAATTCTGTGGCAGAGCTCCCTCCTGTGGTCACAAGTGGTACTTCGGCTGTTTCTCTCTGTGAACTTCTGTTGGTGGAGGGAAGTGGTACTGCGGCTTCTGAGTTTCCTCCCTCAGGTGATCTGGTGAGGTCGTTAGGTGCTTCTCTACTTAACTCCACCTAATGCTTTGATCCTGGCTTCCTGTCAATGTTCCAGTGTTGGACTTGCTTTTCCCTGGATCATTCCTGTGGCCTGCTGCTCTGCATAGCTAAGTTCTTCTTTGCTATTTGTTTGCTATTTTTTCTGTCTAGCTTGTCTAATTTGTTGCTGGAAGCTCTGGGACGCAAAGGGTGTACCTCCGTGCCGTTAGTTCGGTACGGAGGGTCTTTTTGCCCCCTTTGCGTGGTTTTCTTTAGGGTTTTGTGTAGACCGCAAAGTTACCTTTTCTATCCTCGATCTGTTAAGAAAGTCGGGCCTCACTTTGCTGAATCTATTTCATCTCTACGTTTGTCTTTTCATCTTAACTCACAGTCATTATATGTGGGGGGCTGCCTTTTCCTTTGGGGTATTTCTCTGAGGCAAGGTAGGCTTATTTTCTATCTTCAGGCTAGTTAGTTTCTCAGGCTGTGCCGAGTTGCATAGGCAGAGTTAGGCGCAATCCACGGCTGCCTCTAGTGTTGTTTGGAGAGGATTAGGGATTGCGGTCTGCAGAGTTCCCACGTCTCAGAGCTCGTTCTATGATTTTGGGTTTTGTCAGATCACTGTATGTGCTCTGACCGCTATGTCCATTGTAGTACTGAATTGCCTTTCATAACATACAGTATATAACACCAAAATATCCCCCAAAGCATGTAAAACTCTATGAGTAAGTAATTATTCCCAGAAAAATGTTTAAATTTTTTTTGGCATGTTATATGTCATCAAAATGTATCACAGAACACAAAGTATTATATGGATCAGTAATTAAACACTTGAAAAATATTCAAAGGTTTTTTGGACACAAAAATATACCATAGAGCATCTAATAGTATAAGAATGAGTAATTAAATCCAGAAAAATATTTCAACCTTTTAAGGAATGTTATATAACACCAAAATGTACAGCAAAACACATAATACTCTATGGGTCAGCAAATGAATCCACAAAAACATTTCAATGCTTTTTTGGAGTATTATATGCAGCCAAAGCAAATAATATTGCACAGAGCAAATAATAGTACATATGGATGAGTGTTGTGAATTCTGCTCTTGGGCTCCCTCCGGTGGTTATGAGTGGTAGTGCTGCTGTCTGTGGATCGCAGCATTTATCACGTGTGTTCACTTTTTGCAATTTGGACTCAGCTATTTAGTCCTGCTTGATCCTTTAGTCAGTGCCAGTTGTCCATTGTTTTTGGAGGATTCACATCCCTTTCTGGTCTCTCCTGTTTGCTGTGCTTTTCAACAAAGATAAGTCCTGGCTTTGTTTTTGCTGTCCACATGCTGTGGGCCTTATAGTTCAGTGCATTTTCATGTTTTTTCTTGTGCAGCTTGTCTGTGTAAGGATTTTTTGCAGCCAAGCGGTATCTCTGGAGATGCAGATATACCCTTTTCTGTGGTGGATATTTTCGAGTTTTTTAATACGGACCGCATAGTTCTCTGTCCTATTCTTTCTTTTTAGCTAGTAGGCCTCCTTTGCTAATCCTGATTTCAGTCTGCGTTTGTCATTTCCCTCTCCTCTCACAGTCAATATTTGTGGGGGGCTGTCTATCCTTTGGGGATTTTCTCTGAGGCAAGATAGTTCTCCCGTTTCTATCTTTAAGGGAAGTTAGTCCTTAGGCTGTGTCGAGGTGTCTAGGGAGTGTTAGGTACATCCCACGGCTATTTCTACTTGAGCTGCTAAGTTCAGGGTTTGCGGTCAGTACAGGTACCACCTTCTCCAGAGTACGTCACATGCTGCTCCAAAGCCAGCATATCATAACAGTACAACTGGCCAACAATGAGTTAATTGCATCTCAGAAGAAGGGAGGAAAGGTTTTGAGACATTTTTTTTTCCTTAGCCTTTTTTGTCTTTTCCTCCCTCTTAATCTCTGGGTGGCTGCGGAATCTAGTAATAACATGAATGTTCAGGAGTTAGTTTCTCGTGTGGATTAGCTTGCTGCTAGGGTACAGGGTATTTCAGATTATATTGTTCAGACTCCTGCCTTAGAACCTAAGATTCCCACTCCTGATTTATTCTTTGGTGACAAATCCAAATTTTTGAGTTTCAAAAATAACTGTAAACTGTTTTTTGCATTGAGACCCCAGTCCTCTGGTGATCCCATTCAGCAGGTTACAATCATCATATCCCTGCTGCGTGGTGACCCACAGGATTGGGCATTTTCCCTGGAAACTGGCAATCCTGCTTTGCTTAATGTTGATTCTTTCTTTCAAGCATTGGGGTTATTGTATGATGAGCCTAATTCTGTGGATCAAGCTGAGAAGATCTTGTTGGCCCTGTGTCAGGGTCAAGAAGTGGCTGAATCGTATTGCCAGAAATTTAGAAAATGGTCTGTACTGACTAAATGGAATGAGGATGCCTTGGCGGCAATTTTCAGAAGGGGTCTTTCTGAATCCGTTAAAGATGTTATGGTGGGGTTCCCCACGCCTGCTGGTCTGAGTGATTCTATGTCTCTGGCCATTCAGATTGATCGGCGCTTGCGCGAGCGCAGAGCTGTGCACACTGTGGCGTTGTCCTCTGAGCGGAGTCCTGAGCCTATGCAGTGTGATAGGACTTTGTCTAGAGCTGAACGTCAAACATTCAGGCGTCAGAATAGGTGGTGTTTTTACTGCGGCGATTCTGCTCATGTTATTTCTGATTGCCCTAAGCGTACAAAGAGAATCGCTAGTTCTGTTACTATCAGTACTGTACAACCTAAATTTCTGTTATCTGTGACCTTGATCTGCTCATTATCTTCATTTTCTGTCATGGCATTTGTGGATTCAGGCGCCGCTCTGAACTTAATGGACTTAGAATTTGCCAGACGTTGTGGTTTCCCCTTGCAGCCATTGCAGAACCCTATTCCTTTAAGGGGTATTGATGCTACACCGTTGGCTATAAATAAACCTCAGTTTTGGACACAGCTGACCATGCGCATGGCGCCAGCCCATCAGGAAGATTGTCGTTTTCTGGTGTTGCATAATTTGCATGATGATATTGTGCTGGGTTTTCCATGGTTACAGGTACATAATCCGGTGTTAGATTGGAGATCTATGTCTGTGACTAGTTGGGGTTGTCAGGGGGTTCATGGTCACGTTCCTTTGATGTCAATTTCCTCTTCCCCCTCTTCTGAAATTCCTGAGTTTTTTGTCAGATTTCCAGGATGTATTCGATGAGCCCAAATCCAGTTCCCTTCCACCGCATAGGGACTGTGATTGTGCTATTGACTTGATTCCAGGTTGTAAGTTCCCTAAGGGCCGACTTTTCAACCTGTCTGTGCCAGAACATGCCGCCATGCGGAGCTATATTAAGGAGTCTTTGGAGAAGGAGCATATTCGGCCATCTTCTTCACCATTGGGAGCAGGTTTTTTTTTTGTTGCCAAGAAGGATGGCTCCTTGAGACCCTGTATTGATTATCGCCTCTTGAATAAGATCACGGTCAAATTTCAATACCCTTTGCCTTTGCTTACTGATTTGTTTGCTAGGATTAAGGGGGCTAGCTGGTTTACTAAGATTGACCTTCGAGGGGTATATAATCTTATTCGTATTAAGCAGGGTGATGAATGGAAGACTGCATTTAATATGCCGAAGGCCATTTTGAATACCTTGTGATGACATTCGGACTCTCTAATGCTCCATCTGTGTTTCAATCCTTCATGCATGATATCTTTCGGAGTTATCTTGATAAATTCATGGTTGTATATTTGGATGATATTTAGATTTTTTCCAATGATTGGGAGTCTCATGTGAAACAGGTCAGGATGGTATTTCAGATCCTCCGTAATAATGCTTTATTTGTGAAGGGGTCGAAGTGCCTCTTTGGAGTACAGAAGGTTTCTTTTTTGGGCTTCATTTTTTCTCCCTCATCTATAGAAATGGATCCGGTTAAGGTTCAGGCCATTCATGATTGGATTCAGCCCACATCTGTGAAGAGCCTTCAGAAATTCTTGGGCTTTGCTAATTTTTATCGTCGTTTCATTGCCAACTTCTCCAGTGTGGTTAAACCTCTGACCGATTTGACGAAGAAAGGCGCAGATGTGACGAATTGGTCCTCCGCGGCTGTTTCTGCCTTTCAGGAGCTTAAACGCCGATTTACTTCTGCCCCTGTGTTGCGTCAACCGGATGTTTCTCTTCCATTTCAGGTTGAGGTTGATGCGTCTGAGATTGGGGCAGGGGCCGTTTTGTCTCAGAGGAATTCTGATGGTTCCTTGATGAAACCGTGTGCCTTCTTTTCTCTGAAGTCTTCGCCTGTGGAACGCAATTATGATGTCGGCAATCGGGAGTTGTTGGCTATGAAGTGGACATTTGAGGAGTGGCGACATTGGCTTGAGGGGGCCAAGCACCGTATTGTGGTCCTGACCGATCATAAGAATCTGATTTATCTCGAGTCTGCCAAACGGCTGAATCCTAAACAGGCTCGATGGTCCCTGTTTTTCTCATGTTTTGATTTTGTGGTCTCGTACATTCCTGGTACTAAGAATGTTAAAGTGGATGCCCCCTCTAGGAGTATTTTTCCTGATTCCCCTGGGGTTCTTGATCTGGTCGGCATTCTGAAGGAAGGGGTGATTCTTTCTGCCATCTCCCCTGATTTACGACGGGTTCTTTAGGAATTTCAGGCTGATAAACCTGACCGCTGTCCAGTGGGGAAGCTGTTTGTTCCTGATAGATGGACTAGTAAAGTGATTTCTGAGGTTCATTGTTCTGTGTTGGCTGATCATCCTGGGATTTTTGGTACCAGAGATTTGGTTGGTAGGTCCTTTTGGTGGCCTTCATTTTCGCGGGATGTGCATTATTTTGTGCAGTCCTGTGGGATTTGTGCGCGGGCTAAGCCTTGCTGTTCCCGCGCTAGTGGGTTTCTTCTGCCTTTGCCGGTCCCTGAGAGACCTTGGACGCATATTTCTATGGATTTTATTTCAGAGCTTCCGGTTTCCCAGAGGATGTCTGTTATCTGGGTGGTTTGTGACCGGTTTTCTAAGATGGTTCATTTGGTACCTTTGCCTAAATTGCCTTCCTCTTCTGATTTGGTTCCATTGTTTTTTCAGCATGTGGTTCGTTTGCATGGCATTCCGGAGAATATTGTGTCCAATAGAGGTTCCCAGTTTGTTTCTAGGTTTTGGCGGGCCTATTGTGCTAGGCTGGGCATTGATTTGTCTTTTTCTTCCGCATTTCATCCTCAGACAAATGGCCAAACCGAGCGAACTAATCAGACTTTGGAAACTTATTTGAGATGCTCTGTGTCTGCTGGTTTACTATTTCCAATATCTCATGTGGCCCGATGAACTTAGCCTAGGGCCTAATCTTGCAGATGGAACCTTCAGTTTGATATTTTGTGTGGAAAGCCAAACTTTGCCCCCAACCTGAAACATGTGACCCGGAGTTCTCTTTCTATCAGCGAACAACTTATACCTCGCTTGAGCCCTGGAAATATTACGCCATACCTCAGCCCACAGACCCCTTAACCGCTGAACAGATCCCTCGGCCCTGGGACATCTGGAATCCAATCATGAGAAATCCCCAAAATGAAGATTAAAGCCATAATTGACCAGAAATGGGAACATACTAGTGGACTGGCATACCTGGTTGGTGAAGGCGAATTCAGCCAAAGGTAAGGCATTGCACCAGTCATCTTGCCTAACAGAAGTCAAACACCTAAGAATCTGTTCCAAGGATTGATTGGTGCGGTCTGTCTGCCCATTACTCTCCGGGTGATATGCAAAAGAGAAAGACAAAGAAATTCCCAATTTCTTACAGAATGCTCTCCAAAATTTAGCCAAAAACTGCACACCTGTGTCAGACACAACATTCAGGGGTACTCCATGCAAACGGACCACATGCTGAACAAACAATCTGGACAAAGTCTCAGCTTAGGGTAATGAGGCTAAAGAACAAAATGGGCTTGCTTAGAAAACCTGTCCACCACCATCCATATCGCAGTATTACCCCTGGACGGAGGGAGATTGGTAATGAAGTTAATGGACAGGTGAGTCCATGGCCTGTCAGGAACCGGTAAAGGCACCAGTTCCCCAGCCGGCCACCTATGACAGCTTTTGGAATGTGCACAAACCCCACATGCAGGTATACATTTTTTGACATCAGAACTCAGTGAGGCCCACCAAAAAACCCTTGATTGGTGCGGTCTGTCTGCCCATTACTCTCCGGGTGATATGCAAAAGAGAAAGACAAAGAAATTCCCAATTTCTTACAGAATGCTCTCCAAAATTTAGCCAAAAACTGCACACCTGTGTCAGACACAACATTCAGGGGTACTCCATGCAAACGGACCACATGCTGAACAAACAATCTGGACAAAGTCTCAGCTTAGGGTAATGAGGCTAAAGAACAAAATGGGCTTGCTTAGAAAACCTGTCCACCACCATCCATATCGCAGTATTACCCCTGGACGGAGGGAGATTGGTAATGAAGTTAATGGACAGGTGAGTCCATGGCCTGTTAGGAATCGGTAAAGGCACCAGTTCCCCAGCCGGCCGCCTATGACAGCTTTTGGAATGTGTACAAACCCCACATGCAGGTATACATTTTTTGACATCAGAACTCAGTGAGGCCCACCAAAAAACCCTTGCCATCGCCTCCTGTGTAGCCGTGATCCCATGATGGGCACTCAACCTAGACTTATGAAATTCCTAAAGGAGCTTGGCCCGAAATTGGTCTGGGACAAACAACTTATCTCTTAGCTTTGAAGCCGGGGCCAAAGACTGAGCCCCCACAATATATATTTCCAACTCAGGCAAGATCCCCGCTACCACCACCAACCTAGGGCAAATAATCGAAGACGGTGGCTCAAAACTTTGGGACAAGGCATCGGCTTTAATATTCTTAGGACCAGGATGAAAAGTAATAGAAAACTGAAACCGGGAAAAAAAGCGAACAACAAGCTTGTCAAGGGGTCAATCTTTTTGCCGACTCAATATATGCCACAATTTTATGATCCGTGATCACAATAATCAGGTGAGCCCCCCTTCCAAAAAATGCCTAAGTTCTTTGAATGCCAACATGACCGCAAGAAGTTCTCTTTTGCCCACATCATAATTTCTCTCGGTGAATGAGAACTTTACGGAGAAGAAAGCACAGTGTTTGAGGTTAAAGTGGCAGGACCCTGGGACAACACTGCCTCCACCCCCACCTCAGAAGCATCCACCTCCACAATAAAAGGTTATGACAAATCTGGTTGTTCCAAAATCGGAGCTGACATGAAACTTTTTTTAATGTCAAAAAAGACTCTTTGGCGGCCCCTGACCAATCTTTTACATCCGCGTCCTTTCGGGTAAGATCAGTAAGGGGTTTAGCCACCTGTGGAAACCCCTTAATAAATTTACGATAATAGTTGGTGAATCCCAGGAAGTGCTGGAGCCCCTTGAGGTCTCGGGGTTGAACCCAATCAGCGATCGCCTGCACCTTCCTGGGATCCATACAAAACCCCTCAAAGGACACAATCAGAACCA